>NC_135638.1:30321785-30963392 GCF_053574225.1 Canis aureus
TTTGTCATAAGGAAGTGGACATTTTAAGAATATAGCATTTTTAAAAATCTATGGCAGATGTGTGTTTTTGAAGTTTCATTAAAAAGACTTTCTGGGGAAAAAAACAAAATAAAATAAAATAAAAAGTCTTTCTGGGACACTTGGGTGGCTGAGCAGTTGAGCATCTGCCTTTGGCTCAGGTCGTAATCCCGGGGCCCTGAGATGCATCGGGCTCCTTGCAGGGAGCCTGCTTCTCCCTCTGCCTATGTCTCTGCCTCTCTGTGTGTCTCTCATGAATAAATAAAATCTTTTTTAAAAAGTCTTTCCTCCAATTATCATTGTCAAAGACAGTGTAGGGGCCTTGTAAATATATACTGAATGATATGACATTTAGGGGGGAAAAACTCAAAAACAAACAAAGCAGACAGACACCCCCTTTAGATTGTATTGACTTTTGAGAACTTTGCTAAAAGTCTTATTCTATGATAGGAGAATATTCCTAGTAGCATGAAGTAAATGAATGCCTATGGAACAGTTGAATATTCACCATTGAATGGCCAATCAGACTTCATCCCAAAGCAGGAGAGGATTTTGGTGAGAAAGCATGGATTTCTGGTGTGACCTTCAACAGAGATTCCTCTCCCTGACCAAATCCTCTGAGCTCTTTTTTAACTACGGTTCAATTTTGAGCATATCTCCAAAAGCTCAATTTTGGCAAGAAGCCTGACAAGTCAATGTAGCCAGATCCCTCACTCTTGATAGCAGACTCAATTAGTCATTCCCCCAAACCCCCCCCAGTGATGTCTGGTCATCCTGTCCTGTCCTGTCTTCAACAAGAATTCTTTCAAGTTGGTTTAGCCAGAATCCCTCCAACCCTCAATGTTTCCTATTAGTAATTTTCCATCTTACACACACACACACACACACACACATACACACTGCTCCTTGGCTATAAATGCCCACTTTCCCTTGCATTCGGAGTTGAGACTGATCTCTCTTCCTTGCTACAAAGGACCCCTAAACTACCACAATAGTCCCAAATAGAGCCTGCCTTGCCAGGTAAATAAGCATCATGAATAATATTTTTCTTTACCATCGTTCTAAAGAGATATTGAAGTACTAGGTGGTAATGGCTGTTTCTTTGGCGAGCTCCATAAAGAGGAAGGCTCTATAAGTAAGTAGGGAGCTGTGCACATGTCTGTGTGTGTGTGTTGTTTTATCAAACAGTGCAGAAAATCCCGCAGTGGGGAAATAGTCCTTGTAGAGCCTTGAAAATGACCAAGACAATGTAGAGGTTCTCTGTGGGTCCTCTAGGAGAGAGACTTCGGTGGTCTTCCTGAATATACAACACCCAACACACAACCCACAGTGGATATTTTGCCTTCCCATACTTCATGGGAGATTTGTTCCTGCTTCTGACAGCATTTGTGTGGTCCTACTCAGCCCTGAGTTCCTGGAGCTGGTGACCTTCCCTGACCTTCTAGGCATCTATGCACCCCACATGTGTCTCACGTGGTTCTTTATGTATCATTTACCTCCATCACCCTACCAAGCACCTTTGAGGGATGTGAGCATAACCAGCATCAGCAGGATTGAACAGCACACACTTTCTCTGTTTTTCATATTCTTTTTCTTCCCTCCATAACTGAATTTCCAAGGAAATGATGAATCACAACCACAACCACCAAGATTTGCTGAGCATTTACTCGGTACCATGTGCTGTGCTAAGAAATTTGAAGATAGTATCTCCTTGAAATATCACAACCACCATATGAGAGAGGTTTTATTACTATTATCTTCTAGGTAAAGAAAGAGAGGCTCAGGGGGATTCAATCACTTGCTCATGGCCACAGAGCTAATTAATCCTGAATTTGAGCAAAAAGCTGTTAAGCTTCAATGTCTGTTCCTAACCATGATGCACTCTAGATGCCATGGCAAAAGTCCTCTGTGTTATTTTGGTTTTATTTGTTTGGTTTGGCTTTTTGCCAGATCAAACTACATGTTAAAACAAAGTAACCCCAGACCAAAAAAATTGTATAGTGCCCTCATTCACAGGTACAATTTTTAACGCCACAGTGATAGCATGGTTGTTTCTGATTTTTGAACTGAAATGTTTGTCAGAGAAAAGATACCACCTCCATTGAATTGTGTTGTTGAATAGAGCTACTTTCATTTTAGCTTCATTTGGAACAGACAAAAATCAATTTCTGCCTACCTAAAAAATAAAATGACATGCTCCACCAGGAGAAAAAAAAAGAAAGAAAGATCTCAGTTTCCATGTTAATATTGTGAATAGAGTAAAATGCCAAAGGGGAAGAAAAGACCAGGCTATGGAAAAGAAGCGACAAAAGCAGGGCCAATGCTGAGCCTCTTGTAATTGCTGCTTTGGGCTTTCCTTTCTAAAGCTTTCTTTCCTTTGTGAAGAAGAAAAAATTCATATCTGATTTATAGATTTTTTTTTCCCCAGCTTCCTGTATATTCACTCTTAAAAACCTAGAGATCTAGTTTAAAATGGTGTGTAAAGCACCTTGAAAATGCTATTTTTCCACATCTAAACTCCATCTAACCACACTGGCATGATCTTTACACAAATGCTAACAGGGCATCAGCTTCAGGACCCAGCCAAGTAGCAGAAGTTCATCCCTTCCTGTGATGTCCTTGAGATGACCTGAAACCCAGGACAAGCACGGTATGGAGGGAATGATGTGTAGCAAGCACAAGGTAGGGGTCCCACCTGTGCCCTCCTCTCCGTTACAGACCTGGACCCATGGCCTGGGCCACCCTCCCCGGGGCTCACGTGGAGCTCTGGGCCCAGTGCATCTTGGTCTCCATCATGATGGCTCAAATAGGTTCTCCCCTTTGCTTTTGGTCTTATTGTTAGAGAGTTTTATTTTCTTGTCTACCTTGCCAGCTGCTGAAAACAAAACACAGCAGCGCTTCTGATTCTCTTCACACCTTCTGACCCTGGAGAAATCCTTTGCTCGCAGCCACCATCTGGGAGGACCATTGCTTTCATCTAACTTGTAAACATTTTCAGAAAGCCTCAGAAGGCAGCCATTTGGCACAGCGTCTCGACTCTTTCCTGAAAACAGTGAGATTTCAAATTTTAATTGCAGCCTCTTGATTAGGCATCAAAAGTCCATATTTGAGCATTTGAAATGGCATTTCTAAAATGCAAATCTGTCCATTTCGAGTGTTCTTTGGGGGCGGCTCGAGTACCGAATTTCTTATAGCCTGTTTGAAAATTCACTTGCACTATGTGTAGAGAAAATACTTAGGTGGTTAGTACTAATTATTCTTAGTTTTAATGCTCACCATTTTCAGATCTCTATAGATAATCTTAGCCTCACAGCAGTCAACAGAAAAAGAAACAAAAAGGAAAGCCAGTAGAGTTTGAGGGGCAGAAGGGTGTTCAGTGAGATATCCTCCTCCCATGGCCCGCCTAGCAAGCAGAGGGGAGGAGCAGAGTTTGGGGTGGACATCTCAAGTGGCTGCCCTCCTCTTAAGGCTCTAGAACTCATTCTTTCACCCATGATAAAGTAGGACCCTAAAATCTCAGATCTGAAAGTCAGCAAAGAAAGGGCCTTGCCTTCAAGTGGATCCCCTTTTGTCTGGGAAAAACACAAGAGTTAGAAATTGCTCTTTTCAAGAAATATTTCAGAACCACTTAGTGCCAGGCCCCGGGAAGGGCCCTGAGGTCACAGTAGGGCACCATGAAAGAGCACCTCAAGCTCTAGTACCCATACTGGCCCCATCACCACCTTCTCAGTGCTCTCAGGGAAGGTCTCACGCTGCCCTGGGACTCTCCTATCTCCCTGCTTCCAGCCCCCTGCACATGTGCCATCTTTTCACCAAAATGCACAGCCCCCTCTTAAAGGCCTGAACTTCTCACTTAAAGACTGCAGAGTACCAGAAAAAGCAACAAGTTCAGAGTAAGCCTGAGGTCAGCTCCACTAAAACCTCTGCAGGATCGTGAAAGAGTGTCTTGTCTCCACTAAAGCCTCAGTTTTCTCATCAGCAAAATGGAGAAAATGTCTACTTCATAGAATCATTGTGAAGAATAACAAGGTAATGTAGTAAAGAATACAGCACAGGGGCCAGAACCAGTAAATGTTCAATGAATACTAGTTTCCTCAGTCTGGCCCATTTCCATTCTCTGGTTTATCACAACATCCTCTGAACAGCCCTCTGACTTACGAGCCTACCTTTCTATTTCACCCAAGCTGCTAATCTAATATTTTGGGCCAGCTCTGGTCTTCACCTCTGTATTGAGTTCCTGTTACCTATACATATGCACAAGAGTTTGTGTTCCTCTAATTGCAGGTAGCCAGTCATTAGTGAGGGGCTTTTTTAATTACAAGGAACAGAAATCTGATTCAGACAAACATAGTCTGGAAATGTCTTGGCTCCCACAACCAAGAAGTTAGGTTCTGGCTTCTCTGGGACTCTTGCATCATCATCCAGCTCTGTCTGGCTCCTTTTCTCAGTTCTGCTTTCCTTTATGGGTTAGCCTCCTTCTCTCCTGCTGTAGATGGCTTTTTATTAAGCTTGACCAAGAAAGAGGACTTTCAGTAGACCCACATTCTCCTCTTCTCAGGGTACTGAGCTCCATAAAAAGAGGACCAGTGCACTCAGTGCCTACATATCAACTCCAGGGACCAGCCCCAACTGGCCATCACGTCTTTGTAGCTCTGAGGGGTGAGGAAGAGAGGCAGGGACACTGTGGTGGGGACGTCTGGTAGAACCACAGGGGAAGAAGGGACAGTTATGAGATTCCCAAGGTCACCTAGAGAAGCACGGCACATGCCCACTACAGTCAAAGATCTTTGGGGCACAGGAACACTAAAGCATTAGAGGAAGCCCTGCTGAACTGGAGGTCTGTGATGGGAGACACAGCAGGCTTCCAGTACTACGCACCCCCCTTGGATGAGAGGGGTGTGTGTTTGGGGCAGGGGTGAAGGACATCAAAATCAAATCGAAACCAGGTTTCCCACATATCCCAGAGAAACTGGGCATAAACTAGGACAAAGGCAGGTCTCCCCTAGCATCTGGCCTCAGGAGATCAAGCTTAGAGAACAGTGGGAAGGAACAGCAAAGCCACCAAGGGCCACTGCAAAGCCTGGTCAACTACATGAAGTAGTAAGTGCCATGACGCTGTTTCCTTTCGCAAGCTTAGTGCTTCGTCTTGCTGGACCAGAAATGAAGCACCCTTGGGCTTCAAGAAGAGTAAAACTAGAATACAGGGAGCTGAGCTAGATCTTTCAAGAGTTCCCACAGCACTGACAAGGCACTTCCGGCTACACCTAACAAGACGTGCATCCAGCCACAGGTGCCTCAGACACATCAGTGCTGTCGGACGTTTACCAGAGAAGCATCTTTGGGGAAGACAAGAGGACAAGAGGACAAGATGGTTGTTTGGCCTTTATTAGGTGCCTTTTATCTGGGATCACAGGAATGGTTTTGAAACATTTAATTAGGTATCGCAACATGTCTGTAAGAAAGGTACTATTATTTACTGTCTTTAAATGAGAAAACTGAAACAAAAGTTAAAAGTGACTTTCCCAAGGTTGCTCACAAGTGGGATTTTTAGCAGTGTGATGGTCAGATTCTGAACACAGTCTCACATTCCCACCTCTTGTCCTCACCCACAGCCTAGCTGCCTCCTGAATAGCCAGAGGACAAAATCCACATGGTTTCAGCTGATAAGGTTCGGTCGGTGTCATAGAATGCTGAATTCCTAAAGAGGAGAAATTTTAAATATAAATATATTTTTAACTCAATCCCAAGGTCAGAATACATTGTAGAGGTCATTGAATCCACTTCCCATTCTAGTCCTGGGCTATGATATTCTCTTTGAATATATTAAGTCACAGGGAGCTGTCTCCAGAAAAGCACTGGTTCCAGTATCAACTACAGTTGTTGGAACATCCTACTTTCCATCCCACTTTCCATTAAATTAGAATTAGTTTCTTCATAATGCTATTCCTACAACTACTTTTGCCCATTGGAATTCATTCATGTTTTCTTTCTTTAGGCCCTCTTCCCTCCCTTCCCTCCTTTCTCCCTTCCTCCCTTTCTCCCACCCTCCCTTCTCCCTCTCTTTCTTCCTTCTCTGCTCCCTCCCTTCTCCCTTTCTTCCTTCTCCCTTCCCTCCCTTCCTTCCTTTCTTTCATCCTTCCTTCCTTCCTCTTTTATTTGCTAAGTACCTACTCTGTGCCACATATTGACTTAGGTACCTGAGATACAGCTTTGAACAAGAAAGAAAGGCCCTTGCCTCATGGAGGTTATATTTCAGTCGATAAAGACAGAAAAATAGAGAAGAAAACAAATGAACACAAATTTCAACTAATGTTAGTGTCATAGAGGAAATTAAACAAGATAACAAGATAGTGGGTGCTGACAAGGACAGGCTGCTTTCTATAATGAGATGTAAAAGGCTCCACTGAGTCTCCTAAAAGGTGACATTTGAGCTCCAACTTGACGGTTCCTGGAATCACACAGATTTCCAGTCCCCCTTCCACAGCTTCTTTCCTTATTTTGAACCAGACATCACGACACATGCATGCATGCATGTGCAAGCACACTTACACAAATGTCATCTCCTCTCTTGGTTGAACATCTATATTCTCCAGTCATTTCAAGTATATATACCTATTTATCAGTGTTGCTCTGAAAATATAGCATTCAAAACTGAGTAGAGCACTCTTGATTCAGTCTGAGCAACATAGAAAAGATGGGCCTGGGAACTAGTTCCCTTGTTCTGGACACTACACTTCTATTAACTGGACTGCTGTGCTTCTAGACATTGGGTGCCAAAGTAGCAATAACTTTTAAAAATCTGTATTTCATTAGCTGTCCCTTTATCTAGCTCTTAGCCAACTATAAATAGTAAGTCTATCACACATGCTATTGCTAAACTTCATCATTCATATCCTATAATTTTGTAATAATGGGTGCAGAGGGATAGACAACACAAGAACCTGGGTCTTTCTTTGTTTCTCTTGAAGCCATCTTGCCATCTGCTTAATATTTCCCTTTTTTTTTTTTTTCCTGTTGTACTACAGATATTGTCATTTAGGATTTTAACTGGCCATCTACATACCACTCAGAGATTTGATAAGCCTGCTGCAAACATCCAGATTCAAGTCATGATGAAGCATTTCCCGGGCTGAGACAGGGAAGGAGGATGGGCGTTCAAGCAGTCAGCATTCCAACTAACAATATCATGAGTCTGCATAAAACAGAAATATGCCAAATACCTGCCACAACCCAAATACCCTACATACACTCATTTATAACCCAACAAACAAAGGAAGGAGGCTAGTGTGACATGACATTCTTAGTAAATCAGTGCTGAATCCTGTTGTTCACTGCTCCTGACTTGGAGCACTCAAAAACTCCCTTTTTGAAAGTATGATCTAAAAATGTGTTCTAAATCTTGCTTCATCTATATAAAGGCTCACCAATTGGGGGAACACAGTTCTGATTTCTTTCTTTCAAAAATTTCAACTTTACTATTTGGTCCCTGGATCATGCATGTTCCAGGAACCACCAGTGGTTTCTGACCATGCTGCTGCAATCAAATATGTAAGTTTTAAATATATATATAAAGTATATATACTTTTTAATAAAGTACATATATATGCATATTATATACTTTATATTTCCAGTAACATTCTCTTCCTTGAAAAAAAATTAGGTAGAACACAGGAATTGAGCAGTTCTCCACTTTTTGTGTATTGTGGTTTTTTTTATTCAGACTTTTTATTTGAGGATACAGAGAAGTTTCCAGGAGTTAAAGCAGAAAGTAATAGAAGGGGAGTCCATATGAGAAATAAATGATATTATATCTATCTCTAAGATATTTTGAAAGTTGAATTTCCAAATTCATATGTGCCTAATCTATCCAGTATGTTCAGAAATGTCTTTATGGCTCAGATGACATTCTCTTTTATGCCCAAGGTTTTTATAATTATTAAGTATTCCCTTTACTGATCTGAACTATTTCCACAGTAGCAATACTTCTATTGCTTCTTCCAACTTCCTAGAAATGCACCAAAACAAATGAAAAAAATCTGTTGGCTGCTCTATTTTTATTGAATGAGACTTCAGGCTGAGATCTGTATATTTCAAGCCCTCATTCATGATTAGATCTTTCCCCTAAGCCAGTTTAGTGGTTTGCCTTGGGGACATATGATTCACTCCCTCTCTCAGGCTGGAAGGTCCAACATGGATACAATGCTCCTTGTGTTTCTTTCTTTCACTCTTCACCAGGAAACTCTCCATCTAGTAAAGGGGACATTCTCAAAAGAAGGAGGTCCTATTTCAGTCACCCTTTTCCAAGGGTTTCTGCTGTCCTGTTGTTGGTCAATCTCAACTTAAATATGGGCTGAGGCTATACCTAATTAGATATGTCCCCAAAATAATACCTAAAGGGTGTTTTTACCTTAAGACTTTATAAAGACGGGCACAATCATGTTGATGTGAACTGAGTCCAAATCATGCCATGAAGTACATAGAGTGTAAAATTCACAACACAAACCTTTGTCTACATGTGCGAACACAGACAGACGTAGCAAACCACAAATAAAGGTACATGAAACTGCTGGTGATGCTTGGGCGCAGTGGTCCTGAGAGCACCTGAGGTTCAGTGATGCTTCTCCTCAGCTGTCCTGCTTCTTCTTCATTTGATTCTGCACCAGAATTGCTGAGGTTGTGAACCTTTCAAGGACAATCTTTCTGACATATCCCACCACACCATGTGATTTCCTCAAGCCATAAACAAATCAGGACACTGCTGGGGGTGTGCACCCTCTCTAACAGGAAGGCATTCATATAATGCCTTTTAGGGTGTGGTGGACAGAGTTCAGACACATCTCACGTTTCCAGGAGTCTCTCTCATTCTTCAGAGTCCTTTCTCAGAGGTTGTTTCCTGCCTTCCACCATCAGTTGGGTCCCTTTTCCCTCTCTTCTATAGCAGCTACAATGTAATTAATCCTTATTAAAATGGGTTAAGTTTGGAACATCAAGTTCATAGATTTCCGTGGGATGTTTATTTCTTTACTTACTTTACATAGAGCGCTACTATTCCCTCTTTAGCTTTTTTTTTTTTTAAGATTTTATTTATTTATTCATGAGAGACACACAGAGAGAGGTAGAGACATAGGCAGAGGGAGAAGCAGGCTCCCTGGGGGGAGCCTGATATGGGACTCAATCCCAGGACACTGAGATCACGACCTGAGCCAAAGACAGATGCTCAACCACTGAGCCACCCAGGTGTCCCACTATTCCCTCCTTAAAAAAATATATTTATGTATTTCACATACAGAATTTAGCTCCTAAAAATCTAACGTATCATGTATATTTTTTCAATATAACAGCATGTTGCAAGAAAATGAGGATTTGAGAACTGATATTGATGATGATGGTGGCCTTCATGCATAAATAACCAAGCAGAGCATTGCTGAAACTCATCATGAGAAGCAAAAGAAGCAAGTATTTTTTTTATCCATTCAATTTACCAACATACAGAATAACACCCAGTGCTCATCCCATCAAGTGTCCCCCTCAGTGCCCGTCACCCAGTCACCCCCACTTCCCACCCTCCTCCCCTTCCACCACCCCTAGTTCGCTTCCCAGAGTTAGGAGTCTTTATGTTCTGTCTCCCTTTCTGATATTTCCTACCCATTTCTTCTCCCTTCCCTTATATTCCCTTTCACTATTATTTATATTCCCCAAATGAATGAGAACATATAATGTTTGTCCTTCTCCGATTGACTTACTTCACTCAGCATAATACCCTCCAGTTCCATCCACGTTGAAGCAAATGGTGGGTATTTGTCGTTTCTAATGGCTGAGGAATATTCCATTGTATACATAGACCACATCTTCTTTATCCATTCATCTTTGGATGGACACCGAGGCTCCTTCCACAGTTTGGCTATTGTGGACATTGCTGCTATAAACATTGGGGTGCAAGTGTCCCGGGGTTTCATTGCATCTTTGGGGAATCTTTCGGGTAAATCCCCAGCAGTGCAATTGCTAGGTCGTAGGGCAGGTCTATTTTTAACTCTTTGCGGAACCTCCACACAGTTTTCCAGAGTGGCTGCACCAGTTCACATTCCCACCCACAGTGTAAGAGGGTTCCCTTTTCTCTGCATCCTCTCCAACATTTGTTGTTTCCTGCCTTGTTAATTTTCCCCATTCTCACTGGTGTGAGGTGGTATCTCATTGTGGTTTTGATTTGTATTTCCCTGATGGCCAGTGATGCAGAGCATTTTCTCATGTGCATGTTGGCCATGTCTATGTCTTCCTCTGTGAGATTTCTCTTCATGTCTTTTGCCCATTTCATGATTGGGTTGTTTGTTTCTTTGCTGTTGAGTTTAGATCTTGGATACTAGCCCTTTATCTGATATGTCATTTGCAAATATCTTCTCCCATTCTGTAGGTTGTCTTTTAGTTTTGTTGACTGTATCCTTTGCTGTGCAAAAGCTTCTTATCTTGATGAAGTCCCAATAGTTCATTTTTGCTTTTGTTTCTTTTGCCTTCGTGGATGTATCTTGCAAGAAGTTACTGTGGCTGAGTTCAAAAAGGGTGTTGCCTGTGTTCTCCTCTAGGATTTTGATGGAATCTTGTCTCACATTTAGATCTTTCATCCATTTTGAGTTTATCTTTGTGTATGGTGCAAGACAGTGGTCTAGTTTCATTTTTCCCAGAAGTGGACCCTGAACTTTATAGCCAACTAATATTCGATAAAGGAGGAAAGACCACCCATTGGAAGAAAGACAGTCTCTTCAATAAATGGTGCTGGGAAAATTGGACATCCACATGCAGAAGCAAGTATTTTTGAATTATATAATATTAGCAGTAGGTCTGAGAAACTTGTTGAGGGAGAAGCACCTTACATTTAAATCAGAAGCCCTTCTGCCTTACCCAGGACAAGAATTTAAACTAGTTATGGAAACTTTCTGTGCCTCAGTTTCCCCATTTGTAAGTAGGAATTTAAAATACTACTTGACAAGTTTGTTATGAAGAGGAACTCTAGCCAGCTATGTCATTACATCCCGTGTAAAAGAAAGATAACATAGCCTGCCAATACCTATTGGCCACAGTTGTTCCCAACAGCTGGGGGTACTTATTGCCTTGCCTTAAGGGACAGATCGGTAACTGAGAAGCCTGGAGACAGAAGAGGCAGCAGGAGAGTAGAAGGATGGGGAGTGTAGCCTGGCCCCCATAGGACTGGCCTGGACCCCAGTCAGTGAGCTGAGGGCCCCTCTTCATCTCCCCCAAACATGCCTATAGCTACAGGTTTAAAACTAGTTTTGAGATGTAAATGATACAGATCTTTGTATTTACTAGATTTCAAGAGCGACCCTCCTTATTTCAGAAAACGTGAATGCATGCCAACCCTAACATTTTCACATCAGTGGATGAATTTATTTTAAGTATCTTTTATTCAAAATTGAGATTATGGTGTCTGGTTTGTCCTGGTGAGTGTGATGGGTTTTTCACTTGTTTCTTCCTTTTTGAGGATTTGAAACTAGTTCAAGTCTAAAGATCATGATCACCAAGTGAGGTTGAGAATTGATATTACCTGAAGAGCTGAGAAAATGAACTCTCCTAGTTTAGGACAAACAAAATAATGCTATTAATTTGGGTCCTTTGGTAAACTATTTCAGCCCTCCATCTTAATTTTCTTGGGTAGATAATCCCATTGTCCTCCTTTTAATAGAAGTATATCCATTCCGGGCACCTGGGTGGCTCAGTGTTTGAGCATCTGCCTTTGGCTGGGGTCATGATCCCGGGGTCTTGGGATCAAGTCTGACATTGAGTTCCCTGCGAGGAGCCTGCTTCTCCCTCTGTCTCTGTCTCTGCCTCTCTCTCTCTGTCTCTCATGAATGGATAAATAAAATCTTAAAAGAGAAAAAAAAAGAAGTATGCCATTCAAAAACATCTAAGAGAAATAAAAGATGGACTCATTTCTATGGAAGTATCACTATATGAGAATGAACAGAAAGAACAGTCTCTCTGGGCATTAAAGAGGGTATCAGCTTTCCCCTTTCCAATACTAATCGCAGTTTTAGTCTCAAAAATTAAAGTTGAGAAACCAAGTGTGAGAGTGCTGGCTCCCTCGGCATCAACAGCTCCCCTGAAGGACAGATCCTCCACAAAGGACCAGCCAGAAAGAGGAAAGGAAACATCTCTGAGTACAATAGTCTTCATATACTTGCCTCCATATAGTTTGTGATGGCAAGAGACAGGCAAGATTTTTCCCTCTCCTGGTGGGAAAAATTTCCTGGTCATGGTTCTCAATCAACCAATGAGACTCAAATAGGGGCTACTTATTTGTGGCAGACTGCGTCCCCACTGTCATGTGAATTGCAAAGAGAGTTTCACAAAGGGTTAGGATCCAGAAGGGAGACTGGACATGTGAGAAACCACACCATATGAGAGAGTCTTAAGGAAAACAGCAAGACCTAACCAAGAGAAAATGGTTAAGGGAAGATGGCTGCCTGCCATGAGGAGGGCTTTGTGGGAGGGAGTAGTGCTCTCCTCATGTAATACCTATTTTTATATGCAGTTGACCATTGAACAACATGGTTTGAACTGCATGGGTCCACTTATATACAGATATTTTTTCAATAAACACTCTGTAGTACTTTCTCTTCCTTATATATTTCTCTTCCTTGTGTATTTTCTTAATAACATCCTATTCTTAGGGCAGCCCTGGTGGCCCAACAGTTTAGCGCCACCTTCGGCCCAGGGCGTGATCCTGGACACCGGGGATCAAGTCCCGCGTTGGGCTGCCTGCATGGAGCCTGCTTCTCCCTCTGCCTGTGTCTCTGCCTCTCTTTCTCTCTGTGTCTCTCATGAGTAAATAAATAAAATCTTAAAAAAAATAACATCCTATTTTCTAGATTACTTTATTGTAAGAATACAACATATAAGACATACACAAAATAAGTGTTAATCTACTCTTTATGAATAAGGCTTCCGGACAGCAGTAGGCTATTAGTAAGGTTTTTGAAGAGATGAAAGTTATATGCATCTGGAGAAAGGGGAACCCTCTTGCAGTGTTGGTGGGAATGCAAGCTGGTACAGCCACTCTGGAAAACAGTGTGGAGGTTCCTCAAGAAGTTAAAAATAGAGTTACTCTATGATCCAGCAACTGCACTACTGACTATTTATGCCAAAGACACAGATATAGTGAAATGAAGAGGCAACTGCACCACAATGTTCATAGTAGCAATGTCCACAATAGCCAAACTATGGAAAGAGCCAAGATATCCATTGACAGATGAATGGATAAAGAAGATGTGATATATGTGATATATATATATATATATATATATATATATGAATATTATTCAGCCATCAGAAAAGATGAATACCTACCATTTACATTGGCATGGATGGAACTGGAGGGTATTATACTGAGTGAAATAAGTCAATTGGAGAAAGACAGTTATCATATAGTTTCACTTATATGTGGAATATAAGAAATAGTGCAAGGGAAGGGGAGAGAAACTGAGTGGATGGCGGGATGGGGTGACTGGGTGACAGGCACTAAGGAGGGCACATGATGTAATGAGCACTGGGTGTTATACTATGTATTGGCAAATTGAATTTAAGTAAAAAGAGGAGGAGGAGGAGGAGGAGGAAGAGGGGGAGGAGGAGGAGAAGGAGAAGGAGAAGGAGGAGAAAAGAAGAAGAAGAAGAAGAAGAAGAAGAAGAAGAAGAAGAAGAAGAAAAAGAAAAAGAAAAAGAAGAAAGTTATATGCAGGTTTTTGACTCCACAAGGGGGAAGGCAGAGGATGCCTGTAACCCCCATGTTGCTGAAGAGTCAATTGTAAAAAAAAAAAAAAAGTAAAAGAAGTAAAAAAAAAAAGTCAATTGTATCTTCAAAAGAAAGAGAGAGAGAGAAAGAAAGAGAGAGAGAGAAAGGTCTATGTGTATAAATGTGTGTGTGTGTGTTGAAATCCTGGCTAGTTCAGCAGTGTTCAACATGTAAATATAGAAACAAAATATAGAAATATGTATACCTACGTGTCATTTTCTTATGCTGTGATTTCACTTAAGTGAGCTTATATATCACTGAGGTTAGAAGGTGAGACTCTCCTTGTCTCAATGTTCATTTAGGCTCCTTTGGACAAGGTGATTTGACAGAAGGAAAGAGAAGAAGGAAAGGGGGTTGCTGATAATATGAAGGACCTACTATGTTGCAAGTATTTTATATTATTGTGCTTTATATACATGATGAGACAACCGTTATTATTACCTCATCTTACCTTTGAGAAAACTGGAGCTGAGATGAGCTCAATTAGGTGAAAGAAGGAAATAAGTAAAGGCAGAGCTGGGTTTTAAACCCAGTTTCTTCTGATCACAAAGCCCCATTCCCTTGGTGACAAGGGGACGTCCTACCACTCTCATGACTCACGGCTAACACATTCTGACACAACAGGAAGACTTTTCAAGATATTTTAATTCAAAGAAAAAAATTAAGGTGCATATTCCTAAATATGCTCTGGGTTCTTAGGCTAGTTACAGACATTGCCTTGGCCTGTACCAGGGAGGAATTTGATTCAACCAGCCAAATATAGCACTTCCAAAAGGACAGAGGAAATCCTTGGCTCTATGTCCAAATCACTTAGCAGCAGGCTTTTTATGGTCCTCATAATTATCAAACAAGAGGGCTCTCGTTTAACCCAAAACCACGAGTATGGGTAAAATTGGAGATTTGAGGGTAATTATCCAGAAGTAATCAGTACTATCTGTAGAGAAATCTAGGGAACAGCAAAGATTCCAGTTTTTTGTAGCAGCAAGGAACCTTTGCCCAAGGATATGATTATTATTTCATTGGGCTAAAGGAAGAGGCCCTCACAGGGATTTTTTTTTTTTTTTTTACCCAGTTTATCCAACCGGGAAGAGAATTGCTCTTCTCTTCTTGGTCCCTATACACGTGCCCCTTTAAACTGATTTAATTTTGACAGTTTGTGGACCAAGGTGGAGACACATCTCAACACGTTCTCTGCAAGAACTCTGCTGAGAGCCAGTTCAGATTCTGGAACATTGACTCAGCATCCCCAGGCTGGAAACACAGAAAACGGGAGGGAAAAGGGTTCCCAACGCTTCTGGCCAAACAGGAAGGGATTCGGGGGGGTCATTTTCAAACCGGGGCAGAGCGCCCCGGCGGCCCCTGAGAAGCGGGCAGAGGAATGGCAGGTCCCTGCAGATGATGAAGAACAAAGAAAATGCCAAACATTTGTCCCGGATATGGGAGGAGACGCGTGTCTCGGGCGGGAAGAGCAGCCCGCCGCCTGCGTCACCTTCCGCCCCGCGCAGCCTGAGCATCCTTCGCGGCTGCATCCCTTCCCTGCGCGCAGCCCGGTCCCCGCGGCCTCCGGCGCCAGCTGCGGGTGCTGCCCTCCCGCTGCCAGCGGCGCCCACACGCGTGCTGGGGGTCCCGGGTGCGAGCCGTGGCTCCTGCGCTTAACCCAACCACCCTGGAGCCGGAGGGATGTGCCATCAACTGCTAATATGCTGAATGACGACTCCTTTTCACTCTGCGGAAGGGAATTGCTTCGTATTCCTTCTCATCGCCGGCTCATTTTCGAGCAGGACCCCCCCCCCCGCGCCCCCATCATCTCCAGCAGGGCCCGAAGGGCTCCCTGGGGAATTGCTCGAAAGGTGAGAGCCTCCAAGGAGCGCGGATGCTGCGGCGGCGCCTCCGGGCTCGGGCGCGGCCCCGTTAGTGTCTCAATGCTGCCCCCTGCTGGACGGCGGCGGCGCGGCGGCGCCCGGGAACCGGACCGCGCTTCTCCCGCGCTGCTCGTTGCCGCAGACCCGCGTGCGGGAGAGAGACCCCGCGGGCGCCCCCGCTGCCGCCCTCGCCTCCCTGGGGGGATGCGCGGCTGCCCGGCTGCTCCTTCCGCACCGTCTCCGCACGGCCACCCCGCTTCTCTCCCCTCCCTTGCTCCGCCCCCAAATCCCATCGGAACCACTTCTCACTGGTCTCCCCACCTCCAGCCCTCCCCTGCCCGGCTCCATCCCCCACTCGACACCAAAAAAGAAAAAAAAAAAGAAATCCACACCAAATAAGTCAGCTGATATGCAGTCCCTGACACAGTACCTGGCAGGGGGCGATGAGCACTCAAGAAATTTTAGCTAGAAATGTACTTGAATCTCATCAGCGACTCCCTGCCTAGAGAACGCTTTTAGGGACTCCCCATCCCTGGGGTAAATTAGCAGGTCTTCTCTGCTTAACTCTCAACTTCCTTCTCAGACATCTCAAACTTTGCAAATCAATGGTGTAACTTCCCGGGGTTGTCCCATTCCTACCCTGTGACTGATCTCTGGCACCAGTAATGCCAACCTCTTGACCTAACGGACCCTCTCCTGCCTCTTCTTCACCTGCTTATTAGGCTGTTAAGAATCCAGCCTTCCTGAAGGCCTCATCTCCTCCAGGACATTCATTGTCCACTTAGGTGTCTTCCTGTTCTCAGAGTCGGAGCTCCTTGAATTCCAGGACTTTCTGATTCACCTTTGTGTCCCCCGGAACCAGCACATTTCCTGGCTGGCATCTGGGACTCAGCACATGTTCATTGCATGAGTGAATGAAGGCAGGAAAGAATGCCCCAACAAGAAAGGGTCACAGAAGCACCTGCCTGTGCCAGCCATCTCCTTGCACCCGCCACCTGGAGAGTCTTGTGACTGCATCTGCTCCTGTGCGAGCTGTGAAAGCGTGGCATGGCCACCTGGGAGGCTTTGACCAGTCAAGTCATCTAGAACATCAATCAATCTCTTTGTGTGATCATGACAACGTCAAGCCTAGCTACCTTCGAAAAGGCAAGTTATTTCTGGAGGAGGAGAGAATAATTCTGGAGACTTGGGAACTTGGCAGAGGACAGATCTGGCAGGAGTAGGGCACTTGAGACCCGGGAGAGCTATATTGGGACACTAGGTACATGGGGACAGATGGCACTATGGGAGCTTGATGGAATTAAGGAGGGAAAAACCGTGCGTGCCAAGTCTTTCTCATAGTCCTTCTACACCTCATGACAACCATGGAAGATTATTATCTCCATTTTCTCAATGAGAAATTGAGGCTCAGACAGCTCTAGTCCATACCTGACTTCACTCTGCACTAAGCAAGAGCCCTGAGACTCAAACCCAGTCTCCATCACTTCCAAACCCATATTTTCCCATTACCTTCACATTTGCTCTTCTTAGAGGAGAAAGGCAAAAGCACCAAGCACAGGCAGGTACAAACCACCCACTTCTGAATAAAGCAGTCTAGCCCTTTTTTTTTTTTTTTTTTTTTTTTGTTAAGGATTTTATTTATTTATTCATGAGAGACACAGAGAGAGGCAGAGACACTGCAGAGGGAGAAGCAGGCTCCCTGCAGGGGAGCGCAATGCCAGACTCAATCCCAGGACCCCGGGATCACAATCTGAGCCGAAGGTAGATGCTCAACCACTGAGCCACCCAGGTGCCCCAGTTTAGCCCTTCTTAAAACTCATCCTCCTTGCTGTCCTAATGGAGGCTGCTGGACTTCTCCATCTCCAAAACGTGGAATACTAAGGGTGCCCTATCATTCAGACCCCTTCAGCTCCCAGCTATGGACAAGCCAGAGGTAGAATGAGGACCAGTCATTGAAGAGTTTCATTTCCCAGAGTCCAACACAGGGCTCAATCCCAGGACCCTGAAATCATGACCTGAGCTGAAGTCAGGCGCTCAGCCAACTGAGCCACCCAGGTGCCCCACAATACTGCCTCATTTATCACACTTTGTCCCAATGTGTCGCACTTCATTAGGCATCAGTAGGATTAAGTAGCGGTGACTAAGGAGATCTAATCGACTATTACAATCTCCAGAAAAGAAATCTGAACTCACAAATCACTGCACTTTGGTCTAGAAAAATGCAGACCTGTGTCTCAACTTAGCTCACAAAATTCAGGTGTTGCAGTGATCCTGTGAACAGGGTGTTTAGAGGATTTGAATGTGTCATTTCAGCAGGGAAGTCACATCTCAAGTCTCCCCTTGGCACCAAGATCCACCAATTCTACATGCACCCGAGGTGACCCTCCAGCAATGCTGTACTTGACAAGAGTTAGAAACAGCCTAGGAGGGGCACCTGGGTGGATCAGTGGCTGAGCGTCTGCCTTTAGCTCAGGTCGTGATCCTGGGGTCCTGGGATCGAGTCCCGCATCGGGCTCCCTGCATGGAGCCTGCTTCTCAATCTGCCTCTCTCTCTCTCTCTCTTTCTCTCTCTCTCTCTCTGTCTCTCATGAATAAATAAAATCTTAAAAAAAAAAAAAGATACAGACTTGTGGGCCCCATGATCCCCAGTTTTTGTTCAGCAGCCCTGGTGAAATCCAATAATTTTGATTTCTAAATGATTGCCAAGCAATGCTGCTGCTGTTCGTCTGGGGTTCACACTTTGAGAACCGCTGCTCAGAGAGGTCACAGCCAGAGAGTCAGCCAGAAGAGCCCAGAAGAGTAAGTGCCTGGGGGCTTTATCTTGTAATTGATGGTTATCAACACAGCATCTTCATCTGTACTAGAGCTACTTTTCTTTTGCAGAATGCAATTTCTTAGCACACTATCCTAGCTTCTGTTCACCAATTCTGCACTTGGAGAAAATTCCAAAAGCCTCCAGATGGGTTAGGACCCATTTGGTGTAAGTGACAGAAAGCCTGGCTCTGACTGACTTAAGAAAAATAAAAATAAATGCATTGGTTCCCAAAGTGAGAAGTCCAGAACTGGAGGGCTTAAGTAATGTCACTCGAACCGTGTTTTCTTTATCTCTCCTTTCTCTTGCCCTTGCTCCTCTCTCTTACTCCTTCACATATTCTCCATTATCAAAAATCCTCTCCACGGGGGTCTACATAAAGATGCCTCCTGAAGCTATAGCCCTGGCAAATTCTTTTTTTTTTTTTAAGATTTTATTTATTTATTCATGAGAATACACAGAGAGGAGAGAGAGAGGCAGAGACGCAGGCAGAAGGAGTAGCAGCCTCCATGCAGGGAGCCTGACGTGGGACTCGATCCCGGGTCTCCAGGATCACTCCCTGGGCTGAAGGCAGCGCTAAACTGTTGGGCCACCCAGGCTGCCCCCTGGCAAATTCTTACATTAGAATCTTTCCCAGGATTCCCAGCATAAATTTCATTGTTTTTGATTGTTTTTCATTGACACAAATTGAATCAAGTGCTCACCCCGAACCATTCACTATTTTATGGACAGGAAAAAGCAATTCATATTAGGCCTAAATCGCATGCTCCACTCTTGATCCCAAGACAAATCACAGGACTTTGGAAGGGGACAGATGTATGACAATGTATCTATTTGCTGACTGTGTAGCTGGATTTGCATATGTTCACTATGCTATTGACAGGTAACTCTATTATATATCCAGCTGCCTGCTGGGTATTTCCACCTGAACATCTCATAAACACCTCAAATGCTTGGTGTCTAACACTATGGTCAACTGAAATCATTGTCTCTACCTTTCTTTCTGCCCTTCATGCCCCCCAACCCAACCACCTCAACCAAAAACACAAAGCTACATACCTTACCCTTCTCATTAGCACCATAAATCACCTGGTCACCCAATTTAGGATCCCAGAGCCATCATTGTCTCCTCTCTCCCTTGTATTCCATAGCTGGCCAAGAGACCCTATTATGTCTATCTCTTGGGTATCGTAGACATTCCCTTAAGCCATCCCCGTGATTGATGCCTTAATCCCAACCTTCATCACTAAGACTCCCCATTGCAGTGACCTCTTAAAACTGACCTCACAAATTCCAATCTTGCACCTCCCAATCCATTTGACATATTTTGCCAGAGTAACTTCCCCTGGCAGATACACAGCTACCATCACATTACTCAACCTAAAGCCCCTGGGAGCATTGCTTCAGTCATGGGATGACATCCAGGCTTCTCAACAAGGTATGAAAGGTCCTCCATGACCAGGCCCCTGACTGACTAGCTGGGCCTGCTGCTCCCACCTTACCCTCTCTGGCCAACCATAAAGAACTACTTGCAACTTCAGAAAACTTGTTATTCTACACGGTCATGACTCTGTATATGCCTTGTCATCTTCCTGTACTTCTATACCCTTCTGTCCACTTGGCCTTATCCATTTCAAGCCCCAGCTCAGTTCTCATGTCTTCTGACATTTCCTTGGCCCTGGCTCCTGTACCCTCCTGCACCAGCTGACGATTCCTTCCTTTGCGCTACCTGCATATATTTTTACATTTGGTTCCTTATGGCCATGTATTCACTGAGATCATTTGCTTTCCTGTCTACCTTCCCTCTGGGCTTAGAGCTCCTGAGAGCAATATCTCTTGGTGTCCCGAGAACCAAGCACAGCACCTGGCCTTGGTTCATGCTCCAGACATTCATAAACACGTTAACCTCTTGGCCAGCAGAACTCCCCCATGGTGCAATTGAAGTACATTAGTTCTTGCTAGATGCCAATGTGGGCAGTTACTCCTCCAATTCAGAATGTCACCGCTTTTTATTAAAAGACAGATGTCACTCAGGTCTTTGCAGAAAGGCAGGCCCCTCCTGCATGAGGCCCACCCCACAAAAGCTTCATCTCATGCTTGGCTAAACAACAGCAGCAGGATCATGCATCACCCCGGTTAGTTGAAACCAAACGCCCTGCATCACCTTGCACTAATGACACTCTGTGTGCATTCTAAGCCACCGCTGCGGTGTCATTTTACTTGTGGGAGTTGGGCATCGTGTTCCAGTGGGGATGCTGGAGCCCCTCACCACTTAGTAGCTAACCCAGCCCCACAGCCCATGCTCAAGGCATCGGGGCTCCGTGCTGGCTGAGCAGCCTCTAGTCCCAGGACTGCCCAGAATCAGCCACGGACGACCTATTACTAAGCAATCCCAAGGGGCAGGTTTGTTCCCCTGATAAAGACTGATAAGTAGGCTTGAGCTTTGCAGCACACAAGGGCAAGTGTTACAAGATGCTGATGTCTCTGATGGAAGGAAGGACACAGACGGGGTTCTCACTTCTCTATTGTGAAAACTGGAGCAATTACTCCTTGGGGGCAGGTATCTGCCAGTGCCAAGAGCCCGCCCCCTGTAGCAAGCCGTGGCACTCCTTCTGTGCCCCAGTTATTTCAGGCCTGTGCTTCTCCAGTTTCTGGAGCTTTCCAGCATGCCTTTCCAGGCACAGCCTGAGGAGAACAGTCCTAAGTCTCTGGCTACAGGCTCCTGTCCCACTGCCTCCACCTGGAGGGTCACTTTTCATCACCACCAGCGGCTCCTTCCCCCCAGCCAAGTTCCCACCTCCCTTCCAAAGGACCCCAGGTGAGAAGATGGGAGGTACCAAAACAAAGGACAAAATAAATCTCCTCATAAGGGAAAGTCAAAGAATGATGACGTCCTAAAACATGAATGCATTTTGACAGCTCATGTCTCACTTTTTCTCAAGGCAGGTGCTACTGGCATTCTGTGGGCGGTACAATTCTTTTTATAGAAGTGTCCAGACCCAGCAGATCCCTGGGCATTCATGAGCTCCACAACCAGAAACATGCCAGAGACGCCCCCGCCCAGTCACTGCGGACAAATTACCCCTTCTCACATGCAAAATGCTCCCTGGAGTTTTAGGGGGGAAGAGCCCCTCATTAAGAGGCACCTTCAGGAAATCCTCTACCAATGAAGCTTATGCAGTTTTCAAAAACACCAAGCCCTGTTCACTCACATTTTTCCAGGCTGAGGACAAGTGTGGTCCACCATGGGAAATCAATCACCAGCACCCATGCTCTCTTCTTGGTTCTCTTACCCTTTCATTCCTTTGATTGGAATCTTTATTTTAAAAGACACAAAAATGGCAGGGCACCTGGGTGGCTCAGTCGGTTAAGCATCTGCCTTTGGCTCAGGTCATGATCCCAGGGTCCTGAGACTGAGTCCTACATTGGGCTCCACCACACTCAGTGGGGAGTCTGCTTCTCCCTCTCCCTCTGCCCCTTCCACCCACGCTTGTGCTCCCATGCTGGCTGGCTGTCTGTCTGTCTCTCTCTTTCTCAAATAAATAAAATTAAATTTAAAAAAAAAGAAAGAAAAAGAAACTTGGATTTAAAAAATAAAACTCACTTAAATCTTGTTCTGCACATAGTAACAATCAAAGAAACAATCTGTGCAGCTCAGAGATTAAGGAGTTTCTTTGCATTAAGTGTATGTCCTCTGCTAACCCATATTTCTTCTCTGCCAGTAACAGAGGCTTGGTGCTCACACTCTGCAAAGCCATAATCAAGAGCACCTTTCCCCCATCCCCTTGTTGTCTTCACTTCCCAGCCAAAGTTCCTTCCTTCCTATTCCTTTTAGAAGTCACACTATCATTTATGCAGACAAGCTCAACCATGCTGTGCTCCCAGCCCAATATTGCCCCTCAACTCCAAGTAGCTTGTATATTTACACAACACTTCTGCAAACCTCTCTTGGTGTTTGCCAATGTTCATCTGCATCCCCACTGCCCTAGTGCACGCCCACGTCACCAGCCACCTGGACTGTTGCTGCTGCCCCGCAGTAGGTGCTGCTTTCAGCCATCTCTTCCCCATCCTGCATCATTCTCCCCACTGCTTCAGAACTTCCTAAAAGGCAAACACACTCAGAACCAAAATCCTTGGTGTCAAATTGTATACACACTGTTGTTATGGTAATAACAGGCAGCCCAGGGCCAATAGCCACGCCCCCCACCCCCCCAGAAGACAATGTTGGGCCATTAGAGGGGGCATAGAATGGTAAGCAGCTATTGTGAGGTGCCTTGGCCCAGGGTTTGGGCACCTGACCCTCACATAGGCCTATTCCTGAGTGTACAGGCGGCACACCCAGAGCTAATCTGGACATAGGGTTCCTTCTAACTGTATGAATAGTGAAATTGCTATGATTTGGTGTACCTGAAATTTTAGAAACAACATAAGCCTCTTAACTGGCATTGAATTTGCAGAGTAAGGAAGAGCGCCAGGGTAAGCACTAAGGAGCCTCACGGCATCTACCTTCCAGTCGTTTGAGAGAATTTAATGTTCCTTCTGTCAGCAGCTGAAGGGCATGGGAGACCTGGCAGTTTGTACATTTTCAGATACTTGACCTGGAGCCTCCTAATGCTCTTCAAAAAATGTTCTCTAACTCTGACTTGTCACCCAAACAGGCAGTTATTTGGAAATATGTAACTGCCTTTTAACGAAATTGTATGTACAAATAGAATGAAACAAAGCAAAACAAATGCTAAACTAATTATATTTTAGGAACATATTTCCTCACTCAAGATGCCAAGTTATAATTCATTCCGTTGGCTTCAAATCTATTTGGCTTAAGAGCTCTTTTGATTGATGACAGATATGTGAACTAATTCATTATATATTCATTCTTTCTTTCTGTTACTCTTTATTAACTGTCTGTAGAATGTTTGGCATGCCTTGGGCCAATCTGATGTGCACAAAGGCTCCATATTATTCATGATTCATTGCAGAATATATTGATCTACTGTGAACTTTCCTATATATATATATATATATATCTTTTAACTCTTTAACCAATTGATCAATCAAGATAATGAAAATAAATAAATAGCATATAACAATATATGTGTCTTTTTTAACTCTTAAAACCAATTGATCACTCAGGATAATAATTTTAAAAAGCATGCATTTAGATTCAAATCCAAAACATATATTAGCATGTCTTAGAGAGGTATGGTACTTTTGAAGTATGTCTACAAATTGTTTGACATTCCTATCATTGACAGGTGTCAACCTACAATCCAACCCCCTGAACCTGGCCCAACCTTAGTGCCTTGCTGACCAACAGAGTTTGACAGAAATAGTAATATGGGACTTCTAAGTCTGTGTCATAAAAGCCAAGAGTTTTTACTTGGGTTCCCTGCAGTATTCACATGAAGCCCTAAGTCTCTGTGTGGTAAGTTCTACCAGCCAGAGGCCACCATTCTGTGAAGAAGGCCAAGCCAGCTTGAATGGCAAGACCAGAGAAGAGGCTCTGAGACTGGATATAGAGAGATAGGGATATGGGTACAGGCCCTGGCTCGCCAGCTTTCCACTGTCCCAGATCCAGCTACTGTCTGATGACATCCGTTTGGTAGACTCTGAGACAGTCAGCCTAGCTGAGCTTCCTAAACTTCTGACCCTTGGAAACAGTGACTGATTATAAAGCGATCATAGTTGTTAAACACTTTTAAGTCTGGGAACTGCTTGTTACACAGCAACTCATAACTGATACAGGAGGAAAGGGGAGATTTTTGACATGAATCCCCACTGCTGTCATTAGGAAGGATCCAAAAAGTATTTTCTTTTCTTTTTTTCAAGATTTTATTTATTTGAGCAGCCGGGTGGCTCAACGGTTTAGCACCACCTTCAGCCCAGGGCCTGATCCTGGAGAACTGGGATTGAGTCCCACGTAGGGCTCCCTGCATGGAGCCTACTTCTCCCTCTACGTGTATCTCTGCCTCTCTCTCTCTCTCTCTCTCTCTCTCTCTGTGTGTGTGTTTCTCATGAATAAATAAAATATTTTAAAAATTAAAAATTTGTTTATTTATTTATCTGGCAGAGAGAGAGAGCATAAGCAGGGGGAGTGGAAGAGGGAGAAGTAGGCTCCCTACTCAGCAGGGCTCAATCCCAGGACACCAGGATCATGCCCTAAGCTGAAGGCAGAAGCTTAACTAATGGAACCACCCAGATGCCCCCAAAAGCATTTTATATTAACTACAACAAACAAACCCCTTTGGGACTCCTGAGTGGCTCAGCAGTTGCGCATCTGTCTTCAGCTCAGGATGTGATTCTGGGGTCCTGGGATCCAGTCCCACATTGGACTCCCTGTGAAGAGCCTGCATCTCCCTCCGCCTATGTCTCTGCCTCTCTCTCTTTGTCTCTCATGAATAAATAAATAAAATCTTTAAAAAAAACCCACAAACCTCTTCCTCTTCTTGTATTTGAACAGTTACTTCTCTGAGTAGTTACAAAATATTGGGCCTCTTTATTCATGCTTTCCACCTAAGATTACTTACAGATAGAGACTCCACCTTGCTTCTATTTTAAGAAGAGACAGAGTTAAAGGAAGAAGCAGTAACCATAGTTTCAGCCACCATGTAGATGTCAGGATCCCTGCAGGGACAGGACATAGAATACCAGAAACATTTTTCCCTCCACTTAGTAGCTGTAGAACAGGTGCCCAAATCAATGTTCTATAATTGTTACACAACTTAAAGGGCCAAACTTCATTCATCCATAGGGAAAGCTTCCATTCTTCTTCCTCTTTTCCAAGACAGGTAACATGATAAATAACTGTTAAATTGTCTGAGCCAGAGCGACCATGAGTTACTATCTAGATAGTTCCACGTAGCTGCAAACTATTCTATCTCTCTCTCTCTCTCTGGCTAGCCTGTGGCCCACCTTGCAACAAATGAATCAGCTGAAGGATGGCATTCTAACAGAAATCTGATGAGCTTTAGAAATGGGATCTTCATGGCACACCTGAGTGGCTCAGTGGTTGAATGTCTGCCTTTGGCTCAGCTCATGATTCCGGGGTCCTGGGATTGAGTCTCGAGTCTTGAGCCTGCTTCTCCCTCTGCCTGTGTCTCTGCCTCTCTCTGTGTCTCTCATGAATAAATAAAACCTTAAAAAAAAAAAAGAAATGGGATCTTCTTGACATAGAAATAGGACTCACTGAACATTAGCCTGGAAAAGGCTGGGCAGTATCTAATTAAATAAAAAAGAAATTATTCTCTAAAGCATTGAGAATCCCAAGAACAACATAGAAAAACTATGGAGAGAACAGTGGCATCACTCTCTCTAAAGAGCAAGGAAAGAAACTACGTACTGTGAGTTTACTACCTGTTCCTACAACAAACTATGACCTGGTCAACTCTTGTGATGGTAAGAAAATGGGTCACATATGGGGCTTGCTATAAGAAGTATCTATTTAGCAAACCCCTATTTTCAAGGGTCTGGGCTGGAGGGGTAGAAGAAAGGTACATACTGCAAAAAAATCAAAAGCATATTAATGCTATCAGTGAAGCTATTGAAAGCCAATGCTGAAAAAGGCCCTGTAACAGGTTGAGGACCACCAGAGCAGAGATGAAAGAGCACAGGTGGAAGCCATGGTTGATGGTTGCTCCAGCACTAACCCTGTGCCACGTTCAAATCTGGATCCTGGATTTCATACCATAACTTAGCAAATCAGGGCTTCTTGATGCAGGATCCTGGGACAATGAAGATAGAACAATTGTTAAGAAGAAAAAAAAAAGGATATGGAAGAAGGAACCCTACACATGGATGAAAAGATTTCAGAAACAAACAAACAAACAAACACAGATGATAGAGATAAATCAAACAGACCCAACTCTGGCCAGTTCTGACCATAAGAGATTACGAAGTAATTTTTTTGAAACATCTGAAAGATTATAAAGAATAAAATCTAACCCATGTGCCCATAGAGCAATTTAGGCCTCACCCCTCATGCCTAAATGACTTCCTAGAACAAATTAGATCTTGAAAATACTTTGAGATCTGGATGTATTTGTGCGTAAATCTGGTATCACTACTAGGAAATAGCTTCAGATCTAGGTGATTATATACTGTAAGACCATTAAAAATTCAGATATTTGGTTATTCTGACACCAAACATCTTGTTTAAAAGAAAAAAAAAAAACAATGAAAGGCTAGTATAAAAAAGATGAGAAATAACAAGTGTTGGTAAGGATATGGAGAAAAAGGAACCCCGATGCACTATTGGTGGAAAAGTAAATTCATGCAGCCACTATGGAAAACAGTATGGAGGTTCTTCAAAAAATTAAAAATAGAAATACCATATGATCCAATAATTCCACTACTTGGTACTTACCAAAAGAAAATGAAAACACTAATTTGAAAAGATATATGCACCCCTTATTTACAATAGTCAAGATATGGAGTAACCTAAGTGTCCAATGATAGATGAATGGATAAAGAAGATGTGGTATGTATATACAATGGAATATTAGCCATAAAAAAGAATGAAATCCTGCCATTTGCAGCAACATGGATAGACCTAGATGGTATTAAAAGTTACATGAAATAAGTCAGAGAAAGACAAATACCATATGATTTCACTTATATGCAGAATCTAAAAACAAAACAAAAAGAACAAACAAAGAACAGAAACAGGCTCATAAATGCATAGAACAAATTGCCAAAAGGAAGGGGAAAGTGAAATGGGTAAAATGGGCAAAGGGGAGTAGGAGGTACAAGCTTCCAGTTATGGAATGAATAAATCATGGGGATGGAAGGTACAGCATAGGGAATATAGTCAGTGGTATTGTAATAATGTTATATGATGACAGATATGGAGAATGTATCATAATGTATAGAATTGTAATCACTATGTTGTACACCTGAAACTAACGTAACACTGTGTGTCAATTATACTTCAATTTTAAAAAATTTAAATAATAATGAAATCAATCTACTGAACACTCCAAGGCACCTGGTTAATGAGTGTTTTAAATAGCTATTTTTTCCATTATTGTTGCTTTCTAGATCTTCTGTGTATGTTTATAACACATTCAGTAAGCATTGTTTCAAGTCCTTTTGGCAGAAGCCTAAGGAACAAGTATCTCCCATCTTACTTACTAATTGAAATGGTCCTTTAATAGATACAATTGGTTTTTTTACCACACACACAAAAATGCTAACAGTATTTATTTTACATGGTTTATAAAACAGACAATATATCTCAAAGAAGAATGAGAGGAGAGGATCCTTGTTTGGACTTTGAAAGGATGCTGTTTGAAAACGAATACCCAATTGGAATGTACAATGAAACAAAAATATATAAATCCTAAAGGGTAAGATATCTCAGCAATTAATGGATTCGGCTCAAAATATTCAGTGTGCTATCAACTATCTGTACAATATTCCATAAAAGATCATCAGGCATATTCCAGTTAATAATTAAAAATGTAAAAATCATTTTATATATATTTTTATTTCCTCCACTCTATAGATATCTTTTTATCCTAAAACATATAAATCTGATGCTTAACTCCATGCTGAATCAGTATTTTTTTAAGACAGCGGAGAGCGACGCTCTGGTTGCTGAAATTTCATTTGCCTAGTGCACTTAGCAACCCCCCTCTTTTTGTTGGTTTGTTTCTTTCCGGAAGCTCTTTCCCCATTCTTGCACTCCTGGCAAGAATGGCAAGGCACCATGCTCATTTTAAGCCCACCAACAGCCCTACTCATGGCCAGCAGGAGAGGAAGAGATCCCAGGCCAACTGCCAAACCAAACCCAGGGACACAGTGATTGGTTCAGGATGTTCAAGTGACCTCAGCAGGGCCAAAGTCCTGTTATCTGTGGGACTCAGAAGGAAAGACAGCCTTTCTCTCCTTTGGATCATAAATGGTGGAATGTCAACTCAACACTTTTTAGCAATTCAGAGAAAGGCTATGTAAAGCAGGAAGAGAATGAATCTAATATGCAAACAAAAGACACAGAAACAGGCTGATCTGAAAAATGAAAGGAAGAAAGTGATAACAATATTGTCTGAACCCGAAGATTTAATAAATAAAATCTTTTTAAAAAACGAACCCCAAGATTTGGCCATGGAAAAAAAGCTAACCTTCCCCTAGACTTCAAAGTAAACGAGTGGGGGTTTCTGACTCTTGTAATACAAAGAACCCTGATTAACACAATTTATTGGATTATTTAAAAAAAAATTTTTTTTAAGTAAGCCCCACATCCAACTTAGGGCTTGAACTCATCACCCTAAGATCAAGAGTGGCATACTCTACTGACTGAGTCAGCCAGGGACCCTCAGATTATTTTAATATTTCTTTAATACTATCAGTTCCACTGGCTACAAAACTGGTACAATTTTGTGATTCCAATTTTATAAAACAATAATGTATATAATAATTCGAGTTACGGGGATCCCTGTGGCTCAGCGGTTTGGCGCCTGCCTTTGGCCCAGGACGCGATCCTGGAGTCCCGGGATCAAGTCCCGCGTCGGGCTCCCAGCATGGAGCCTGCTTCTCCCTCTGCCTGTGTCTCTGCCGCGCTCTCTCTCTCTCTCTCTCTCTCCCTGTGTGTGTGTCTATCATAAATAAATAAATAAAACTTTAAAAAAAAAATTCAAGTTACATCAATAGCAAACATATTGACCATCTATTATGTGCCACTCAATGTACACGTGTGCAAAAAGAGAAAAAGGAGAATGTGCCATAGTGCTAGCAAGCCAGGCAGGACATACCTCCACAAAGTTCTTAGCAGGTCCCTAAGGATAGCTTCTAGAGCTTCTAGATAAAGAGGTGATTTCCATGTCTTTGTATACTTAGCTTTCATTTCCAAATCATCCACAATAGAATATATTACATTTGGAATCAGAAAAAAAAAATGTCCTTGAACAAGGCTCTACTCCATTTATCAAACCAAAGAGGCTATTTCTCATTAATTGTTGTTTTAATATTAATTAAGAGCATTTATATAATGTTGAATATCAAACTAAAATATATTATCTGTCATAGTATTTCATTTTGTGTGTCTCATTGCTGTGTCTTCCTATTAATCTCCCTGGCATATTTGCATATCTCTTTTTTAAATTCCCTCACAGAAAACCTCCCTGTGTCCTAAGTAGGAAATTATTCTGACCCTAAAATAAAACAATGGGAGTTCTTTAGATTAGAAAATCCCTTTGGACCAAATTTAAACAGCAGCTGAAAGTTTGTTGCCTGTCTGTTGACTTCATGGCTCCCAAGAATGTGAGTCATTTGCCTCCATCACATGACTCAACGTTCTTTGGATCTTGGGTCTTAAAGGGGGAAAAAAATCACCAATGTCCTTTCCCGTCAGTTTAAACCAAATGAGAAAAAGAAATTTCATCTGGAAGAGACAAACCAAAATGAGGAACTGAATTTACGTAATATTTCTAGTTTTAGTTTTGAGTCATCCCTTATGGGTAAAACCTGACTCTCCCAGCCTGGCAGCTTCACTGCATGACCCATCCTCCCCCCACCGCCCTCACCCCAGCACCAGACACGATCCCAACCACGGATGCAGCTGCCACTCTCAGGGAGGCAGACAAATATGGAGTGTTTGCAATAAAAAAGCAAAGCAAGGGGAAGACAATTAGGTCTGGTCCTTAAAAGCCAGGACTCTGGGGTTCTTGTTGCCTGCCGTAGAATCTTGAAGTTGTGTTTCAAGTGTGTGACCCTGGGCAAGTTGCTTTGTCTCTGTCAGCCCCAAAATCCTCAATAATTCAGAGATAGTAAGAGTTAAGTACCAAAGACCTGTATTCAAATGAAATGAAATGTTCAAGTGCTCAGCCCAGCCCTAACACATAGTGGGGGCTACATGATTATTCATTGTTATTATTATTAGCCGAGGACTTTGACAAACATTATTCACTGTCCTCTATCAACATTCTCTGTGTTCCCAGCTCCTCCTGTCCTCAAATAGAGCCAGTCACCACCACCTCCACTCATTTAGTACTTCAAGGCACTTCCCACATTCACACATGCCTCTCACCATTATAGCATAATCCCCCCAAATTAATAATAACCTAAGCCTGCGTCTTATCTATCCTTGTGTACCTGATGCCCAACATCTAATAGACATTCCATAATTTTTAAAGGAATGAGTGAATGCATACCTGAAGCTCTAACGGATCAGGAATCTGAGGCTCAGCAATCATAAGTGACTTCCGCAGGACCCCAAGCTGGTAAATGCCAGAGTCTGGTGCTTTCATTAAAGGGTCTGGAAAGCGGCACCTGGGTGGCTCAGTGGTTGAGTGCCTGCCTTCGGATCAGGTCACGATCCTGGGGATCCTGGGATCCTGGGATCAAGTCCTGCATCCAACTTCCCACAGGGAGCCTGCATCTCCATCTGCCTGCATCTCTGCCTCTGTGTGTGTGTGTGTGTGTGTGTGTGTCTCATGAATAAATAAATAAATAAAATATTTTTAAATAAATAAACAAATAAATAAATAAATGAATGAATAAAGGGTCTGGAGGTCCAAGAGTAACATGTCACGGTTTAATGTTTTGGGGGAATAGACAAGCTTGACTAAAAAGGGAACAAGATAAAGGAGCTGTTAAGGAAAAAAAAAAGACTTTTGATCACATATATGACAATAGCATGCTTCATTGATAAGAAATGAAGACCTTGTCTGGACATGCACAAACCAGTTCTATAACAAAGAAATGAAGTCTCACTCAGCCAAACAAGTGATTATTTTGGAAATGATTCATCTCATTCCAGGGAACAATAAGCAGCTAATTGTAGAATCTCATACTCAGGACTTTGCATGTTTTTAAGACCTCTTCGATCCTGTTGTTCAATTATGTATTTATTGCTTTCATTCGAATCATTGCTTTAAAATTCACTCTGTGATTTTGAATTTTAGAGCATTGTTCTTTTGAAAACGTTCAAGCACAAAATTCTAACCACAAAGGACAGTGATCCTTGTCCCTCCTGAACACATGGATATTTTACTCAAGTTTCAGTGACTTCTTTTTAAGATTGAGTCTCACCCATTTCTTTTCTTTTTTTTTTTTTTTTAAGTAGATAAGTTTGTGCTTTGAAAGTCAGAGTCTTTGTCTCTGTGCCTTTATGGAGCAAGAACAAAATATTTTAAAACTCCTCTTGAAGATGAAGATCTATTCTTTTTTTTTTTTTTTTTTATGTGTTTGGTGCTAATGGAAAGGAGAAGCAATCACCTCTTCCCTACTACCTCTGCCACAACTCTTTCTTTCTTTCTTTCTTTTTTTTGTACAGTTGGATATGAGGCTGCCCCGAAGCGAATGCAGAGCTGTAATGTCAACACATCTGTAAGTCTGAGTGGGGGCCAGTGCTGGCCTGGCCAAGAGAGATGTGGTCACAGCGGTTGAGCATCTGCCTTCAGCTTAGGTCGTGATCCTGGGTCTTGGGATCGAGTCCTGCATTGAGCTCCCCACAGAAAGCCTGCTTCTCCCTCTGCCTGTGTCTCTGCCTCTCTCTCTCTGTCTCTCATGAATAAGTAAATAAAATCCTTTTAAAATAATAAAAAATAAAATAAACTGATAATGAAAAAAATAAATATTTTTATTATTTTGAAACCACGGAAAAACATTTTAAGATTTAAAAACCTTTCTGCAAAATCTTCTTGGTTAAAAAAGGAAATCTGGGGAACATTTTGAAATCTCCTGCATATACCTTTCAGCTTAATAGCATCAAAAAGGCACTTGTTGTAACTTTTTCATAAAAACTCAAAATGATTTTTACGTAAAAAGGAAGTTGCCTGAGTAACTCTCAGTTACCCGAGAGTTACAAAGTTGCTGCTTGAATTTACTTTAAAATGTGATGTTTTCTAGAAAAGGAGGTACAAGCCATGAAACTTTTTAAAGCACTGGATACCTCCTTTGTTTTCACCAGTTTATGAAAAGCAGGCCAAAACTTAAAAACTGAAGAACCCATGAACATGAACAGTGAACACAGAAAGTTACATTTTGTGCCTAAAATCATCATGGGGTCGAGCATCCTTCTCCAGCAAAGGAGCCAGAGATCTGGGAAAGGGCTGAAGCTGGTCCAAAGCATCTCTTGTCTCTGGAAATATGTTGTAGGTCCCCTGGGGCTAACATTTTATCACTTTCGCAACTGTCTGAAAATTCAAAAGACCAACTTCTCACCCTTTTATGTGGTCTTGGTTTGCTCACTTCTGTTTTTCCTTAATAGAGGCCAATGACTTTCTCCTGTTGTAGGAATGGATAAATAGGATTCAGCAGGATATATAGCCAAAAGCCAAATTTGCAGTCTTACCATTAAGATAAATGGTTGCCAGATAAAATATATTTCACAGAATTCCTTGCAAGCCATTTTCCTGGCCCGAGTACCTGAGGGGGGAAAAATTGGAATTTTGCCTCAATTGCAAGTATCCCGAGTGCAGTGCCTAGTTAGTACCCTAATCTGGACAGTGGTGGTACCATCAACCAAGAGGTTGGCAGTAGCAGGAGCTCTCAGCAGAAACCTACCAGTATCTTTTTTTTTTTTTTTAAGATTTTATTTATTTATTCATGAGAGACACAGAGCGGGAGGCAGAGACATAGGCAGAGGCAAAAGCAGGCTTCCCACAGGGAATCAAATACAGGACTCCATCCCAGGACCCCAGGATCACAACCTAAGCCAAAGGCAGATGTTCAACTACTGAGCTACCCAGGCGCCCTGCTACTAGGATTTTTATTATAGTCTTTCTCCTTACTTTGCTTGGTGCTTACAACCAGAAGCAGCTTTAGAATAACCAAATCAGCTCATTCTACCTGGGTCATTATTTCTAAATCATGTCTCTCAGCAAAATAGACTGAAACAGATTAGTCATTGCTGCAGAAAGTGGCTTTAGACCCTTCAGAGGGTTTTATGGTTAAACCCGCAGAGATTGTCACCAACTTCAGTGCTTATTGGTTTTTTCTTTTCTTTTCTTTTCTTTTTTTTTACTTATGGGAATTTTGACATGTCCTTTAGTTCTGATTCTTTACCTTCCACCATGTTAAGTCTTACTATCGTACGTTAGTATCTTCATTTCACTGATACTCTTTTCTTCTGGAAGGCAACACTTCCAATATGAATGAATGGTTGGTATCTTTTTATTCCTCCATGACTCTTTCAAGAATTTCTATATGGCGCTACCCTAAGCAACTGTGAGCCATAGCATGTACACCCAGCTGCCTTAATGTCTGTGTGTAGGCAAGCACACTTCTGTTCCGATCTGCCCTGCTGTTTCTGTGCACATTTTGCCTTGGTAGGCAGCAAAGAACATACTTGAAGCATTCAGCGTTTCTCTTTGAATTCGCAGGCCTCAGTATCTGTTCAGTAAGTTTTGATTCTTCTGCAAAACCCTGAGGAACAGAGACATAATGACAAAGTCTACATGATAGTTTTAGTTCCCAGAACATGGTTATATTCATCTGAGAGTGCCAGAAGATATACACTTTTCGGTCATTCTTCCTGGAATATATTCTCTCTCTCAAACACACACACACACACACACACACACTAATAGTTGAAATAACAAAAACTGCCATGTTTCTAACCCTATGATAGGCCATTGTACTAAATGCTTTGCACACACTGTCTCATTTAGGTTCACAAAGGTGGTGAAAAAAATAGCTATTAGCCGCCTCATTTTATTAATCATTTAGAGTAATTGCCCAAAGTTATACAGAAGTAATAAGCATAAGAACTGCATTTTTGAGCTCAGGACTCTGTCTTACCAAAGCCTCTGCCCTTAAACACCAGGCATTAATGTCTCCTCTACAACGGGCTGCTTCAAAAAACATCTGCTGCAAAAACACTGTACAGTCATTTTAGTAATTTACCAGGGCCAGTTCACACGCACCTTCCATGGTTAAAAATTACAATCCAGAAAATTGCATTGTGGTTTTAAGAGAGTGAAGAGATTTTTTTAATCTTCCAGCATCATCCTACAAGATCATGAAGACACGTGAAGCTTTTTATTTTTATGTTTGTTGGTTGGTTTTCAAAATAGAGTTTGAATGTAGCATTCAGTGACTTGAGACTATTACTCAGAACATACAGAAATAAAAGGGGAATCTGGAGGTTTGAGAAGGCTGACATAAGGAAGATTTCATTTACTTTCTTTTTAACATTTGTAAGATATTTCATATACCAAGAATTCTTTTGGCCATTCTAGATTCTTTGTAGATACATGTTTCACGTTCAGCCATTTCTTTTTAACCTCAGAATGGCGTTATCGGTGATACTTTCAGTATCTGCTCAGAGGGGAAGACATTTCATTTAGTCATTACATTAAGTTTAGCAGAACAAAAACATTGATTTTTTTTAACCATTAAATGCAAGACAGATTTTATTTAGGAATCTGGGATTCCTTTACATCATTTCTGTTAAAGTCACTATCTCAGAGCATTTGTATAAAAGGCCCTGTTGGTTCAAAATTTAGAGGGCTCTTTGGGCAACTTGTTTGTATGATGCTTCACTGAATTCACATCGAGCTCTATCTGTCATCTTGTTTTACTTCTATGGGTCAAGTTGATCCTGCCGAAGGACTGTATACTGGCTCATAAAGCAAGTGAGTCTCTCGTGTGGGTAGAGCAGGGGTTGACAAACTATGGTTAGTCCCCTATTGTTGTATGGCCTTGGAGCTTAGAAGGGTTTTACATTTTTAAATAATTGGAAAGAAACACAAGAAGAATAACATTTAGTGACATGTGAAAATTATATGAAATTCAAATCTCATTATCCATAGTGAAGGTTTACTGGAACACGGCCATGCTCATTCATTTATAAATCGCCTGTGACTACTTTCAAAACAAAAGTACAGAGTTGAGTAGTTGCAACAGGCTCACAAAGCCTAAAGTATTTACTACCTGGCCCTTTACAGGAAAAATTGGTTGATCCCTGGTGAAAAGAATAAATACAGTTGTTGGATGGCTATTTTAGACACCAGAGGCTTTCGGTATTTTGGTTGACAGCTTTTGAAATGTGCTTCTTGGGATGGCTTAGCTTTCTATATGAATAAGAGTTAAAAGATTTGGCATATTAAACTGTTACACAGATTATAGAGTAAGTAAACTCCGAAAAGGCCTTCAGAATCATCTGTTGTCCAAAATGAGCTTTATAGGTTTTTGTTGTCTGGAACCAAATTTGCCAGACATACCACAGCCTTCCCCCACTGACTAGGGATTGTCATTATGTGAGCGGGGGTCTGTGGTAGGGGTGGAGTGAGGGTTACCCATGAAAATGTCCTACCCATAAAGGGCCATCTCTTCCCAGTGATAACGTGCTGCATGGCTGCTAATCATGGAATTTGCTTCTTTGAAAAACTTTCTGAAGCCAACTTGATTTTTGGTCCTTTGCCTCTTTTGCATAGACAGAGTGAAGTATGGGCAGCTGGGTGATCTCCCAGATAATGAAACAAGAAGCTGCCATCCTGCAGAGAGAATTAGCAAGTTGTTTTTTTTTTTAAGATTTTATGTATTTATTCATGAAAGACACAGAGAGAGACAGAGACATAGGCAGCGGGAAAAGCAGGCTCCAAGCAGTGAGCCTGATGCAGGACTTAATCCCAGGATCCCAGGATCCCGACCGGAGCTGAAGGCAGGGGTTCAACCCTGAGCCACCCTGGCATCCCAGAATTAGCAAATTTATTTCTGAAGTAGGCTTCTTCCACCTGGCTTTGCCCAGCTCCACTCACCTCAAAAATTACCTTCTTGACTTTTGCTCTTAGTGTCATTTGACTTGTCGGCACCACGAAAGATGATGTATCTTTAATCTGGACATTCCCCAGGGCTCCGCAGCCTGGGGATATAAACAAGGGCAATTTTACAACATTAACCCAAATTTCCTATTCTTATTCCTGCTCACAAAGATCTCTGCCCCTCTCCCTGCATTAACCACAACCACCTGCAATGTGTTTCGGGGTTCCCAGAGATTCCCCTATATGTTCCAGGACCAAATTGTAAGTGCAGTGACCCAGGGCCATCTGCCTCCCTCTGTTTCTCACGAGAGGGAGCTCGGGGCTGCCCCTGTGAATGGTAACCATCGTGGGTGGTGCCCTCCTACCACACTGCCCCAACCCTGCGCTCCCCAAACTGCTAATTCTCCAGGTGCCACAGCAGGGCAGCAGTCCATGCAGAAAGGTGAGAAATGTCTTCCTGAAGTGCACTACTCTCTGCAGCCAGTAAGTTGGCATTTCAAACTTAGTGCTTATATTTGAGCTCCCCAAATTCCCACAGAAACAGCTTCTTCAGTTGTCACTTCTTTGAAGATTGGTATGTTTATCCTCATTTTACAGATTAAAAAAGGCAACTCACAATGATGAGCCCAGTGGCACCTGCTGGTGGCACCGAGACCCAAACCCAGTCAAATGCCAAAGCTTTGCTGGTCCTCTTGCTTTTCCAGTCTGGGCTTCAGTCAAGTTCTGATTTTCTTCCACCTTTCACACCTGTTAGACTGTCTCTTATTCATCTCTGCCTTAAATATTTTGAAAAAGTAAGCCAGTCAACATCTCATTTCTAATCTCTTACAGAAATACATAGGTAGTATGGACCTACAGGGCTTTAATTGGCTAATTACCTCAAATCTCCAAGGAAAATGTGATCTCTCTGCTTAGCTGAATCCCTCTTAAGTTTTAAAAAAATGTGGGGAACTTTGCAGTTTTGATCAACATAGCAGAGCTGTGATGTGAAATCTTACTAAGGTAATACTGAAAAAGAGAGAAAATGATAGAACAATTCTCATCTAGAGTAGGAACGCATGATGAAGTTCTACTTGTTAGCAAATTTAATCAAGTTCATATTAATGAGCTCATACACCATGATCGAGTAGGTTTACTCTAAGAATTCAGGAATGATCAAGGGAAAATTAGAAACTTCCGTGTGTGTGCGTGTGTGTGTGTGTGTGTGTGTGTGTGTGTAGAATACACAGCATGGAGAATTTCACACTAAAATAATAATGGTGGTCACACTAGGTGGCAAGATCGCAGATAATGTTTACTTCCTCCTTTTCCTTCTCTGCAAAGTCATTGAGAATATAACAAAGATCTTACTTATACCAGCAAATAAAATAAAATAAAATAAAATAAAATAAAATAAAATAAAATAAAATAAAATAAAATAAAATAAAATACCTAGATGATATTTAACAAGAAATCTGCACTACTGATATGAAGAAATTTACTGAGGTTGCTAAAAGAGGACTTTTTACAATTGAAAACATCCTACAAAAAAAATGCCAAATCTCTGCCAAATAATCTATAAATTTAATACCTCTTCAATAGAAATTTCAAGAAAATATTTGAAATCTATGAAAACAATTTTTTTATTTTTATTTATTTATTTTTTAAATAAATTTATTTTTTATTGGTGTTCAATTTGTCAACATACAGAATAACACCCAGTGCTCATCCCATCAAGTGCCCACCTCAGTGCCCTCCACCCAGTCACCCCCACCTCCCGCCCACCTCCCCTTCCCCCACCCCTAGTTCGTTTCCCAGAGTTAGGAGTCTTTCATGTTTTGTCTCCCTTTCTGATATTTCCCACTTATTTCCTATGAAAACAATTTTAAGCTTATTTGATAGAACAAATATATCACCACAAATAGTAAAAAAAAACAAAAACAAACAAACAAAAAGAATGACAAAGGAAGACTCATTCTCCCGTATACTAAAACATATTTTAAAGCCACAGAATAAAAAAATAAAATGTAATTTAAAAATAAAGCCACAGTAATTAAAATAGTATGCTAATAGCAAAGAACTAGGTACAAAGACTTATGGAACAGAAGACCAGAAGTAGACCCACATATAAACAGATTATGATTGTATCATTCAAATCAATGTGGAAATGATCCACAGAGATAAAACAACTTGCTAACTAAAATAAATTTCTATTAAAGTTTAAATGTAAAAGATAAAACCACAAATGGACACTCTTTGCCATTTCTTTTCTACTCTCAATTTTTCTGTCAAATCTGGAGTATAATATGAAAGTCAACATATCTATCTACATAAAAAGTAAATTCCAAAAAGATGACAAAGAAAATACAAAGTCATCATCCTTCTCTTGGGAAAAGGATAGTGCCTTCTGGAGGAAGAAGACTATTTTACTTTTGTGGTGAATCGTCATTATACAGAGACTTTTAGTACTCTAACAAAACACTGTGATTTTTAAAATATATATTTTTTAATTGAAGTATAATTAACATACAGTATTATGTTAGTTTCAGATGTAAGCGTAATGATTCAACAACTCTGTATATTATTCAGTGTTCATCACTGTAAGTGTATTCTTATCATTTTCTATTTGTGAATTTTCTAGGTTTTGCATAGCAAAAGCTGTTAATTAATATCTTAATACATCCTCTTAAGCATCATTGGGGTTTTTTTTTCCAGAAAAAAATAATCCTGTCTGTTTTTATGGATCTTCAGTTTTTTAATTATAGGAAGGGGAAAGACTCCACATTCATTGATAGCTGTCTTAGCTTGATTCCCAACCTAAAATAGGGCTTGAAACAGGCATTCTTGTAAAATGATTGTGAAATAGGTCTCAGGAGCAGGGAGAGAAAGGTGTGGGATGTGGGATGTGGGATGCGGTCTTGGCTGGAACCTGGCTGCTATCTGGCCCCTTAGGGCAGCTCTCCAGCACAAACAGCACACAGATGGGGTCCCTTGAGAAACAGGGGCTGGTCTTTGGTGCCTCCTGTCATTCAGAGCCATAGGCTGCTGTCACTGGACAGAGGAGGAAAGAAGCCTCAATTCCCCCTATGAGACGCTCCCCACATACACACACTTTTCAACCAAAACCTAAGAAGAAAGGAGCAGCTGGGCAGCTGGGGGACATTAACAGCCAGCACTCACGGCAGCTGAGAGCGGGTGCCCAGGCCCAGAGAAGAGATGAGGTTGGGCTAGTGTTGCCTCTTGAATTTGATTAGAATTTCAGATGACCAAAGAATAATTTTTTAATATCAGTATGCCTGCCCCCTGCAGTGTTTACACTAAAATATTTGCATTTATATTAATATATAATGTTTTTATTTTATCTTATACAGTTTATGTTCTATGTATGTATGCATTTTAACTAAAACGTATCTGCTGTTCAGCTGAAATCCTGACTTCATGGGGCATCCTGCATTTCTAGTTGCTTAATTTGGCAACCCTAGATGGGTCCCTGACACCATCCACTTTAATAGCTCACAGATGTCAGGCTCTTGCATGGAAATTACTTCATTTAGACTTCAGAGCAAGTCTTTAAGAGTAGGAGTATCTTTCTTATTTTACAAATGAAGCAAGAGGAAGATCACACAGAAATAACTGAAGCAGAATGTGGGTCCAGTGGGACCCCTGAGCCAGAGGACACACAGCTTCCACCAGCCCCTCACAATGGGACCCCTTAAATCACTCCCCTCATTGTACCAGGTCCTCAACCAGAGATCACTCAAGTAAAAAATTATGTACGTGACTCCTAAAAGAGCTAAGAAAAATCTCTGTCACCCTTTCCCTCCAACCATGCATCTTTTGCAGAGTAAAATGCTCTCTGCACTCGCAGGAAGGGCTCTTCTCCAACTTTAGGCAACATGGCTTTAGAACCAAAAGAGATGAGCAAACTAAAATACTGGCTTAAACTGGAAACACCCGTGGGCCCCTGACTCAGCAGGTCTACTTCCCACTAAGGAAAGAAGAACCTTCCAAAATGGTAAGCCCATCCACTCAGGGATGAGCTTTGTACAACCAGATGAACAAGGACATACCTAAATGAAAGGGTTGTAACCAGAAAAGAACTACAAAGTCAGGAGAAAATACCAACCCTGGATTAGGATTCATATTTAGCTTCATTGGGTCTTAAAAGATTCCTTGCAAATTATAATAATCTTACTTACACTTGAACAAGTAAGCATAATAATATATGTTGCTTTCATCCTTCCAAACATTGTTAGGGATGAACTTATCTGAGTTTGTATATAGATCCAGAGAGAGACACACACAGAGACAGACGAGAACAGAAGATAGCAAGCGATTATAATAGATTGAAGTAGAAATCTACGGAGCCATTTAGCTTTTGGACACCAGAATTACAAATCATCCAAGTAGCCAACAATAATGAAATGAATGGCATAGAGAAGTACCAATCAAGCGTCTCTGCTGTGAAGGAAAAACCTAGCAAATCACAGCATATTTGTCACTAATATTTTAGATTTTTGTTGGCATTGAATGTAAAACCCAAATGAGCAGAAACTCCTGTCTCTTTTGTTCCCTGATGAATCCCGAGAGCCTGAGCAGCACCCGAAGTGGAGGAGGCACTCCATAAACATTTGCTGAATGAGTTAAATTTCAGTGTACAAATAACCAGAGGACATATGAGCATATTGGTTCAGAATTTTACCCAATCCAGAGCAAAAGGCAAGGACTTGAACTCGGAAAACTGCAGAGTGGGGGCTATATTCCCAAAACTGCTCAGATGACATTTGTGTTCATTTTCAGCAATATTTCTGTGCTTAATAATGCTGTTCCAAGGGGCGCCTGGGGCGGGGGGTGCTCAGTGAATTGAGTGTCTGACTCTTGATTTCAGCTCAGGTTATGATCTCGGGGGGTCATGAGATCAAGCCCAGAGTCGAGCTCCACGCTCAGCTCAGAGCCTGCTTGTCCCTCTCCTTCTTCCTCCTTGTGAGCACTCTCTCTCTCTCTTTCATTCTCTCTCTCTCTCCCAAATAAATGAATAAAATCTTAAAAATAAAATAAAATAATGCTTTCAAAGCAGAGGGAGAAAAAGAAAAAGAAGCAATAATGCTTCTCTTCACAGAGAACCAACCACCAGCTCCAGATTAGTCCTCATGGATAATGATATTAAATCAGGTTTAGCAGTGAAAAGGAAGACTTCTAACCTGGATTCCATCTGGTCTTCAGATAATTTCTAACTCTCTCTAATTTCAGGACGTGCCTTTTATGGTTTCAAGTTCTGTTTTTTATCTGTTCTGCTTTCCCAGTCAGGATAACAGGGGTGTAGCTCCTCAAAGTGTTCAAAACCCATTGGGACAATCCTATGGTAGAATGGGAGAATAAAGAAGGATAGCATGTGGCTGGCCTCCTTATAGACTTTTGAGCCCTCTTTCTCAAAACTGGAGGACTGTCGTTGCCTGAGCCCTTCTTCGGGCACGTGGGACGACATCCTTGTGTTTAACATTTCCTTATTTCCTCATTCACTTTCCCTCATTCATTCCAACCAGCACAGAGTACCAAGGCCCTCTGCTTGCCTCTTGGCATCCAGAGATTAGAAGCCTAGACTTTTCTCCTCGAAGGCATGGTAAGTCCCTTAAAGCAGAGTCAGGCTGATTCTTATCTATAAACTTCACAGTACCTGGGAGTTTACCCAGTAGACTTTCAATCGCTATGTCTCCTCTATGTGCAGGGAAACAAAATCAGGCATCTCCACATGGCCAAGTGCCTCTGCACAGCCGGTCCAAGCCGCCTGCACCTGGGCTGCTTGTCAACTTGCCCAGGGCTCCGACGCCCCAGCACCATCCACCGCCTGCCTCGAGGTGCCAGCAACTCCTTCTGTGGTGTGTGCTGCAGGCCTGGGCTCAGTGCTCATTTTCCTAATCTCTAACCCTCCCACCCTCATTGTTTTCCTCTCCTACGCCCAGCCTGTATCTGAAGCCTGTTCCCAGGATTGTTTTCCTGTTTAGGCTTCCCAAACCTGCTTTGGCCTTGACTCTTAAGTTCTTTTTATATCAAGCTTTCTTTCAAAAGAAAGAAAGTATGCCGTCTCTTCAACACTTCAGAAAATTTTTCATCTGGCTCTTCAGACTGACAGCTAGTCACCCACCTATAGGTGATGTGTGCTTATGGGCTGTTTTGTTGGGGTTTTTTTGTTTGGTTGGTTGGGTTTTTTTGGAGAGTTTCATGTATGGCCTTCCCCTACCACTTCTGAATTCAGACACCTGCTTCCTATGTAAAATGTAGTTCAGGGGCGTCTGAGTGGCTCAGTTGGTTAAGTGTCTGCCTTCAGCTCAGGTCATGATCCCAGTCCTGGGATAAAGTCCCTGCCTCAGGGGGGGTCCCTGCTCAGCAGGAAGTCGGCTTCTCCTTTTGTCCCTCCCCCTGCTCATGCTTGCTCTCGCTTTCTCTCTCTCTTTCTTGCAAATAAATAAAAATAAACATTTTAAATAAATGAATGAAAGAATGAATAAATGAATGAATGAATAAATAAATAAACAAAAAAATAAAATGTAGTTCAATTAAACAAATCTTACCCAAGACCCTACAAGGGATGCCCACTCGGCTGGGGAAAAGAGGGATCCAAGGAGGAAATTCATAGCAGAATCTGCTCAGTCTCATGGGGTAGACAGGCAGGCAAATAATGGTTGCATGATATAAAAAAATACACCTTTATACAAGAATATAGAAGTGCTGAAGTGGAGCAGTGAGAAAGGCAAACGCACACACTTACACGCACACACAAGCACACACACACAAACCTCTGCTGGGAGAACTCCAATAGGCATACACAAAAAGAATCCTGGAAGCAAAGAACTGGGAGTAGAAGGTAGAAACAGCTACAACCAGAAAGACTAGGCTCAAAGGGCCCTATGGGTCAAGTTGATTGTAATGGCTCCTGTGGTCCAGGATAACAAATTTCTACTCTATTCTATAGCTGCTGATTGCTACATTTTTAGAGTATGAAGATTCTTTTTAAAGGTAAAAAAAAGAATGGTCAGGGGGCACCTGGGTGACTCAATGGTTGAGCATCTGCCTTTGGCTCATGTCATGATCCTGCATCAGGCTCCCCGCAGGGAACCTGCTTCTCCCTCTGCTTATGTCTCTGCCTCTCTCTGTGTGTGTCTCATGAATAAATCAATAAAAATCTTTAAAAAATGCTCAGGCACTTCAACCTGAAAATAGTTTTATTTTTAATATTGGATGATTAAGAAAATACATAACAAAACATATAATAATACATGACTTGAAATTAATGTATTTATTTATGAATTACAATCTGTATAAGCATTTGTAAGCCTTAAGCCTAAAAAGAGATGGTGGTAATGTACACATGGGCTCCCATGACCCCAGCCATGCACTGCCACCTTGACCTTTCCTCCACTGCCATGCTTTCAGATGCCCAGGCCATTAATATTTTCCTCATTGGAGTTTTAAGTAAGGTAGGTTTATCAGATATGTTCTCTGTAGTAAGAAGTTCTCTCTAGTAGGTATGAAAAATACACTGAATGAGAAAGAATCTGAGGTCAGAGAAATCTGTTGAGAAGCTATTGAATTTCAATGATAGAAGATTTATGCAAAATTGTATACATGTGTATGTTACGTGTAAGCTACGCACAATGGCTCTATATGTCTATCAAGTGGTTCAGGCTTGTTTTTCAGATTCCTTTTATTTTTCTTTCTATAAATATTGATCAAAGCTACTTTAAAAAGATCTATATTTTAGGGATCCCTGGGTGGCTCAGTGGTTGAGTGTCTGCCTTCCACTCAGGGTGTGATCCCGGGAGTCCCAGGATGGAGTCCCACATTGGGGAGCCTGCTTCTCCCTCTGCCTATGTCTCTGCTTCTCTCTCTGTGTGTCTCGTGAGTAAATAAATAAATATATTTTTAAAAATCTATATTTTAAAAATCTCTTATAGTCTTTTTAAAGTAAAAGAAATTTTAAAATTCTGATCTAATCTTTGATTTTCAAAAACCCCATGTGATTTTTATTTCACACACACACACACACACACACACATGCACACACACCCATAAGATTTGGGTGTATCGGATACACCAAGTTTCCAAGTGGTGATTTGAACATGCTTCCTAAAGGTTCTTAAAGACTGTTACAGCTAATAACAATGTATATTATATAACAATATAACAGTATAACAATACATTTAACAATATAAATATTGTTATATTTTATAACAATGGATAAAATATAACAATGTATCTCTTTTGAAACTTGGATGAATTTTTCCCCTACTCTGTGAAAATCTCCTTTATTGGAGTTAAGGACTATATGAACTTCTTTTGGATTTCCCATAACTGCTGGCCACTGCAAAGGAGACATGTGTGCTTTCTATATATCTTTGAAGCATCAATTTAAAACTGTTGAAACAACCGTTTAACTTCCGTTTCAGCTTCCAGAGCTTTGAAGTTGGCCAAATGATGACACCAGCTTGAGTTCTTGTTTGCATGGAGTTTCTTCCTTAGTTGCCTGTGGCCCACGTCTTCATTTTCCATAATAAAGAGTTTTTAGAAAAGCAGAAATTTTGCAAGGCTGAATTTGCTCTTCAAAGAGCAATGGGCTAAATTTGCTCACTTTCATGCCTGCTAAAATGCAAGTGTCCCATAGATTGTTAATCACTTTCTGAATACATGAAACGTGCAAAGTGAGAAACAGATAAAAGTTTCAGATTTTATGATATATGTCGGTGATCTATTGTATCATGCCCCTGAAAACCAAAAAGCCAGAAGACTTTGTAGTTTGTGTTTTGTTAGGCTTCTGGAGGAGGAGTCCACATGAAGGATGATATAATAGGATCTATTCTCCACTCATAAATCCCCACCCATCCAGGAGAGAATAGACTCCTAATGTTTGCATTCTTTTAAGCCAGCTCTTGCCTAAAGTTCACCCCTTCCTGAAATTCGACTCAACTGTTCAGCACATGTCGACCCTGCAGTAATGAATTGGCACAAGCCTAATTCTTATGATGATTAATGGAGCTCCTCAGATGCAGCCTATTATTTCATCCAAAGTTAAAACAGTGATTCATCATTAATCACTATAAGAAATGGGCTCAGTGATTCATAATTCTAAGCCAGCCCATTTCCTTAAGGGTCCTGTTTGCCTTTTGTTATTGCAGAAGTGGCACAGTTCACAGCCTTGTGCTGCCTGGACTCTGACATGCACATTTTTGGATTGATTCTCTTTAAAAAGTCACGTACCCCCAAAATATTTACTTATAACCCCAAAGCCTCTGAAAAGTCGTACTTCTTTCAGATAATAATCTTTGCTTGGCTCTCACTTCCCTCAGATTACCCATTTTAAAGCAAGCACCCTCACCCAGAGACTGAACAAATTAATTGCAAATCAATAATCATCATGGCTACCTTTGGTCCTCTGCAAAGAGCAGTGTTTGGAGTAGGGCCATTTAGATTGAAATGTGCTCCCCTTGATTACCTTTTCATTGCTACCTTTCACCTATAACCAGATTGTCACTAGTGACCAAAGAAAAGCAGCAACACAAATGATGCTCCACCTCCCAGTCTTGGCCCAAAGTCTCTGACAAAGACAGCATCACTGCTTCCTTTGTGGAAACCTACATTATGTCATCTGCCCCCTTGATGGTGTTTTCTCTAAAGCTGCCCATCTTGCATAAGGATTTGATGCTCTTCTACTTTACATAAAGGAAACGAAACGCTTCACTTAGCTACAGCATTATTGCCTACCCTTCCGGGTGGTAGGCAGGTAGGGTATAAAAACCAACAGCTTCAGGATGCTTGGGTGGCTCAGTGGTTGAGCATCTGCCTTTGGCTCAGGGCGTGATCCCCAGGTCCTGGATTCGAGTTCCACATCAGGCTCACTGCAGGGAGCCTGCTTCTCCCTCTGCCTGTCTCTGCCTCTCTCTGTGTGTCTCTTATGAATGAATAAATAAAATCTAAAAACAAAAACAAAAACAAAAACAAAACCAACAGCTTCTCCACTGTGCTCAGAGAGGTGACTTTCAGCCCTAGGTCAACCCTTTGTTTTTTCTGTGATTTTCCTTCTCCTACTCCAACTACCTTTTTCCTGTTTTTCTCCTGCCTCTTGCTTCTCTCTCTCTCTCTTTTCTATCTCACTTTCCCCTTTTTATATTTTTCTAAGATATTTTCCCCCCTTTGGGGAGGGAAACTGGCAGGAAATTCTGAATGACAACTCAGCCCCATGATGGCATTTAGGAGTAAAGAGCCTGGGAAGGGCATGGAACTTGTTATGATGATCCATAATATTCTCTCAAGAATTTATCATTTCTAGCTCAGTCAATTGGGCAAGAAAATAAAATAAAAGGCATCCAGATTAGAAAGGAGGAGTTAAAACTATCTCTACTTGCAGATGACATGAGCTGGTATACAGAAAATCCTAAGGCCTCCACTAAAAAGCACTATTAGAACTAATAAACAAGTTCAGAAAGGTTGCAGGATACAAGAAAAATATACAAAAATCTATTGTATTTCTATACAATAGCAATGAGAAAAATATAAAAGATATTAAGAAAATAAGTCCATTTACAATAGCATCAACAAAAATAAATTTAACCAAAAAAATGTAAAACTTTTACTCCAAAAACTGTAAAACATTGTGGGCAGAAGTTAACAGACTAAATTAATGGAAAGGTCTTTCACATTCATGGATTAGAAGACTTAAGACTATTGTTAAGACAATAATATTCCTGGAGTGCCTGCTGGCTCAGTCGGCAAAGCATATGACTCTTGATCATGGGGTCGTGAGTTTGAGTCCCATGTTGGGCACAGAGATTACTTAATAAAAAAAATTTTAATTAAATAAAAGAATTAGTTTAATTTAATTTAAAAAGATGGCAACACTCTCCAAATTTATCTACGGATTCAACACAATCTTTGTCAAAATTCCAGCTGACTTCTTTGCAAAAACTGACATGAATGGGGTAAAAAAAATGGACCCCACAGAATGGGATAAAATTTTTGTAAATAATATATCTGATGAGAGATTTGTATTGAAAATATATAGAAAGAATTGCTACAACTCAATATAAAAAGACAAATAACTCAATTTTTAAAAGGCAACAAAGGATCCAAATAGACAGTTTTCTAAATAAAATATGCAAATAGCCAAAAACCACATAAAAAGATGATCAATGTCATTAGTCACCAAGGAAATGCAAATTAAAAGCACAATGAGGGGCAGCCCCGGTGGCTCAGCGGTTTAGTGCCGCTTTTAGCTCAGGGCCCGATCCTGGAGACCCGGGATCAAGTCCCACGTTGGGCTCCCTGCATGGAGCCTGCTTCTCCCTCTGCCTCTCTCCCTCTCTCTCTCTCTCTGTATCTCATGAATATGTTTTATTTTTTTAAGTGATTTTTTTTATTTTTTTTTTTATTTTTTTATTTTTTATCTACAATAGTCATACAGAGAGAGAGAGGCAGAGACACAGGCAGAGGGAGAAGCGGGCTCCATGCACCGGGAGCCCGACGTTGGATTCGATCCCGGGTCTCCAGGATCGTGCCCCGGGCCAAAGGCAGGCGCCAAACCGCTGCGCCACCCAGAGATCCCTTTTTTTAATTTTTTTTTTATCATCTCATGAATAAATAAATAAAATCTTTAAAAAAAAAAAAAGCACAATGAAATACCACTTCACATGCACTAGAATGGCTAGAGTCAATAAGCCTTGGTGAGAATGTGTAGAAATTGGAACCCTCATACTCTATTGGTGGGAATGTAAAATGGTGCAGTCACTTTAGAAAACAATCTGGCAGTTCTTCAAATGTTTAAACATGTAGTCATGTTACCATATGAGCAATTCCATTCCTTAGGTACATACTGAAGAGAAATGAAAATGTATGTGCACACAAATATTTGTACACAAATGTTCATAGAGGCATTATTCATAACAGCCAAAAATAGAAACAACTGGCATGTTCATCAACTGATGAATGGATCAAGTTTGGCATACCCATGCAATAAAATACTATCCCCCAATAAAAAGAAATGAAGTACAGATACATGCTATGGCATGGAAGATCCTTGAAAACATTATGCTAAGTAAAAGAATCTAGTCAAAAGGACCATATATCTACATTAAATGTCCACAATAGGCAAATCCACAGAAATAGTAAATTAATGCTTCTCTAGGACTGGAGAAGGTGAAGAGTATATGGGGGACTGAGGAACATTGGCTAAGGAATATGAGGTTTCCTTTTGGGGTGATGAAATGTTCTAAAATTGATTGTAGTAACAGACAATTCTGAATATACTGAAAGCCACTGATTGCACACTTTAATGAGGGAATTGTATGTAATGTGAATTATGTCTAAGCTGTTTTTGACATGAAAAAAACCTTTTTTTAAAAAAAGGCTTATGACTTGAAGTTGTGCCTTTTTTTTTTTTTTTTTTTTTTAAGATTTATTTACTTGCTCATGAGAGACACAGAGGGAGAGGCAGAAACACACACAGAGGGAGAAGCAGACTCCCTACCAGGAACCTCACGTGGGACTCCATCCCAGATCCCAGGATCATGCCCTGAGCCAAAGGCAGACGCTCAACTGCTGAGCCACCCAAGCATCCTGAAAGTTGTGCCTTTTTAAAGCTTTTGAGGAGAAGACAAATCAACTTCTTGGGAATGTCAAAAAATTCTCATGTGCTATTTGAAGTTTTGATATAATTTTTAGTGCTGGAATTTACTAATTTAGACCAGTCACTTGCTTGATTTGTATTATTTTTGTCTATGTCATAAAGTGGTGATCAATAAAATAGTGATTAATAGATCAAATGGTGAGTGCCTCACAAGCGCATTGTGAGTCACAATCATCGCCATCAATAGTCATTGTCATAGTCATTAGGCAAGTTGTCTTGCCTAGTGAAAATATTCAGAAGTCCGTCCTTCTTGTTAAATTGGGTTCTTCAAAAAAATGTTTTTTTCAGAAAAGACCTTTTGGTCAAGTATAAAATAGATTCGTCCTTCATCATCCATACACATGCAGTGGGATTCAATGGGATTAACAACTTTGGAGAGTGAAAAATAAGGTGGCAGAGAGTGTCTCCTATGTTTTAGGCTACTCTTTGGTCATCTTTCCCATTGCTCTGAGCAATACTGGAAGCTTTTTCAATTCATCAAAATAGTTGTGTTTTTAAAAATAAGTATGTTTATCATTTCTTTTAAAATGTCCTTTTACTCATGTGACAAGATCCTGCTACATGTCCCTAATACCCTTTTCCTTTTCTTCCTTAGGAAGCTGTGCACATGGCTGATAAAAAGTACATTTCCTATAGCTAGGTGTGGCCATGTAACTAGGTTCTGGGAAATGGGAGAGAAGCAGGAGTGGTGTGTACAATTTGCAAAATCTCTCCTTGAAAGGAAGGGGTGTACCTTTATTTCTACCCTGCATCCTTCCTGCTGGTAGGGGTGTGGACAAATGGCTTCACTTTCAGACCCTACTGAAACCACAAAATGGCCTCGCAATGGGAGCTTTGCAAGGTAGAGTAGCAAGAAAGTTGGAGCCTGGTTTGCCCCTGGACAATCTGCTTCCAGCCTTTTACATGAGAGAGAAAGAAACTTTTTCTTCTTTAAGCACTTCAGTTTGGAATGTTTAGTCACTGGCAACAAGCCCCAAATCCTAATCATTAGACTTACCTACTTAAAAGTCTTTGGATGCCCCCCCACCCCATTCTCTGAAATCAAACCCAACCTTCCTAGCCTGGACATGAGATCTGAGAACACAGTTTGGTGCAGAAGAGTCAAGTGATGGTTGGACGTGTTGGCCATCATAAGAGGAAGGGGCACCACGGGTGTCATATTCATTAAGCATAAGAAGGCTGCCTTGTCTTTCCTTATTTGAATCCCATTTCTCCTCTAAGATGAGTCCTGCCTCCTAACCAAATGGCCTGTGTTTGGTCCCAGTATGCCCCATCGTCTCTCTGTCTCTCTGTCTCTTTCTCTCCCTCTTTCTTTCTCTCATCTCTATCGCTCTTTCCAACTTTTTCATTCTATTTCCTCTACCTAGAATTTTTCTTATACCTCTCACCTAAATATCACAGGTTCCCAATTTAGACCCAACCCATAGGTATCCCGAATTCTAGCTTTTTAACTTTCCACCATATTTTCTCTGAATTTCTATTGTGCTTATTGTCCGAGTTCTTAAGTGGCACGGATTATATACAACACATTGTATAGCTATTTGTCCCTTAAAGTGTATCTTGTTTTCTCAAACAGATTAAAGGTTGCCTGAGGACCAAAATCATTTCCAGAGTGTCTTTGCATCTTCAATAGCCCAGAATAGCAACTTGTACATGTTAAGAGTTCAGTAGCTGCTTGCTGCTGCTGTAAATGATGCCACCAATCGTAATAACAAACTTTGGCAGTGGATAACCCTCGAAAGTTTAGCCCTGTCACACCCCTCAGCAAATTCCTCATCCTTTAGACCCATCCTCTCTGTGGTCTTCAAGAGATACCTCCTGGGGACGCCTGGGTGGCTCAGCGGTTGAGCATCTGCCTTGGGCTCAGGGCATGATCCCGGTGTCCTGGGATCGAGTCCCACATTGAGCTCCCTGCATGGAGCCTGCTTCTCCCTCTGCCTATGTCTCTGCCTCTCTCTCTCTCTCTCTCTCTCTCTCTCTGTGCCTCTCATGAATAAATAAATAAAATCTTTTTTTAAAAGGGGGGAGATGGCTCTTGGAAGATTTCTCTGAACCATTCAAACCTATTTGTCCTGATTAGACTTTGTAAATACATCTCCAATTACTCATTATTTTATATAATAATCATTTGTTTGCTTGTTTATCTCTGCTCCTTGATTGCAAACTCCTGCAAGGTGAGTATTAGGTCTTATGCATCTTAGAATTGCTTGTGCCCAGCCAACCACCAATATATAATAGATACTCCATAAATGTTTGTTGAATAAATACATGAATGATAAATAAAGACAAAAGCCCGAGGAGGCTCATGACATCCCATTGAGTTTGCTATTCTGCCTTTCAAGCTGGTCTCTGGAGCCCGTTGACCCCAGGTCCCAGGCTTTCATAGCACCCTGGACATTAGCCATCCCCTTTGACGCCCACCCAGGTCACACGGTGGCCCCTCCTCTGGCTCCACTAAAATGACAATGAAGTCCATGTGAAACCAGCCTGCGTTCAAGTGAAACCAAGGAGAAAAGGTTGTTTGTCAAACTTCAAAGACAGATGTTAGCACTTCTCAGTTTCAGACTGAATCCTAGCCCTTGTGAAGTTCAACTTTCGTTTCTGCTTGGCCAAATGGAATTTCCTGATTCTATGTAAGAAAAGTTTAAGGGTCTCTATTAGAAGATGCTGAGGACTTTGGTGTTCTCACTTACGTGATTGCCCAATTTAATTTTGGTAACTAATATATACATCTCTCTTCTCTTAAAGAGCATAGGTTCTATAATTCAAAAATGTTTTCTTGAATTGCATATATATATACACACACACAATTTTATATATATACAAATTGTGTGTATATATGTATGTATATACAATTTTTTATATATACAAAAAAAATTTTTTTTGCCTTTGTTCTTGGCAAGATGTTCAGTCTGTTGCTCCACACTGATGTTCAAAAAACAGGTAGAGACAATCCCCAAGATCCAACTGTTACTGGCTTTTACTCCTGGGAGGAGAGAGGATTCAGAGAGCCAGACTGGGGGTGGAATGTGAGTGGGCTCTGTTCTCTACTCAGCTCTGACTCATGCAGCCTTGAAATCCTCTGTGCCTCTACGTCCCTGTCTGGAAAATGGGCTAATCGCTTTGCCTCCAATCTGCCTCCCAGGAATGTTGCAAGGATTAATGAGTTAATAACGTTTGAAGAGCACTTTGAGCTTCGGATGAAAGATACAGAAGAACAAAGTGTGATGGATATTATGCATAATTAAAAGCCCTAGCAGAAACATTGGTCTGAGTTAACCTCCAATGCCACAATAACCAGCACTCAGACATAGCGTGGAACTGGTATTCAAATATATATCATTTTCCCTAAAAGGGAATTTAAATCTGATACCATGATTATACTACACAAACTTGTTTCATGAGTAGAGCCATCATAATCACTGTGGGTAATTGTATGCTTCCATCATGACCCTGAGGTGGTGGTTATTGCCCTGGCCTGGGGCTGACGTACCCTTGGATTCTCATGTACCACACCGTGAACTTTTTAAAGAGAGACCTTTCTGAAGAAATTTTAGGGGCATCAAGAAGATCCACTGCCCCCAAACCATTTTCCTATGTGATCGTGGACTCCTGAAGTTCCTTTAATAGAAGACAAAACTCTTTTCAAATTATACAGAAGACTTCAAATACATGTACCACCCAGATGGCAAAGCAGAGTACCCAAGCCTATGAATTAGGTCTGCCCTGACATAAATGATGGCAGATCCCACCTCCCACTCAGCACAGGTGCTGGTAGGAAAAAGAGAACAAAGGACCTCAAGTTCAAGGGTAGAAATGAGGTCTTCCCCAATAAAAGGGTCCGGGTACCAGAAGGACAGAGTGAGATCCCAAACACCATCAGAGCCTCCTTCACCACTCCACAATGAACAGCGGCTGCAAAATACAGAACTGTCTCTCTCTCCTTCCTCCACAAAACAGCCTATGCTCACACCTACCCTACTGAGATGCACAAGGAATATATATATACAGGAAACCCTCGGGCAGGAGTGAAATAGCCCCCTGTGCTGCCCTTGCTAGTCTGTCAGGTGAAAAGGCATAATACCAAGAGCTCATCAAAAGTAATCACACTCACACTTCTCCCAAATGACCACGTATACCTTCTAATAGAGGCCTCAGAGCACTTCAGCTGTGTAAAGTGCTCTCTTTGCTTATCAAGTTGATGTCTGAGCTAGAGAGGACAGAAAGCAAGGTCTGCAGACTGGAGGTTATATTGTCCATCACCTCCACACTGGTCTGCTACTGACACTAAAGAAAAATACGGTGCTAGTGGAGAGGCTTCGGGGATGAACAATCTAGGCCAGAGAAGCAGGTGGCCAGGTGGCTGAGGGCGTAGAAACCAAGTCTGTGAAGACAGGCTCTTCAGCCTCAAGGGTAAAGCCTTGGTAATTGTGATGACTTCTTCACACATGTGAAGCACTGGCGTGTGACACTGGGGATTTGCTTTCTGTATGTCATTCCAAAACACAGAGCCAGGCCCAACGCCCAGCACGTGCACACATTTTAATCCAACAGAAGGACACACTCTCTAATAGCACTAACCCAAAATGGAGTTAGCAGTTTAGTGCACCTCCTAAACTCAGAGACTAGTGAGTGTGATGTAAGTCTCATTTAGTGATGCTTCATACCGAGGAGCATTTTTTTTTTAAGATTTTATTTATTCCTTCATGAGAGACACAGAGACATAGCCAGAGGGAGAAGCAGGTTCCCTGTGGGGAGCCTGATGCAGGACTCGGTCCCAGGACCCCAGGATCATGACCTGAGCCAAAGGCAGACGCTCAACCACTGAACCCCCCGGGTGCCCCAGCGAGAAGCATTATTGAGATACTGACCCGAGAGTGAGGAAAAAGAGCAAAGAAAAGCATAAGTGTCTGCAAGACCAGCTCAGACCCTGTGTCTAGCAAATTATTCTCTCAAGGCTCCTTTCCTTTCAATATTTCCTCCTATTTATTATTTAAAAAGTCTTGGAGAATTTTAGGATTCTTTATAAAGGATAATGATTTCCTACAGAATACAGGGCCTCACGTTGCTTTCTAAAACAAAGTCAAGGAATTCAAATAAATACAGATTATGATCTGAATCGTTTGGTGAAGTGGGTAGAAGGAAAAGCCATAGAAACCAGTGAGTTTGAGGCAGAGAAGGCGCAAGAAGGCCAAGGACGGCCCTTTGGCAGCGCGCATCCCCGCTCTGCCCTGTAGGTGGCAGCATTTGTTTGTGGCTGTCGCATCCCTTTTGAATGGCGGCTGGAGGGCAACCGGGTTGGATTGGAGTTCAGCAGCTTCAATTTTCTGAACATCCAGCATAATCAATGAAAATTTTAATATCATTAGGTGACTGACTTTGCTGGGGGAAAGAAAAAGCACACAGAAGTCGGTTCAGCCTGCCTGACGAAAGGGGAAGCGGGCTATTGATTACATGCAAGGTCATAGCTTCATCAGACTTGCCACTACCAACACATTTTTTTTACACTGACCACATATTGAACCCTTTACGTTTTGGTGGAAATCTACACCAATGCAACAAAAACTGTGGTTTGCCATTGTCTTGTCATTCTTGGGTAGATTTTAGGAAGAAACCGATGAAGAAGTAGCTAATGCTAATCCAGTGAAAATTCAGAAAGCCTGTGAACTGTGTCTACAACTTAAGCCAGGAACTTGGGCAAATGTTGCTTTTTATAAAGTAGGGAAAAAATCTAAGTAATGGAATATGTTTCTTAAGGTGTTTAAAAAAAAAAAAAAGCTGATGTGCCTTGAAACACCAAACATTCAGCTCCCTGTGCTGGAGTGTCTGTTAATTTATTAGCATGAACCCCACAGTAGGCCAGAGTGCGGAGTGAGAGCCAAGTCTCCTATGGCCACTACATTCAGTCTTTTGGAAAACTCAAAATACACAGTGTGTTAAGATCCTCTAGGGCAAGCATTCCCAACCAGTAGGTCAGGATCAACCTGTAGGTCACCAAGCTCCTTGGGAGGGTGGAGGGGACACCAAATCAGGGCTGGCTCCCAACACTACCCCCCTTCCCCCACCCGCCCTCAGGCTCCCATTGGGAAAAGGACAGCTTGGAAGGGCATCTCAGAGGCCTGCCCTGAGCCTGCTTTCAAGCCCTAGCTTCCCCTGTGCCCAGAGTGTCAATCCTTTGGGAAAATAAAAAAGGCGGTTCACTCCTGGGAGAGGTTGCTCACTCCTGCTGTGGGGTCAGAAAGCCCCACTCTTTGGGGGAATTTCCAAACTGTATTGTTTGTTTGATTTCCTGAAACCTGCCTACTACCCCTAAAAACCAAAAGCTATTTTGCATACTTGGGTTTTTTTCCTCCCTTTAATTAAAGAAAACTTGAGTTTTGTTTTTAAAATTTCACAGCTCACCTAGACATAACTGGATACCAGGGTAGAGTAAGGGTTTAGGGGTAACTTTTTTCAAAATTTGGTAAATGTTATAAAAAGAAAGGGAGATAAAGACACATCCAGTATTTTTAAAAGTGTCCTTTCAAAATATTAACTAATGCAGAATATTAACTAAATTAACTTATATGTAATACTTGAAACACATTATAGAAAAATTATAAGGCTTATATTGAAAACATGAGTTCTACAGGCAGGTTTAGTCTTGGAACTGTTACCGTATTACTTTGCTAGAGCTGCCACAATAAAATACCATAGGCTGCCTTATTTACTATTTTCTGTTTTCTAGTTCTGGTGGCTAGAAGTCCAAGATCAAGGTGTCAGCAGGGTTGGTTTCTTCAGGGGCCTCTCTCCTTGGCTTGCAGACTGCCATCTTGCCCCAGTGTCATCACCTGGTCTCCCTGTGTGTGTGTCTGTTTTTCCCCCTTCTTCTTCTTATGAAGACACTAGTCATATTGGACTGGGGGCGACCCTAATGACCTCATTTCGATGTAATTACCTCTTTAAAGACCCTATGTCCAGGGGCATCTGGGTGGCTCAGTGGTTGAGCATCTGTCTTTGGCTCAGGTCGTGATCCCGGGGCCCTGGGATCGAGTCCCACATTGGGCTCCCCACAGGAAGCCTGTGTCTCCCTCTGCCTGTGTCTCTCTGCCTCTCTCTCTGTGTCTCTCATGAATAAATAAATAAAATCTTTAAAAGAGAGAGAGAGGAGGTAATAATAAGATCCTCTGAGTTGTTCTGAGGGTAAACTGATACAAGGCTGCAAAGCACTTCACAGTGTTGAGAGTTTAGGGAATACTAGCTGTGATCTCTCCCCTCACCACCAATGAGGTAGCAGTAAGAAGACAACCCACATGGACACTCCCAAAGTCAAATGAAAATGCCCTGCAGCACTGAGTCAGAAATACCATGGTGGGAGGGATGGGCAAGGGGAAAAAGAAGGAAAACATGATTCCACACCTCTGCTCCTGCTCCTAACACACAGGTATCTCAGAGCAGAGGACTCCTGGAGCCTCCCGCAATTCCAACAAAAAGCCATTCACAAGTCTGACTTCCAGGACCAAACCAAACTCGGAATGAGGGCGAGGAAGGAGAGATGCACCTTCCTTTTCTCACACCAGCACCTGGCTTGGCACAGTGAGCCCGAACCCCCCACCCCACCCCCCACTGCCCCAGAGCTAGTTGTCAAGCAGAGAGGGGGCAATGGCCCAGTGACTGAGAGCCCCACTGCTCCCTGGCATGTTGTCTGGGATGAAGTTTTACAATCATACCTCTCCTGGCAGAGACAAAGCCTGGCCTGTCTGTCCCTGCTTTCTCCAGGGAAAACACCACAGCCATTAACCCAGTCACCCCAGGAGTTGTGACACCTGATGCTGGCATTGCAGTGAGCTGCTGAAACAGCATTGCAAGGTAGCCTGAGAAAGCCAAACCACAGGGTAGTGATTTCTTGCTGGGGTCAGGAAAGGGCCTCAAGAAAGAGCGACCAAGCATGTGTGTTCCAGAGATACAGGTACACGAAGATCGGCTGAGCGCCTCACTATTTTCTCCTTCACCACACCTTCTCACTGGTGTTGTTTTTAATTTATGACATGCGGTGCTAAAGAGACTGCCTATAGATTTAACATTGGCATTTCCTTCATGCAGCAATCCTTTGAATCCCATTTGCTGTAAATTTCTGCAGGGTGACATAAAAATGATCTTTTTTTTTATTACTGAGCACATGATAATGAGCTATTTTTTCCAGTACCGGGGAAAGGCTAGAATAAGGCACATAGGTTTTGAACCCCCAAACCCACTTCATTTGGCCTGGATCCAGGAGGAACGCTGTAGCTGTAGGGGCCCAGGTACAAACCGTCATACCATCCATTATTTTGTAAAAATACTAATGGAGCATGGCTCTAATCATATAATCTTTTGCATGCAAATAACTCAGACCATCACCTGATTTAAGGAAAGGATTTGTATGTGGCTCCATATGCCAGTTTCAGGAGGGTCAGCTTTTTTTCCATCATGTTAGTATGCTTCATAAAGTTGTCTATAGTTGCCATATATGTAGGATAAATAGAAGAAAAGGTGTAAATAGAAGAAAAATATATTCTCTAGCACCAATAAAAGGTTTCTGAGCTTCCACATGAAGAAAAGTGCGAAGTCAAATGTTTGGAACTAGGAGTTTACCTTGAGAAGTGAGAAGCTAAGATATTTCTTTCTCCCCCCTTCTACTGCCAGGGATGTGTCTTGTCCATGCCTCTCCATCAGTGCTCCTAATTCCTGCTTCAGCCCATGTCCCACTGTGTCCCCCCGGCCACCTCCAGCTCCTGCTACTTCCCCCGACCACACTCAACTCCTGCTGCTTCCCTCTGGCCACCCTCAGCTCCCGCTGTATCCCCCTGGCTAAGACCCCCAGCTCCCACTGTATCCCCCTGGCCACCCCAAGCTCCTGTTGTATCCCCCTGGCTACGACTCTCAGCTCCCACTGTATCCCCTTGGCCACCCCCAGCTCCCGCTGTATCCCCCTGGCTACCACCCTCAGCTCCCACTGTATCCCCTTGGCCATTCCCAGCTCCCACTGTATCCCCCTGGCCACCCCCAGCTCCCGCTGTATCCCCCTGGTTATGACCCCCAGCTCCCACTATATCCCCCTGGCTACCACCCCCAGCTCCCACTGTATCCCCCTGGCTACCACCCCCAGCTCCCACTGTATCCCCCTGGCCACCCCCAGCTCCCACTGTATCCCCTTGGCCACCCCCAGCTCCCGCTGTATCCCCTTGGCCACCCTCAGCTCCCGCTGTATCCCCTTGGCCACCCTTAGCTCCGCTGTACCCCCCTGGCCACCCCCAGCTCCCACTGCATCCCCCTGGCTACCAGCCCCAGCAATAGGATTCGTGGTCGGCAAAATAATGGCCAGCCAAAGATGTTCATGTCCCAATTCACAGAAACTGTAAAAATGTCACAGTACTTGGCAAAGGGGAATTAAGATTGCAGATAGGAATTAAGGTTCTTAATCAGCCGACCTCAAAATAGGGTTGTTATCCCAGGTCACCGTGGAGTAAGGACAAAGGTCCTTAAATATGGAAGAGGTGGCAGAGGAGTCAGGGCCAGAATGACGTAATGTGACAAAGGCTCAGCCAGCCATTGCTGGCTTTGAAGATGGAGGAAAGGGGCCAGTAGCCAAGGAATGTGGGTCACCCCTGAAAGCTGGACAGGTGAGAAACCGGGTCCTCCCCTAGAGCATCCAAAAAGGAACACAGCCCTGCTTGCACCTTGATTTTGGCCCAGGGAGACCCCTTTGGGACTTGTGACTTCCAGAACTATAATATAATAAATTTGTGCTATTTTTAAGCTACTAAGTTTACGATAATTTGTTACAACAGCAGTAGGAAGTCCTACACCACCTCTTCCTCTCGGCCCTCTAGAACTAAAGGGGGAAAGGGCGTCTTGCTGTACCTGATTAATAGGTCTCTCCACTGTCCTTGCTTGCCTCTTAGATCTTTCATCACGTGCGTAACCCACAAATCCATGTTCCTGACTGGACTGTGACTGACCCATGTACCATAAATGCAAACGGGTATTTAATTTTCTAAAAGCATCCAAATGGTAAGAGGAAAAATGCTAGCTAATAAGTTAGTTACCTCTGCAGCTAAGTTAATATACTGCAGTGTCCAAATATATTTTTTGGATGCCTTTTCCAGTTGAAGACTCTGCATCCATATATCTATACTTACATGAGTTAAATACTGAATGCTTGGCATCTCTGATCAAGCAAAAGAAGGAAGTACACATGACATGGAAGACCTCGCTCTGAAGAATTTTCTTCCTAAAATCAAAAGCTCGCACATTTCCCTTCAGTGTCTTGCCAGATCTGCCCAAACCTGCTCTAAATAACCAGTGCCATCAAAAACTCACCTCACAAGTTTTAACCATGGCATTTTTCCCTATTAGGATTTCATAGGAATATTAATAATGCAATCTTCCTGCCATTTTGGCAAATGCAATATCATGCATCATTGCCGGTCTCTTTCCTAAGAGGCCTTAGGCCTTCTAGGGAGGGGGTGTTTTAAGTGGAGTTAGTTTAGACATTTAGGAAAAGCTGTTGTAGCCCAGATAGTATCGGCTAAATTATAAAACATTTACTTTACGAAAGGCTTTAAATATTCAGTTTCTTCTTTATAGCTCATTTAAAGACATTATTTTGTTTGAGAAAAAGAGCATTCACCATTTATAATGAAATAGTCCACCTAGGGGTAAAAAGAAGTCTCCTTCCTCATTCTTTTTCACACAACTGCTCTGTTCTTGAATGTACAAGAGCGTTTCAGGACCTTGGCCCAACGGATAGTATATTAGTCTCCTAGTGCTGCAACAACAAATTCCACAAACCTAGTGTCTTAAATCAACATAAAGTTATTATCTTATAGCTTTGGAGGTCAGAAAAGCAGACTGAGTCCTTTAGGGCTAACATCAAGGTGCCAGCAGAACAGGTATTTCTGAGACTCCAGAGAAGAATCTCTTCCTTCTCACTTTTACCTTTTAGAGGCTGCTGATGTGGCTTGGCACATGGTCATACCACTTCAGTCTGCTTCACATGGCCTTTTCATCTGCCTCTGACTCCTCCTACTTCCCTCTTGAATGGACTCTTGTGACTGTATTGGTCCCACCTGGAAATTCAGAACATCTGTCATTTCAAGATCCTTAATTTAATCACATTTGCAAAGTCCCTTTTGCATATAAAGTAATAGTCACAGGTGCTGGGGATTAGGACATGGACATATTTGGGGGGTTATTTTTCAGCCTTCCATAGACTACTTTCTGGCCCCCAAAGATTCACACTCATCCCACATGCAAACTGCAAGCAGCCCCATCCCAAGGTCCCCAGAGGCCTTAACTCACTACTAGTCCAAATTCTCATCCAAGTCTCATTGGTGCCAATCTCCCAAATCTCATCTAAATCATCCAAATCAGGTATAGGTGAGTCTCCATGTAACCCATTCAGCGGCAAAATTCCTCTCTTTCCATAGACTTGTGAAATTAGACAAGTTATGTATTCCAAAACTGTGATGGGCCACACATAGGATTGTGGTTACAGACACTGCCCTTCAAAAACGATGAACATAAAAAAAAAAAAAAAACGATGAACATAAACAAAAAGAAGTCTGATCCTAGCCAATGTTCAAACACAAGCAGGCGAAAACTCTATTACATTTTCGAACCTGGGAATGATTCGGACCCTTGAAGTCATCTATTTTCTTGGCAGGTAGCACATATCCACAGCTGAGTACTTTTATCAGCCTGTCTCCACCTGTAGAATCTGAGGAGTCCCCCACCTTCTTTCATTTGGCCTCTCTGTGTCTCTTTCAGTCCAAGCTGACAGTGTTTCTACTAGTATAACATTTTCAAAAACCCAATGGGCTATCATTCAGCCTGCCGCAGATAGCATGGATAGAATAATTAACAAAGGGAAGTAAGTTGCGACCCCTGGAGAATAGTCTATCCGTGTTGTAAAGTACTATAGACCAGAACAGTCATTCAATCCTAAAGACATGTCAGGCCTTTATTTATTTTTTTATTTATTTTTTCATGTCAGGCCTTTAAATCTCAAGTCATACACTAGAACATCTTACCTGAAAGAACTTTCAACTGCGATATATCGCCTTACAGTCAAAAAGTCAGAAGGCATGCTAAAAAGGAAAACCATGCTGCCCAGAGGATGGATGCTGATGACTAAAAAGAATAACCAAAAAAGAATTTGCTGCTCAAATTACAGCAGGAGGGACTGGGGAGCATTTGTTTCTAGTAAACCAAACTAGTGTCAGGATGGTAAAGGAAGCCATGAACCTGCTTTCCAGGAGGTTCTTTTTTTTTTTTTTTTCAAATCCAGGAGGTTCTTAATAACTTCTTTGGAAAGGAGTGACACCAAGCTCAAGTCCCCACTCCTGGCAATACGGCCACTGTAGAAGTGACGATCAAACCATCCTTTCACTTTTCATCCACTAACCTAGCAATAGGGGAAAAATAAGCCACGGAAAGACTCAGGGTCATGTGTGGCCAGCAGAACACCCCACAGGTATGCTTTGGCAGTAAGGGTAGGATAGCCACATCATGTGCCCATTTATGTCCTGGAATCCCCAGTGCCATTTTGGGCTAACCCCAAAATCAAATCGACTTTCTCCCATAGGAATTTATCATATGTTTCAGTAGATGGAGTACAAATTAGAGACAAATAGAGTGACCCATCTAATTCTGCCTTTCCAACTGATTTCTACAATTGCTAATTAATTACTTTACAGAACTGGATTAATTTATAACAGTGATAAATAGGCCCATTAGCCAACATGGAAATGCAGCTTAGAGCCACAATGAGATACCATGTTAAGCCCACTAGACAGGCAAATATTTATAAAGTCTGACCATAGTGAGTATTGCCTGGAATGAGAAGAAGTGGGAACTCTTGAGGGGTGCAGAGAGAGAGAGGTTTTAGGTGGAAGAAGGAGATTATAATTTAATTCAACTACTTTGGAAAACAACTTGGTAAAAATTAAAAAGTGATACCACACAACCCATTGGGTTGCACACACTAAGTTTACCCTTGCACATGAGCCCGTGTTCAAGACAGTAATCCAGTCTATTGGCAGGAAAATCCATAAATACACTGATATATATTCACACAATGGAATCCTGTACAGGAGTGGATATAATGAAATAATAGCTACATGCTTCAACATGGATGAATCTCAGTAGCTTAATATCTAGTGAAATAAGCAAGCCTTAGAAAATACATACATATAGTATGATACCATTTAATAAAGTTCAAATCAAGCATCACATTATAGAACTCTAACATATATAATAATTCTGCAAAGAAAGGAAGGTAATGAAAATAAATCAGGTATCAGGATATTGATCAACTGGAGGTAAAAAATGGAATGGGGGAGCTTCTGCACGGAACTTCAGGGGTTTCGGGCATGTTGTATTTCTCCAGTCAAATGAGTGGGTTCATGGGGGTTTGTTTTATTATTAAGATGAATGATTTTTATATGTTACATATTTTTGAACTATAACCAGGATACAATTTTGAAATTCTCCCACTGTCCTCTTACAATTATGGCCCTTTCCTCCTACCCCTGCTAAAACCCCCAGTGGCCCATGACTTTACTTATTCCCACATTATAGAAATTCCCAGTCATCCTACATGACTCCAATCAGAAATCAGAATGTTTTCCATCTTCATTCAGCCCTGAGATCTGCTTCTCTCATGGCTTCTAGCTGGGCATATCATAGGTATACTACTTGAGGTCAGCTTCATCTCCACTGCCCCTACAGAGTTCCTACCGAATTCTCCTCTGAGTTGGAGCATGAGGAGGGAGTGGGGGAAAGAGAAGCAGAATGTTCTAACTTAACTAGTAAGATCATAAACTGCCTTTAAGCTCTCTGTACATGGCAAATTCAATAATGGACTCCTTCAGGTACTCTCTTGTGGGTTCCTGCAAGAGCCCAACTGTGACACTCACGTGGTAGGTCATGCAGTTTCTACTTCCAGCTGATGCTCCCCTGCTTGGCACCTGGTTTCCGGGTGATTCACTGCACGCAGATTCTCTGTTGGCATGCCTTGTTCTCACAGGACCCAAGATGGCTCCAGATTGACTTTCTCCCCAGATGTGTAGTACTTCTCTCTCTTGCAAGAAACATTCATGTCCTGTTGGCCCCAATAAAGGGAGGGCAGGTCAGCCCCACTCCCCTTTGCCCTATCCCAGGTCATTTCTTTGATCCAGCTCTTTTTCCCTCTCAATTTCTGGAGCTGGAGGGTTGCACAATAAGTACATGGAAGGTCCCCACCCTGAGCCTCAGGGCTGACATTTTTCTTTTCTCTTCAAGATTTTATTTATTTGAGAGAGAGAGAGAGAGAGAGAAGTAGGGAGAGTGGCAAAGGGAGAAGGAGAAACAGGCTCCCGGTTGAGCAGGAAGCCAGACATGGGGCTCAGTCCTAGAACCCTGGAATCATGACCTGAGCCAAAGGTAGACACTTAACCAACTGACCACCAAGGCGCCCCAGAGCTCACACTTTCTACCCAACCTTCTTAGCCCCTCCTTCTAGATAAGGGATGGGATTAAAAAAATCATAGACTAGCTTTCACCAAAGGAATCAAAATCAAAATTTCCTCCAAATGTCTAATCCCTTTATTTGGGTAAGAAACCCAAGAGTTATATAACAATTTCTTGGTTATTTCCTTTTAAAAGTTACATCTTTGGTGTCTGCTTCTCAATAGACTCTGGTATTTTATATCTTTATATGTTGGTGGTGCCTTGGGCAAATATTCTAACTTCACATCTTTTGACAGGTGTTATCAAATATTTCACTTTTCACGTGGAAGAGAGCAGCCTTATGTTAGTTTATAGAAGCCACCTGTCTTCTTTTCCTTTGCACTCTCAGATCTGGCTTCCTTGGGGTCAGCACCTTGGGCCCATGGCTGGCCATCCTTGTTAGCCCCTACCTGTCTACTTTTTCCTCGACAGCATCCTACTAGCACAGCAACTATCATGAGAACACCATAGCTTTGGCCTCATTTATGAAATGAAGATGATATTACCTGCTTCACTATGGTGAGTGTTAAGAGGAATGCAGAAATAAAAGTAGCACACAAATATAATTTGTTTTTACTGTTATGACTACCGACTGCACTTCCTTTACAATCTTGGGGGCTATATATTCCAGAAAAAAACTATAGAAGGCAGGATCAAAGTCTCTTAGAAAGTATGGAATGGGGAGGAGGGGACCCACAGATAAAATATAATTAAAAGGACACAGCAACAAAAAGTTCTAAAAGATGTTTGTTGCTAAAGCAATTAATAGTCACTATATTTGAATAATATGTTTAAAATACTAACTTGAAAAAAATGTAACCCTTTTTCTGAATAATCTTCAGTTGGTCAAGAAATATTGCTTTTGATTATGGTCTAAGGTAAAGTCACCAGGTAAAAATTCAAATTTCAGATAAACAATGAATATTCCTTTAGTATAAGCATACCCCTTGCAATATTTGAGACATAGTTGTGCAAGCGATTATTCATTGTTTATCTGAAATTCAGATTTCACTGGGTGTCCTGTATTTTTATATGCTAAATCTGGCAACCCGGGTCTAGGGAGGAAGTTTCTTTCACAAGTTTTATGTTATGCAAATTGAATCTTTTTCAAGTTTTCAAGTCAGCCTTCACTAGATTGAAATGTCATGTGTTTTATTCTTGCATTCTCCTTTATTCCATTTTCATAAATCTCAGTAAGATGTACAACCTCCAGGACTTTTCACAAATACTATGTTGCTACAGGATTTTTTCTCCTTGTATCTAGTCCTGTAATATAGATTGAGAGGGTGTTACTTGTTTGTTTGATAAATATTCATAGAGTACCAGGGATTCGATGATAAGCAACAAGATACCCATTCCTCCCCTCATGAAAACTAGGGTCTAGGGAAGGGAACAAATATCAACCAATAATCACAACCCCATAGACCTGCTTAATAATTTTTGAGAGCGGAGAAGCAATACTTGTTTTTGTTCTACTTCATTAAGGATCTTGACCTAAACCACATGTATTTATTTAAAGGTTATGGATTTTTAAATTGTACAGAAATAAAGCAGTGACATTAGAATCACCATTGGCAAAACTATGGCTGGCAAGAGACTGCTCTGCCCCAAACCATTTGCATTATTTCTCTTGTTTTCACAGTTCTGATCAGTTTGTTGCCCAATTCCTTTTGACCCTTGGTGAATATGGGAGTTCTTATATACTTTCCCATTCCATTAATTCGCTTTCCCGGCACTGAAGAACATCCCTATTTTTTCAGCCTTACATGAAAACAAGGTGTTTATGACTTTCTTCTCTAAGATATCTTATACCCTATTTCTATTCCCATCCCACCAAACTTGCAAATATTTTAATGCTTCTCTTGTCTCACCAGCCTCCTGTCCCGGCCCCAATGACTAGCTTTCGTAGAGATGGTTTTTTACCGTTAGATCATTATTGGCATTTCCTTGCAACTCATCTCTTTTATTTCAAGAAACTTTCATTAGCTCTTACATTACACATTCCAAGACAATCTTCGAGTCTCCGCCTGCATTTAAATTTGATACATGTAAATATAGCAAATTTGTAGCTCACCAATCTCTCCGTATTTCATTATCTTCCCCTAACTCAAGTTTCTCAACCCTGGCACTACTGACATTTTGAGTGAGACATTTTTTTGCTTGGCAAGGAGGGGCATCTGCCTGCACTCTAGGCTATTTAGCAATATCTCTGGCCTCTACCCCTAGATGCCAGTAGCAAAACTCAGTTGTGAGATCTTCCCCAGTTGCAACAACCAAAAATATCTCCAGAAATTGCCAAAATCCTGAGAGGGGAACATTCCTGGCAGAGGACTACTACAACACCCCCTAAGTCTCTATTTTTCCCCCCACTGGATGCTGGTTTTCTTCATACAGAGCATATTATATAGGGTATAGGGTGACCAGTTGTCTCAGTTTGCCTAAGCCCAAGGGTGTGGGGTAGGGAGTGGTTCCTAGGAGACAGAACTTAAGTACTGAGGTGCACAGACCAGGACAAATTAGTCATCCCATTGGGTAACACAGTCTTAAATCCTCGCAAATCCACCAATAGTTTGCCTTCACTTTGTCAGATAAATGTCATCGTGACTAGATATGGAATCCTTGTCTTAATACTACCTTCTCAGTAGCATAAGGATATTACTGGCTCACTTTCTAACACAAAGGGGGATAGGTTAAAAAAAAGTCTGAGTCTAGTCTGATTGTATTCCTTTCATAGTAATTTGTTCTTCCTAGCTGGAAACTTGTTAAGATTTTCTCTTTATTCATAGGTGTTAAGAATTTTACCAGAATATATCAAATATACACCTTTATTCTCATTCTCCCCCTCCCCTGGTGTCTGGTGTCTCCTGGAACTTAAGCAATTCTCTCAAACTGCAGATTTGAATATTTCTTCTTTCATGTATTCAATTATTGTCTCCCCTCCATCTCTAGTTTTTCCTTCTTCTGGAATCCCTTTAGTCCACATGTCATGTCTTACAAATCTATCTACTCCAGGTCTTTCATCTTTGTCCTTACTGTTTCCATCTTTTAGTAACTGTTTTGTTCTGTGTTTTAAGACATTTCTTCTACTCTTTGCTTCTCAGCAATGGCAATTTCCTCCCTCAGTTTATCTACCAGTTGTTTAATGTTAAATAATATAGGTTTTGCATTTCAAAAATCGTTTGAGCACTTCTCTTGAACCTCTCTTGGCTCCTGATTTCATTCAGGTTGGTTTCTGTCTTCTAAAGCAGTTCAGTTTCATTAGGAGCCAAGTCTATTTATTTGTTCTCCCTTACTCCAGCCCCTTAAGCCCCCTCAAGTGTGCTACTCTTCTCCTTTGTGCATTGGGGCTCAGGTTCAACTGTTGGGACTCCTTGAATGATGAAAGATGCTATCATACCTTTTCATGTGGCCTAGGGGTTGTTTGGTCCCTGGCCAGACACTAGGAAGATGCTTTTCTGCTCTCCGGCCTCCTTACATTCTGGCCTTACCCAACCTCAAAAAAAAAAAAAAAAAAAAAAGAGTAGGGGAGATCCCTGAGTGGCTCAGTAGTTTAGCACCTACCTTCAGCCTAGGGCGTGATCCTGGAGTCCCAGGATCGAGTCCTATGTTGGGCTCCCTGCACGCAGCCTGCTTCTCCCTCTGCCTATGTCTCTGCTTCTCTCTCTCTCTCTCTCTGTCTGTCATGAATAAATAAATAAAATCCTAAAAAAAAAAAAAAAAAAAAAGGAGTAAAAGGAACCCAGCTGTTACAGACCACCAGTTTTCCTTGGAGAGCAAGGAGAATGTGCTGTGTATAGTTATCCAATCCCGTGTCACTTTCCTCTCTGCTCTTTATTTTACCTTCATTTATTCCTTCTCGAACATTATTTCTTTTTTTAATGACCTATGTCATTTTCCTTTTCCTGAAGAATTTCTTTGAATATTTCTTTTCTTTTTAAGATTTTATTCATTCATGAGAGATACGCACAGAGAGGCAGAGACATAGGCAGAGGGAGAAGCAGGCTCCCCGCAAGGTGTCCGATGTGGGACTCGATCCCAGGACCCCAAGATCACGCCCTGAACCAAAGGCAGACGCTCAACCACTGTGCCACTCAGGTGCCCTGAATATTTCTTACAAGGCAGATCTACTAGTGACGAATTCTCTCAATTTTTGATTATCTAAGGAAGTCCTTATTACTCCTTCACTTTTGAAAGACATCTCACTGAATACAGAATTCAAGATTAATGGATTTTTTTTCGTTCAGCATTTTAAATCTTTCACTCTACTCTCACTTGCATAGTTTCTGAAGAAAAGTCTGCTATAATTCTGATCTTTGATCCTCTATAATTAAGGTAGATTTATAGTGCCCCACAACCTCAGTTTCTCCAAAGATTTTCTCCTTGTCTTTGATTTTCTGAAGTTTAAATGTAATATGCCTAGGTGTTGCAGTTTGGCATTTATCCTGCTTGGGGTTCTGTGAGCTTTCTGGACTCTATGGTTTGGTGTCTATCATTAACTTTAGGAAATTCTCATCATTATTGTTTTTTAAAGATATTATTTATTTATTTATTTATTTATGAGCGACACAGAGAGAGAGGCAGAGACATAGGCAGAGGGAGAAGCAGACTTCCTGTGGGACTCGATCCCAAGATCCCAGGATCACGACCTTAACCAAAAGCAGATGTTCAACCACTGAGCCACCCAAGTGCCCATCATCATTGTTTTAAATTTTTTCTTCTGTTCCCCCCTCTTTCTTCTCCTTCTGGTATTTCTATTATGAATATATAACATCTTTTGTAATTGTCCCATAGTTCTTGCATATTTTCTTTTGACTCTTTCATTCTCTTTTGTCTTTGCATTCTTTTGGAAGTTTCTATTGACATTTCTCCAAGCTCACTGATTCTTTGTTCAGCTGTATCCAGTCTATTGATGAGCCCATGAAGGGCATTCTTCATTTCTGTTATAATTTTTTCATTATTATTGTGCTAGCCTTCCCTTTGGTTTTTAGAGTTTCCATCTCTCTGATTATATTTTCCATTTGTTCTTCCATGTTGTCCCCCTTTTTAATTAGCTCTCTTGGCCTATTAAGCATAGTTGTTTTAAATTCCCAGTCTGATAATCCCAAAATATCTGCCGTATCTGAATCCAGTTCTGATACTGGCTTTGTCTCTTCACACTATGCTTTTTATCTTTTAGCATGCCTTGTAATTTTTGGTTGAAAATTGGGTATGATATACTGGGGAAAAGGAACCTCATACTGGTTTTCATGGAGGTTTCTACTCAAGGACTTCTCCCCAGTAAACTGGGATTCTCTATCTGTCTCTCCAACTTGGAGGCAGTGGTTTGCCCTGTGACCTCAATTCTCTGATGGATCTAATAAGACCAGTTGATTTTTCATTTGTCTAGCTTTTTTCTTACTGTGGGAATGGCAGTAATGACTTCTAAGTTTTTTTACAGGCCAGACTGGAAACCAGGAGTCCTCCCTTCTGTTTCCACTAAGAACACTCCCCACTCTGCAAACCAAGATAATATTTATTTTATCTTCGTCACTCAGGCTCTTGCCACTAACTCCAAGCTCTTGTCACGCACACAGAGAAGTCCTATATCAACTTTCTCCAACAGAATCAGCCAGTGTCCTCGTGCCCTCCGGTCCAGCATCCTGCTGGCTTTAGGAGAGGGGCACACATTTGGGGAAAGCCTGGACACATTTAGGTGGCTGTCTTCTCCTAAGTCTCCTTAATCCACTTGCACCTGGCTACCTGCCAGAGCAAATGTAGGTTCTGCCTCTTTTCTTTCTTTCCTTTTTTTTTCCCCCTGCTGCCATCAGCCTGGCCCAGTTTTCCTATTCCTTCTGCTCTCTCTTCCTCACAGGGCATTTTACCAGCTTCTCCGCAGGTCTCTTCCCAAATCGTCCCAGTTTAGTTTTCACTAACAGTGAAGCACAACTTGGATCATTTCACTGCCTCCTTAGAAATTGTCAGTGTCTTCCCAATGCTTTCTGGATTAAATACAACATGCCCAGGCCTGACATTTAGGCCCAATCTGCATTTCTCATCTCGATTCTCATTGATCTCCTGCAAGCAACGGACTCCAAGCCAAGTTAAAATTGTAGACATTTTCCCAACACCTGGGCATTTCTTATTTTGTGCCTTTGCCTTATCAGTTCATTGCTGCCACCTAAAATACTTCCTCGGGTTGCCAAATTCTTACCCATTCTTCAAACACTTCCCTTTTATAAGCTCTTTCCTCATTCTCAGAACCAAAAGCTTACTTTTTCTCACTTTCTCTCTCGTGAGCTTCCAAACCACTTTCAATTTCAGCATTGAACACTCTTTTCGATTAAGGTATTATTGTCCTTTGGGTACCTGTCTTTTCTGTCTGTGATATTTCTAGCGCCTTAAGAACAGTCTGTGCCGTACTAATCTCCATATTCTTTTGCAACATCTAGCACAATGTTTTGAAACGGTAGTTGCTTAACAAATATATCTTCAATCCACTTAAAAGCATGTTATATCAAGATGGAAATCCATGGCTTTCAACACATTCATTACAGTGTTGGTGTATTGAATAAAACAGATTATAGTATATCCTTAACACTCACAGGGGGAGAAAGACTGGGGACCTTGATGAATCCTAAACCTAGAAGTCAGAAATGTTCATGTATGCCCTTTATTCATCCTTCATTATGATTCTGCCAGTAGCTATCTGTTTACCCAGCTCTCCACATGTGAAATACATTTTCTGTCTTTCCTTAACTTTTTCTCTTACTGGTTGACCATTTTACCCAACCAAAGTTTTTAATCACTTCATGAATGCTACTCTACCCGAGCTGGGAGTACACAACCCAGGGACATACAGGTAGCCAATTGGCTTGGCAATATGTGCTGTTTCTTTTTATCCCCAAAATGACAAATTACTCTGTTACGGGCTCTAAGCTGGTTTGGTTACAACTATTGACCACCATAACTGTTAAAACCTTACTATTAGGAAGCTGCTATATTAAGATAAACATTCAGGGAAGCTTGGGTGTCTCAGTGGTTGAGCATCTGCCTTTGGCTCAGAGTGTGATCCTGGGGCCCTGGGATCAAGACCTGCATTGGGCTCCCTGCGGAAGGAGGGGAGCCTGTTTCTCCCTCTGCCTATATCTCTGCCTCTCTATTTGTGTTTCTCATGAATAAATAAATAAAATCTTACAAAAAAAAAAAAAAGAAGAAGAAAAAGAACATTCAAATTGTCTGCTACTTGCCATAGATATAATTCAATTTCCAACAACTTTGGTTTTGGGATATTACCCCCCTGGCTTCTACTTGTTTCTCCCTCTATCTCTTTGGAAACCACACAGCTGCAATGATCATCAACACTAACATTCTAAGCCACTAGAATAAGATAACCTTTTTCTATTGACTTTTTTTTTTTGTTGTGGTAAAATACACACAACATAAATTTACCATTAGTGACATTCAGTACACTCACAATGTTATGCAACCCTTACCACTATTTCATCCCAGATCTTCTGACCTTTCCTTTTTTTTTTTTTTTTTCTTTTCTTTTCCTAATAGTTTTTTGCTGAAATGTGTTAGGACTATTTTCTATAATGTAGGCAGGTATGAATTTTGCAGAATTGGATATTTTAAATCTCACAGACTGGCCAGCTTTTATAAAGTGATCAAATAAACAGCCCTAAAGAGAGAGCCACTGTTTGATCTCTCCGTTGGTCTATGTAGAAGCATTTTGAAACTCATATGTCCCTGAGACTCATTTGCCTCGGGAGGACCAGGCAACGTGGTTTCTAGCTCCTGGCAGTATGTTCCTGGAACAGTAACAAACCTGGATGAGGCACAAGAGACCCAAGACCTTGGCACATTTTCACCTAAGCCAAGTCACACCATTAAACCTCAGTTAGGAAATATCAATAACTTTTGAAAAGTGGATTGCAGTTTAGCATATTACCAGCTGTCAGCGCCTCAGAAACTAAATTGAATGGCCCGGGAATTGAGATAGGAAAAGTAAAGGAAAAAAATCTCCCAGGCCTCCTTTAATATCGTTTGTGACATGCCCCCCAAAGCTCAGTCCACCACCCCTCCCCAACAACTGAATAAAACATAAATAGTAAAAACAGAGGTTTAGTTTGGTTTAAAAAAAAAAATCAGGACAGAACGATTATAAAATTCCAGAAGTATAGAAGCTGATGTCTTAAAAACCACGACTCGTTCTGCTCTTATATTTTATAATATAAACCAGATGTCTTGAGTTTTTCCAAATAACTTCTTTCAGAGAAATAATACTTTGGTCATTGGCATGTTTTTGATCTTAGGTAAATTATTCCTACCTATTTTTTTCTCAACCTTCACAAATGCTGTTTTCAGAAAATTCTCAAAGTAAATATTCCTTAACTAGGCTAATTTGATTTTGCAACTATCCATTTTAACATTGACTATTTATCACATAATAGGGTAATGGTTTTGAAAAATTGGAATTTAATGAGAAAAATGCATTTATGTAAGTCCTTTGACCTAAGGATATCCAATTTGCTGGAACATCACTTAGGAAACATCAGCTTGGTTGGCAAATTGAGATAGAAGGAGTGGCCCAACATTCATAACAATGCCTGAGGTCTTTATAATGGTGGATTCTGGTGACTGACACCAAAAAAAAAAAAAAAAGGAAAATCAGGGAATTCAAAGGGTGTCCCTTGAACTTGCTAGGTTATGTTGCAAGGGCAAACATTCAACCAGTTTCAAAATAAATCCCATTAAATCTCCTAATGTTTCACCTGAATCTTAGGGTTTGTGTGTATTCCAGGGTCATAGAAAACCAAAGCGTAGCACAAATCAAGATGGCCGTGAAAACAGATCAAAGTGAAGCTAGAAAGTTCCATATTCCCTGATCAAGACATTTCTGTCTCACCAGCCTGGGCCCTCGCCCTGAACTGACTGCCAAAACTGGCAGATAAATAAGCACGCTGAACTGCCAGGTGTCTTAGCCCAAATCAGTCCCAATAGATGGAATAAAAGTAACCACTTGGGCCCCATCACATCGCACAAGCGGGCTATTCTGCTGTGTGTGTCTTGGTCACGCAGACACGTTAACATCATCACATGGCCAAATGCAAAGTGACTAACCCTCTGTGCCCACGGTCTGCACCGCGCAGCTTTCATCAGGCAGGCAGCCCTAAGGGCCCGCAGGCCGGCCAGGGACGCGGCCTCGGACTGTCTCGGGAAGGCCTGGACAGGGGTTCTTTTATTTTTTTAAAAAATATTTTATTTATTTATTCATGAGAGACATAAAGAGAGAGAGAGAGAGGCAGAGACACAGGCAGAGGGAGAAGCAGGCTCCATGCAGGACGTGGACTCGATCCCGGGTCTCCAGGATCACGACCTGGGCCAAAGGCAGGCGCTAAACCGCTGAGCCACCCAGGGACCCCTGGACAGGGGTTCTAGTGACACCTTCGGATCGGCGCCCCTCCGCTTCCCCCACCCCCCAACAGGGCTTGTTAAGACGACAGGTCAGCAGGGGCGCTCTGCTGGAGTCCAGGCCCTCGGGCCAGCGCCCCGCAGCCCCCCGCAGCCCCCCTGCAGCTCCGGCTCGCGGCCCCCCCACCCCCCGGCCCTCTCCCTGCCGCCAGCCGGGCCTCGCCTTCACCCAGAGCACAGCGGTTCCTCTCACTGTCCTCCCCTTGAGACGGATTTGAACCTGGGTCTGCCGGCTAAAGCTTGTGGAGTATTTCACTTTAGAAGTTGAGGGTAAGGAGCCCAAGAACAGTGGACGGCTATTGATTCTGAGAAAAAGTACATTATCTGGTTTCTAGGCTAAGACCTGGCCCAAGCCTCATAACACGTCTTGGTAAATATTTCAAGGACCAACTATGAAGCATAAAGCAGGAGTCGAAGCCTCGGAACAAAGCATCACACCAGACTTTGGGGAAACACAGTCCATCTGCAACAGACCCATAATGGCCTGGCTGAGGCTTTCAGGGGGGAAAAGGGTAATGTAGGAAACACACTTTTGCCAAAAGATGAAAAATGGGCCTAAATTTTGGTATAAGGCCTCTGGCCTTCTTCCAATGGGACATATTAAAACCAATATCAGGGGTGGTACAGCAGGAGCTGCTAGAATGACTCATTCTCCCGACATAGCCACCCAGACAGTTGGCAAGCTGCCCTGCTCCACCCATCTCTGATCTCACCACAACATGTAAGCATCTGGTACATTCATCATCTTCTCTGGGGCATGAATGAATGCTTAGGATGTAGATAATTTAGCAGGAATATATGTGTGTATTATCATGCAGATAAGACAATTATTTCATAATAGAAATGGAACCCAAATCGTCTTGGTCTGACTTTTGATCTTGCCAGCGCTGCAGAAAAACACTTGCTGATATGTTCGATAGTCAGGAAATGGAAGCACAGAAGGAGAGAGAGATTACAGGCTACTCTGTGCATTTGCCACCACGTGCTGTGATCTTAGCCCTTTCTTGTGGATATCTGATTTCACAGGGAAAAGGAAAAGGCAAATGAGTGACAAAGAGGTCCCCACCCACCATGTACACATTTTCCATACTAGCATAGAACTGAAAAAGAGAATAGAGTCATATAAATAAAGCAAAAGTGTATAAACAGACCAGATGCAATAAAATGATTTTAAAAAGACAAAGAGAGGGTACCTGGTTGGCTCAGTAGGTTAAGTGTCTGACTCTTGATTGCAGCTCAAGTCTTGATCTCAGAGTGGTGAGTTCAAGCCCTGTTTTGGGCATGGAGCTTACTTAAAAATAATAATAATAACAAGAAGAAGAAGAAATAAATTTTAAAAAGAAAAGGAGAGAGAGAGAGAATAAATGTAAAAGAAATTTGTAAAAATGACTTTTCATTAAGATAAGTTTGAGTGTGATCAGAATACCCCTACCTTGTTTCATTTCATTTTATAGAGAGATAGACATAGAGATAAATGATTTTCTACTTTAGATTCAAACTCAGTAAGGGCCAGACTCTGTGTTCTTTATTTAATTCCATAGCATCAAACTCTTTTTAAAAAAAAAGATTTTATTTATTTACTTGGGGGGGGCACAAGTGTGAGTAGGGGAGGAGTAGAGGGGAAGAGAGGGAGAGAATATCAAGCAGACTCTGTGCAGAGGCTAGAGCCTTTCTTGGGTCTCCATCTCAGGACCCTGAGGTCATGACCTGAGCCAAAATCAGGAGTCAGATCCTTAACCAACTGAGCCACCCAGGCATCCCAGCATCAAATTCTTAGTAGAAAAACTAATAATAACTTTTTTCTTATTTAGTTGGGCAACAATTGGAAGATATAGGAGAGTAAGGAAAGATGTTAAATGGGATATGTGAGAACAGGTGTATCTAAGCTTGAACTCATTGAGCTGTCAGAAGAGGGAGGGACGGGAGGCACTATAGCACAAGCCATTGAGTCTGCCATACTCCATTGGTAATCAGGTGGCACTGCGGGCCCAAGACATCCTGGGTGTTTTCTAAGAAGGGGGATATGTGCAGAGGGAAACCAGTACCCAACCAATCACTCATAGTTATGGGCAATCGTAAACTAGGTGTTTATAACTTGGGAGACATCTTTGCTTGCCCCATATTTATTTATTTTATTTTTGTAAAGATTTTATTTATTTATTCATGAGAGACACAGAGAGAGAGGCAGAGACAGAGGCAGAGGGAGAAGTAAGCTCCATGCAAGGAGCCTGATGTGGGACTCGATCTCTGGACCGCGGGATCACGCCCTGAGCTAAAGGCAGACCCTCAACTGCTGAGCCACCCAGGAGTCACTGCTTGCCCCATATTTAGAGTAGTTTCATTTTAACTTGGATCTTTTTCCTGCATTTATAGGATAGAACAGCCCTTTTAGCTCAGCTCTCCTCCCCTTTAAACCTCCACAGAGGTCACAGATTTGTCAACACTGAAGGGTGCTTATGAATTTTTATCCAGCTAAACTGAGGGGTGCCTGACTGATCTGTGATAATTCTTTTGAATTTTTAGTCTTGTTTTGGATCAACTTCTTACCTTTTCAGCTCTAGAGAAATGAATGGTCTCTGGGGAGAGTCATCCCCACACACCTCTTTCATCTGCCACTGACTGCTACATGAAAATAGCCACCGGCCAATGCCTGGCACCCATGCATCAATCCACTCCATTCCCTATGAGCAATCCGTATGCCTCCCATTCCTTAAGACTGCTTGAGAATCCTTATCCACAAGCTTGGCCATTGATCATGTGCTGCCTTTGGAAGAGGTGTAAGTAAAGACCACAGCATGATCATAGAAATGGTGCATGCTCATTTGAACAAAAAGAAAAGAAAATAGAAATGTATTTTATCTTTAATTTTTTAAAGATTTATTTATTTATTTGAGAGAGAATGTGTGTGCAAGGGGCAAAGGGAAAGAGAGAGAGAGAGAGAGAGGGAGAGAGAGAATCTCAAGCAAACTCTGAGCTAAGTGTAGAGCCCTATGTGTGGCTCAGTCTACGATCCTGAGATCTTGACCTGAGCCAAAACCAAGAATCAGACACTTAAATGACTGAACCACCCAGGTGCCCTTAGGAAACCATTTTTAAAAGGATGGAATGATTTTTATTTCCAAAGTGTGCTCATTCCCCAGATTCTATAAGAACAAATAGCCCCTTAGAAGCCTTCTTTGTTCAGCCAAACTGCGAGTAAATTTTTTCTTTCTCTGAATTCCCATGGTATTTATTCATTTAACATTTGTTAAAGACCCACTAAAGGTCAGGCATACTTGTTTTTACAAACAACCCTGCAAGGTAACTATTATTATCCATCCATTCCCAACCCTACCCTACACCATTATTTTAAAGATGGAAAAGTACATGAAAAACAAGTAGAGGGGACGCCTGGGTGCCTCAGTGGTTGAGCGTCTGCCTTTGACTCAGGGTATGATCCCAGAGTCCCAGGATCGAGTCCCACATCAGGCTCCTTGAATGGAGCCTGCTTCTCCCTCTGCCTGTGTCTCTGTCTCTCTCTCTGTGTCTCTCATGAATAAATGAATAAAATCTTAAAAAAAAAAAAAAAAAACAAGCTGAGTAATTTGGTAATGATTATGCTGCTAGCCAAGAAGAGTCCAGGTTCAAACACAGGTCAAAATCAGACTAAAGATCTCACTCTTTCTACAGAAAAAAAAGGTAGCCAAGCTGTCTGTGTCACAGGTCTCATGGTCTAATGGAAGAGAAAGAATTTATTTGTATAGTTCATTTCTAATTACAGCTTTTTCATGACAAGTCCCATATTAGACTATTGGCTCGTGAAAGGCAAACTCTATGCCAAATAATGCTTATTTTCATAGGGACTATAGAGCCATGTGCAGCAAGCATTCAATAAGTGAGTGATGAATAGATCTGTGAATGGAGAAAGAATGAGGGAATAAATAAATATATTCCATGAAGGATCACTGCCCACTTCTGTTTGTTAGTTTCTTCACAAACATAGCTTATGATAAATGTTTTTAAAATATTGTTGGGGCAAGGGACACCTGGGTAGCTCAGTGGTTGTGTCTGGTTTCAGCTCAGGTCATGATCCTGGGGTCCTGGGATCAAGTCCTGCATCTGGCTCCCCACAGGGAGCCTGTTCTCCCTCTGCCTGTGTCTCTGCCTCTCTCTGAGTGTCTCTCATGAATAAATAAATAAAATCTTTAAAATATATATATATATTGTTGGGGTGCATGGGTAGCTCAGTTGGTTAAGCATCTGACTCTTGATTTTGGCTCAGGTTCTGACCTTAGAGTTGTGAGATCAAGCCCTGCGTGGGGTTCCATGTTGGGTGTGAAGCCTACTTATAATCTCTCTCTACCCCTCTGCCCATCCCCTGCTCTTCTAAAATAAAATAAAACAAAATAAAGTAAAATAAAATACTGTCATGGTTTTAAAAGTTATAGAAAAAAAAAACAGTGAAAGGAAATCTGAAAGTCTATGGTTTGTATACCTAAAGCTACTAACAGTTCTTAGCACTGAATATGATAATTTCCACAAACACAGAAATTATGATAGGCATAAGCAATGTAAAAAAAAATACCAGGAGATTGTAAAATATTTTTCCTGAGAGATTTAGAAGCAGAGGACACGTATCTGACTCTGCCTGAACATGACAACCATTTAACTAGCAATGAACTGAAACTTACAAGAATTGTATTTAGAAACTTTACTTCAGAGATGAAGCCCAACAATATATAACTGTTCCCATTCTTTATCATAAATATAATAAATATAAAAATCAAATGAAAGGAATTCTACTCAGAGGAAGTGCTAAAAACTGCATGTATCAATATTATTATCAACAAATGATAGCCAAGTATCAAAAGATATATTGACTTCAATGAAGAAAAGCCTTATCATTTCACTTGTGATTGTTAATTCCTTTTCTTTAAAAAAAAAAAAAAAGATTAGATTTATTTATTCATGAGATGCAGAGACACTGGCAGAGGAAGAAGCAGGCTCCACGCAGGGAGCCTGATGTGGGACTCGATCCTGGGACTCCGGGATCACACCCTGAGCCAAAGGCAGACACTCAACCACTGAGCCACCCAGGCGTTCCATGGTTATTCCTTTTCATTGAGCTTGATTTTCCTAAAGATTTGAAATATTTGACCTAAAGACAGTAGTCAACCAGCTTTACTTAGAAGATGGTTTGTTTACTAGCAAACATATGTATAGTGCATAGTGTCATTTTATTTTATGTTATAATATGAGTTGGGAAGTGTTATTTTTTATTTTTTGCATGAGCACCGTATTTAAAACCCCTTTGGTGCTATATATAGTAAGCAATGAATGGACCCATTAGCTTTGTTTAAATCTCCATTCTAAACTTGAATACTCTGAATCAAGTTTTTACAAATTTAACCTGTCACAATTTTGAATGCATCTTCCTTGGTCTCTTTTTTTTTTTTTTTTTAAGTGAATTAGGTAGCCTGATTATATTAAGTAAGACTTGTTTTTATGTATGTTTATAAAAAGAGCACGACCAAACCAAATATTCAACCCAGATGGATCATGAAAATATACAACCTCTGCAAATTAAAACATGTCTTTAAAACATCTTAAACCAAGAGAAACAGTAAAGGCACTGGAGGAACTATTAAAGAAATACTTTACTTTTAGTATTTTACATTAGAAACATGGGTCTGAAATTTATCCCCATGAATGAGAGTTGAAGTGCAGGAGTAGATAAGATTACCAAAGAAGAAAGTCATGAAGGAAGAAGGAGACAAAAGATAAAGCTCAACAGAAAATTTCTCCAACAGGGTTTTGAAGACGGGGGACAAAGCTAAGGAAACCAAAGGGCAAGCTGGGGAAGTTGGAGGTGAATTGGCTGGTGCAGTCAGTGGAACAGGGTTTGAGGGGCACTAGTCATTCTGGACACTGGAGTTTATAGACTAGAGAAAAGGTGGTGCCATTTTCTAGCATCTGAGCAACTGGCCCAACAGCTGTTCACAATGAACACATCTCCCATGATACATTTATGTGTCTTTGTGTGGGCTCTCCTTCCACAGGCTGGAAGAGGTTATATATAATATTGGCATGAAGATTTTTTTTCTGTGAAGTTTTTAAAAATATTTATTTATTTATTTATTCATAAGAGACACAGAGAGAAAGCAGAAACATAGGCAGAAGGAAAAGCAGGCTCCCCTCAGGGAGACTAATGCAGGACTCCATCCCAGGACCCCCATATCACGACCCGAGCCAAAGGCAGATACTCAATGACTGAGCCACCCAGGTTCTCTTTTTCTGTGAAGTTAAACACAAACACTAACAAAATAGAAATCATACCCTCTAAATTCTTCAAGATGTGTCAGTATACCTTGAAAGCTATAAAACACATAGTAAAATACATAAATAATAAATAACTTTATATATATATATATATATATATATATATATATATATATATCCATATCTATTTCTACAAAAATGCCACATTAAGTAACATTCTTTGGCCAGAATAAAACTCAAGAAAGGGACACAAAAATATGTGAGCAGTCAAAGGGCAGGTGAAATTCAGTGTGTAATATTGGGGTATGCTAAATACTGTCCCCCCAAAAGGATCCATGTTCTAATCCTTGGAATTAGGACACCTGGGTGGCTCAGCGGTTGGGCGTCTGCCTTTGGCTCAGGGCATGATCCTGGAGTCCCGGTATCAAGTCCCACATCAGGTTCCCTGCATGAAGCCTGTTTCTCCTCCCTCTGCCTGTGTCTGCCTCTCTCTCTGCATCTCTCATGAATAAATAAATAGAATCTTAAAAAATAATAATAGCCCCTGGAATCGGTGACTGTTACCTTATGTGCCAAAGGACTTTGCAGATGTGATTAAATTAAGGATCTGGAAATGAGGAGATTACCCTGTTTTGTCTGATAGACCCTAAATATAATCAGAGGGTCATTATGAGAGAGAGGAGGAAGATTCAAACAATGAGGAGAAGAGAGAGCAAAGGATGTGACCCTGGAAGCAGGGACGCTGAGGGTGAAGTAGGGAAGGCGCCACAGGCCAAGGAGGCCACGCAGCCTCCAGACACTGGAGAAGTCAAGGAAGCAGATTCTTGCTGAGAGCCTCCAGAAGGAACCAGCCCTGTGCACACCTTGATGTTAGCCCAGTAAAACTGTTTCTAGACTTCTGGCTTCCAGACCTGTGAGAAGATATTTTGTTATTTTAAGTCACCATGTTTCGGATCATTTGTTAGAGCAGCAGGAGGAAACTAATGCAGATGCCTTTCTAGACATTCACATTTATAGCACAAAATGCCATTGTACACTTTTCTCTAGAAACACATGCAAACATGCTAGCCTCTATCATGGATGTTCCTTGAATGGAAGCCTTTCTCTTTTTCCTGCCGCTTCTAATGCACAGAGCTGGGTTTGCAGTGTCTGTGTAACATGCATCTGGTCCCAGGTCAGCAACAGGATGGGATTCGGAGGGCGGGTGAGGAGAGGAAGGTGGAAGAGAGAGCTGATGAAGAGGGGTGAGAAAGAGGGACTGGGAATGCTGCCAGGCACAGATCAAAGCAGAAGGGCCCCAGCAACAGCCCCCCCCCCCACTTTTTGTTTGGGACTCCCTCTGGCCCCAACTCAAGGAGTATGTCCTAAGGTCAGCAAGTATTGCGGTGGAAGATAGGAAAAGGACCAGAAATGCTCAAAGACTTGAGAAAATCTGCTGCTTCATCTTCAAATGTCATCAAAACGCCTTTTGTCCTCAGGAATCATATTGACAATAAAAGAAAGAGAATAGCTTTCAGAAAACCACAATATTATTCTCCTTGGAATAACGCCTGCAGCCCAATAAGCAAGCCTCTAAAATGACCTGCTGTAGCTCTAGAAGGCCTGGCGCATGACCCTGAACTGTACATCATACAACGTGTGTGTTACAATCACACCGGACAAGGAATGCACGAGAAGGATGTGAGGGGATAGAGTCACCCACAGAACGCTTAGAGAGCTAGGAGAGGAAGTGGTGAGCACTGCCCAGAACCGCAGGACGTGGCGCTCAAGGGCAGGCCGAACAAGGGACACGTAAGAGGGAGGGGGGTGAGCCACTGGAGAGCCCAGAGAGAAAAAGGAGTGTAGTGGGAAGTCCGAAGGCAAGCAGGATCGAGGCTAGTGGAAGCAGAAGATAAGGATGGAACAAATGACAGTGGCAATGGGGGAGTCACAGAATTTAATTTTCAAGGGGTGCTGGGAGCAAAGCCAGGGAGCAGGGGGGAGGGAGTGGGAAGCCAGCTGAAAGCAAAGAAAGGAGGTGCCTGACAAGGTGGTGAGGAGCAGAGGGATGAGCTGAGCCGAGCATTCCCCATGACTGAGGCAAGGTGTCTCACACCCCATGTGCCCAAGGTGTTGTTAAGATGCACCCCAAGAGGGACCCCTGGGTAACTCAGAGGTTGAGCATCTGTCTGACTCAGAGCGTGATCCCCGGGTCCTGGGATGGAGCCCCATATCGGGCTCCCTGCAGGCACCTGCTTCTCCCTCTGCCTATGTCTGCCTTCTTTCTGTGTCTCTCATGAATAAATAAATAAAATCTTAAAAAAAAAAAAAGATGAACCCCAAGAAATGTATCGCTATTCATAAATACTCCTGTATGCAAATGATTTACTTTCAGAGGGAGGCAGGAAGGAAGGGACGGAAAAATTAGAGAAGATTAAATATCACTCTTAATTATTTACACTCCCAGATGATTTCCTGAAATAGTGAAAAGGCAGGGGAGTTGGGGCCAGCCCCGTGGGAATGGTCCACGACCCTCATTTCAAAAGAATCCTTCCGACTGCGCTGTGCAAGAGGGAACGTGGAAATGCCAGCCGGGTTAGGAGGCTTTGCAGTCCTCATCAGGGAAGAGATGAACTGGAGCCTATTCACAGGCAGAGGGGGCATCAGGAGAAGCGAAGGAGGGGTTTCCAGAGAGTCCTCAGAGGGGCTCTGGGGAGGGAAGGAAGGGAAGCAAGCAGGCCCGGGCAGGCCCACCCTGGGCCCTCTGCCTTTCCCTGCTGGAGAGCAGGCCCCGCGGAGGATGCCCTGGCTAGAGGTGAACCCTGGTAGAAAGCAGGAAGTGTCAGAAAGCCCTCGGTGACCTGGGTTTTCTCAATGAGTCATGAGGTGAGGCTGTCTGCGGGGAGTGAGGGGGCAGGAGTGACGAGGTGCTGAGCTCTATAAATAGCCTTAACTGATTGGCACCGAAGAGTGAGAGCCTGAGTCTGTCTGAAGGCCTTAGAAGCCTGACGGCCGCGCTCGCTGGGTACCAGGCACCGGCCCGGGGTCCACTGCCGGCGGGGCCAGCTCCCGCACAGGCCTGACACACGGGGACGGTTCACAGGCCTCGCTCACAGGGCCGGCCCCCACCGAAGTTCTTAGCCATGGTTAGATAGGATTAAGGCCTTAAAGAAGCTATTGATTCCAAAGTGGTAGCTTCCTAAAAAATGATTTGGATTACAAACCATTTGGATTTTTTTTTTGCTTGTGTTTTCAACACTTATGGCGTGTACCTATATACATACATATACATAGAGTGAATCATTGCTATAATACACACTCATAAATAATTGTAGCAACTAGGGGTGCCTGAGTGGCTCAGTCGGTTCGGGCCTGACTTCCCCTCAGGTCATGATCTCAGGGTCCTGGGATCAAGGCCCATGTCAGGCTCCCTGCTCAGCCCAGAGCCTGCTTCTCCTTGTCTCTCTACCCCTCTACTTCACTTGTGCTTTCTCTCTCTAAATAAATAAATAATTTTAAAAAATAATTCTAGCAATCATTCATTCAATATATACTTGCTGAATGCGTTCTATATGCCAAGAACTCTGCTAGATGCTGGAGAGACAGTCATGAGCAAAAAAAGATGTCTGCCGTTATGGAGTGAATAGTCTGATGGTTAACACAAGGAGACATTCAAACTGATGTAAAAGTATAATGTGATTAGCACTGTAAAGAGCTATACACAGTGTAGAGAGAAGGTATAATCAACACAGGTCAGGGGTTGAGGGAGAACTGATTCTGTCCTGCCTTAGGTCATAGATTGACATGTCCATATTCTTCTCCCTAACTATATTATGATTCCTTTGAAGGCTGTTGGATCATTGTTTACTCTTTTGTATTTATGGCACCTGACACATGACCATGCACACAGCAGGTGCTCAATGTGTGTTTGATAGCTAAGCTGATGCCATGGGATGTTCATCAGCAATGTTAGTGGCCTTTGTTTTCCAGGAAAACTACAGATGGACATTGTAGTAATAATGGAACAGCCACATTATCTTGCAGATTTGGCAGGAACAACACACTCACCGGCCACTATACGGACTCTCTCATCTCTGAACTGTAGAGTGTCATTGACGTTTCTCCTTTTAAAACAGCACAAATCACAGTGTTTTTTGCAATAATCCTTGAGGATCTGTATACTTGTTCCTCCTTATTTTTCAAGGCAGCTGCCATGACTGACACAGATTCTAGGGGATATGGGGAAGAATTGTTTAATGGGTACAGAATTTCTGCTTGGGCTGACGAAAAGTTTCTGGAAATGGATATTATAGGTGGTTGTACAACATTGTGATGTACTTACTGCCAGTGAACATACAATTAAAATTGTGTAAATAGGGATGCCTGGGTGGCTCAGCAGTTGAGTGTCTGCCTTTGGCTCAGGGCGTGATTCCAGAGTCCCGGGTTCGAGTCCCACATCAGGCTTCCTGCATGGAGAGTGCTTCTTCCTCTGCCTGTGTCTCTGCCTCTCTCTCTCTCTCTCCTGTGTCTCTCATGAATAAATAAACAAAATCTTTAAAAAAACAAATAAATAAAATTGTTAAAAAGTGAACTTTATTTTTATTTTACACAATAAGAAATCCAAAAATAATTAAAGCTTGGGAATTTTTAAAATAGAAAAATATACTGGTGATGAATAAGTGTCACCTTTTTCTTAAAGTCTTTCAAGGGTTCCCCATTTTTTTTCCGATTAAATCCCTCTCAGTACAATCAGGCTCCTCATGGACTGAGTCCTGTTCCACCTATGTCCATTCTTCTTGAACCCTGTGTTCCAGCCAGGCCAAATAGCTTGCAATTCTCCCATCTTGCATGTGTTTTAGGTGCCTCGGTGCTTTACTTGCACACATTCCAATCTCTGGGATGCTATTGTCAGCCCCAATCTTCCAGCTGGAAAGCACTTTTTCATGTACCTGAACCTAGCCTCCCCTCAAGAACTTGTACCAATACCTATTTCAAATCCTCCCCACCCTCATAGAGAAATGACTGCTCTCTCACACACACACATCCTCACTTGTTCCTGTGTAGATCATTATTATGGCAAATATAACACTTAATGCAGTAGTTTATTTATTTATAGGTCTGTCTTCCTGTGGCTATACCATGGGGTACAGAGGCAATATCTCTGTCTTATTTATGTAGCGTGATTTTAAGATCTCTGGCTCGAACTGTGTGACCTGGAACAAGACCTGGAATAGGGGTCCCTGGGTGGCGCAGTGGTTTGGCGCCTGCCTTTGGCCCAGGGCGCGATCCTGGAGACCCGGGATCGAATCCCACGTTGGGCTCCCAGTGCATGGAGCCTGCTTCTCCCTCTGCCTGTGTCTCTGCCTCTCTCTCTCTCTGTGACTATCATAAATAAATAAATAAAAAAATTTAAAAAAAGACCTGGAATAAGTTAACTCCTTATAGGTTGGTTGCATCTTCCACACAATGAGAATAATAATAGTCTCTATGTCATTGAGTAGTTATGAGGAATAAATGAAATGATGCATGTGAAGTGCTCAGAGAGGGTCTGATACATAATTGACAATTAAGTGTTTGAAGGAAGGAAGTACATAAGCAGTAACAGTTGCTCAGTGGTTTAAAGATTGAACATTTAAAGTCAAGAATTGACAAGAATAATAAAAATCCTAATCCCAAACGTTTATTTAGAAAGATGCATGAAGAAGTTGAATGATTGGAAGAAAAGCATGAAGAACATCTTTGGGAGTATGTGCCATTATGGAGTCAAAATACTTCCCAGGCCTTCCCAGTGTCAACTTTCTGCCATAAACTCTTCCACCCTCTTCAGAGCCAGGCTGATCAGGCTACAGAACTTGCAACTAAAATATCACATCCATCTTAAGAAACAAAAACTCAAGGAAACCAATCAGAAAGGCTTATTGCAAGAGGCTTCAATACCAAACCAGTGGAGGATCCTCATGCTTTAAAGCATATGTGTCCATCTTACATAAGTGACTCTGAGACACTTTTGAGTACCTTTTCCATACTGACCCACTTATATCAAAATTTTGGCAAAGTATCTCCATTGCTGGAAGTTAAATCACATAGTAACCCTTTCTGGGTTGGCTTGGCTTTGGATGTGGATTCTTATTTTACATGAATAGATGCTTGTTATTTTCGAGATATGCATCTGGCTCATGCAGTAGAGACAAAACATTATGTGTTGCATACACATTGTCTCTTATAAGGCAAAGCTCACTGCAGTGGTCATTGCCTGGTCCATATCTGATTCTCATACGGTCCCATTAAAGCTGACTCCAAACCCAGCCTCAGGGGTGAAGCTTGTGACCCAGGCCTGAACCATCACCATGTCTCATTTCCCTGTCCATTGACGTTCATGGATCATAGGTAGCCTAATCAGAGCCAAATGAGATGCAATGACATTTTCCCTGAGTCTTCTGGGAAAGAGACTGTCACTCATAACCTCTGACCTAAAACATAAGAGAATGAATCAGGCTAGCAAGGACTTTTCTGGTACCCATAAAACTTAAAGCTGGAGTCAACATAAAGAGAGCCAGAACAAAGAAATAGAGATTAAAAAAATAAGCAGGTGCTACTCATATGCTTGAGATACAATAGAGTTGTACCTGAGATTAGCTCTTTCAGCTTCTGAATCAGTAAATTCCCTTTTTGACTAACCTAGTTAGGGTTGGGTTTTTCTGTAACTGCAACTAAATAATCCCAACTGGCATTCATCAAAGCCACTCTTTCCAAACAGGAGCTCCATACTGCGATTCCCTAAAAAAGATAACTGGTTTCTCTAGAGAACTCATATATGAATGAATCAGGGCATATTCAAGAGAGTAAGTGTCTGGGTAAGAAAATCTCTCCTTTGGGGATGCCTGTGGTTCACATTTCTGTGTGGGCCAGGAAACTCCTATAAATTTCACCTGTTGACACATTTTCTTTGCAAGTATTTTGCTATTTCAGGGGGAGGAGCCGGAAACAGAGGTGGAGAAGGGAAGGCGTGAGGCAAAATATGAATGATTATGCAGGAAGCAATATAGCTGATGGCCTTTCAGCAAAAGGCTGGCATGTGGGTACATGCGGTATGAATTCACGGTGGAGGAACTAATCAGGCAGCGTTATCTGATCTGGAACAAGAAAAATAAAGAGTCTCTTTCCTTTTCCCCTGATTTGATATGTCTGAAAGCCTTTACCAAGGTGACAGGCTGGTAATGGAAGTATCCAACCAGACACTTTGATTTTGGATTATTCTAAAGTGGGGACCTGGGGATCTGCGCTGTTTTCAGGGACCATTTGTCATTTTACTTTCAGAAATGAAGCTGGATTTTTGTTCTATAAAAACAGAGCAGGTTCTGGATTGAAAACAAAAGTCAAACATGCTGATACTTGAAGATAAAGAAGGACAGAGTTGCACAAATTCTTCTGAGTAATAGAGGCTAGTCTCAAGCCTGCGGCTGAAGAGGCTATGGGAGCAGAACCAGTGAAGTTATTTCTTCCATGAAAAGACAAAAGCCAAAAGTAATAATCTGAGTAATCAAAGTCCAATGCTGCTCCCATGAAAAGCAGCAGAGCTTGCAGGAAGGGGCTTAGGCTGGTTACATAACTTGCTTCCATCCCTAATTGGCTTTGTGGCCATAAGTTAGTTAGTTTTCCTTTCTGAATCTGTTTCCTCACTTGTAAATTTCGGTTAGGTTCTTGAAAGAAGTAAATTAGTTGAATTACATCAAGAGTCCATGGCCCATAAAGACTCAAATAAATGACAGTTGTCCAATTTCACTGAACTTGGAGACTTACACTGATTACAGGGCTGCAGGTACCTACACATGGAGACCTTGCTCTTATTTGGCAGGCAGAGGCACCAAAGTTTAGTTTCATCATAATGTGATTTTTTTGCAGAATATCAACAGGAAAACATCAATTTGAAGCCAAATTTCTTCATTTCTGTAGATTCTTCTAAGCTCAGCAAAATTTTGTCCCTAAACTACTGAACAACCAACTCTATCATTTCAAACTGGATAAGCATAAACTTAAAAGATTTTCATTGGACCATCTGTTTCTTAAGGACAAGAATTTAGTCTTATTCCTCCAAGATGCATAGCACAGATGTGTAGCACAGTGCCTTATTGATTTCTCAAGAAATTTTTATTTTCTTGTCTAGAAAAATGAATTGATCCTCAGGAGAGTCAAACTGAACTTCTGTTGGAATGTGCTCAAAGAAGGAAGGAAGGAAGGAAGGAAGGAAGGAAGGAAGGAAGGATGGAAGGAAGGAAGGAAGAAGGAGTAGCTTTCTTGGTATATTAATTAGGGTAAGGTTAAGCTACTAAGGAGTAACAAAGAGACCCCAAAATTCAGTGGCTTCAAAGAAGACAGAAGTTTATTTCTCTACCACACAACAGTTCAAAGGTGAGTAAACCTGCCATAGGAGGTCATTCTGAAATCCCCAGGGCACTGTCTTCACCAGCATGATCAAAACTGGATCATTGGCTTGAGGACATAAAAGAGAGCCTTGGAAGCACACACACTGTTTTAAGGACTGATTCCAGAAATAGCACACTTCACTTACTTCACATCTACTCATGCTCCATGAGCAAGAACTCAAATCATATTACCCAGCAGCAAGAGAGGCTGTAGAGTGGATGCACATTCATTAAGAAGATTAAGGATGAGCCACATGATATTTGCAAGGCATATATTGGGAAAAGGTCTTGCATAAGAATATATAAAGAGCTATCAATACTCAATAATTAGAAAACTAACAGCTTAAAAACAATGAACGAAAGATTTGAACAGCCACTAAGGAATATAAACAGATGGCAAATGAGCACATAAAAACATGCTCGACATCAGTAGTCACTAGGGACATACAAGATACCACAACACATCTATTGGAATGCCTAAAGTCACAAGATAGACTCAGTTGCTGGTGAAGACACAGAGGAACTAGAACATTGCTAGTATATGAATCCAAAATGGTACAGCCAAATGGAAACAGTTTGTCAGGTTCTTCAAATATTAGATACACACCTAGTCTTTCTGTCCCCAGATATTTACATAACCAAAAAAAAGAGCATATGTTCCTATTCAGACTTCTACATAAATGTTCATTGCAGCTTCATTTGTAATATCCAAAACCTGGGAACAACCAAATGCCCATCAAAGGATGGAAGAGAGAAACAAATTTTGTAATATCCATGGGATGAAATACAACTCAGCAATAAAAAGGAACGAGCTCTTGAAATACACCAACAGCATGGGTAAATCTCAAAATAAAAGTGAAGAAAGGCAGATAAAAAAAAAAAAAAGGAGGGTGAATGCTGTGTGATTGCATTTATATAAAATTCTAGAAAATGCAAACAAATATATTGTAATGAAAAGAAGATCAATGCTTGTCTGGGGAAAAGGAGATAAGGCAGAAAGGACCAGAGTTGGGGAGAATTACTAAAGGGTACAAAGAAACTTTTTGGAGTGATGGATGTATTCTATGTCCTGACTGTGATGATGTTTTCATGGGTGTAGAACACTTCACTTCTTAAATATGTACACTTTTTAAATGTACAGTTTATTGTATGTCAGTTCTACTTCAATTAAAAAAATATATGCCCTTGGAGTGTCTGGTGGCCCACTGGGTTAAGTGCTCAACTCTTGGTTTCTGCTCAGGTTGTGACCTCAGCGTTATGAAATCAGGCCCCACATCAGGCTCCACACTCAGCATGGAGTCTGGGATTCTCTCTCTCTCCCTCTGCCTCTCTTCCTCCCTGCTCATTCTCAAATAAATAAATTTTTTTTAAGGATATGCCCTTTCTTTTTTTTCTTATGCCCTTTATTTCTAAGGATAATTAGAAAAACAGAATTTGGTGGTCAACCAGAAGTATCGTCCATATATAGTTTCTTTGTGTTACCTTGACATTAAATTCTGGGAGATTCTGGACCAGAGGAAGGGAGACTATGAAAGGAATGTTCCTGGGATGCCTGGGTGGCTCAGTGGTTGAGCGTCTGCCTTCAGTTCAGGCTGTGATCCCAGGGTCATGGAATCGAGTCCCACATCAGGCTTCTTGCAGGGAGCCTGCTTCTCTCTCTGCTTATGTCTCTGCCTCTCTCTCTGTATCTCTCATGAATAAATAAGTAAAATCTTTAAAAGAAAAAAAGAAAATAAAGGAAATTTCCTGTTGAAAAATGAGACTTAAGAGAATGATCTACAGCTCTAATCCCAGCTTCTGGCTCATGTGCTTCTCAAGCACCAGCCAAGTTTCCATTTCTGGTCCCGATTCCATACAGTGAACACACCCCATTTGCACAATCCCATTAAAATCCCCACCCGCTACCAATCCACAACACCAACTACCTGAGACTTCACGCTCCAGCCCCAGCCCCACCTTCCAGACCACACCTGGCACTTAAGTCCTGCGGGCACTTCAGTTCAGTCCACTGGCCAAGTTTCTAGCTAGGTCAATGCTGACCTGGCCCAGTGGGTCACTTCACTTTCCCTGCCCTTTCCAACAGACTGAGGAAAGCTCTTCTATGTGCATCACACTGGAAACTTGCTGAAGACATTTCCCCAGAATTTAAGGTAGCATCAATGGGACTTTCTCTCCCAAAACCCTTTCAAAAGATGTGTCTAATCCCTTTTGCAATGTCATACTCCTTGCCCACAGCAATGCACATTCATTTGGGCAACACTCTGGAATCTTCCTATGTGAAAGGGTGAAATATATAAAGGCATCATAAAGGAATTCTGGAGGGCTTGGGCAGGATTATTCTAAGAATCTTATCCATCCACTTCAAGAAATTTCTTCTGTTGATCTTTAGGATTACTACTGAAACAGCCAAGGCTTTTGCTGATTTATCCCAGAATATCATCCTTGTTGGTACGCAGTCGTGCAGCAGTATTGCCAATGCAAAGGGGTTTGTGGTTTGTGTTTTTTTTTTTTTTTTCTCTCTCTCTCTCTGACTGGCTCAAAGTGGGATACCAGAACTAACTTAGAAATAAGCCTGATAAGAATGAGAAGATTTAAGGATTATAGTTGGTTCTCATAAACTCAGTTCAGGAAAGCTAGGGGAAGTGATTCTCATCTTCCAGCATGTACTCGGGCAAAGCCTGAACACAGAGTGTACCAACCACTCTCCATTTAGAGGCGAGATTTTTCTTGGAAGAAGGGAGGGAGAGAGCGGTAGAGAGAGAGTGTGTGTCTGTGTGTGTGTCTGTGTGTCTGTGTGAAGTATGCTCGGGTTAGCTGAACTTGATCAATGGAAACTGTGCTAAGTGGAGCAGAGAGACACTGATGAGCCAAGGGAATATGTGAGAGAAGAGACAGTGCGTACGTAGAAAATGCCAGAGGTTAGCTAAGTTGAATTCTAGAACAATGAGATGGGGCTATCCTGTTGCCCGAAAGCCTTACCTCTCGGGTTCATGGAGCAGAATTTGCAAAAACAAACTGCAGAAAAGCCTTTTCTGCAGTCAGAATTCTCAGTAGGCAGTCATGTGGGGGTGATTGCTCCTTTGTCTGCCTCCCACTCCCTCCTCTTTGCTCAGCCCCTCTGACTTCTGCCTGAATGGAGACAACTATTGCCGAGGCTGGAGCTTGGTAAAGTCAGTGGGCTCGGGGAGAGGGACCCCCCCTTGAAGAAGCGCTGCCACCATTCTGACAAAGGCCCTGGTGTCTACCTCTCCCAGGAAGGAAACTGGAAGTGATGGATGGCTCGCTGGTGTCGGGCAGTGCTAGGTGATTCCTCCTTCAGTATCAAACTTAACTCTTCCAATGCCCCAGGAGGCAGGACTTCTCAGCCCCATTGTCACAGAATAAGGGGCCACGGAGAATGATTTACAGAATATTAAGCCTTAGAATGGTTTTTTTTAAAAGTGGCAGTAACTTCACAGCTACTCTGCGGTGGGCTGGAAGCTTTGTTCCCACACCTGCCCCGAGTGTGGGAGCTGACTCATCAGTGGTAGGGAAACTGAAACCAACTGCACAAGGTCCAGTGTCCTGAATTACGACAGTCAGGTACTCGATGATAAATGATATCCAGGTCTCACAGAAAGAGAGGGAGGGAGAGACCTGGACTCTGTCTGCCGCAGGCCACTAGGATATTTTGGTGCGGAGCCTCTCATTTTCAAACAATTTGCAAGAAAACAAGATCAAGTCGGCTTCTTTTGCTGGAGATTTTTCTCTGTTTTTTTGGTTCTTTCTAGATGTTATTGGAAACCAAGATTTTAAGACTGCCCTGTCCCAGTCCAAAAGCCAATGAAATAAAAATAGAAAATCAAAACTGAGTAGCAAATGAAGGAAATTAATTGAATAACAGATTTTGCTCCATCTCTTGGGGCCTGCCCCAACGAGTATTCCCGAATACTTTTGGAGTGACCATGACCAGCATGACCACTGCTGAGGAAAAAGCCTCTTGATTATGGCTGCAGAAGGCAGAAACTATTATATGCGAACCCAGCACTGGCACAGAGCTAAACTACACTTCCCAGCCTCCCTTGCAGGGTGATGGGGTGGTGGCCGTGGTCTAGCATCAGTTCTGCTCTGGTCAGTGGAAAATGAACAGAACCGATATGCACCAATCCCAGGTCATAAACTCAGATGCAATCCTCCATGCACTTTTCTCTTCCCAGTTGGCTGAAATGGGTCGATTCTGGGGACCATCTTGGGAGATGGAAGGAGCCCAGGCTCTCGACTCACATTGTGGAGAAGAGCTGCCCGACCAGAAGTATCAGCCCTGGACTATTACATATCAAGATGGAAGCTTTTAGTATATAAAGCTGCAAAGATGTGGAGATTTCTCTGCAACTGCAGCTAGCACTCCCTTAGCCAATATGCCAGAGCCAATATGCCAGAGCTCTGCTCACCTTCCCAGAGACCATGAAGTGAGCCTCAAAGCACCAGAGCCTGGAGAATGAAAGTATGCTTCCAGGGAGGCAGGTCTATCTACTTCTGAGCGTCCAGGATTTTTCTTGTCTGCAACTTGTGTCCTACCAACAGGAGGTGTGGGGAGATTTTGGAAAACATTTTTCTCATATGATTTAGAAAGCAGAGTTCAGTTGTGACACCAAGGATATACTTCACCAGAGGATAAAGTCATAAAGTAAAACATTTGTTTTCAGACTGACTGTAGGAGAAAACCAAAGTTAGAAAAAAAAAAGTGAATGATAGGGTTTTTATGTCGTTTTATTGCAGTAAATAAAAAGTAGGCAAAACAACCACTGCCTGCCAGAAATCCTCGCAAACTTGCTTTTGTGAATACAGATTTATGTGCACCCGGAATCGATTGTTTGGGTGCAATGTGACATTTTAAAGTGCTTGACGGTGTTTAAGACAGTTTTTCCTTTAAACACATTAAATTCACCCTTCCTACAAATGGGTTTAGTCTGGTAAACACTACCTATAATTATCTAAGCAACAAGTCAGTTTCATTTCAGCTTCTGTCAAATACTACAAATTTCCACTATGTGACTCTACATTTAATGAGGATTATTAAATTGGTATCCTTCATGTTCCATGACGGGGATGAAGTCTGTGTGGTTGGAAGGAAGTCTCGACCACAATTAGGTGATGAAAGCGCAGGTGTGAAAGGTGCGTCTTCTCCAAGAACAAAAGAAATCCTGAAAGAGAAGCAAGCTAAGAGGTGACAACTTGAGAGGAAGGGATTTATACAAGACCTCCAATGAACAGCTACCACAGGGCTCTCTGAAGGCTTGATCTGTGTGTGTATCTTAGGCAACCGGGGATTATCACCGGAGCATCATTTCTGTTTGTCAGGGTGCAGAAAGAGAAGATCAGGGCTCTCCCCAGGCAAACTCTTGCATCTGCCCAAGTACAAGAAAACAGTGAGGTGGTCTGAATATCCTACCTGCACGCAGACCCCGAAAATGTGTAAAAACAAATTGCTTTCCCTCTCAGCACACCAAGAAGACACCCAAAGGTGACACTCTGGACCCTCAGAGCCAAAACCAGCTTAAGAGGATCTGTGCTCTGTTCCAGGTGCACCGAAATTTGTGTGTTGCTGGCCCTTTAAAACAGCTCTAGGCCAGAGAAACCTCATCCAGTAGAATTATTCAGTTTGTTTTAGCAACTGCTTCCCGTGCCCTGGTCTCCCATTACTTCATCTGCATTCCCCAGATACTGACCCTGTCCCCCTGTAAACCCACAGCATTCTCCCACACCCCCCACCCCGCCGTGGCTTTCATAACCTCCTAGGGAACTCCCAGTACTGAGCCCTGGCGGCCCCACAGGATGCCACCTCTTGGGTCACGGGTGGAACCTGATGCCCTTCCCCTTCTCTGCTTGCAATCCTACCTGCCCCAGATTTCAGGCCTGCGTCAGAGATTGCTACGGGAGGAGGTAGGGAGGTGACCCTGTTTGGTCCTGCCCAGGCTGAACTCCTCCATGCAATTGCAGACAGCTAAGAATAGTCCTGAATCCAGGGGGTGCTTGGTAAGGTTGCATTTAGAGAGCTGCAGGGCAAGGACTGCCAGGGTCTCTGACCAGGGGCTCAAAGCCCTAGCTGTTGGTCTTTGCTTGACCAGTAAGTCAGCCACGTGTCCTTGTTCATACTCTCCCCCACTGTTGAGTAGCGGGCTCGAGGGACATCTTCCTGGATTAGTTAGAGTGTCTTTGGATGCAAGAGACAGAAGGCTGGTTCCAACTAGCTTAAAATGGTTTCTTGGCTAGGAAATCAAATTGTGTTCAAAAGAGTAGCAGGACTTAACATTGAGTGGCACCCAGAGCAAGTTCAGATGCTGTTGTTGGGGATCTCTCTGTCACTCTCTCTCTCCACCTTAGAAAGAGTGAATCCGGGATCCCTGGGTGGCGCAGCAGTTTGGCGCCTGCCTTTGGCCCAGGGCACGATCCTGGAGACCCGGGATCGAATCCCACGTCGGGATCCCAGTGCATGGGGCCTGCTTCTCCCTCTGCCTGTGTCTCTGCCTCTCTCTCTCTCTCTCTCTCTCTCTCTGTGACTACCATAAAAAAAAAAAAAAAAAGAAAAAGAAAGAGTGAATCCACACAGCAGGCAGGATGTCTGAGATAGGTCATGACTTGACATCCCAACACTTAGCAACTCAAGAGAGGGAGCCAATCTATCCTGACAGCTCCAGGAGAAAATATCTGGAGACAAGTCCTGTTGGCCCCATCTGGGTCACGTGTTCGTATCTCTGAACCAATCCCGGTTCAGATTAGCCAGACTTGAGCCCACAGACCCACTCTGATGGCTAAGGTAGGAGCCAGAAGCTGCAATCAAAGCATGTTGAAGGGTTTATTCTGCAGAAAATGGGGCTCAACAGAAGCCTCCACGCTGCTATGACCGTCATCTTTAGACCTTGCCTTAGCTGCCATGGATCACCACTCCTTCCTCCTTGAAATGCTGCATCTACTGTCCAGTGTACCCCATTCCTCTGGTTTTCCTTTCACTGGGCCTTTTATTCCCAGCCTCTTTTTCTGGCCTTCCCCATCAACCTGGTCTCCTCATGCTGCAGCCCCAAAGCTCAGGCCTGACCCCTCTCTGTCTCTGCTGCCTTCCATCTGCACTCCATTGGTAATCTCATTCTGTCCTATGACCCGCCTATATGACATCTCTTCACTCTGGGCACCAAATTTATATCTGACTGCTTCCTCTCATGATCCCCAGACTCCACTTGAAGTTCTTTCCCACAGTGGATGACCCACAAGCATCTCAAATAAATAGCCCCAGCACTGAGATCCTGATGGCCCCCCTCACCCCTTCTCTTTGCCAATAATGATAAATTGCTCCATTTGTGCACTTGCCCCCACCAAACATCTCAAAAACATCTTTGTCTCCACTCTTGCTCATCTGCCACAACCAGGTGATCAGCAAATCATGGCATTCCACCTCTGAGTATAGACTCTATTACTCACCTCCTCCACCCCTGCCAGTCTGGGCCAAGTCATAGCATGCCTCACCAGTATGATCACAATCACCTCCTTAACTGGGCACTTGTCCCTGTCTTATTCCTCTTTCTGTGTTCACTCAGCTCACAGAGTGAACCTATGGACATAATCAGACAATGACTTCCTCTGGTCAACACTCTGAAGTGACCCTTGGCTCACTCAAAGTAAAACTCTTACAAGTAGTCTGCAAAGCCCCAGACAGTCTCCACACAGCCAGCTGCCCACTTCCTCCCTGACAGTCGACTCCCCTACACAGACTCCATCAGTTCCAGCTGTACTAACTTCCTTGCATGGCTTTCATTCACCAAGCAGGAGTATGCCTCAGGGCCTTTGCACGTGCCATTCCCGCTGTCTGAAGTCCTCTTTCTTCAGAGATCTACACGGATGGCTTCCTTACTTATGTGCATCAGATTTTTAATTAAATATCCCTTCTCCATGAGACCTTCAGTGACCACCCCAATCTAGAACTGCACACTCCTTCCTGATTCTGGTACTTCTTGTCTTCCTTTACTGCTTTGTTTTTCTCCAGAGTAGTGATTATATTCCAAACACACCCATTTTTAAAAATATTTATACCTTATTTAGTTTAATTTTTCCTTATTTTAGTCTCTGTTTCCCCAGCACTAGACTCTGCTGAAGGAGGTGCTATTGTCTCAGTGCTGTAACCCCATTACCTAGTGCTGGTAGGATAACCCCTCGACAATTTGAGGAGTCAATAAAATGGGGTGACTATCTCAGTCCTCTGATTTGGCCCCCATGAGGGTGTGGTAACCTCCAATCTCCTCTCTTGTCTCATCCTCTGAGGCTCTTTACCAAAAGTCTGCCTGCGGAGGGGACCAGGAGGCAGCACAGAACTACCACCCAGTGGAGGCAAGAAGGCAGCCTGGGGCCAGGGAAGGTGAGGCCAGACCCCAGAGGGCAGAGGGGGAGGTTGGACAGCAGGCAAGAAGTGGTGGGCTGTGACCTTCCAATCATGGGATGGGGACCAGTGGGCAAGAGCTAGACCAGGTGGGCAGTGGGGCCTGACGTAGTAGGCGGCAAGCTGCGTGGCCTCAGTCCTTTGTGAGGGCTGGTACAGGGCAGATGCCAGGGCCAAGCAGGGCAGACAAGGGGACAGAAATCATGAGACATGCTGAGGTCAAAATGGAGAGGAGCCAGAACATGGTGCCCAGCCAGCTGTGCCTTGGAGGCAGGCAATCTGTCATCCTTCCCAGCCACAGCTGATGTGAGCTCTTTGAAGATGCCTGGCTCTCCGGGCAGGGCAGCGCCTTCTCTTACCTTAAAGGGTCAGCTGCTTATTTCTTTCCTTTGGAGGCTGCCGCTCTTGGGGCAGAGCCCCTGTGACTGCTCTGGCAACCCCAGGAGGGCCACCCCCCCTGGCCTGGCTCAGAGGGACAAGAAAGCACTAGCTGGTCTCCACGGCCTGGAGGAGACCCTCCTTCCCAACTCCCCAACACCCGAAGCAATTTGCTTAGCACTCTAGAATGTAAAGGTACCTCGGAGACCCTCCAAGTCCAATATGCTCATTTTCTCGGTCAGAAGCCTGAGGCCCCGGGGGTTGAGTGAGCTGGCAAGGGCGGTGCCCAGGGAGGATGCCGGGCTGAGGGCTCCTTACCCAAGACGTGCTCTGGAAAGCGGCCTCCATCCGGAGGATGGGCTAACCTCAGGCCGGCCTGGCTGCTTTACCTGTGAGGGGGAAGCTCTCTAATGCTCCAAGAATTTGCAGCGCGACGGGTCTAATAAAGCAGCCGCGCGGCGGAGGAGTGTGTGCATAGCAGCTTCTCCCTCTTCTCTCTGGTCCCCATTTCGTGATGGGATCGGGTGAGGTCACTCCTCTGCCTGATGAAAATCTCGGCCCTCGCCACGCGGCTGCTCTCTCTAAGCTCATTATCTGACTGGCTCATACTTTCCCAGGGGTTGCAGAGAGGAGGAAAGGTAATTAAGTGTTTTGCTTAAATGGCCTTTTCAGTTGACAGAAATAGCTGCCCGGGGATGTGGTGGCCGCTCCTTCCCGATTCTCTCCCTGCAAGTGCAGGGGGGTGGGGGATGCAGGCCGAGGGCAGGCGCCCAGGGTCAAGGAGGGAGCCAATGACAGTGCAGAGGCCAAAGGGACCGAGGCTGCCGCCCTCCCCCAGCTAATCCCTCAAGTGGATGGTCCGCAGGCAGATAATGGAGAAGAGTAAAATAAGCACAGGTCGGCCCTCTCCCCTAGAGGAAGGAGAGTCTCTGATTCCCGGGCACATGTGACCTTGGGTGCCACGTGTGATGAAGCCAACAAGAACCAGGGTTTAAAAAAAAAAAAAGAGAGAGAACCAGGGTTTTTCTCCTGCCTCGAATGACCCTCTGTCGGACCTGCATAGCGGGTGTAAGTCTCTTCAGTGGTGATGCGCAATGGCCCTTTGCAGCACGGAGCAGTCACTGCCGCTGACAGCATGCGTTATTTTGGGAGAAATGATACTGCCAGATGGAGCCCTGGCAGGCGGGGGATGGGACAGGAGACGCGGCAAAGTACAAGGGTGCGTCTCCCCCAGATGCCATGAAGAAAGACGTCAGTCCACAATGCCCTCTGACAAATGGACAGAATACAGGTTTCCACATAAAGAAGAGTCTGGATGCAAAAGAGGTCATTATAAAAACATACAAGGAAAGAAAGAAAGTGGGGGTGGATGCAGGATAAAAGGAAAAAGAAAGTAAAAAAAATGAGCATGTGACTTTCTGAGGTTGGAAACCTCTGATGGGGCTGCAAGGAGCTGCTTAACTGACCACAAAGAGTTAAGTCTTGGCGAGCAGCACCTACTGATCAGTCCAGGGCACATTCAGCATCATTGTGTTAAAGATAATAGCAGCCTTATTACAAGAGAGAACCCCATATACATTAGTGCCCACACAATGTCACCTGTCTGTGAATTCAGCAAAATTTTGTTCACAGAATAATACAGTGCTCCCATTGTTCCAGCTTAGAACTACACATTCATTAATAGAAACAGGATCTCTAGCACTTCTATGCAACGCCGAGTCCCAAAAAAGGCTCATTACGGAATGTGGCCCCACAGCCAGTAATGACAGTCATTATGACAATGTGCATTAATATCAAAGGATCTGTGATTATTTTTACATTTGTTCTTGGTATCATCAGTGATTCTTTAAATTGCGCACCTCTTTTGGTGTCATCAGGTGTCCTTGTAGCCTCTATCCATATGCAAAATCTCCTTGCAAGTTGTTAAAAATTGCAGAAGATGTGCCTAATAGAATGTTTATTAGCTATCGTTTTGTTTCAGATTGAGCCTCCAATTGTTGTCAAGGTGACTTCCCTAATATTTAGTGATATTTAGCCCAAATCAAATCACTGGAATGAACATACTGAAGACAAAAATCTTTCCCTTTCTGTATGGATGGTTCAAGGTGGCTACCAAAACTGGGGAAACGAGAGAAATTGATATGTACAAGAAAATTCAGTGAGAGAGAAAAACGGCTTTGCCAAAATTGTGTTTAGGACTGAGATTCCTAATCTCATCCACGTCCGGGTCTTCCTTCCTCTTGTAGGTGGGCAGTGTGGCAAGTTCTAGCCCGTGAAACAAAAATGGAAGTTGATGGTTGTTTCTGGGCCAAGTTCTAGGAAAGTATATGACACCTGTACCCTTTTTCCTGTTCTGCAGTGTTCTCGTAAAAATTCGGCAAGCTGTGTATTTCAGTGTGTTTTGCTGCACATGCATTATGCGTTGATTAAAAACCACAAAAATAAGAGGTGGTCCTGAGTAAATTTTGCCCTCCATGGTACCCTTCACTTCTCAAAATTCTGCCTGTTGGTGGCTCCATTCACCCACATTCCCTTCTCTCCAGGTTCATGAACCAAAGGAGCGAGAAGATCAGAGCCTCATCAGAGTTTCAGGTGTTCGGGATTTATTGAGGAAGTGCCTTACAGGAAAAACTGGTGTGGGAGAGAGGGAGTGAAGCATTGTGGTGGGGAGAGGAAAGAACTAAGCAAGGCTGTTGTCTCAGGGAAGTCGGGCCTTGGCCTGATCTGCAGTAGCGGGAGAAGGGAGCTCCAGAGCATAAACAGAGCTGCAGAGTGATCACTCCCGTATGATGCAAAAGATCCTGCCTTTCATAACTCCTGTGCACTCAACCATTGCCCGGGGTCCCCCCATCCTGGAAGTCAGTGTGAATTTTCTTAACAAAGCTGTTCCCATTAGTGGAGGGAAGTGTTTTAGAGAAGGGGACAACTGATACCCATGAACCTCTGACACACAGAGCAGAGGGGTGTTCACACCTAAGACAGTAGATCCGATCATGGCTGCACAGCATCTACTACAGTCCTGGCCTTTCACTATTCACTTCCATGTGCTTCTCAGGCAAGCACGGCTTCTGCATTCAGCAAAGCTTCTTGAGGATTTTGTGTCACAGTTCCTAAGGAAACTTCCAAGAGGATTGTTAATGGGATGAGTTACAGCCCCCATGGCTACAGCCGGTCCCAGGGCTATTCTTAATCATCATTGCCCTGCTCTACCACCCATGGGAGATTCCCCTCACCCTTGGGTAGCACTTCTGTGGTTCTAGGTGACTTTCATGCAGGATCTAAGTTCTTCTGACCATGCCCTATTCAGGCCATGTTTGCACTACTTGCCCAATTGCAATTTAAACTGAGCACCAAGGGGCGCCTGGGTGGCTCAGTTGGTTAGGCATCTGCCTTTGGCTCAAGTCACGATCATATGGCCCTGGGATCGAGCCCCACATTGGGCTCCAAGCAGGGAGCCTGCTTCTCCCTCTCTTCCCAGCTCATGCCCTCTTGCTATCTCTGTCCATTTGTCTCTCTCAGATAAACGAATAAAATGTTTAAAAAATAAAAATTTAAAAAATAAACTGAGCACCAAGAGTCACCACAGGAGGATCGTCAAAATGCCAAACACATAGCCCCCAGTTCACTGCATGTACCAGCAGTCCTTCGTGATGATCAGAATCAATTGTTCCTCCTTATAATAAATTTTTCCTTGCCCAGTTGTCTGTTGGCATAAGGAGACCATGTGATGGGCAGCTGTAGCTTTACATTTACCAGGACCTTTACTGTGTTGCTTGGTGTTAGCAGCACCTCTAAAAACCACGATATCTAAAATTATATGGATAGAAAACACAAATTTCTCCAGTCAGTCATGATGATGGAAATGACGATGAACAAAGGCATATCTTATTTCCTGGAGCCATGCTTTTACCTCTTATAGATATAGCACATATGATAGCATTAGTCTAAAAAGTCTCCTTGCATCTTGAGATAGTGCCCTACTCACACAGGGTATCACATTCAAGCTGGTGACTCAGTTGCTTTGTTGAACTGTTTCCACTCTTCTATCAGGTTGGCAACTTCTGAAGGGCGTGGTATGGGGTAGGATGAGCAATCCCATGGTCATGTGCCCACTGCCTCACCTCCTTTGCCATAAAATGAGTCTTTGGTCTAAGGAGATGCTGTGTGCAATCCCATGTCAGTGAATCAGACACTGCCTGAGCCCTTGGTTAGTGTATAGGCCAAGGTCTCATGGGGGGAAAAGATAAATCCATATCCAGAGTACTTGTCAATCTCAGTGAGCTTTATCTAGGATGAGAGGGAACTTACATAGTAGACTTATCACAATGCCTTTCTGGTCTGCCCAAGGAACTCATATTTGATTTCCAGTAGCAGCAGTAGCTAAATCAGCTTTGGGGAGAAGAAATCCATGCTGTTGGGCTTAGACGTTGCCTCCATCTCTGCCTTCATAATTGTTTCATTAGTGAGCCTGTTGAGAGGGCAGAGGCTGATCAACTGGCCAAATCATCCTATTTGTTTGGTTGGTCAGCACTTCTGCTATAGTGGTTCTTGGTGTGTGGTCATGCAACACAAAGATCTTCACACCTTATGACCTCTCCCATAGGTCCATCTATATCTCTCATCCCCAGAGCGTCTTATCCCCTCTCCTTTGTGCTCCTTAAGACTAGCCAAATCATCCGTCAATTCCCCAGAGCCCATATATATATTCTTACCTTAAGCCACTTTTCTTTCTATATAAAGTCAATGACCAGATGCAGTGCAGGTGCAGAACTCTACTCTCTGAAGGATTTCCCTCATCAATCTTACAGGGTCACAAGGGAAGTTGTTGTGCAGCAACAATCCATTTTCAGCTTGTGTCAATATATCGAGCTGATCCATCTATGAGTTTTCTCCATCAGTGGGTCATAAGAAATTCTCTTTGTGGTAGTAAATATGAGCTGAGGGAAAGACATTAATGTAAAATTGTATGTGACATGAAGATCTGGGCCACCAGCTTATTTGTGTCCTATGGACCTGCTCAGTTCCAGTTCGGGATATACCATATCCATTCCATAATGGATTGTACTGAGCTTATTTGACCTTTTATCTTGATGGGACTGATAGGACCCAGGTCATGATAGGTAGTTTGGCATGTGTTTGATGGATACTTACTCCATATTTAGACAGTCTGTCTCTACCAGTGCTCAATAACAAGTCAAGAGATATATATATTTTTTAAGATTTTATTTATTTATTTATGAAAGATGGAGAGAGGCAGAGACATAGGCAGAGGGAGAAGCAGGCTCCTCGCAGAGAGCTCAATGTGGCACTCAATCCCAGGACCCCAGGATCACAACCTGAGCTAAAGGTAGACACTCAACCACTGAGCCACCCAGGTGCCCCAGGAGATATTTTTCAAATGGTGTATGATACTCTGCTGCAGGCAGTAGGCCTTGCTCTAGAACTTTAGAAGTCTGTGCTGGAATCCCCCTTTGAGGGCTTAAAAGAAAGAACCTCTAGTCAGCAGCCCACTCTACCCAGACACCTGTAGGACCACAAAGTCTGCTGGCCCATATAGTCCAAAGAGCAACTGCTTTTACTACAAGGATTTTTCTTCCTCTAGGTCCAATGCAAAACTAGCAACCTTTCATATCACGTAATAAGGTAGAGAAATATTCTTAAGCATATAATATACCAAAAGGTCTGACAGTAGTCATGCTTCTTTCTTAGCAGTGATGGGCTCAAGGCACTCACTTTTTCCTTACTTTGTCCTTACTAAGAGCAAGGTACTTGTTTGTTCCTTTGGAGGGCCTGTCCTGGCATGCTCCCAATCATTGAACACTTATAATTCACTGCTGTGGTAGGTCCCTGAATCTTTGGAGAGTTTATCTCCTACTCTCTGGAGCATTTATCTTACTAAAGCATCCAAAGTACTTGAGTGGATCAATATTCTTCAGAATGTCCAGCCTATCCAGATCCTTTCAGACTACATTATGATAGGGTGCAAGAGAATCAATATATCCCTCAAAATAGATCATGACTGTACACTGTTGTCCCTTCCATATAAATGCTAACTGCTACTCTTCCTCTTTCCTTATGGAAAAGAAAGTACTGACCAGATCAATAGCTGCATACCTCATACTGAGGCTGTGAGGATCTACACTAGTAAAGAGCACATATGACAGGGATGCCTGGGTGGCTCAGTGGTTGAGTATCTGCCTTCAGCTCAGGGTGTGATCTTGGGGTCCCAGGATCGAGTTCCACATCGGGCTCCCCACAGGGAGCCTGCTTCTCCCTCTGCCTCTCTCTGTGTGTCTCAAATAAATAAATAAATAAATAAATAAATAAATAAATAAATAAAATCTTTAAAAATAAAAAAAAGAGCACATATGACAGAGCCAGTGTAGCTGAAGCCTCTTCCTGGTTATGTCTATAGTAATACATTGTCATATGCCATGATCCACCTGGGTTTGCAAAGACCAGCCTGGCAATTATGATGAAAACCCCTACCTTTGTATCAATTAGGTCAACTAGTGTCACACTTCTGTCTGTCATTCTTTCCAAGAGGCAATTCTGCTTTTGATTTGCTACTCTGGTGTGGGAATGGGCTTCCATGTGGCTTTTCCTACTACAATAGTTCTTGCTCCACAGGCCAAGAAGCCAATAGGACTAGTCTGCCAAGCTAAGTATGTTTTTACCAAATATATATTCAGGAATTTTGGGAATTACCACCTGTTGGTCTATGAACCCGTTAGACTTACCATGAGATGGACCAGAGCCATGACTCCATAAAGCCAGAAATCAACATTAACTCAGACCTATAACCAACTCAGACCTATAACCAACAGCCTTTGATCAAGCTGGGTATAACCTACTCCTGAATGGATGGATACCCAAGTAAATAGCTTTATATTCCTTTAAGGAAGTACTGGAGAATCACTATCCACTTGCCTCCGTGTTGCAGAATTCATCCTTAAGAGACTTGATCTTCAATCAATGAGTGTCTGAGAACTGGCTCCAGTTTGGAACTTGGGCAATTGATCATGAGTTTCAACTGGGACCTTGGGTTTCTGTTCTCTTCTTCATCCTTGTTCTATTATGATGCCATATTTACCAACTACTGAATAACCTATTATGGATGCTGGATGTTAGATACAGGGCTGAAAAAGATATAGCCCATGGCCTCTTAGAACTTTTCCCTTCCACCTTCTCTTGATCATTTTCTCTTAACCACACAGACTGAAAGAACCACATATGAAGACAGAGAATGTTGTGGATTCTTAGCAGTTAACATATTTGAAAGTAAAAATGACAATAATAAGAATGATTAATATTGAGTAATTATAAAGTATTTTACCTATATTATTTGATGTCATCCTCAAAATCCTGTGAAAGAGGATTCTTTATTTTGTGGGTGGGAAATTCATACTTACAGAGATAGCCAAGGCTCATCCTGCCTCCCCAGAGCTGTTTATGACCAAATGAACATGAGAGAGATCAAAGCAAAAATAGAGATTCCCTCAAGTTGTAATTTTGACCAGAGGAAGCCAAATTCCCCAGAACTCTTAATTCACAGAGGGTACCTATCTAAACAAGTTTCTCTCTTCTGATTTGAGCCAACCTGGAAATGACGGAGTTCAAAACTCAATAGAGTGTCACCTAATTCAACCATTTTCCATCAGAAACACATGCCATGTACTGATCCCTGAGGAAAAATAAAAACCCCACTATACTGTACTAAAAGAGTTCAAAGCCTATTGAGATGAACTTGTATACACTGAACAAGTAATGAACCACAGAAGGCTCAATGGATTAGTTGCACACTGCCTTAGCTCTTTCATGAATCATGACAACACTTCAGTAGGTTTTGACTAGCATTTAAAAAATTAAATAGACCATAACTAAAGAGAATATTATCAAGTAGAAAATTCCAGGTTGCATCTCTTATAGGAAGAACATACATTGTTTTTGTGAGGTTTTGTTACTTTGGATGAAATAAAACCTATTTCTTGCTATGAGTTGTGGTCAAATTTTTTGAAAAAGACTGTGTAGAACATAATATTAAGATAATTTAACAAACAGACAAAACAAGCCAGCCTCAAATCAAGGGGAAAAGGAAACACCAAGCTGGCATTACATAAAGAAAAAAGTGAATGACTAAAGCAGTAGTACTGTGCTACTTGGCTATCTGAGACTAATATAACTACAATTATTTCTCTATCCTACAGGGTCATCTCAATGAAAAATGACATAAGCAACAACAACAAAAGAGCTTAATGCTTCTAGACTTTCACTGATGGTGACCTTCTCTCAGAGTCATCTAGGAGAACTAGGTGATTGTGAGTGTCCAGTCACTTCACCTCATAAAAGAACCTCTTTCTACCACCACTTACACATGCTGAACACTCACATCTCCATAAAGTGGATCTGGGGGAAATGACTTTAGTACACAGGCCTGAGCAGGAGAGTCATATGTTAACAACGAGGGCAGGGGAGGCTGACATGGGCTTGAGATACTTGCCAACACTGCTTAAAGGAGGCAACTGTCATTTTTTATTCCCACTTGCCACCATTCTGGTTCACTGCATAAAAATCCAGAATCTCTTCCTTAGTGATCCACTCTGCAACATAAGTCTTCTGGCTTGAGAGTTATGCCACTGTGAATCAAAAAACTACAAAATGAAAAAGAGGAGATGTATAGGTTTTTTAAGCACTTTGTATCCAGAAAGGGCTCTATATGAGTCATGCCTCATATTGAGACAGCTCTCCTCTTCCCAAAGAGTTCCAAGAACCTCACCCTACTTATCACTCATTGCCTCTTATCTGGGAAGCACCAGCAAGGATCCTTATTATGGATTCCCCAAGGCTCCAAGTCCTAAAATGAGGCTGCATTAAATACAGCCTAGAGAAGGATATTCATGCTTCTAACCACCCCAAGACAGTACAATTCCAAAGTCACAATGTATGTCAGTAACAGGTAGTTTTATGCTTGATTCATAAACTAAATCTCTGAGTTGCTTGAATGTTAGAAATTCAAGTCACACCAAGCAACCAGAAACACAGTCAGAACTGATTTGCAAAAGGGGTGTTAGAAAAACAGTTCCGGAGTTTTGCCCAGAACTTGTTTGTGCTGTGTCCTCAGCCAGAAGTTTCTTCTCTCCTACTCTGCACCAGGTTGACTTCTCATTCTCAGGCCTCAGCGAAATGTCACCTTGTCAAAAAGCCCCTCCCTGGCCACCCTGCCTGAGTCAGGTCACCCAATCAATGCTTTCTCAATGCATCCTGGTCTTTCCCTTCACAGCACTGATTGCAATGAATAATTATATGCTGATTTGTATGTTCCATTGTTTAATATCTCCCTCCCCAGGTGACTAGAAACTCTGTGACAGCCTGTGGGTTCACCCTGGACACCCTAGCACACGGCCCCCAGCACCTGGCACTCAGAAGATAGTGAATGTTTATTGAAGGAGTAAATGAGTTCTGTTTATGAAACTGAATTTTGTTACCTGTTACCATTAAGCCATCGGGTTTGCTTTTGAATTATTATCAAAATAGTAAGTGTGTATGTATACTCCCGTTTATAGCAGCATTACTCACAATAACCAAAAGGTGGAAGTGACCCATGTCCACTGACAGATGAATGGATAAAATTGTGGTTATATATACAATGGAATATTTTTCAATCTTAAAAGAGAAGGACATTCTGACATGTCCTCGGCTAACCTTGAGCACATTATGTTAAGTCAAATAAACCAGTCACAAAAGGACAAATACTGCCTTATTCTACTCTATATGAGGCACCTCAAGTAGCCAAATTCATAAAGCCATGAAGTACAATGGTGGTTACCAGGGGCTAGAGGGAGGGACAAATGGGGATTCGATGTTTAATGGGTAGACTGTTTCAATTTGGAAAAATGAAAAAGTTCTGGAGATGGATGCTGGTGATAGTTGTACAACAATGTGAATGAACTTAATGCCACTGAACTTCACCCTTAAAAGTGGTTAAGATGGTAAATCTTGTGTTATGTGTATTTTACCATAATTTTAAAACTAAAACTAAAAAATACATTTGGAAGTCTGAAGTGTTTATTACTATCCACATGCTTGCTTTTGGTATTACGGCAAATGGCGCATATTTTGTATAAGTGTTAATGTATAAGTACTGAAAATGTGGATCACCTACTGAAAGTTTTGCATTCTGGCTGATGTTGGTGGAGGTTTCTTCCCTTCCCTTGCCTAATTGGAGAGCCCCTCAGGATAGTCCTGTGTCTGACACATGGCAAGTATTCAGAAATACACACTGAAAGGATGGCTGGAGGTGGGACAGGATGCATAGGTGTACAGACAGGTGGGTAGGTAAATAAAAGGATGGTCATGATAAAAGAAGTTGTTTAAAAGTGTGTTAAGGAAGCTAAAATTCATAGCCTAGATTTTGGGAGTTGGGAATACCTTATTTCCTTTTTTTTCCTTAAGGATTTATTTATTTATTTACTTATTTATTTATTTATTTATTTACTTACTTACTTACTTACTTATTTACTTATGAGAGAGAGTGCACACAAGCCGGAAGAGGGAAAGAAGAGGAGAGAAAGACAAGGAGACTCCAAGCTGAGCTTGAGATCGTGACCTGAGCTGAAGCCAAGAAGAGTCTGACGCTTCACTGACTGAGCCACCCAGGTGCCCCAGGACACCCTATTTTCCCAAATCACTTCATTCCCTTTCCTAATGAAAGGATTTAACAACGAATATCTTTCAATAGTCAAATCTGGCTGAAATCTTAAATAAGAAAGAATTTTGAATTGTATTATACTGTGTGTTTCTGAAAGAAGTGTTTTATTCACAAAGAGTCAAAAAAATTATAATCCTATTCTTCATGGCAAACATTTATGAGCTGCCATTATTATTATCAGATGTTAGGGGAAAAATAATTGGGGCAGAGAGAATACAGTACCCTGCTTAAGAGCATATAGCAAAGAAGTGGCAGCAGGGGCACAAGCCAGATCCTGTGTTGTTAACCAGTAAGTTCTATAGCTTTCTGGAAGGGAAAGGAAGGGGTGGGCTCATCTTCCTAAATTGAAAAGCCAAGTTATATTCATCTACTTGGTCTATTTTAATGCTCATATTTGAATACAAACAAAGCAGAAAGGGGCTTCTGGGTCTTCCTCCAGACCAAATGAAATCTCTTCTTTCCCAGGTTGCTGCCCCTCTGCAACTGAGAGCCCAGTCAGAGGCCCCGCAACACACATTGCCTCACTCACTCTTCCTGTAACAGGGAATAACTTCCCTTAACACTCCCCAGTTTCCAGAAGGCTGCATTGTTCTTGAGTCCCATTTTGGAGTTCCAGAAGACCTCATTTCCTCTGGTTATTCTTTGACCTTCACCAGTAAGTGGGAACAGAACCAACTCATCCACTCTCCTTTGCTCTAGTTTGCCATCTCCTAAGGAAGCTTAGAAAATGTCCTTAGGGTGCTAAGACACCAATATTCTCAATACGCTTTAACACTATAGGAACATAAGCTAGGTGTGGTGTGCACTGTGGGGGCTGGGGTGCCAGGAGGGGCGGCAGTGGCCGAGGTGGGAATGAGGAGGGAAGTCATCAAGCGAGGAATGATACAAAAGTCTTTGGTGACTGTTTCTAGACAACACCAACTTACCCTAAAGAAAGGCACCAGGTACACCCAAAAGTGCCATTTGAAATGGAATTTGTTGTAATAAAGAAGTTTTATTATTGCTATCAAGTTTACCAGTTGATACATAAGGGTAATATTTAAAAACAAATTTTAAAAGAAAAAAAAAGTGGGGCACCTGGGTGGCTCAGCGGTTTAGCGCCTACCTTTGGCTCAGGGCATGATCCCAGTCCTGGGATCGAGTCCCGCATCCGGCTCCCTGCGAGGAGCCTGCTTCTCCCCCTGCCTGTGTCTCTGCCTCTTTGTGTGTCCCTCATGAATAAATAAGTAAAATCTTATTTAAAAAATAAAGAAAAAAAGTCATTTGAGGGGGGTGGTATGTTTACCAGCCCTTTACTGTCTTTGAGATGTCATTTATCATCATTGCTGGGGTGCCTGCCTGGTTTTTATGCTTTAAACAAGGCTAAGGAAGGCTTCCTGTGCCGAAAACGAATGGTACGTGTGTTAGGGTTGGGCCGACACCTGCAGCTGTGTGCTCGCATGACGATTCCACTTAGCGGACCTTCCATTTCCCCCTCTGAACTCTGGCCATCCTCTGACAATGCAGACCGGCTCCTGGTAATGCTGAGACCGGCCGGACCCCCAGGGTCTCCCCACGAGGAGGCCGGAGCCACCGCACACCTATCCTTCAGGATCAGATTCAAAGCGTTGGCAATTTCTATGTGAGCCTGAGAAATCTTTGTATTACTCTTACAACTTTTATAAAGAATAAAGAAAAAAAAAAAACTAGAACTTCACAGTCTGGAAAAAGCAAACAATAGAAGGAAACGATGAAGACACCATGACTTTTAAGCTCCAGGGAACAGCACAACTTTGGTGACAGAGGAATTTCAGACTCTCCCCCTGCCCCACCCCACAACCTTTTTGAGATCAGGGTAGAAAACCCAAAAGCTGCAGGTCCCCTCAAAAGAAAACACTAGGAAGGAGTTCAGGGTTTTAGTTTCGCCTGATGCAATTTGCATCTCTATTTTCAATCTTTATTTTTATTTATTTATTTTTTTAAGATTTTAGTTTTTTATTAGAGAGAGATTGAGAGAGAGAGAGGAAGCACACGTAGAGGGGAGAGGGAGAGGCAGGCACCCTGCTGAGCAGGGAGCCTAATACGGGGCTAGATGTGGGGCTCGATCCCAGGACCTTGGGATCATGACCTGAGCCAAAGGTAGACAGATGTCTAACAGTTAACAGACTGAGCCACCCAGGTGCCCCTATTTTCAACCTTTAAAATAAACAAGCAGATTCCATCATATTTGAAAAGTCAGATGACATAACAATAAACTAACCTAAACATAGTATACATTTTCAAATAACGTGTTCAATGCTTTCTTCAACTCCTAGCCTCCTTTTCAGATGCAGGCTCTATAAATTTAAAACATTAATGCCAATTATTTGTAAGAGAGGACCATATCTACCAACCAAAAAAATCTGGAAACCCAGAGAAAGTTGTGTATTTATTACACCTTTATCCAATGTATCTTGGGTCTGGGAACCTCCTGTATTTATCTCTCTTGTTTTCAAGTCTTCTGCTTCTTTTTTCCAACCACCAGATGGGTTTGCCCTCAGGAACCGCTGAATACAACTTACATGAGAACAAGTGCAAGTAAAATCAAGTCTCACTCAAAAGTTATATCTGACTTTGGCAACAGTGTGAACTGGAAGCTTACAAAATGACATAAGAGTGAGTGATTGTGTGAGAATTGATAAAGCTTTTTTTTTTTAAGATTTTATTTATTTCTGAGAGAGAGAGAGAGCGCAAGCAGGAGCAGAGGGGAGAGGGAGAAGCAGACTTCCCACTGAGCAGGGAGCCCCATGTGGGGCTTGATCCCAGAACCCTGGGATGGTGACCTGAGCTGAAGGTGGTTGCTTAACCCTGGTGCCCCTTGAGCAAACTTCTTAACCAATGATTCTTGGGTGTCTCAACCGTCAAAAGCTTTCTCACGCTCCAAGTAAAGGATTGCTGGTTTCTGAGGCCTGGAGCTGTGGTCTGTGGCTCTAAACTCTCCCCTTGAACTCAGGAATGATGGAGAAGACCTCACAGAGCTGACTGGGCCTGAGGAGCAGGCTAAGAACTGCTTCTCCATCTCACAGACTCTGCCCAAGTCTCTAAGGCAGAGGTTATTGGCAGGGTGTCATCGTTTGTTCCTGAGCTGAAGCTTCAGGCTGAGCTCTAGAGGCACCTGCATAGTGCCTAACCACTTAAGCTTCACCCCTGCACCCTGACCACAGGGTTTTACCCCCTTCTGCTGATCCGGCTTCCACAGATCCCAACAGAACACCAGATTGTCTGGAATCGTGCTGTGGCTGTGATGTAGGTTTTAGCACTGGGAGCTGCCCACGCATGGGCCGACCCACCCTCCTCAGGGGAGCGCTCCCCACTTAGGCATCCATCTGCTGTGCAGTATCTCCTACCTTCTAGGGCTATCTCCTTCCCTTGGTCCCAATAGTTCAACTTCAATAAAGGGAAAAGTTAAGCCAAAAAAAAAAAAAAAAAGCTTATGAGAGGAAACTATAAACATCTTTTTGTCAATAAAATTGAAAACAGATGAAATGCACCCAAAATAATAATAATAAACATCAGGCTGATATAAAGGTCATTTGTTCTACATGTTGGTTCACCTGTCAAGGTCAGTCCAGCCCTGATGTATCCCAGAAACTACAACTCTCTTTTGCCAGAGGGAGCGCCTTCCTTGGGCAGTAAGCAGGGGTACAGGGCTCACTAGAGGCAGAAGTGACACCATAGCCAAGTGGTCTCGTTTGAGCTTTTCTTTTCTTTTCTTTTCTAAAGATTTTATTTATTTATTCATGAGAGACACAGAGAGAGGCAGAGACATAGGCAGAGGGAGAAGCAGGCTCCATTCAGGGAGCTTGATGTGGGACTCGAGGATCGCACCCTGAGCCCAAGGCAGATACTCAACCACTGAGCAACCCAGAAAACCCTCAAGCTATTCCAGATCTTGGCTGGATTGAGGACAGCTCACCAGCAGTCCCACAAGCCCCTGAGGCAGGAGAAGTGAGGAAGGGTGGACCCTGCACTCGCCCCTGCCACTAAAACTCCTCTGTTTTCCCCTCCTTACCCAGAAAAAAAGATCTGTATGACAGCGAGCCCCATGTAGGAAACCCTGTCTGCTCTGTGTTCTCTCCCCACTGGTCCCCTCACCGTCTCCTCTCTAAGGTGTATCCTCAGGAAGCTCTCACTTGGTCAAATCCAGGTTTCCATATAAAGGAAAAAGAACAGGAGCTCATCCGGTTGCACACACAGACACACAGCAACAGAACACCCATACACAGTACTGAATTGCTCTGATACTTCACTTCCCACACGCTGCCCTATAACTTGGCAATACCCCCCTGTGGATGGGGTCACTTCCCCACCTCCTCACACTGGGCTCAGCCTTGTGACTTGCTCTGAGCAATGAGGGGATAGCCGCCGACACAGGGCAAGCAAATATTTTTATCAGTGGCTTGCTCTCTTGTACTTCCCAGAAATAAAGATGTCCCAGAAGAAAGATGAAGGACACCAGGACCAGAACCATTTCCAGCTGGAGCTCAGGGCCTCTGACTCGTAAGAACTAGTAAAGGACCGTGGTTTTAAGCTCTCATATTTGGGAGAACTTTGTTACATAGCATTTTGAGGCAATAGCTAACTGATACATCCTTTTGGATTTTCCCACCTGGGTCTGTGTCAACTTATTGCACTGTAATTTTACTTAAGAATAGAAGACGCTTTAGAGACAGAAGGTTCTGGAAGAAGAAATTCATACATAGCCTTTCACTTATTCTCAGCCCTTCCTCTGTAGTCTCAGCTTCCCATGTCACATGGCAGACTCTTAAATGGTGGAGGTGTTTATACAACAAAAAGGAACAACCTTCTGGCTGTTTTCATTCCTGTCCAGCTTTTCTTTAGAGGCAGAAGGCCTGCAATATGTCCCTAAGTCCCCCAAGACCTAATTGGTGATTGACATCTCCTATTGATAGCCATCAGCCCTTTGGCCAGCCCCATTTTACTGCCAGACTGGGTCACACACATTACCCATGCAAGGAGACAGGAAGTCGCTTCCAAAAGTGATTCTGACTCACAGGTTGTGGAAGACAAGCTATGGAGGCCCTAGAGAAGCCAGAGCCCATTACCAAGTTGGCTTCCCCCCCTTCTGGCTTACACAGAGTCTGAGAAAATAGCCCATGAGGTGCTTAATGATGAAGAGCACTGGGGCAGGAATGTTTTAAGCCAGGACTCAGCACCCGCCCTGTTCCACCTCCCCCACCTCCCATGTCCACCTGGCCCCCAGGGCACAGCCTCTCCTCTCCCGACCTGGAAGCAGGGCCTACTGATAGCATCACCATTTTATCCTTAAGGCCACACGCATCTTAGGCCTGGGTTCTGCTCTCTGGGCCAGCTAGTTCTGGCGGGGTTGCACAACCTGTTCCCACACCTCATTCCCTATAACACACAGTATCTCTGAGCCTATGCGAAGATCAAATATCATTGTCTGAAAACCAAAACCTTGCACCATTCATTGCCTCCGTATTTTATTTGGTTTTCTTGGCCCCTTCTACCAAATCCAGAAAGTTCTCCATCTTCTATCTTCTCTTTCATAAAATCTTAACTCTGCATCTTCCCTCCATGGTCGGGTCTCGTGTAAAACATATGGCAATTAGTGTTTTCTTGCTTCAACTGCATTTTACTCCTCCTGGAAGCACACCTATTCTACAAAGGATTTCATCAGGAAAAGCCACGAATCACCTTGTCCCCATTCTGTATTGAATTATTAATGCCACTCACGCTGGTAGATTTCAAGTTCCTTAATGGCCAGGAACTTAGCAATCGGTTTGGTTGGTTTCCTCTGCTGTGCAGCTCTGGATTCATTTACTACTTCAAACAGAAAATAATGAGAGAGCAACAGCATAAAACCTCAAGGAGTAAAATGGTGATTTTCTTAAAAGGTACCAAGAAAAATTGGGACAGTGTGGATTATTCTGGTGTTTCTCACCCCAAAAGTGCCACAGAAGTTGCCCTTTTAGCATTTTGCTCTGGACAAGTCCTAGTGTGGAGATGGATGGAGCTGGCGGGGGGGGGGGGGGGTGGTGGAATCCAGGAGGAAGGTGGCCTCTGGGTGGGTAAGGTCCATCCCTGGCAAGATGACACCAGAAGTCCATGCTGAGGGCCCAGCAAATGCCACATCAAGATGTGGGTTCTTGATGACCTGGCTCCACACCAGGCCAGCAGGTCAAGGGAGGCAAGGCCAGGGTGCATAAAGTACCTCCCTTCCGGTGACCCTCCCCACCCCTCACTCATCTTCCCTCCCCTCCCCCCACCCCCAGCTCTTTATCTTCGGCCTGAGGATTGGCTGCCCAGGCATTCCATCCAACTCTGTTCTCCTTGCAGAATCTTCCTCTCCTTCATCTCACTGAAATCCCTTTCTATCAACTACTAGAGCTACAATTTACTGAGTCACTCAGAACTTCATAGACTTGGAGCTCACATATTCCAGAGTTTAAATAAATTATCTCATTTAATCCTGAAAGCAGCCCTACAATGACATACGAGTTATTATTATCTTGATTTTACAAACTAGGAAATTAAAGCCCTAAAAGTTCCTAAAATGCTCAAAGTTACAAACCCAACAGACATTTGGACCCAGATAGCCTGACTCTCAAAACTCTGTCTTTCTAGAGCTCTGCACCCCTCCTTCCGGTGGCGACCTCAACAAAATATTTAGGCAATGTATCTAAGGAATATGAGGAATTTGGGGTAGTGGAGGAGCCTTCCTTTTAGGCAAGGACCTTCTCAGCACCTTGGAAAGCCCGGTGCCTGGCACAGAGTATGTGCTCAATAAACATCTGTTGAATGAACAATGAACACCTTGCCAGTAGCCACCTTCTCCAACACTGCAGAATCCTGTCCCAAAGTTGCTTTGTCAAGATATTCTTTATTTATGTATTTATTTCAGTGAGAGAGAAAGAGAACACCAGCAGGGGAGGTAGGTAGGGGCAGACGGAGAGGGAGAAGCAGACTCCCCCTGAGCAGGGATCCTGACACCAGGTTCCATCCCAGGACCTTGGGATCATGACTTAAGCCAAAAGCAGACACTCAACCCACTGAGCCATCCAGGTGTCCCTGCTTTGTCAAAACGGAGAGTAGGACTTTACCCAGCACTAACTCGCCACTACTATTTGGTAGATGGATAAATGTAAAGTGTCCAAAGTACACCCATGTGTGCAAAGACATATTCACATTTGTTGCTCCCTAACCAAACGTAGCTATCTCCAGAGATCCCCATTTCTACTGATGTTGAAAATTTTAGTCTTACTAATTTCATGATAATTTAGCCAATTGCAATTTTTTTTCAATCCCTTTTGGGTACTTGGTCATTCAGACATCACTTCCCATGCCTTCCCATTTCCTTCTCCCCTTAGGGTGATCTAAGTTCCCTGGAAAGGAACATTTCTTCTAAAAGACTGAAATTAGGGGCATCTGGGTGGCTCAGTGATTGAGCATCTGCCTTTGGCTCAGGTCATGATCCCAGGGTCCCAGGATCCAGTCCCACAGCAGGCTCCCCACAGGCAGCCTGCTTCTCCCTCTGCCTATGTCTCTACCTCTCTCTATGTGTCTCTCATGAATAAATAAATAAAATCTTAAAAAAAAAAGACTAATTATTTCTGAATAAAATGTCTTAAAACCATAGTCTTGTTAGTAGTAAGTGCTCCAGTCTGCATGGAGACACAGGCATGAGTCTCCTTTGGTTGGCCAGGGCTGCCCTGCCAGGCATACGCAGTGGATCTGCCACCAAATGGGCAGCCCAAATGTGGCTCTTGAGGCTGGGCTGTGCCAGGGCTTCAATGAGGATTCCAGTGGTTTCTGGAATTACTGCAAAGAGACCTTAGATGCAAATATCTTTCAACAGAAGGGATGGGACATAAGAAGGACTTCCTTCCCCACAAACTGTCATGGAGCCTACTCTGACTTCTAGGAGCTTGACGATCACACTGATGGGCCCAAATATGAACTAAAATCACCCCCACCTTCATCCTTGTTTTGCACCCTATTATCAGTAAAGGCAACAAATAAGCACCAAAATTTTTGTGGCTGAACACAATCAAAACGTATGTCTCATCCAGATAACTGCAAAACAAGAGCTCCCCTCTTGCCACGTCCTTTCAACGCAAAGTTCGTCCCTCTCCCGGCAGATAGAGGAAAGTGTGGTAGGGGCATCTCTGATTCTTAAAAACCTCAGCCCCGAAGTGACATGTTTCACTTCCACTTGTGTCCCCGTGACTGATCTTTGTGCCCCTCCTCCCCCCGTCCCTTCTTCACAGTTGACCCACTTTCCCTGTGTGGCTGCAGGGGCCCCGCAGGAAACCAGACGCGCACAGGGAGGCGACACCTGCCAGGGCTCCAGGTGGAACCTCTTGGCTGCTTGGGAACCTGACGTTAAGAGGCGAACATTGGGGACCAATAAACCCGGGTTAAAGTCTCAACCCACCTCTGCTATGCTAGACAACCTTGAGGAAATGACTTGATTTGTAACTCAAAGGGACGCATGAAGATACACTTAAAACATTTAGCAGAACATTCGGCACGTGGTACATGTTTGATAGACATTAGCTGCTAGGTTCACTGAGTTCTCCTAGGCAGACTGCATGGGCCAGAGCAGGTCCCCAGGCTCTGTGGCATCTGCTTCTGGCCACTGGAACCATCTGGATGGAACCCATCAGTTGGGGGAGAACAGTGAGCCCCCTTGCCTCTTTATCCTCCTCGGAGCTGCCATCACTAAAGAAGAATTGAAGCAGAAACAGATTCAGGGAAGTCCAGGCAGGGAAATGGAGGAGGGCAACCAGCAGATGGAGGATGTGCTAGAAGGGAGTAGGTGGGGGTTGGCCAGGAGTCTGAGTGAAAAGCAGGATCAACACAGAAGACTCAAGCTACATGGGGCATGCCCTAGACTTCTCCCAGTCCAGCCCCTGTCCACTTCTCAATGGATATGGGTATGGGTGCTGAAGGTTGTCCTGTCCGAACTGCGTTGGGTAATGATTCACCAAAGCATTCATCTCAAAAATGCACTCACGATATTCACCATTTGTGAAAGGTTGAACTACGTTCCCCCTCATCAAAAAAGGTATATTTCCATCCTAACTTCTGGTACCTGGTATGAATGTGATATTATTTCAAAATAGGATCTTTCCAGAAAGAAGTCAAGATAATGTCAGCCAGGAGTAGAGGCATGAGCAGAATCTTCTGAGAAGATTCTGAACCTCCAGGAAGGAACCAACCTATTGATGCCTTGGTTTTAGACTTTTAGCCTCCACAACTGTGAAAGAATGAATTTCTGTTGTTGTAAATCATCCAGCTTGTCGTATTTTGTTACAGCAGCCCTAAGAGTCGGATGCAACACTGATGGATTTAACAAATACTGTTAAGACTCTATTACCCTTCAGTATTAGAACGAAAAAGATTTCATTCTTGCCCTCCTAAAGTTTACAGTGTGGTGGGAGAAACAGACATTAATCAAATAGTTCACTATGAAAGTCCAAGGGGCCTCCTCTCCTTTTGCCCCAGTTGTGAGAGCAGAAATGAACTCATAGTCACTCTTTATTCCTAGACCCTAGCATAGTGCTTGAAATATTATATTAAAGTTTAATTAAAGGTAGATCACATGAAGCTTGGTTATCTCGTGATCAGTCTGCCGCAGCATTGTATTCAAAACAGCAAGGCCTCCAAAAGCCTTAAATATAATGATATAGGTCTTGAGGCAAGAATCCTGGAGAAAGTGGCAAGGGGTGTGTGGGGTGGGGGGCGTACATTGCAAAGCACACAGCAAGATTTCCTAAAAGTCCGACTTAGGATTTTCTTCTTCAGAGCAGCAGCTCCAAATTCCTTACCTTTCACCTGCCTCCCTCTGGAGGTTTGCCCCAACTCCTGGTCTTTTCTCATGCAAAGGAATATGACCTCTCTTGGCTTCTCAAATATGGTTCTGCTTAGATACTGGGAGAAGAGAGAAGCTATCTGATATTTAGACTTCATTCTTTGTGTTTCTCATGGATTTGTGAATTACCATATGAATGAGCAAACAGCCAACTCCAAGGTTTCAGGTCTTCGCTTTCTGCCAAGTAGGAATGATTCTGAATTATTGAAGCAGGCTCAGAACTCTAACACTATGCAAGAGCCCTTCTCCTAGGGCAGGAAATTAACCCATCCATAAAGGATCTCCAATGATCCAGTGTCTTACGGGGTGGTAAGCACTCTAGCATTTTCCTCTGTTTGGCCTCAGCTGACTGCCTGGTCAATGTGCCCTGTTGGAGGCCAGAAGGAAGAACCCTGGACCTGGGATATACAGGTATGGACACCTGGGGAAGTCCTTCCACTTCTCTCCCTCTCAGAGCAAGCTCCAGGTCATGGTCAACTTAGATTATAGGCAAGATCAAAAAGAGCAACCAAAGAGCAGAACCTCCTTTTGGGAATCTGCAAGTTCTTCGTTAACCAGCACCTCGTCAAGCTCCAAGCTCATCAGCGTTGCTTTGATGACAGGTTGCTCAGGAGACTCATGGAGCAGCCAGCACCCATAGAAGAGCAATGACCTGGATACCACTCTCAGCATTACTGGACCCACCAGAAGCCAAGTGGCCAGTGGGGAAATCTCAAATCCTACCATCAGGGAAACGCACTGAAAGACTGCAGAACTTCTAGAACGGGGCTTGACATGACCTGACGCCTCAATTATCCTCCTCACAGTAAATTCATTCAGGATGAATTTTTTTTTTTTAAGATTTTATTTATTCATGAGAGACACAGAGAGAGAGAGACAGAGACACAGGCAGAGGGAGAAGCAGACTCCAGGCAGGGAGCCCGATGCAGGATCAATCTCAGGACCCCAGGATCACGACCTGAGCCGAAGGTTAGATGCTCAACCGCTGAGCCACTCAGGTGCCCCCAGTATGAATTTTGATGTCATATATGCAATACTTCCATAAGAATTACCATGATGATTAATTAACATATCATTAATCATCTTTATTAACCCATTATTAACTAATCAATCTTTTTTTAAGATTTTATTTATTTATTCTTGAGAGAAGAGAGAGGCAGAGACACAGGCAGAGGGAGAAGCAGGCTCCACGCAGGAAGCCTGATGTGGGATTTGATCCCGGGTCTCCAGGATCATGCCCTGGGCCGAAGACAGGTGCTAAACCGCTGCGCCACCCAGGCTGCCCTCAATCTATCTTTAAAGTGAAAAGTTAACAATCAATTCATAGTACTTGGATCCTCAAGCCACTGGCAGAGCCTTTATTATAATTATTTACTAACTGTGCAAGGTATTTTTGAATACATGTATTCACAGGTTTCTTCCTGTCCCCTATCTATACATCACTGCTGCCTTGCCAAATAGATTTGTCTAATCAATACCTCAGTGTCCTTATCTTTAAAGATGTCACCTTGTGTTTGCAGCAGTTAGTCCATCAATACACGTAAAGATTTCTGAGCTGCTTCTGTAGCAGTGAAATGTATCATACATTCATTTATACCACATTCATCTCAAGGACCATCCAGATAGGGAAAACATCAGGATCTTTTCTATTAAAGCATGAAAATACTCTCTTGATTGCTTAACACACCTTATCACTGTGTGGTCGATTCGCCAATAAACAAAACCATATTTTAAAATGTGGATGTTAGAATCAGATTACTTTGAAGGGAATGATATTTTAAGTCCTAGGACTTGTTATGAGCCTGTTTAGTGTATCACCTCAAATATCCTGATGACAAATGAAAAATGAAAAACCATGCAGATATTTGTCATATTCTTACCGGACAATGGATACTGTAAATATACATAGCCCATCAGTTCTCTGTCACAAGGCGTGGAGAGAGACACAACACACCAATGCTGGAGAAACATATTCAGAAAGGAAACCCAAAATGGTAAATCACCGGAGTGTTGACACTTCTTGAACTTGACCTTAAAGGTCTCAACAGCAAAGGAGAGTTATTTTTAAATGGGCCAAACTATAAATTTAATTTATGTGGGGTCTTGAGATATGGACAAGTAAAGGTGACATACATATATAATTATGAGTCGGACAACTCATTTGATTCATTTTATTAATTCCACTTCAATTTTTGACATTTGATTAGCCGTCTCTGTATTTAATTCCCAAATCCCAAGAGCAAATGCCTAACATCTACTATGTTTGTGTGTGTGTGTGTGTGTGTGTGTGTGTGCGTGTGTGTGCATGTGTGTAGAACACAACCTAACATAGGGTAGTGAGTAGTTTATTGTAAAGTACAGGATCCATATTAATGCACATCCTTGTTGACTTTTATCAGGAAGACAGGGTGAGTCTCCTTGAGATATTGTTTGTCTCACTCATGGGTGTGACAGCATGATATATACGATCTATCATGCTCATTTCCTTCATACGTTCTTTGCCCTATTGGAACAGGCACGAGATGATGGCAATCTCATGAAAATGCAACATGATTTGTTTATTACTGAAGGTTTATTTAAGGCTGTCACCATGACCTGTATCCATTAGTAACCTCACAGGTTCTTAAAGCGACACTAGCGACAATACTTGATGTTTTTTTAATTCTACTGAGCTTTGGGGAAAAGCCCCTGCAAAGGAGGTTTCTTTGCACCCCTTCTCTGCTGCCTTTCCATCCCTTTTGAGATTTATTTTTGAATTTTATCCACCTTTCCACAAAAGGCTTTCAGGACTATATAAGCCAGTGTTACACAGTGAGGCACTCTACAGAGAATAAAAATAAAAGTACTCTACAATCTTTTTCAGTGAGACTGAGTTCCTGGGATTCGACCTGATTTTGAAATGTTTATTTACTTCCATGGGGAAAAAAACCACAAATCTGGCTGAAAGCTGTGCTCTTGTTTTCTCATGTCTACTAAACCAAATCCATCACGTGTAGCAGAGCAGTCCCTGTGCTTCCTGCATCCTCCAGGTTGCAAGCAAGTGTAGTTTCTGGGGCATTTCTTATGAACACTGTATGGGATACACCCGGTGCCTGTGGCATCCGGCAAAGAATTTAAGCATCTGACCAACCGCTCCCTGGGAAAAACAGCTGCATGGATGAGAAGATGAATTGGGCAAGTCCTTAAAGAGCATTTTAGGATCAAGGCCTTCCCTTTCAAAGCACAAGCCCAAAGCTCTGGCCTCAGCCGTCCGTCTGGATGACATAGACAGGTGCGGCAGTACCTGAGGATTGAACTTGCAGCCCCGCAGAGCATAACTCTGTTCAAAATCACGTTCAGGGTCTGCAAACAGATGCATAAAGCACTGTGTTCTTAAAGTGTTTTCATTTCAGCATGAAAGTGTTTATAGTGTCCAGACATATGAAACTAAGCAGAAGACAGGTACATCCATTGTGAACCAGGGCTCGCACACAGCAATGATGCTTCAAAGACTTGAGTGTACCTTGTAATTTACCCAGGATTCAGCAGTTAGGTTAGGGACACACACACACCCCCCACGGAGACCTCACCCCACGAAGCCCTGCCACCACGAAGCACACCAATTTTCCTGCTAGGGAAGAAGAGCCTCCGGCTTTTCAAAACAGAAGTCATTCTGGAATACCAAAATACACCGATGGCTGAATTAATTCTCTCACCTTCTGTATGAGTTTGTAAGGGCTGCTGTAACAAAAGATCACAAACTGGGTGGCATCAACATTAGCAGGAATTTACTGTCTTACAGTTCTGGAGGTAAGATGTATGAGGTCTGGGACACCTGGGTGGCTCAGGGGTTGAGTGTCTGTCTTCGGCTCAGGGCGTGATCCTGGGGTCCTGGGATCGAATCCTGTATCAGGCTTCTCACAGGGAGCCTGTCTCCCTCTGCCTGTGTCTCAGCCTCTCTCTGTGTGTATCTCATGAATACATAAATAAAATCTTTTTTTTAAAAAAAGTACAAGGTCAAGGTGTCAGCAGCTTTGGCTCCCTCTGAGGGCTCTCTGAAGGGAGGGTCTCTCTCTGTGGTGTAGAAATGGCTATCTTCTCTGTGTCCTCACATGGTCTTCCCTCTGTGCCTGCCTGGATCCTAATCTCCTTTTCTTACGAGGACACCACTCCAGTTGGAATAGGGCCCACCCTCAATGACCTCATTTAACTTAATCACCTCTGTAAAGACATTGTCTCCGAATACCACCGCCACATCCTGAGGTAGCAGGGGTTAGTCAGGACTTCAACAAGTGAATGGGGGAGGGGGCACAATTCGGCCCATAACACCTTCCTGTAGGTATTTCGATGTCAGACAGCACAACCTTTTAGACATCTTGTTTCTGTTTTTTTGCATAGAAGAATAAGACAAACAAATTAACCATTGGGTTTGGGGGAACTAGTGCATGCCCGGGTTTCTTTGCCAACTCCTTTAAACTCAGTAGAATTTTTAGAAAACCCACCAAATACTGTATTTGACCAGAACTAGAAAACCACAGCACTAAGTGGGGATAAACCAACATGCAGGTGGGTAAGTGCAGGACAGGGTGCCCAGAATCACCTGCTGGCTGCTTAGCCAAGACTTGCAGAACATGAAATGAGAGCAAGACCATTCCCACAGGGACCTATCCATCAAAACCATCTGAATAAGAATAATACCAAGAAGACGGAGTGCCTGGGCGGCTCAGTCAGTTAAGCATCTGCCTTCAGCTCAGGTCATGTTCCTAGGGTCCTGGGATCGAACCCTGCATCGAACTCTCTGCTCAGCTGGGAGTCTGCTTCTGCCTCTTCCCCGGCTTGTGTTCTCTCTCTCTCTCTCTCTCCCTCTATCTCAAATAAATAAAATCGTTAAAAATAAAAATACCAATAAGACATGAACTACAGGGCCAGGATATTCAGACGAGCTTGCCTTGGGTTACCAGATGGAAGAAAGATGGTTCTACCTGGAAAATGGACAACTTGACAAAATAGCCTTTGGTTTTTTCCTCACACCTCTGACTGGCAAAGAGGAAGGTTCTCAGGCAGGCCTCCAAGAATGGGATTTTTGCATTAAACACAAGCTCAGGGGGATCCCTGGGTGGCGCAGCGGTTTGGCGCCTGCCTTTGGCCCAAGGCGCAATCCTGGAGATCTGGGATCGAATCCCACATCGGGCTCCTGGTGCATGGAGCCTGCTTCTCCCTCTGCGTCTCTCTCTCTCTCTCTCTCTGTGACTATCACAAATAAATAAAAATTTAAAAAAAATTATTAAAAAAATAAAAATAAAAAAATAAACACAAGCTCAGTAACAAGACCATCTAGCACCACTCAGTCTGCTTTTCTTGCATCGAATGAACAATATAGCTGAGGTCTGAATCTTGCTCAGAAGATAAAATGGTCTTAATAATCTTCAGAGATTTGTAACCGAGCTCGTGCAAAAGAACTATAAATTATGTTCCCAGTCTGGCTACTCGTCCTTTACACTTCTTTTCTGTACCAAAATCTGAAGAACATGCTTAGAAGCAATGGGGCATGGAGCTACAAGGGAGCAGGAGAGGTTTCCTGTTCAGGAGAGGGAGGAGGATGGGGAAAATGGATTATTACCACTGTTTGAACCACAGGACTTGGTGAAGAAAGTCCCATTTTTCAAAGAAGGTTCTAAGATCTTGTTTGAATTTATTAATAACAGGGTGGATTTAATGTTGAAATCCTCCTGAGAGGGGATCCCTGGATGGCTCAGCGGTTTAGCACCTGTCTTTGGCCCAGGGCGTAATCCTGGAGTCCTGGGATCGATTCCCAGGTCGGGCTCCCTGCATGGAGCTTCTGCCTCTGCCTCTTCCCTGCTTCTCCCTCTGCCTGTGTCTCTGCCTCTCTCTCTCTCTCTCTCTCTCTGTCTCTCATGAATAAATAAATAAAATCTTAAAAAAAAAATCTTCCTGAGAAAGCACAAAATAGACCATCCCAAACTCAGCAAAAAGCCTAAAACACCATCTGTTGCTCTGTTGAACCATTTGACTGGGCTGGGGGAGGGAGAGGAGATGGCTGACAAATTGGAAGATGCTCTGAGACACACAAATAACCGCTCTGAGGCCTCTGCTTGGGAACCTAACGGAGAGAAAAGGAACTTCCTGGGTGCCTGGTTGGGTTGCCTGGATCTTAGAAATGTGTGAAAGCATGGAAATGGCACGCTTCCACAACTTTACGGAAGCAGGAGAGATTAAACAAAGGTGTCAGAAAAGTTTGGAACGAGGAATACTTTAATGCTGCTGCTTTGAAAGGATTTCCTTCCCAAAACGCACACAGCCATCATTTCACGGTGGTTTATTTATGAAACTATTAAATCGAAAGTACATTTAAACCAGCCTCTGCAACAAGGCCGGCCTGGCGGTCGCCCCTGCCTCCCCAGAATTCAGGAGTCTTGGTGGGGGGGGGGGGGGGATTTTCCTGCAAACAAAATGCTCTTTAAAATGCAACACATGGCAAAATGCAGCATTGTCTTTATCTGGGACATCATGCCTTTGGCACCAGCCGCACTGTCTCTAAACATCAGTGTCCTCTTCAATCGGTAACATGCATGAGCAGAGAATGGCTTTTGGTAACGAAGGGATGGCCTCCCGGATCTGCCGGGCAAACAGCAGTTTGATTAGATCATCTGGCCTCTAATAGCCAGGAAGGCAGCCGCAGAACACTCCAGACCAAAGGTGTTGGCTGGCTTTGCAGCCGGAGCGGAAAACCCTCCTCCAGCCTGCACAGCAAATCTCCCTGCGCTGTCCCCGCGACTTCAAGTTGACCCACAACGACGAAGCCCGAGGGAGCAGTTAGCACACTAGCTGAGAGCGTCGCCCGGGCTGTGATTTCCGCGGTGACCTGTGCGCTGCGGCCCCACTGGCTGCCCGCGGAGCCGGCCGCGGTGCCCGGACCGGCCGGTAGGTGGCGCGCCAAGCCACCGCAGCCGCTTCGCCCCGGCGAGGCGGGCAAGGATCGCGATTCATAAAAAGAATAAATTCTACTTGATGAACAATAATAATAAAGGAAATGGAGTACTGGGCACCATAGAGATGAAATTTTAAAGCCCCGAAATCAAGTTATTTGAGATTATTTAATTTAATTTACTAAATTTGAATAACTGTGCGATGTAATGATGCATGGCAGGGCATTTAGGTTTTATAGCTTCTAAATGCTTCTCTTTAGGGTGATTGCACTCAGTGGCACCGTCGCCAGAGAACTCTGTCCCCATCTCCAAGCTGTGTAAACAAATTGAGGAGAGAATGATTACACGTTGGGAAAAAGGCAAGGAGAATCTTATTGAGAGGAGACAGAGAGAGACAGCCCCCCAGCTACCAAATATCACCCCTTTTCGGATCACAAACTACCTCCCAAGTACTCAAAGACCAACAGCAAAGGTTGTATTCATATTAGCACAACAGCAGAACCCAAGCTAAGCACTGTCCAGGTGCTTCTTGAAGTAAGATCCTAGTAAATCGTAATAAGACAATTAGGATCTCTAGCAACCTTTACGTTCACGTCTCTGGGTTTTAAGTTGGTGAATGTACACGTCTAATAGCTCCTCAACCGACAAATTAGGGCACTGCAAAAATCTAGGAATTGATCCGTGAAGATTTTCCGCAAGCAGAGGTAAAGAAGGGTCCTTTGATAAAAATGCAGCCCCACATTCTCGTCAGCGTAGCTCCAGTGCACACATTCTACATTTGCAAAATGTGCGTGCCTAGCTGCATCAACATAGGGAGCTGCACACACGCGAGTATTAATTCAAATATGTGTGAGTGTGTGCGCATAGACGGGTATATAGATGCTGTCTGTGCACCACTCTTCTCTATTGTTTTCAACATAACTGGTTTTGGCACCCGCTCTGTAGCACTTTGGAAGGGCCTTCATTAGCACTGGGATAGTATCCAAAAGGAATCCAGAAAAATCAACACATGGCTGCTCTTGTTCTCACGATAAATGACAGCTTTGGTGGAAAACAACAACAGTCAAGAAGCAAAACAAAAACCAAAAAGCAACAAGAGTAGCAATAACATGAACAGAGGAAGTCAGACATCACTAACTCAGATTTTTTTTTAATTTTAATTTATTTATTTATTCCATTTTTACAACTTTCTTCCTTTCCCACTAAGCCTCGGGGTCCTTCCCCGCAATTAAAAATATAAATAGTGAAAGTATCTTCGGGACCCTGGGGCGGGGGGGCGGGGAACAACCGTGCGGGCTTCTGTCTCTTCATCGACACAGACATGCTTATTATAATCTTAAAATTGTGTGAAAGCGTGTAAGTGGCCCACTTGTGTGATTTTATTGGTATGGTGTGACAAAAAGCTGCCCATTAAACTATCTCAGCCCCTCCAGACTGAAAGGTGTCCCCTGAAACATCCACACCAATAGAGCACAATTCTTTGGGACCAGAGGTCTGAAGAGATGAGCCTTTTTTAGAAAACAGAACCTCCCTAGTTACTTGAACGTCTTCCCTCAGAATCCTAGATACGAACTCTTGGGTCATTCAGATGCCACAAGAATGGGAAGGGAAAGCAGTAATCTCTAAATTAGTCAACAACTTCACAACATCCAATGTGTATGTGACTGTACCCTCACACCGTGGCTTAACAGGTAGATAATAAATCACACTTCAAAGAAAAGCAGTCGGGGCACCCGGGTGGCTCAGCGGTTGAGCATCTGCCTTTGGCTCAGGTCGTGATCCGGGGTCCTGGGATCGAGTCCCACATCGGGCTCCCTATAGGGAGACTGCTCCTCCCTCCACCTGTGTCTCTGCCTCTCTCTGTGTGTCTCTCATGAATAAATAAATAAAATCTTTTTTTTTTAAAATAAAGAAAAGCAGTAGTCAAACTATAGAAGATTCGATTCAAAGAATTGATTCCTTTGTACTTCGGCTGTCAAAGCAATAGTGGGAAACAGAAGTGTGTGTGGCCCTTTAAGGCCGGTGGCTCTGCCCAGGACACCAGACATCCAGGGGGGGACCCCCGGTGGGTCTTCAGAAAACAGAGGTTATGGTGCTATTCAGTCCCCCCCATCAGCCCCCTGACTTCTCTTTCCTCGATTTCTCAGATTCTGTGAGTTGTTCGTACTGGAGGGTCTTGAAATTTTTCAAGGAAAAGAGGAAAGTGATGAAATGATACTATGAAGAGGAGGGGGAGGAGGAGCCCTGCACGATGCTGGAGGTGAGGGTCCAAAGGAGGAGAAAGCTATGCGTGAGCAGGTGGCAAGAGGAGCATCCGAAGGAGCCAATCTTAAGCCTCCGACATGCTAGAAGGGTGGCTCTGGAGGGATACAAAATACAGGAACGGCCTGAGACGTAGATCCCAGCAGACAGGGCGCAACGCGTCTCCAAAGTAATCCATTCACTCCACAAACGTGGATTCTGTTGTGACGGGCCCCCTGTTAAGCACTAGGCATCCAAAGGTGAACACGGTATTCCTTCTCGAGGCCTTTCTGATGTAGAAGCATGACCACCATTTCGTCTGACTTTTAACCCCATCAGTGCGTGTAATCCAGGGGGCAGAGGCTGAAACCCTATGGGTCTGTGCACAGGGAGGACACCGAGCCCCAGGGCCCGAGGGTGCTGTGTTCTGGCAGCACCTTTAGCTGTCTTCCCTTCTCCCCCTGACCACTGCACACTGAGCACAGACCCCCTCGGGGGCTCGGGAGCTATCGCATATGCAGCCTAAGTATCTGTTGACAACAGTTCATCCTTCGAAGCAGCTCCATTTCACCCTATTGCTGATAATTATTATGAATAAGCTAACACAATCTCATGTTTGACAGAACTGTCTCACTCCCCAAGAAGGGCCAGAAAGCCGATTGAAAGGTTTCCAAAAGGAGGAAAGATTCCAAGTAGAACCGTGGCTACTTCTCAACAGCCTTTTCAATAGCCCTTCTCTCTTTCGTCTCCCCCAAGATGAGGAGAGAAGCAGCCTGGCGTTTGGCAGGGAGACCAATGTCAACACTCTATATTTACTTATTTATTGGCAGTTTGGAAGGCAGCCACCATTTATGGTCCTTCATTCCCAAATAGAGGGAGCGATGATTCCTGCCAACAATGTCTCCACGCTACCTGACTGCCCTCTCTCTACACAAGCCAAGAGGGGAATGGGTCCAGGACGTTCACTGTTGGCCACCATATTTATAACACTTTTAATGCTGCCTGTACTCTAAAGGACCCCAACTGGAGAAGATAGTGGGCTACAACTCCCTGACATTAACCATGTGGTTGAGCTCTCACAGAAGCAAGGTTTTGAAAGGCAGAAGCTGACTCTATCCGTACCCAGCCACACAACCCCAATATTGATGTTCTCTTTGGAGGTGTGATGTAAAGACCTTGGAGAGAGTCCCAAAGTGTTTCACGGACACATGGATGGTGATATGTTTGGGAAATTGTCCTCCTGAGAAAAGACCAAATAAATTGGGATTTGTTTGGGGAGCAAAAAGAGACAGCTAGGATGGGAACGTAGGCCATAGAACTGTCTTTTAGAATGATATCGGGAGAGTGAGATTGTCTTTGAATGAGACCCAACAGAGGTTTTCAACTTCTAGCACAGCTAGAACAAGAGAAATCAGAACATTTAAAAACCAGATGGGCCATTAGCAAGAATCTGGTCTAACCTCTTCATTTAACAGATGATGCAGTTTATTCTTTAGGAAAAGATTCTAGACTAGATGTAGGTCCCCTAAGTCTAAATAGAGTGCTAGAGTCACTTCTCATAAGTGTCTCATAAGAAGAGTCACTTCTCATAAGACAGTGACACAGACACCAGAAAGATGAGCCTAGACATCATCAAAAGCACAGACACATGTCACCAAAAGCACTCAAACCACAAATTAAATTCTAGATCAAAGTAAGCAAGTTTGTTCAGTCAGGAGCACAGCACACCCCGGGTCAGGAGTCGAGAAATCCTGATGATGGGAGAAGACAGCTCTTAGTGGGCTGCCTATCATACTGCTTTTGAAAGCAACCTGACTGTGGCAATAGGAGGCAGAGCAAGTTCGACCAGTCGAGGGCCTCGGAGAATGTCGTCTTCTTAATTGCTGGACCAGGCCTAGTTATGAAATCCCAGCAGCCTTCTAGACAGGCACTCAGCTGCAACTTCCCAGGTTGTCCACACTCATGGGCAATTTCATGGGAAGCAGGTTGTGGACACACCGCATAAACTACGAATGCTCAGTTGGCCTCCACCATGGCTGCAGCATGAAATTTCCCGTTTGCTCCACAACCTCCAAATTCGAAGCGAAATTGCCACCAGCTGTGCTTTCAGCTTTCTCCACTGCAAATGAAGAACGAGACATCTTTGATGATAATGTGGGTGGAGGAAAATTTAGGGAAGCCCTCCTCCACTGAGAACTAGTCAAGGTTGACCAAAGTCAAAGTCAACCATACCCCAGGAGTTGTCATCCACTCTCAAAGATGACATCCTGTGGATACGGAGTCCATTAGCTGGAACAGTGAGATTGGACTGGAGGTCCAAAAAGACGAGAGTTCTCATCTTTCCACTAAGATAGTACGCAATCAAGATATAAGTGTGTCCGCAGGAGAAAGGTGACCTGGACGTTGTCAGCAGGTTAGACATTAATTACTGAGGCAGAAATGAAGTAGGTGACAGGCCTTTGGCTTCTGAAACTCTTCACTCTCCTTTTCACCCTATATTTTATGCACACCACTCCCTCCACCATTCCCAACCCATTTTCCACCCCTATCTGGTTAACCCCCGATCATCCTTTAAAAGTCAACACAGATATCTTCTCAGTGAAATCCCCCAACGTCTCCCAAACAGAATTAGGCACACTGTCCTCTGTGATTCCAGATATAAGATATGTATATACTTATCACTGACCACATTAGGCTGTATGAAACAGTAAGGAGGAAAGATAACTGAACTTTGGGATCAGGAATAAGACTCTGCACCTTAAGTCTTCAATTGATGAGCTCTGTCCGTGAGCAAAGTATCCAATCTTCCTGATCCTAAGGGCAATTCTATCTGTGCAATAGAGACAATAATGGCCACTTTGGAATATTCTTGTGAAGATGGCATGGCTCCTAGCATGGAGCCAGTCTCACAGTCAGTGCTCTATCAATCAGTCCCCTCACCTTCCTCCTCCCTCCAAAAGCAAAAAACATGTTTTTCATCATGTGTCCTCAGTGTTGAGCACGAAACATACTAGAACATTCTAGGGCCCTAATACATGCAATCATCAGTGAATATGATAACTAAGGACAAATATGGGCCTGGGGTTTTTGAAAAGAATTTATTTATTTGAGAGAGAGAGCACGAGGGAGCTCAAGCAAGGGGAGTGGCAGAGGGAGAGGGAGGAACAGACTCCCTGCTGAACAAGGGAGCTCCAAGCGGGGCTCGATCCCAGGACCCTGAGATCATGACCTGAGCTGAAGGCAGACGCTTAACCGACTGAGCCACCCAGGTGCCCCAGGGGCCAATTTTTTTTTCCCCCAGGGGCCAATTTTTAATCAAAAAATGTCAGGCCTAGAAAGGGCCCTAAGCCAATAGCCTTTGGCCCCACGATCATTACAGAGAAAGCTCAGGAAAAGCAAGGAGCAGGGCAGGAACGAGACCCTCCTCTCCCACTCCCAGGCCCGGACTCTCCCACCGTGCCTCGCTGCCAGCACAGGCTCACCTGCTTCTAGGTGTGATGGACCAGAAGCTGCGTGGGCCTTCCTGGGGTCATATGTCAGCCGGCCTCTCTGCCCGCGGACCTGGAGACCAGCGCCAGCCTTGGTGGCTGTTCTGATATGAATCCCCCCCAGCTATTAGTGGTTACAGGCAATTTCTCATCATCCACACTAACACGGCTTCATTCAAATTGGAAATGATAGATGATTAACAGGCATGAGAAACCGTGTTGTGCTACATTCAGAAAGGATGCAAATGACAAAAACATGTTGCCTTCTGGATAGGCAGGGAAATGGCGTATAGCACAACGCACCCGGCTTCTTGCACCTCCGTGTCTGGCTAGACGGTTTTATGGCATTTAGCAGCGCTGCGCGAAGGCACCCACGGCATACCAGAACTCTCACAAAACAGCGTTTTCATGTGCTAATGGCAGCTGAATCAGAAACACATGGATTTAATTTCCTTCAAAATACCCCCGGGTATAAAAATCAATGCAGGCAAGCCATTTGGCTAACCGTCTTTGGGGCTTTTCTGAGCCCAAAAATGGCGAGAAATTGTCGGAGCTGGCTGGTGAGCCCCAAATCCCGCCAGGTTCAGCCCTCCCCAAGCACGGCCCGGCCTAATGCGATGTGAAGGCCCGGCTGTCTTTTTGGAGAGAGGCAGGTGCTTGCTGCGCGGTACCTTGCCGGCTGCCGTCTCTGCACATTTCCCACTTTCCGCCCTGAGTTCATTTCCTCAGCCTCTCCCGCCACACAGCCATCAGGGAGATCTCGTTTTGGCAGCAGATCGGGATCCCTGCCTGAAAGTTGATAGAGGTTGAGCTATTTGCAGAAATAATGCTTTCCAGACGTACTAAACAGTACCCCTCTTTCCAGATGGAGTGGCATTAGTGTTGCTTCCAGCCATTTCCTCACCTTCTGGTATACTTGTCAGTTCTCCCATATGCACCACAAGCCTTCCGTATTCTGGGGAATCTCAGAAAACTGCTCAGGCCCTCCGCCTCTCATCACTTGCATGCACAAACGCACGCACATACACGCACATTTACACAGCCTCCGCTTCTATGGACGCACATACAGTTTTCTTCCCTGCCCCCCACCCCACCCCCGCCACCTCCTGGGAGCCCACGTAGATTTGCAAGAGAGCTAATCACTGTATGTGATCGTTGAACAGCCCCGGGGATTAGGAACATCCAAAAAGCCCCTCGGCTTCGGCTTTGGTGGATGTTGCTACCAGCACTAGGCATCAATGATTATTCACATAACTCACATTGCCTTTTGGTGGCCTCTAGTTTTGAATGTCAGAGGGGGGCCTTCGTGAAGAGGCTGCTCCCTAGAGAGGAGCGCAGAGGCCTTTTCCCCCAAATAAATCTGTTGGGAGCTGCGTTAAGCGTCTTTGTATATGGCCAATACATAAGACACTTTGTTTGGACGGCGGGACCCCAGAATGTCACCCCCACGTGCTCTTTCCTTACTGAGAAATTGTCCCACTCGCCACATTGTATTAGCTCTGGGTGGTTTAAACATGCGCAGGCCAGAAATCAGGCTACTTCGAACAGGCCATATATCGAGGTCCTTCCCGGCTCTGCGGTCTGATGCTCTCAGGAGTCTGGATGTTGCTCTCATGTCCGGAGAAGCAGGGCACAGGGAGGGTGGCAGCCCAGTAGGGAAGCCATCTTCATCTTTCTAACACTTTGCCTTTCTCCTTCCTTTTCTATTCCTTCCTGAAACTGGGCTATCTTTTTCCAGGGGGAAAGCAGAGAGGGGATGAGAATGCTGTACACACATGCAGAGTTTCTCCTCTCCCATTGCTCTCTTTTCTCAATCTGCCTGACTTCAGTCCTGAGTGTGTTCAGGATGGCTATGGTCTCCCCCCAAAATCTAAGATCTGCTCTGTCTCTCTTCTCACAGAGTAAAGACCCATGCATCCTGGAGTGGATGAAGGGGTCAGGGTTAGCTTCTCAGGAGAGCCTGGCACTGGAAGCTCTCAACGCTACTACATGCCATGAAAGTCAGGTTGAACAGTCAAGGTCAGTTACTAAACACAACAAAGACAGAATAAAACAGAAAACGCATTAAAACAAAATACAAATCATTGGATATAACTGATACCTTCCTCCTCAACTCTTCAATTATTACACAGAGTCAGTATATCCTGTGTGACCTTGGCAAGTTACTTAACCTCTCTGTGCCTCGGATTCTTCACCTGTAAAATGGGGCTAACGCTAGTAAACACCACACAGGTTTGTTGTAAGGATTAAAAGAGGGAAGGGAGATAAGGCATTTAATGTGCTGAGAAGGTGGTTGGAGTGTAGCGAGTGGTCTCTAGGTGTAGGCTCACAACCAAACCGTAAATTTTCTTTTTACCTCCAGGAAACCTTCCATGCTTTTTGGAACTGAGAAAACCTTGGCTGTCAACCTGGCAATTGCCACTGGTGGATTTGATATGTATCACACTTTTTGGGTCATTGTCTTTGATGCTTTTGTCTTTGGGCGAGTTGGGTGCTTAGGCTTCTTCCTGAGGGATATGGTCCTCAATGATGAGCCACTTCTTCTGGAAGGGCACTGTCCTGGCCATCTCACGAAAGAGCTCACACATTCGAGCCTAATTTCTTAATCCCCACATCTTTTGATCTTGCCAGAATGACAAAGATAAGATCATTTTTGGAATCTTTGTACCCGATTGTGCCAAGAGGACACATTTCGTCCAATCAGGAAAATGGAGAGCTTAGCAATCAAATAATTGCTTTATTTGATCAACTGTGCATCTTCTGGCCTTGATCAAGTCTCCAGATGCCTTGAGTCTTCCTGACCCAAAGCTTGGCAGATTTGCCACATTTGTTAAAAGCCCCAAACCCTTTTCTCTGATGCTTCGAAACACACAAAAGCAACAACAAAAAGCTTTTTACAAGTTTCGGCAATTTTTCTTAACATTTCAGAATGCATCTTACTGTTTCATTGATGCGTCTGTACAGTTTACGGGTACGAATCAACTATTCCATATTCATTTGCTCCATGCTCACACCCTTTCATTTTTGGAAGTCCCAAAAAGCAAATACTGCCCTCTCTAATTCTTTTGCACTACTGCTGTTGATAAAAGGAAATGAAACGTATTAGTCACCACCCCTCAACCCAGGCTTCTGATTACATTGCGGGAGCCTTGCTCATTAATGCAGGTATGGGATGCCGAGCAGAAAGGAGGGGTTTCCATTCAGCCCGCGATGGGAGTAACCAGTTGATCGGCAGGACAAACCAGCTCCACGAGGGGGAATACCTTCAACAATTCTATCAACATTGATTTACTTTAACCAGGTGATATTTTAATGAGCCAACCCCAGCGCTCCCTGGATGACACGACTTCTCACATGAAGAGAGCACACCACCTTTAAAGGAAAAAAAAATAAAATCATGAAAAAAGCCAGAGAGTTGACACTTGCAGATGAGTCTGATTCCCTTTGTCCTGTGGACATGCGCTGTGTTGGGAGAGCTCCAAGAGCATCGAGCTGATTCTTGCTGTCATCGGAACTGACCCTCGGGCCCCCAGGAGGCCCACAGCCTGTCTGCTCTATAGTGACAGGGAAAGGAGCCAAGCTTCAACTTGGGGTTCTCAGATGTGTAGCACAACAGGCTACATCCAACCCTGACGAGGGCAGCTGGATCACATGAATTTTTAAAGTAAAACAACTGATTTTGTTGGGGGGAGGAGGAGGGGGGGAAACGGGTCTTGCTTTTTCCCCCCTGTGAAATCCCCACGGAAGAAATGCACGGACCCAGCATGTTGATTTTGGCATCGGCACACACGGTCCCTCTGTTCTGAAGATGAGCTGACACGTGCAGATTTGCAGATCAGCCATTTCAAAAGGTTAATTAAATATTACCATTGTTTTCCAAGCTATTAATGTATGTTCTTTCTTCATGTGAAAGGCTTCTCCCCACTCAAAAATCAGGGTTTGGATTTGCTTCCCAATCTCTTCCCCTTTTAAAACCTGGAAAGAGAGTGACTGAGGGGCCTAGCGAGAGACAGAGAGAGAGACAGAGAGACAGAGAGGGAGATTCCCAGGCCAGAGGCAAAATACAGTTTGGAGCTGAAGAAGGAGCGACTGTGGCAGGCATTGTCTGAAGCAGCGCCCTTGAAACACATTCTCAGCTGCAGCTGGGGATTAGAATTATGTCATTGAAGGAAGGTTCTAGAAAGGGGCCAGGAAGGAACCCCTGCTCTTTTCATTTTATTTATTTGTTGACATAACTGACCACACTGGAGCTCAGTGCAAGCCTTGGCCTGGGCTGGTTCTGGGGAAGGGTCAGCAGGTGCGTCGGCCAAAGGGCCAGTGAGGACTGAGGCAGGGACGTATCCCACTTTGCAACGTCCGTCTGTCCCCTGCTACTTCCGAATGATGCGGTTTGCTCTCTGCCTGAGGCATCCGGAGGCTGGCAGGACAAGGCCTTCGTGCAAACGGGAGAAGCATCCCAAGATGGACGACAAGGGATAATAAGACAGAGGTCAGGGAGAGGACAAGGTTTCTCTCCGGCAGGAAGTGCCACCCTCTGTGACTGCAGTTTACAAGAACCCTGAGCCAGGATGAGCACAGCAGTCTGCAGGAAATCTCTCCAGACAACCCATCTTCCAGGGCAAGCGGGACATGTTTTGTTTGCAAAGTAATAATGCCTCCCTCGATGTGGGGAGGAGAAGCCAACCTAACAGTGTAATGCATGGAAAACAAAGAGGCAGAATGAAGGCAGGTGATGCAGGGATGCGGTGGGCAGGGTGGGGCGGGCACCGATGGAGAGGGGAAGGGAGACAGCCGGTACCCAGTCTGGTCACGGGTAAAGTTGGAAGCGCATCCGCGCAGTCACACCTCCCCTGCCTATCTGCCTGCCCGCCCATCCGTATAACCTACCAGGCAGCCTGAAATTTCATCTGCAGAGGGCTACGTGGCAGTATAACGTGGTGCTTACAACTGCACACTCTGCAGTCAGAAGATCTGGGTTAAAAGCCCATCTCCATCACTCTCTGGCTGGGTTTCCTTAAGGTTTTTCATTTCCTAATGTTTCCATTTTTTTAAATACAAATTGCTGATACTGTAGGGTTGTTAAAACGATAAAATGAAAAAAAAAAAAGAAAAGAAAAGAACAAAGTAGGTAGGGTGTCCATTGTACCGAGAGTGCTCTTGAAATAGGAGGAAAGAAAAGGAGAGCAAATCCTGGACAAGCGGAGAAAAGAGGAGGAGAACACAGGGGAAGAGGGGGAGCATGGAAGGGGAGGGCCAAGAAACCTTTGTCCTTCTGGAACCATCTGTTAACTAGCCATCCCAGGGTGTCCTGGGTGCAGCTTCCCTGGATGAGCTCATTTGGATCTCCTGCAGTCTTCACCGGTACCCTGTCCGCTGCCTCTGCCCCAACATGGTCTCCCTTTGCTGGTGGGATCACCTTGACAAGCTACCCACACCCAGGGCTGAGACCCTGCATACATGCAAGGCTTGGTGGTAACTGGGCGGGCTGGGATGGAAGGCGCAAAGGGAAACACATGCTTGAGTGGGCTGAAACCCTGGAGGAGGAAGGACCAGCACACGTGTCCCCAGCACGTTTGAGTGCTGAGAGGCAGCCTCCAGAGAATAGTGCTGGATCTCCTGTAGGATTGTTGCCTGAGGGACAGATGTGAAAGGAAAACCAGGTAACAGAGGGATTTGGGGCTGTACTCTTTCCAACCAGGTACTGCTAGGACCTAAGGCATGCTAGATAGACCCTTAATAAACTGTCGGAACGTACTGGAGAAGCCCCTGACCTCATGGAGGTTATATCACAGCACAAAGGACCAGAGACCGTGAATCATAGAGCACTGTGCTGGGGAGTCGGGGACGTGATCAGGTGCTCAGCACCAGGGGAGAGATCCAGCAGAAAGCCCATTCCAGGCAGAGGAACAGCTAATCTAAATAAGCAAGTATGGTGAACACTCTCAGAGTTGTCTGCTCAGCCTAGTAACCACCCGCACCCCCACCCATCAGCAAGTGAGCAGCAGTGAGGACACGATCTAGCCCACAGGCTACCACTAACTGATGTGGGGGTGGACAGATTCCCAGTTCCCTGGCTCTGGGCCAACTGGCCTAAAAGAGGGCTCCTTCCTGACTAGGGTTGCCAAACCTAACAAATAAAAATTTAGGATGTCCAGTTAAATTTGAGTTTGTGTAAGTATATCTCACAAAACTTTGGGGAGATACTTATAACTTAAAAATAATGAATTATTTCTCTGAAATTCTTACGTGTTCGGGCATCCCATATTTTATCTGGCAACCTGGACCAACCTGCTTCTGTAGGAAGCAGTTAAAAGAGAACTGAGTCAGCCATGCTCCAGGCGCTCAAAGTGCAAAATGTTTTCTGCCCTGTGAAGAAAGCCAACCTACCAAAGGAGAGAATAAAATGAAGTCAGAAGTCAGTGAGAAGCAGAGATGAAGGGAGCAAGGTGGCAGTACCCAGGTTCCAGTCTGCTCCCTGCCCTTCTTACACCTTGCTATTCTGCTCTATTTGCTGGACCCTACTCCCCGCCCACCTCACCCTCGCTCCCAGCCCCCTTAGACAAGAGAGAAAGCAGAGGCATTTTAATTCATCAGCTCAAAGGTAATAAAGTCAAGCAAACGCACCTTTAATACAGTAAGTCCAGCGTTACTATGTTAAATGGTACATGGTCAAAGCCATATTACAAGAGGAAATACTATTCTTGTATAGATCAGACAGGGTGTTCTTCAAAAGGAAATTAATCCTCAGGATGGTGAATTATATTTGATTTCCAAATTTAAGGAGAATATAAGCCAGAGTTGAAACACACACCATCTCCCCATCCCATCTCATCTATAGAGCCAAAGTTCTCTTGTAAACCAAGCAGAAAAGTTCACTGATAAAGCCTGGATACCTAAAGAGCCTAAAGTTTGTATGATAAATTATTTGCCATAAGTTAGATTTCTTGGGTTTCTATCCTATAAAGAAGTCCTATAAACCAGTAAGCAAAACATGATGGGCACCTCCTTCCAAAAATAGGCAAGGGGATATTTGCAAGAGAAATATGAATTTGCAATAAAAAATATAAAAAACATTTTCAGACTCATCATTAAGTAAATAAATGCAAGCAAAAATATCAAAATCCCCTTTTAGACTGTTAAATTGGCATGTTAAGAAAATTAGTTCTACTGAAAGGTAGCCAGGGTGCAATAGAGTGAGCACTCTTTTGCACTGGTGGTGAATCCCTAAAATACAGTGTACCAGTGGTATGTCCCTAATGTGCAGTATACTAATGGTCTATCTCTAATGTGCAGGGTACAAACTGTATATCCCTAATGTGCAGTATACTAACGGTACATCCCTAGTGTGCAGTGTGTGAACAGCATATCCCTAATATACAGTATACCAGTGGTACATCCCTCATGTGCAGTGTGCTAACAGTATATCCCTAATATACAAAGGACTTCTGCAAAATAATAAATGACAAAGACCCCAATAGAAAAATGGGCAAAGAGTTTGAACAGGCAATTCATAGAAGAGATGCAAGTGGTCACAGTAGGATAATAGAGGCATACATTTCCATTTAGATGGGGATTTGGATTTAGATAAGCTCTCCTCCTCACAGTCAGGGAAGGTCAAGATGAAATGAGATACCAGTTCTTGGCCTCTGATATCATAAGACTGATAACTTCTATTTCTGAGAAGAGCTTTGGGGACTAGCCAGTCCCACACAGGCTATCGGTAGGCATAAATACCCCTACACCATTTCTAAAGGATAATTCAGCAGAACCAGCTGGGTAGCTCAATAGTTGAGTGTCTGCCTTCGGCTCAGGGCACGATTCTGGGGTCCCGGAATCCAGTCCCATTATCAGGCTGCCCATGGGGAGCCTGCTTTTCCCTCTGCCTATGTCTCTGCCTCTCCGTGAGTCTCTCATAAATAAACAAATAAATAATATTTTTTATTAAAAAAATAAAATAAAATAAAAATAAAGGATAATTCAGCAATATCTATTTAAAGCACCTGAAATCTCTGACAGCTCCCTGTTTCTTCCTTATAGATCGAAAACTGTTGGGGATCCCTGGGTGGCTCAGCAGTTCAGCTCCTACCTTTGGCCCAGGGCGTGATCCTGGAGTCCTGGGATCGAGTCCTGCGTCAGGCTCCCTGCATGGAGCCTGCTTCTCCCTCTGCCTGTGTCTCTGCCTCTCTCTCTCTCTCTCTCTCTCTATGTCTATCATGAATAAATAAAATAAAATCTTAAAAAAAAAAAGAAAAGAAAAGAAACTGTTGTTTACCCTCCTCCTCGTAGAAGGAAATTCCCAATTCTTACTATCTCAGGAAATAATCGTTACCCTGCGGTCCCGTCTTCTCTAATTTAAGAAACACATTTTAAAACTTTGCAAACCATGGCATTATTTTCCATTTTCGGTGTTTTGATCCATTTTATCTATATTCCGGGCAGTCTTTGATGAATCATCTCTCATTTTTTAACACTCCATTAAGAATGCGGGGACTGACGTGGGCACAATATTATTCTAAAAACTAAAGCTCAAATGCCAAAGACTGTAACAGCAACAACGTTTTCAGCAAGGATGGGGAAACAGTGATTGCGTTCAAGTGGAAGAGGATGTCAGACATCCTGGGCATCCGAGCAGCCCTGCTACTACATGGCCCATTCCTCCTCTTCCTTCCTTGGATTTTTTCCCACTGCCCCTTCAACTAAGCACCATATTCCCTCCTTCAAGGTTTCCTTCGTTCCTGGGCAGGAGGCCCTGTGCCTGGAACCCTGCCCCATCCCATCTCCGCAAGCTGTCTCCTGCAATCATTCTACCAGCCTCTGAGATCCTGCTTCCTCCACAAAGCCCTCCCCAGCTGAGAGCAAAGTGATTCTCCTCCAGCTTCCCACCTGTTCTGAGCCACTGCACGCTCCCTCTCTCCTCCTCCCATTGTCTGTACTGAACAGCAGTGGGCTCGGTGATGTCCTGGCCACTAAATGGTTGCAGTTTTCCTTTCCTATGCCTGTCTGCATCCGCAATGGCTGAGGCTGAGTTTATAAATGTGCTCTGCTTGGATCAGCAAGGCGAGAAGCTGTCGAGGGGCTGTTTACATTCTCCAGAGATCACCTTGCACAGCATCACCAAGGATCAAAGTTCTGTGGCTTGGTAAACCGGGCTCACGTTAGGGTCAAGTGTGCTCCCCGTGAGACTTACTTCGACCTTTCTGGGCCTGGCTCCAGTGTCCTTGGGACAGAGCAATGCTGCCTTAAACTGGCAAGCTCTGATAATTAAACGAGTGATTGTGAGTTTAGTGGAACGGAAGAATGGCTTTTTTTTTTTTAAGTAGTTAAAAATGTCCTTAACAACTGAATCTAAATATTAGAATCCTTCTTCCCTCAATTATATTTTCCTCTTTTGTGATTCAGCATCATTTTAATTGAACTGGATCCCCCAAGACTAAAAATCTGGTATCTAGGACTATAAAACACCTCCAGTTGGTAAAATAGGTGAGAAGTTTTCTTTTAAATCCTTTTTTAGATTTTTTTGTCTCTATCCACCATTAAAATTAATTTCGCACCCATTTTCCCCCTTGTACCTTTGGGAAAGACTCTTGCTTTTATAGCTTTCTCTTAATGTCAAAACAAAAGCTCCCTTATACTTTTTAGAATCTTGAGATCTTTTTTCCAACAAAGAGGAAAACAAATGTGCTCAATTTAAGGCAACTGGGGAAGGACTGGATCACTTCAAAACAGAACCCGACCCTCTTCAACTTCTAAGAACCGGTAGCTCCAGCATCAATAGACAACATGAATGGGAGAATGCCAGGAATCACACAGTTTTCTCACTCACTTATTTTCAATTTTTTTCCTAAAGTGTGGTATGGATTTTTGTAAGCCACAGTTTGAATGATATGCAGTTTAGAGTGAGATACAGAGATATTTTCACAATATCATATAAATGTTATTCTGTAGTCAACAATGAAGTGAAGAGCAAGGGTTTTTTTTTTCCTTCCCTACCACCCCCCCTTCCCCACCACCCCCACCCCTGCTTTGAAAGGGAACAAGAGAAACAGAATAAACCCAGGGTCCAGATCTCTGGGCCATGTGAGTAATGTTTTCTTATTTTATAAAGGCTCTGACAAAAATACTCCAAGGAGGACAAACAATAATATATAATAAATTATAGATGCTGGAAAACTGAAGGACATTATGCTTCAGCATTTCTGCCTTCTAATAAACCAGTGGGATGAGATGCCCTTCTTCATCTGTCTGCTTGCAGAGCGTTTGTTCATTCACACCCACTGTGTCGTGGGTCACCTGCACAGGACCTCAGCAGACAGACTGTAAAAGGTGAGTGGCCGCTGACTGCTGAACCCTGCCTCCCTCCTCCTCCGGCCATCTGATTTGGTCCAAGGGCATCCTTGAGAGTGGGGACAGATGAGCGATGATTCTCCTCTCTGTTGCAAGGAGGGGCCATGGAGACCCACAGGTCCCAGTCTCTGCAGAACCTTTGTCGGCATCAAGGTCTCAGTCCCTCCCACACCGAGCTGACAATCCCGTCCCCAAATCCAGAAGATCAGCAATAATTGATTTGGCTTCTGGCCCGTACCCTTCTGGTGCAAGAGCAACAGCACAGTTCACTAGCTCTTTCCGATTCCTCCCTGCCCTCCCTTAAAGAGAACTCTCGCGTCTGATTAAAATCGGTAATGCGCTGATCCTGGAGTGAAGAGGTGCTATTTATTTCTGTCAAGTTCTGCTTGGAAGGTTTGAGGCTTCCTCCTACCAGACATTTTACTAGTAAACAGAAAAGTTACCCATATTGTCATGCTTGCCCTGACCTGCAAGCTAGTGAACAATAAATCTTAATTACAGTTAAATGCCAAAATCTGCAAAGAATGAGACAGCACTAGTCAACTGTGAATTGGTCCGACTCCTGCCTCGGCTGGGGTGCAGCTGCAGGAATACATAAATTAGTTTGTGATTTGTTTGTGCCGGAACAATCACTCGAGGCTGTTTCTTAAGAGGGTTTCCAGTATCAGTGGACGCACTGGCATTCATCCTACTGCCATGTCAGATGCAGGTGGCATCTGGGAAGTTTTATTTTAAAGGACTTCCAGCATTATGCTTGGGTTAATAAGAAAGCGCGATTTCTAAATATCTCGGCAGTTTTCCAAAATAGGGCTCAGTCTCCTGACATCTGCTCTGTCCATACTTGGTACCTTTGGGTTTATTCGGGGAACGGCTGAATAACCTTTTGTTGGTAATCTCCTTTTTTGCACCGTACAGGGCCACTAGAGCACGAGGCACGCAACCCATGCAGGAGCTTTTTAATTTTTTTTTTCTTCTCCTGCTGCTGGAAGGCTCATGAGCCCCTTGGTATTCAAGTGTTTGCTTGTCATAATGCTAAATAAAGCCACCCTGTTGTCCCCTTGCCTGGGTCCTCTTGACATATTGGCACCTATATGCAAGAATTAGAAAGGTGATTGCAGACATAACTCTGTTCAATGGCTCCAGGCTGTTCTATCAATTTTGAGACTGACAGGAGATAGGAGATGGAACCCGCAAGGAGGAATGGAGTTTGGGCTGCTGGGTGCTTTGTCCCATGAATCAATCTGCAATTTACTCATATTATTTTAGATGCAGATCCTGTTCTCATTGGGAGTCAATCATGTGTTAGATGCCCTTCCCGGCAGTTTCCTAAACAATAAGGCAGGCCCGGCTTTCCGGGGACTCTGGAAGCAGCGCAGGGTGATAGCAGGCCCCGCGCTGAGGTGCTAGTTCGCTAATTACCAGGTGGCCGTGGCCGTGGATGGAGGCAAGAAGGAAGGGGGGGCACAAAAGAGGCTGAAATAGGTTCTTTCTGTGCTGTTTTGTTTTGTTTTGTTTTTTAAGCGAATGAAAGGGGGATTGGCCCGGCCGGTGAGTCTCACCCCGCCCCGCACCAGGCCACCCTCCAGCCCAGGGTGCCCCCCCAGTCCCGCGCACCGGCTCCTCCCGGCCCTCGCAGGGCCCCATCCTGTCACCAGCGGTCCTGCTTCCTGTTTGTGTTGCCGCTTTGTTGCTTCCTGGTGGTCAGCCGAGCCGCCCTTCTGCTGAGCCTCCACCCTGGGGCTGGCTCTCGTCCCAGCCCTCTCTTGCGCGAGCAAATCTGTCTCTGGCTCCGGCTAAGCCCACGTTTTTAAAGGACCCGTCCTAGTGCAGGAGGCTGTGCCCCCCAGGCGCCCCCTCCGCTGGGCTGGGGGCTGGGGGGGGGGGTGTTGCGGGGGGCAAGCCTCGCACTGGACCTCCGAGCCTTGGAAGAGCTGGCTCGAAGCATGATCCCATTTGCCCCCCTGCCTGCCCTTTGGCCTTCCTTTGAGGAGGGGACAAGCGTTGTTGCCCGCTTTCACTGAATGAGAAAGACACCCAGAGAGTCTGGGGGGCTGCAGCGTCCTGGGGAGAAGTAGGAGGAGCACCCAGTCTGTTGGCCCAGACTGCACCCGGGGCACCCAGATCACGGCTAACACCCACCCGCGTCCAGACTCCACCGCTTGCCAAGCCTCCACATGCTTTATTGCATTTAATCTACACAAGCACTTTGTCAAGTAGGTGTTAGTTTTATTTTAAACCAGGCAAAGGGAGGTTCACAGAAGTTATTATCTCGCCCAGGGTCATGCAGCTGGCACATTTGCCTGATTCAACTCTTCTCTCTGCAGATACCGCGGAGGTTCCCCCGGTGACACCCTTATTTCCATCCAGGTGTCTCTACTCCAGTGCCACCCCCTCAGAGGAAGCTGCCTTAGATAGATTTCTCTGCCTCACACAGCTCTCTGTTGCTCTCTGTCCCCTCACCCACCTTTATCTCCCTTTGGAGCATTTATCACTAGCCCATATTATGTATATTTCCTTGTCTGGCTGTTGCTAGCATATGTATGAAGTGAGGGACTTCCACTGTTCTGCTCACGCCTAGATCCTCCTGGCACAGGGCATGTACCTGATAAATACCTGTTGGGAGGAAGAAAGGGGAAGGAAGGAAGGAAGGAAGGAAGGAAGGAAGGAAGGAAGGAAGGCAGGCGGGAGGGAGGGAGGGAGGGAGATAAAGGAGGGAGGGAGGAAGGGGACTGCATTTCTCTCCAGCTTGAAGCTGAAACAGTCATAATGTTTGGCCAGGTTATCAGAAATGACAGGCAACAGTCTGATCTATATATGGAAAACTCAAGCTCAAGGTTGCCTTGCTCAAGATTCTACAGTAAGCCACTGGTAGATCTAGGACTAAACCATCTAACAGACTGAGTCATGCCAGTTATCCCTACAGTGGCTTCCCATACCCTGCAAATTCCTTCCTCCGCTCTGTAGCTGGGAGCTGCTTTATTAAGCTTCTCAAAGTTTTCTTCCCGCCTTCCTTCCTTTCTTCCTGCAAACTCTCTCCTGAGCATCACTAAAAGGAAAACCAACACTTCAGGGGCTCCGGGAAGCAGAAGGCGGCAAGCCTGTTGAGTTGACCTCTGCCTCTTCCAGACAGAACAGGAGTACTTTTTGTAGAAGTCAAAGAATTTAATTCCTCTGTTTGTCTTGATCCTCAGAAGTAACGCCCTCCAGTGTTTACTAACCCCCATCCTTAGAAGATCCAAGAGGAATTGTTTGGAGCAGGACCCTAGTAGAGACCCTGTGAGACTCTATAGAGCAAGCCCCCAACAAGAAACCCCATGAAGGCAACAGAGTCCCTTCAGAAACTGCTCCTTCTTCTTGGTCCTTTAACATTTCACATCAGAACTTCAGCAAGAGAAGGAAAGCAGCATATATGCAAGTCCATTCCTGGCCTCTGCTTCTGGGCCTAGAAACAAGACACCCACAAAAGTCCAAAGGCAGCAGCCTTGATGCACTAGACTAGACGAATGTACTGAACTCAACTGTTCTCTCTTCTTTTTTTCTTTTCTTTCCTCCCCTGCCCCATATATGGTCCTTTCAACATATACACTCAGTAGAAGTGAACCTAAAAAGAACTCACTCTGAACTGAATGCTTCCATCCTTCCTCAATCGTGATGGCCCACAGGAGGCAACACAACGAAGCTTAATTGCAGGTGGCGGCGTAGGGGGTTATAAAATGTGTGAGGCACAGCTTCACACATTTTTGTGCTTTCACTTCAAGGGGACAAACCTTTGGGAGTAGACGAGAATACCCGTTAGAGTGGATTGATTGGAGGTTCCAACGTGACTTAAAGGATTTCAAGACAGGAGAAATCACTCTTGAGGAAATCAGGAAAGATTTTATGGAAGAAGCGGCTTCTCGGGGAAATCTTGAAGGAACGGCGGAATTTTAATAGGCAAAGGTGGCATGAAGGGAAAATGCTCGAGATGGAGGGCATGACAGCTCATTGGAGACAAGAAGTGAGAATGAGGAAAGACTGTGTGAATGTGGCTAGAGTACAGGGTACCTGCCCACAAACTGGAAGAGAAGGCTGCAAAGGAAGTAGGCCAGTCAAAGGCATTTGCACTTAATTTGAAAGGCAAAGGGTGTAATGATCTATGTCTACAGTGGGATACTACTCTGCAGTAAGAAGAAAGAGATTTTTAAATTTTGATTTAATTTAACCAGTGCAAATTCAGTGCTGAAAACCGACATTTGATTCAGTTATTGGAAAATTTTAAGGTATATTTGAACAACCCGCTCAGTGAATCTTCTCTTAGAACTGTAAATCTTATGAAAGCTAAATACAAATTAAATATATCTGATTAAATTTAACTTCTAAATTAAGATGCACTGTAACTGTGAAGTACACACTAGATTTTGAAGCTCAGTATAAAGAAAGGATATAAGATATCCTATTCATCATTCTGATGTGGGTTACATGTTGCGATAATATTTTGGATTTCTTAGGTTAAATAAAAATGCTATAAAAGTGAAAACCAAAAAAAAAAAGGTGGGGGGGAGCCATTGAAGGTCTTGAAGCCAGGCTGTCACATGATTTAAATAATAATAATAACTTTGAGGAAGTGGGGCAGTCAGATTACAAGGGAGAGATGAGGCAGGGGGAGAAGAGGCAAGAAAATTTCACTGAAAGATTTTTTTTTAACAGTCGCTTCAGTAATAACCTATGTCAGAGACTCAGAAATATGCTTTTCAGTCCCCAGACGTGGCTCAGAAGTGTACTCCCTAGTTTTAGGGATATTTCCACTGGGCTAATGCTAACCTTTGCTCACTCCCCCAAATACTTCACCCTCGGGGAAAGTTATGGATTCTGTTGGGAGAGGTCAGGTCCCGTGAAGGATCAAAGGTCACCCTGAAGGGTCCTGGACCAAACCTGACCCCTGGTTTGATTTGGAGGAAAACCTGACAAAGTTTGTTATTGCATTTTGGGCTGGAATTTACCATTGGAAATGCAGCCTTTGTCACTGACACAGGGAGAACTGTTTTGCATTTGATGACATTTTCAAAATGGTGTGAAAAAACCTTGACGTTTTTATTAGAAAATCTATAAAGCCCAAACAAATGGTTTCATGCTGCTTTGCCTCATTCTTCATAGGTTCGTTGGCAATCCATCATCTCTCCCACCTCTCCCGTGCCCTCCCACTCCCCTTGAACCCATCAGCGACAACGTCTCACCCATGAACAAAAGGACTACTCAGAGAAGCCCTTTCAACCTTAGTTGTCCTTTGCCTCTCAACTTTTACCCCTTAAATCAACTACAATCATTCCATTTTCACTGGTTCCCTTCCTGAAAGGCTGAACAGTGTTGTCACCTCCTTGCAGAAACTCTTCCCTTAACTTCTCATGACACTGAATTACAGAAGCTTGACCTGCCTTCTCTTCAGTTAGAGACAGGACTCTCTCCAGTCCCCCTTGCCTGTGATGAAACATCCAGTTTAAAGCAAATAATTGGATTCAGAGCAAATAAATGAAAGTATTCTCTCTAGAAAAAAAAAATTGTAAGTCCCTTTCATAGATTGCCATTTTGAATCAAGATCTTATCCATCCTAAATTTCAAATAAGGTAACTTATCTCGTTCGGCCTTGCTTTTGACTATGGCCCGTGCAAACTTACCCCGTGTATCAGAATGCAACTTCTTACCTATGCCTCAGTCTCCCTAAAAGTAACTGTGATTTGACTTTCTCTCTCCCACCTGTGGTTTCTTCCCTGCTGACCCTCTCCCAATCTCTGCATCCCCCTCATCAGCACAGGAGCTGACACGGTAGATTCTCAAGCATGGAGATTGTGCTCATTCAATGGACCTTGTCACTTTTTTTGCATTTTTGAATGACTCTGATGCCTCTCCCAACACCATCACCATTTGGTTCTCTCTTGGTTCTCTGCCTAGCTCCCTCATGCCTATTTTGATTAATCATCTTTTCTCCATATTCTGTTATATGCTCACCTACTCCTTTCTTTCTTCAACCAAATTTGCCTAATAGTCACAGTTGCCACGTAATGTGTTGACATAAGTCTTGGGTTTTAATGTTTCCATTGAATTCTCAGAATATCCTTGGGAGGTAGGAAGGGCAGAGGTTATCTTTGGCCAATTTAAAGATGATAAAATGGGGGCACCTAGGTGGCACAGTTGGGTAAGGGTTCAACTCTTAGTTTCAGTCTAGGTCATGATCTTAGAGTTGTAAGATCGAGCCCCACATCAGGCTCCATGCTCAGCAGGGAGTCCACTTGGGATTCTCTCCCTCTCTCTCCCTCTGCCCACCATGCTCTTTCTCTAAAATAAATCTTTAAAGAATAAAATAATAATAATAATATTATTATTATTATAAAGATGATAAAATGGAGGCTCAAAGACAGTAAATCCCTTTCCTAAGCTCCCTGGCTCATAAAGGGCAGAGGCGAGACCCCAGTCTTCTGCCCCCAAACCACAGTGCCTTCTTGCCATACTCGCTGTTTCACTTCCTCAATAGCCGTCATTCCACCTTTTCACTTGTGATTTAGCCTCTCATCTGTCTGGTCAGTCCTCTGCTTGGCTTGACTTCACCACATTGCCTCCTCTCCTCTTCATCCCCTGCCCCCCACGCTCCTTTGCAGAGAACCACCAGCCAGTTAGCCACACACGCTAAGCTGAGTGTGACAAGTCAGCTGTTCAGAACAGACAAGTCCTGTTCTGTCTTGGAGCAAATTCCTAGGTTTGGGTGTGAGCTCTTTAGAGCAGGTCTGTAATCTGAACTGCCGTCATCCATGGTCCCCCACCCTGCTCTCTGCCCCCTCTGCCACCCTGACACATCAGTCTCACACAAGCCCATCATACCCCGGGATGCTGGCCGTTTGATGGTGGGTCTGTCCCCTGCATTCCCAAACTACCATGGACTGTAAAACCATGGAGGCTCATTTGTGTTTTCTTCTCATCCTCAGTGTGTTTGGTAGCACTCCCTGGGAGCATACAGATACCAGAGGGAAGAAAGAATAGAAAACCCAGCAGGAAGAGTCTCCAGCAGCACGAGAAACTACCTGTGCCAGTTCAACGGCCACCAAGTGAGACAGTCGACAAACACATACTACACGTGAAGGGAAATGCTGCCAACCAACCAACAGACTGCTTGCTTATAGGCTTTCTCTTTTTAAACTGAGACTTTTGGGGTCACATTTACTGATTCCTCCCCTAGACCAGGAACAGACCCATAGAGCAGAAAATACAGAATCACTCATACACAATTAGCCAAAAGCCAGGGGCAATAGATGGAATTCTTACAGTATGCCAAGCCATCTCCTGCACCACCAAGTGTGACAGAAGCTAAACCAGGCAGGCACACAGAGCCATTGAGAAGAAGTGACACCCCCACCCTCACCACCAGAGGCAAGCTGAAACTTCAGTCAGGTATCCTGGTGTTGCACACAGCATTGAAATTCAGGTCACATAAGTTCACAGAACAAGAGTGAGTAGGTTCAAGCTTGAAGATGATGTTGGGATAGGAGGGGGCAGGGAGGTAGTGGGTGGGCGCCAGCAAGCCCGTAGCCTCGGCATGACAGAGGGCTCAGTTCTTCCCTCTGCCTGTCCTCTCAAATCTCTACCAACTACCAGCCTCAGTACTGTTAGCAAGAGTAGGACCAGCCCCCTCTGCCCTCCTATTTTATGTCCTCCCTGAAAAAGCCCTCAAGTAGTAGTCCATTATGTGGATTCTTCTTTATGCGGGAGATGGGCAAATCAAACCCTCTGTGCTTCACCATTAAAAAAAAAAAAAGAACATGATGCCTTCCTTCCTATTTATTCCTGAGCTGAGCTTCTCAAAATCACACACACACACACACACACACACACACACACACATACACACACACACAGAAGCATCTTGAGGACTAGTAAGCATCCCAAGAGTGCTGAGTTCCTTTCCATGAACTCTGCATGAATATTAGAACATCTTCTTTGACAATGACCACCTGGCTATCTAAGGCGATCCTGTACTGTTTTAAAGGACATGTCTTAGGCTCTTCTCAGCTCAAGAAGAGAGAGCTTGAGTAAAGTGATAGACTCACCTTTCCTTGGTGGCCCGGCTTCCATGGAAGGCAGACAGCATGCCTGTGCCTGAGCCAAGCATCGTCCAATGCTCCAGGAAGCCATTCCCTTCCCAGACAGGGAGCCGGGGACTTGTTCCCAGTAGCAACACAGGAGAGCTGACAATGGCTGGAGACTGGGAAAACTTCCTCCCCATTTGATTCTATTCTAATCAGCACAGATTTAACAAATGCGTAGTGTGGATATGTGTGTGTGTGTGTGTGTGTGTGTGTGTAAATCATACATATAAATAATATAAAATTTGTACACAGTTGCCTACATCTACATGCTTTATATATAATCTGTTTGCCCTGAGCGCATGCTCCAGACCCCAAGACAGGATTGCCTGTAGGCCTGTGTTTTAGGCAAGGATGTCCCACAGTCATTTCTAGATGCTAATTGTGATGGCTTCCAGGATTCCCAGCATGTCGGCCGGCTCTGTGAAAGCTCTTTGAGAGCTTCTCATCATTAGAATTCCCTGAGTTTTCGCTCCTTCCTAGCAAACCATCTGGCCTCTCTGTACTCCAGCTGTAGCCCCCATCCCCTGCCACTCACACCTGAGCCTTTGACATCCCCCACCTGAAGCAGATCCGTCCATCATGAAAATCCAAAATTGCAACCAGAAATTCTGTGCCCCCAAAATCTAGATATAAAAGTGTTTCTTTTCCCTTTTAATCCTCCATTAGGTTTCATGCTTCATTTTCTTCTCAAATGCATTATTTACAGTCTTGGAACATACATTGCCATGTATGGGGGTAATGTATCTACCTCCACTTAATCGGTTTGCCCAATTAGCTGAGGCCTCTTGCCTCAGTGGTAGGCCTCTTGAACATTTATAATTGTCATTAAGCAAAAGAGTAGAGAAGGTCAGAGTGGAGAGGTCTCTGAGAGTCAGAGGTGGCTCGCAATCGCGTGCAGGCTCACGAAGTCTCAGTCTGCCTCTCTTCAGAAGAAGGTGGGTTACCAGTTAGCCAGTCCTTGCTCACAGTCATTAACCCTGGCCATAGGGACACTTTGAGTGACAAAGAGTCACCAGAGCACCACTCAAAGGAACACATTACTGGTGAGGAAGGAACCTGGAAACAAAGAGAGAAAATAAAATCCCAATAACAGGAGCTGCTACTGTGGGCCTGGTGATAGAACTTCCAAGAGATTGATCTAGTAAAAGAGGGCTTTTCACATTCCTTATCTTTGGACCCAATTCACTCTTTCCACGTCTTTTTCTTCATTTTTGTGCTGATTGTTACTGCTGCCAGTTGCTAGCTTTTGTTTTAATTGAAGAAATACTGAAAAGCTATTTTGTAAAGATTTTGCAAGCGATCCAAATGGCTCAGGACAGATTTCCTTTCATTTTACGAGAAGATAATTGTGAGCTTGTGTTTCAGTGACACAGGGGATGTGACTGACCATGAGAGCAAAATCCAGATGTGAGAGATAATGTCCTAAAACCACCAAGGATATGTGGCCTGAGGAGATTCACCGAGTCGATTGACCATTTGAAAGCACTGACGCCCCCCCAAATCCTAAGCTCCTAACCGGTGGTGGCACAGCAGGGAGACAGGCATAGGACGTAAGGGACTCGTGCTTTGAGATAGAAGAAAAGAAAGCCCGATTACCAAGTCAGCCAAGTGAGAGCAGCAGGACCACCCCCTCCACAAACCACAGTTGTCTTAGCAAAGTGCAGTGCAGTGACATGCGTCAACATATTTAACTAGCACTTACCAAATGCCTGCTTTATACTAGGGTTTAACATACAGTGTCTCATTCAGCCTTCTGTTATGGGCCGAATTGTGCTCCCGCTCCAAATTCATACATTAAAATCCTAATGCCCAGTGTCTCAGAATGTGACTGTATTTGGAGAAGGAATGAAGGTAAAATGAGGCCATTAGGGTGGGCTTTAATCAAATCTGACTGGTATCCTTACAAAAAGGGATTAGAACACAGACATGGACAGAGAGACGACCACATGAGGACATAAGGAGAAAACGGCCATCTACAAACCAAGGAGAGAAACCTTCAAAGAAACCAATGCCACAAACACCTTGATCTCGGAATTCTGACCTCTAGAATGGTGAGAAAATGTACTTGTGCTACGTAAGCCCCCAGTCTGTGGTATTCTGTATGGCAGCCCTAGCAGGCTGATGAGCCTTCCCAACTGCCTGGGGAGGCCGTCCAGAAGCGAGGACACAAAAGCTCAGTGATGGAAAATAATTTGTCCAGAATTCCAAAACTATGATGTGGTGAAGCAGGAATGAAAACACATCATCTGGCTTTGACTCAGGGGCCTTGAAAAGACAATAGTGTTTCCCAGCCCCCAAAGACAGGAGAAGCACTAGACAAAAATATCCTCTCACCATACATAAGCAGGCATTGCTTTCAACCCACCACCCTGGAGAAGCTCCAGAGAACTTATGGATGGGGAAGTCAGTGACAGGCTGCCGTGGGGCTGACCCATCACCTCCCATTCAGGAAGGAGTGCCCTTCCAGCTGACTTCCCGGCCTGGCGAGGCTGGAGGAGCCAAATCTTAAGCAGCCATTGTGTGTCGGTTCCCCTCTCAGGGTTTCACATAGAGTATACCAGATAATCCTCAGCACTGCCCACGAGCCCGAGACTACTGTTATTCCCACTTTATAGATCAGAAGCCCGAGGAGGCACAGAGATGATTGGTTCAGGGTCACCCACCAGCAAGAAGCAGAACAAGATAAAAGCCCAGGCTGGTACAAGGGCCCAAGCGCTGCCCACTGCACAAAACTGCTTCTTCTGGAGTGTAGGCTCCTGGAGTAGAATTCCATGTTTGGAACTTTTAGAAGAACAGCATAGGGTATTCCAAACTGACAATATGTAAGGTAAATGGGAAAAGATTCTGTGGTTTCGGAGGTACTGTAAATCTCTGTTCATAGTCCCAGAAGGTCAATGAGTAACTAATGACGAAGCTGTGCTAGGGGCCTTCCCCTCACCACGGTTCGGTAGGACTGAATTTTCACACAACAGTCCATGGAAGTCACATAAAGAACAAATTAAAGAGAGAAACCCCCACGCACACAACTTTCCAGTTGTTAAGTCTTCGTGATCCCCTCATGAGAGCCTTATGAGGTAGATGAGAAGGTATTTTCGTAATGCTCCCGAGCCCTTCCTTCTCCTAACAGGGAAAATGAGACAGCGAAGCAGATGATGTCCTCACAACTCAGATGATGACAGTGACGGGGCTCCTCCATGGGTTTCAGTGCCCTTTCATGACCTTCCCTACCTCTGCTCCCCACCCACCTCTGTTCTGTGAAACACGTCCAGCATTCACTTCCTGGTTCTCCTCTATGTCACAGGCTAGGTTGTATGGCCTCCTGTCTTCCACTTCTCTTTACTTCATGGTTTGTCTAAGCCTGACAAGATCTTTTGTCCATCTTAAATCTCCAGACTTTCAGGATCCTCAAAACACTATGAAATTTGCTCAGGGAAAGAAAAAAAATGCATCTCAACATCTCCATGGAAACTTTCAGGTGGTTGCAAGAGGTTCACACACCCCCAAAAGTGTGGATGCAGCTACCTGACTAACAACACTGCCCTGCGTGTTTCCCTCTCCTCTAATAAACTTTAAGTCTTTTCTTTTCATCCATATTTTCCCACGGCCTTTTTCTCTCCAACACATTTTCTGCCCTCCATTATACCGACTCAAGAGAAGTCCATGCTTCTTCCCTTCCTGTCCTGCTGGTTTCTACTTCCTGTCTGATTCTTCCAACAGTCTTCCTTTTAGGCTTCACTTCTCATGAAAAGTCTATTAAGACTCCTTCATGAGCACCTAGGTGGCTCAAGTGGTTGAGTGTCTGCTTTTGACTCAGGTTGTGATCCTGGGGTCCTAGGATCAAGTCCCTTGTTGGGCTCTGTGCAGAAATCCTGCTTCTTCCTCTGCCTATGTCTCTGCCTTTCTCTGTGTTTCTCATGAATAAGTAAAACCTTAAAAAAAAAAAAAAAGACTCCCTCATGCTATCATAACACATGCAACCTGATTGTCTCTTTATTTTCTATAACTGTGACCCCGTCACTTAAACATGCTATCTTACACTCCCACTTACTAGGAGGCCTAGAAATAGATGATGGGACATGAGAGAAAATGTGATGTAGTTACACTCTTGTAGGGCTTATAGATGAGTGACAAAGGGATAAAATCAGACCATTACCTACAAATATGACATGTTACCTTACCAATGTAGAGATGTATGGGGTTCTTGGGGAACATATAGCAAAGGGTCCTAAAGCAACTTGCTAAATGGGCTCCAGGGATTTGAGAAGGAGAGGAGAAGCTTCCATCAAAGTGGCATCTCCAACAAAACCCAAAGAATGAGCAGAGGCTGGTCAGACCAAGCAGGAGGGAGACCAAACCAGGCAGAGTGATGAGCTTTTTGGCAGCCAGCATCAGAGTGAGCGTGGCTGAGCTGAGAGCCTGCAGAACCCCACATGACAAGCTCAGAGCCCGAGGAGTGCCAGGCACACCAGCCAGATCAGGCCACCCTGAAAAGCCACCAAAAGGACTGTGCATTATATAGCAAGGGTACTAGGACCTGATAAAGGGTTTTTGATAGACGAGAGATGTGGTCTGCTATGAGGGAGGAGCTGAAAGCTTATTTCATTTTTTATACTAAATTTTTGGTTACCCAATACGTTCTTATGTTTTTCAAAAACCAGAAACATGGGATCCCTGGGTGGTGCAGCGGTTTGGCGCCTGCCTTTGGCCCAGGGCGCGATCCTGGAGACCCGGGATCGAATCCCACGTCGGGCTTCCGGTGCATGGAGCCTGCTTCTCCCTCTGCCTGTGTCTCTGCCTCTCTCTCTCTCTCACTGTGTGCCTATCATAAATAAATAAAAAATTAAAAAAAAAAAAAAAAAAACCAGAAACATATGAAAAGGCATTCCGTAAAATTTTCCCTGGCCCTCAGTTCATGTCTCTCCTAAATAGATGTCAAGTTTTCATAATTCTTAGGAGTCTTTTTTGACTGCTTTCTGCTTGTACAAGCTAATATGACTAAGAATTCTTGTTTTTCTCCTTATATATTCAAAAAGTAACATACCATGCAGTGTTCTGTCCTTGATTTTTTTAAACTACAGATTCAGAGCCCTACACCTACATTTTTCAATTCTAAGTTTTGAGAATCTACATGGTTTTTTTTGGGGGGGGTGCAAAGGGAGAGGGAGAGAGAGAATTGTAAGCAGGCTCCACATCCACTGAGCCAGATGCAGGGCTCGATCTCATGACCCTGAGATCATGACCTGAGCCAAGATCAAGAGTCAGACACTTAACCAACTGAGCCACCCACGGGCATTTGTGCCTTGATTTTTTGAGATACCTTTTGACTCTTTTGCATATTGTCAATTTAGCTCTTACATCAGTATTCATATTCGTGTTATTTACCTTTAACAAATGTAGGTCTCTCCTCCCCTACCTTCTGAGGAGCAGAAACTGTGTCTTATTCCATTTTGCATGAGGTGGATGTTCAGTTAAAGGCTGCTGAATTTTAGTAGATGATGAAAAAGTATCTTTGTTGAATGAATCAGTTACTATTGGAAGGAACAAATGCTTCACCTGGCCCATTCTCTCAAATTTTTCACATTTAATTTTGCCACTTTTCAAACATGCATAAAAGTAAATGGAATAGCAAATGAACCTCCGTGTACCCATGCCCAACTTCAACAATTGTCAACTTTTTGGCGATCTTGATTCTCATCTCTGCCGACCACCCATCCATTTTGGGGAAAAATGGGGCTGCAGTATTTTAAAAAACAAATTCAAGACATCATGTCATTTCCTCTACAAATACCCAAGACTGAGCCTCTTGCTGATAAAGGCTTTGATTTAAGAAGATAAGCACATGCCAACAAAATTAATAGTAGTTCTCTAGTATTGCCACCATTCCCTGATTTTCTCAAAAATGTCTTTATACAGTTGGCTTCAGGAATCGGGAGCCCCACAAAGCCCACAGATGATATTTGGTCATTGTGTTTATAGTCCTTACATCTCTTTGATGCCATCACAGCCACCTCCTCTCTTCTTCTCTCTCTCTTTTATGCCATTGATTTGTTAGAGAAACCAGGTCATTTGTCCTGCATCGTGTCCCACATTCTGCATTTGGCTGATTGCTTCCTTGCAGTGTCATATAACTTGTTTTCCATCCTCCATATCTTCTTGAGCTGGCGAGATTTGTGTTTTGAAAACTTCATCCTGGCTGCTGTGTGGAGCAGTGAATGAAGGGCAGGAGAGAGAATAACAGTAAGAGGCTATGTTGGGTCACCCAGGCAGGAGGGTGGCCTCCAGATGATCGCAATGGCACATGGCTTCAGGGGTTGCATGGACAAAGGGAAATGGGCCCATTCAACGGATGCTTAGAGACAGGACCAACAGGACTCATTGACTAACTGGAAGGCAGCACACTTCTCAATGCTCTATTAAGAATCTGGGCCTTACCATGTTTTCTCCTGAAAAAACATTTACATGTTTACTGACATTCTTCTCACAATTATCATTTATGGCAAGTTTTAAGGGCATACAAAGTTGTAGTATTATTGTTGGTATTAAATTTTATTGCTGTGGCTTTAAAACATAAACAAAAATAATTCCTTAAGTAGTTGGAAACTGTAATGATACTCTTGGGATTGGATTTTACTGCCATGGATACTGTAAAGCACAAAGATAATAAATTTAAATTGCAGTATTAGTATTGGGAATATATTTTATTACTTTGGCCAGAACACAAAGAAGCAGGATTCATAACTCTTGTTTTTTCCCAGCAGTGCGTTTATATGCAACAACGCTGGGTCTGGTGTGGGGAGGATCAGAGGTCACCAGCATCACAGGTCATGTGACCAGGCAAGAAGCCAGGCCAATAGGATAAGGTATAGAAGAGCTTAATTCTTACAGGTGGTTAGGGCACTGGAAAGAAGCAGATCAAGTGAGGAGGAAGAGATGCACGTGGTCACATGGCATTGAGAAAGGTTCATCTGGCAGGAATTGCTACAAACCCCATTTCACCAAAGTGGTTCTGCACCCCACCCACCGGCACACCCCATGGCTTCACATGCTCACCATTTGAGTCCAGTTTTGAAAACAAGTTCTACACACCAAGGACTGCTTTAGGTTTGGGTGTTGAATGGTCTGGCACTTTGTGGACACTGCCCATGACTTCCTCTGTGTCCATCTTACTGTAAGCCTAGCCAAAAACCTAGAACTTGTTCCTAATGCTCCTTTTCCCTGCCCCTGCCCATTGTCAGTCATTGGCCCTGCCCATCCTGCCTACTCAGTATGCGTCTCATCAGTCGCCATCTGTCTACCCCATCTCAGTCCACCATCAGTTCTCACTGGCATCTCATTCCAGCCACTGCTCCAAATCCCCCTTGCTGTCCACCCTCTATGCTCATCAAAGTAATAACGATCATCATTTACTGATCATTAATAATGTGCCAGGGCCTGTGCTAAGCATCTTATAGCAGTATCTCATTTGACCCTCACAGCTTCCCTATGAAGGAGGGATAACTCTTCTTTCATAAGTTATTAAACTGAGTTCACACGTTAAATATTAAAACACATCATGTACTTATGTAAATCACCAGACAAAAGAAGAAAAGAAATCTTAGGTCCTTCCTTGATCCTCAATACTCCCTGTTGCCATTTCTTCCTCCTTTCCTTCCTTCCCTCCTTCAACAAATAAGCCCCTTGGTATGAAACACAAGAGCACTACCAGTTTCTCCAGACTCATCCATCACCTGGATCCCAAGTAACCACGGCTCTCATTAACAAAGTAACTTGTAGTTCTTGGTATGCCATTTACTCTTGTCCTTTCTCTTATCTAGAATGTAACCTCTTTCCCTGTCATTGTCTAACTACCGTTTATCTTTCAAGATTTATTTTAGACATCATCATCACCAGGAAGCCTACTTTTAAACTATGCACTTCAAAATACCCATGAGCACACAGCCTGCTTGTACACATAGGCACGTGTGCTTGAGCATACACACACACACACACCCATACACACACACACACACACCCATACACACACACACACACACAGCTCTCTGTAGCTATCCTCTTGGATTCTACTGTACCCCCTACTGTACCCTATCAGGGTGCTTATCATACTGTATTGGGACCATCTGCTTTATCTTAGAAACACATTTAGCCTGTAATTTACCTGAGGGCAAGGACTATGTCTTGTTGGTGAATTCCCAGAATCCAACACCTGAATTCAGCACATGGTAGATGCTCAATGGCCTTTGCTGACTGAATGCATGAACAAATGAACAGTATAAGATACAATGATTTCAACAGTAATTTGATTTTTTTTAAGATTTTATTTATTTATTTCAGAGAGAGAGGAAAAGGAGAGAGAGAGCGCACAAGCATGAGCAGGGAGAGGGGCAGAGGGAGAAGAAGCAGACTCCCCATTGAGCAGAGAGCCCAACATGGGGCTCAATCCCAGGAACCCAGGATCCTGACCTAGGCTGAAGGCAGATGCTCAACCACTGAGCCACCCAGGCGCCCCTCAACAGTAATTATTAAAACAATAAGACACGGGGCACCTGGGTAGCTCAGTGGTTGAGTGTCTGCCTTTGGCTCAGGTCATGATCCGTGGGTCCTGGGATCAAGTCCTGCATCAGGTTCCCTGCATGGAGCCTGCTTCTCCCTCTGCCTATGTCTCTAACTCTCTCTGTGTGTCTCTCATGAATAAATAAATAAATAATATTTTTTAAAAAAACAATAAAACATAAGCCTTTTGAACCTGAAAGGAATATCAGACTTTTATTCAGTTTCAGGAATTATATTTATATACTATGTTTCAAATTCATTCTCCAATTACTCACCTGTTTTCGTTCTAAAACCCAGCAAAGGGTTACCTATAAACTCATGGCAGAGTATAATTGGTGGAGAATACGCAAGTCCTTTCCACGCACTTTAGTGAGTGCATGGAAAATAGCACCCTGGCAACCACACAAATAAATATTGGGAGTGACACGTACCATGTTATAGCAAACTCAGAATGCAGCAAGTAGTCAAAGAAATTAGAAGGTGTCGTAAGTTTGAATCCTCCCAAATGCCGGTCGGCCTAACTTCTATGAGCTTCTTGTTTGGAGGGGTAACTCCTCCATTCTCAAGTTATGTGAAGCTCTTTTCTTTGTAGCTGGCCCTTGCTGAGGTCATAAACTTCCAGAACCAGAGTATGGAATTCAGGAACATGGAACGCGAGAGAGGCCTGACAGGAACCAGGCCTCTGACCATGGCCGGTTCCTGCCTCTGTTTCTGTTTCCATAGAAATGACCATCTGATCAGCTGAAATAAGTTCAAGATTCCTTTACATTGTTTTCCTTTCTTCTTCCTTTGGAGATAACCCCACAAGGTTTGGCCAATTGGAAAAAAATGGGCTTGTTGGCTCCAAGTCACCATGTTGGAGAAGTTAAATATTCTCCCAGCAGCGACAGCATGCTTCTACTCCAGCTTCACATTGGTCTGCTCCTGTGATGGCTACCACCCACCCCACCACCACCACCATCTGGGGTGAGGTGCTCACAACCTTTGAATCACCAATCATCTTCCAAGTCACTTCCGGCAGTTGGATAACCTTTATGACTGCACACGTTGCTGGGCATTCAGGATGGTCCCTATCAAACTGAGATGAATGTGTTCCCTAATGTCTGTTTTTATTACATTAGGCTGGGAAGATGAAATCAAAAGAACTACTTTCAACAAAAATGTCCTGTGTGGACAGTTCAATACTCTTTCTACAGGCCCCGGTGATTGCCCTCATTGTATGCGGGATAAAGGCTAAACGCGCAGCTACCCGCTAGTTTGACAAGGCTGTTCTCCCGCCAGCAGGTTGCTCAGACTTTTTTTTTTTTCATAGCAGCCCTCTGATTCCACCAAACCCACTGGATTAACAAAAACCTGAAAGCAAAATAGCACAAAATGATATCCCCCACATGCACCACTATTAGACTTTGCAACCTACAATTACACCAGTTCAATCTAAATGCCCCCAAACATAATTTCATTAATGCCAGCCATTTCAGAACTGGTAAATATTTTCTCTTCTTGGATTTTCTCTTATTATGGGTCTTCAGCCGAGAATGATGAAGCAGATAGGCACAGGCCACCCGAACAATGTAGTGGGGGAACCAACCGCCCGGTCAAGATGACAGGAGAGTGAGGGGCTGGTAGAGGAATGAAGAGGGAAACTGAGAAAGTCAATTTGGAGAGAAAAAGGGGGGAGGGAACAAACAAGCAGAGGAGAAGAGGGAAGGAGATCGAGGAGGAATTCTGTGGGCAGGTACACAGAGCTGTGCCTGGGACTGCACGCCCGTGGCTGGCATCGCCTAGGGAGCTGGGAAGTGCAGTCCAGCAAAGCTGCACGCCACCTGTGGGCACAGGACCTGGGCCTCAGAGCTGCTTTTAAAGGCCAGCCTTCAAGATGTCCTATGGTCTCCGACTCAAACCCTTTAAAGAGATTTCCTCCTGTGATAGAATCCTTTGACTGATACAGATGCACAGTGGGTCGTTAATTTACTTTATCAGAGAAAAAAAATTGTCCTAACATTCTTAGCTGATCCAAAATCTGCCTTCTGTAAAACAGCTTTCCGGAGTTGGCAAAGAAGATTAGGAGGAAGATTGCAGAGCTTGGGCACACCCCGGCGACGTGTGTGTGCTCTTGGGCAGCCCCGCATCGGCAAAGAGAGGGCAGGACATGTGCACAGTGGATCTCAATGGGTGACTCATTTCGGGGGCATTGCAATGGTCCAGAGGAGGGATCAGGGAAAGACAAAGACCTCAATTTTAGTACCGGCTTTGGCACTTGTGAGCTGGGACATGGGGGAAGCTCAAGTGTGTGAACCACCATTCGGTCAACTGGAACAAAGAAAAACAGCACCTGCCTCATAGAGTTCCCGTGACAACTACATGCCATGGGACAGGTAAGGTGCTTCGCACAGGTCTGGCCACACATCTGCCCTCAAAAGAAGGTTGGATAGTATGATTTGCAGTATAATAAAGAGTGATATGAATAGAACCAGAATAGACTCCCCTTTGGGAGTCTTTGGGAGTGGGAGGCCCGGTGGCTCAGTGGTTGAGCAACTGCCTTTGGCTCAGGTCATGATCCCGGGGTCCTGGGATTGAGTCCCACATCGGGCTCCCTGCATAGAGCCTGCTTCTCCCTCCACCTATGTCTCTGCCTCTCTCTCTGTGTCTCTCATGAATAAATAAAATCTTTAAAAAAAAAAAAAAAAAAAAAAGGAGCCTATGGGAGTAAGGGAAATGGGTTAAAACCAGGTTTAGGGTTTTAATTCTCATCAGCAGATACTGAGACTTGAAGCCTCATTGGGGGGGCGGGGGGCGGGTAGCAACTTTCTAAAATGGGGTGAGGTGCTAGAATGGGAAAGATGTTCTAGACACCTGAAGATTCCCCTCTATACGGTCCCTTCATGCTGCTGAGGATGCAAGTTTGCACCTGTGAGGAAGAGAGGCACCCAGGAAGTGTTTCTGGGGGTGTGGGGGATCAGAATGTGGGGTTGAAGTGAAGGAGCTGGGAAAGAAATGGCTGGAATGCAGGTTAAGCTGGAAGTTCTTTCCAGAACAACAAAAGTCTCCTCCTGGAAAATGTCACGTCCTAACTTCGGGGGCAGCTCTGGCAGGAGGAAGAGCACCTGCCCACAAGTCCCTCGGGCAGAGCATGAGGGGAAGCAGGGGGTCTTTGGTTATTGTGCACGCTGAGCTGAGCGACCAGCTGGAGTTCACGGGCATTGTGCTAGCCTGGATTTCACACTGTTTGCACAATTATGAAACAACAGACAACAGAAAAGGTGCCAATTCACTCTTCAAAGGCACACGGACGCCCCTTGTTCCTAGAGTTGGTGTGCGGCACTCAGACATCACAAACACTGTGCCCACTTCCCTCTCTCGGGGGAACCTCATTCAGAGCCCTTCCTTAGGGGCATCCCCACACCCCCATCCTCTGTATGGAGAAGCAGCTCCTGGCTGGATCCATCTAGGCCCCAGGATCACCACACATTTTTGTGGCAGCAGAGCCTTTTGCGAACGCTGGCCCCTGGGCTCTGCCCTCCCTGGCTGCTGGGGAAGGAAAGCAGCTGCATCCCAGAAAACGAATCCACTCAACAAACAATGCAATGCCCCGACTAGTCATAATGAGGTCTGGTTCAAATGTTGGCACACACACAAAATATTAATTAAAATAACGTGCATGATAAATAATATTGGGATCCAAAGCACAAGCTCCTCTAAAATCACAGTTGGTAATTATGTGAGAGCCTGCTAACACACACTCAGAATTCCAGTGTTGCTTACATGACAAAATTAGTCTCAGGGAGGTGACCTTGAGAGGTCGTCTCGTGCGAATATCCTCCTGCTTAGAAACTGAACGATGTCTAAACAACACTGCAAGAAGAGCATTCGTCCTCAGTTCCAAGGGCTAAGGGAAGAAATTCCTTAAGAACTCAACAATTCAATTTAATAACAAATATTTGAGCACCGGCTGGTGTAAGGCTCTCTGCTTATCACTGGGGATAAGGGGTAGGGTGCCGGGGGAGGCACAGTTCACATTTTTAAGAAGTAGCTGGTTAAGGGGAGCTTGGGTGGCTCAGTCGGATGAGCGATCAACTCTCGATTTCAGCTCAGGTCCATGATCTCAGGGTCGTGAGATCAAGCCCCAGGCTCAGTGCTGGGCGTGGAGCCTGCTTAAGACTCTCTCTCTCTCCCTCTGCCCTTCCCCTCCTCCACCTCTCCCTCTCTTAAAAAAAAAAAGGAAAAAGAATAGTAACTAGTTATTGGTTAATACCTCTCCTAGATAAAAAGTCCTTCTATATCCCTCACCTAAATCTTTCATGCTGCTATTAAAAACCAGCGCCACTCATTTAAGTCCTTGACTGAGGACCTCACAGGATTCCAATTCTAGTGCTTCCAGGGTCTTTATCAGGTACCACGGACTTCAGGGTAGGCTGACAACAGGTAAGTATCCCCAGTACAGCTCATTACTGAGATACTGACCTGAAGTTCCCCACCAACTCCCAACATAATGAAGCAATTGTGCAACATCGACTTTATCTAGACCTTTTAAATTATTACCAAATTTGACATTCATTGCCCCAGTTAATCCAGAAGCCTAACTGGGAAAGGAAAAGACCTCATTATCCTAATTCCGAAACCATTTTCTATTTGTGGCTCAGTCAACATTTCGGCATCTCGTTAAACGTATTTAATTTCATTCCCTTAACAATAACCCACGTACCACACCAGTGACCACAACTTCGGCATCCCAGCCCCTAAATTCTATTAGTGTTCAGGAAGCCTCATGGTCGCAACATAATGTTCAATCAGTGCAGAGAAATTAATTAAATTAAAATTATTTTTATTGTGATTTAATTAGCTTGATTTAATTACTTTGTTCACGGACTGAGCATTCTGTTTACAGCCAGATCCCGGCTCTCATTCGTGGCATGAATGTTCCCACAGAATTACATATTTTCTCTGTTCAGCCATTGGAGCGGGCTGGGGGAGTTTGCCAGAAACTCACGATTTATCACAATCAGCATCATCACAAATTATAGGAAGCATCCAGCAATATGATAACTTCTAAATGAAGTGTCTGAAAGCAGGTCATACCAGCAGCCTCGGCTGTTAATCCGTCATATTTCATAGTCAACCTGACACCCTGTCCAATTTGCTGTGCCTGCGTTACCGCTGGGCAGCTCCTGTGAGCTGCTGCCTCTCGGAGGGCCCGCCTCGGGGTGCCCGGCTCCCACGCAGGCTGCGGACCTGCCTGGCCCTCCGCGGCCTCCCCTAGCCCTGGCTCCACGCAGCGGCCACTCCCCCTGGCACTGCTACTTCCTCTTTCTCTGAGCCGGGGTCCTGCGCCCAAGGTTCACCGTCTGAAATTCAGTATTTCCTTCGACCAGGGGATGTAGGCAGCAAACCACAGAGCATTCGCAGTCCCTGGGACTTGGTCTCAGGGAACACCAGCTATTTCCACGACTACATTGCAGTTACTGTCCATATCTTGGAATACTGTGATCACTACTTGAAAACAATAGCAAGTATTAGACCCCACAGGAGTTCATGCGCGTTCTCAACCTTCTTTATGGCAGGCCACGCCACAATACAGTGTGTGATTCCAGCTGGCCGGACAACAGTCCCCTTCCTATTGGTGTCTCTCAAAAATAAAATCAGTTCAGGATGCCTGGGTAGCTCAGTGGTTGAGTGTCTGCCTTTGGCTCAGGTCATGATCCCAGGGTCCCACATCAGGCTCCCCACAGGAAGCCTGCTTGTCCCTCGGCCTATGTCTCTGCCTCTCTCTGTGTGTCACTCATGAACAAATAAATAAAATCTTTAAAAATAAAAACAATAAATTCATAAATAAAGAAAATCAGCTCTAACTTGCCTGTATCAGAAATGTATTGTCTTGATGAGTGCACTCAAGGCTGTATGGAGCTGTTTTTTCATGTTCTAACAACCATATTTCAATAGTTGGGTTTCTCCATGGTCTTAAGTATTTTATTTTACGATCTGAAACCATGTTGCTGAGAATGGAGCCATAGGCTTTGCCAGACTGCTCTAACGAAGAAGCCTGAACTTTTCGTTCCCTGTATGAGTTTTCTGCTGTAACAGATAGATACGACCTTGGTGGTTTCAGGCAACAGAAATGTATATTCTTTTATGATTCTGGAGGCAGAAGTTCAACCTTCATCTCACTTGGCAGAAATCAAGGTGTCATCGGAGCTGTTCTCCCTCTGGAGGCTCTCGAAGAGAGTTGATCTCTTGCCTCCTCTAGCTTCTCGTGGCTGTCAGCAAGCCTTTTGCTTCTGGCCACCTCCTTCCTCTCTCTGCCTCTGTCTTCACATCACCTTCTCCTCTTTTGTGTGTATGATCTCCCTCTGCTTCTGTCTTATAAGGACACTGTTGATGGCATGTAGGGCCCACCTGGATAATGCAGGGTAATTTCCCCATCTCAAGGGTCTTAACTTAATCACACCTTCAAAAGCTTATTTTCTCCTAAATAAGGGGACATTTACAGATCCCAGGGATCAGAGCCTGATCTTCTGGGTGCCACCATTCAGCCCACTAGTCTCTATGCTTATTTAATTCTTTCTTTTTTAAGATTTTATTTATTTATTCATGAGAAACAGAGAGAGGCAGAGATATAGGCAGGGGAGAAGCAGGCTCCTTGTGAGGAGGACTTGCAGGACTCACTCCCTACACCCCAAGATCATGCCCTGAGCAAAGGCAGACACTCAACTGCTTGGCCACCCAGGCATCCCAATGCTTACTTAATTCCTTACTGGTTGTACAGTTCTGGCCTTCAGGAAGGGGCATAAAATTATCTCAAAGATGTGACAAAATTGGCACCAAATCAAAATAGATATTGATGCCAACACCCATTAAAATCATTAGATAAAAGTTCATGAGATGGTTAAAGAGAAACACAAGGCCTTTGAAAAACAAAGTTATCACCAAGGCCTAGGAGAGAAACAAGACCTCTTTCTTCACATCCAGATGAAGAAAGCACAAGCTTCGCAAACTTTGCCACTGGAACACCCTTGGTTTTGGGGCCCTACCCGTCCCAGAGAGCTAAGGCGGGTAGCTCTGCTTGCCCCTCCTCTGCCTCTCATCCTGCCCCAAGGGTGCCGTATTTATGTGTTCTGCACAGTGTTGAATGAGGAACTTATGTCACTGACCAGAAGTGAAAAAGGGCAGGGACTGTGTGTTTTTCAATTAAATAGAACAAGAGGAAGTGAGTGTTAACTTTAACATGAAATACTTAAGCTACCAATTAGAGCTAAATCCCTATGGGCAGGTGTGCCAGACCAGTTTATTGCTAAAAGAAGTTCTATACCCGCCTCTTCCAGAATCATGAAAATGGTGGATGAGTTGACCCAGGGGCAGCCTGATGTCATTCTCTGGTCTAGACATCAGACCTGGCTTCCTGCCCCAGCAATGCCTCTTCTCATGTGATGTCATTCACTAAACCCAACCTCACCAAGCACCAGTCTCCTCATCCGGGGCAGATAGATTACTACAAACATGAAAAACCATTTCATTGGTGTGGATCTTGACGGTCTCATGATCTCTCCTGAGAGATCAGACAACTCAGTGATTTTCGTCTGCCATCTTTACCATAGACTACATGGGCTCCTTAAAGGCAGGGCTCTTCTGGGTGCAGCTCTGAGCATATTGCCTGGCAACCAGAGGACCCTCAATAAATATTCCTTTACTTGGGGATCCCTGGGTGGCGCAGCGGTTTGGCGCCTGCCTTTGGCCCAGGGCGCGATCCTGGAGACCCAGGATCGGATCCCACGTCGGGCTCCCGGTGCATGGAGCCTGCTTCTCCCTCTGCCTGTGTCTCTGCCTCTCTCTCTCTCACTGTGTGCCTATCATGAATAAAAAAAAAAAAAAAAAAAAAAAAAAAAATTCCTTTACTTGAACTGAATGCCTGCCTTACCTGACTCACAGACTCAAAGTGATATTGGTCACACTTTGATTCATGCCCAGGAGATCTGGCCAAGGGCCTGCTAGGGCAGCTTCGGTTACTCCTTTGCCCTACCCCGTGGCCTCCCCCTTGCCCTGGCCAGCGGCAGCATCTACATCTGCCTGTTAAAGCCAGGAGTAAGGGTCTGCATTGCATTGCTACGCTAGCCAGCTCTCCACTCCTGCACCCAGCATCCTCCAGAAAATAAAAACAAATGAAAACATTTAACCACCACCAACAACCATATATATATATGGCATGCTACTTCTGGAGGTAACTCGGAAATGCTACACAGACAGAAAGTATCAATATTGTGATGGATCCTGTTCCTCTTGCACAAAGGACCCTTTTGCAAGTTTCCTTCCAGACATATGACACCTTCGCCCCTTTTAAAATTAGCCTCAGAGAATGCCCTTTTGCACTGGGAATGAGTAGACAGAGGTCTCCATTGCTCATGCTCTCCAATTCAGAGGGCAGGCCCTAACTTGTAAACCTTGGTGCTCTTCAGCAGACTGGAAAGACATTTGAGATGATCTAGTTCAACCTCCTCTCTTTAGGGAAAAGAAAACTAGGGACACCTGGGTGGCTCAGTGATCGAGCATCTGCCTTTGGCTCAGGTCATGATCCCAGGGTCCTGGGATTGAGTCCCTGGCTTCTCTCTTCACCTATATTTCTGCCTCTCTCTGTGTGTCTGTCATGAATGAATGAATGAATAAGTATTTTTTGAAAAAGAAAAATTAAGAGTTATCCATCGTCATAGGGCTTGTTAGCAGCAAAGCATGCAAGCAAGCAGAACCCGCTTCTACTGTCTTTCAGTCCACTGTGGTCTCCATTCTCTTGTGCTCTTCCCTGAACCCAAGGCCTTCACTTGGCCTTGTAGATCTGGCTCAGTGCACTTCCTCACAGCTGAGTGTTCCAAGCTGCCCTAGTAGGCTGAGTTATGAACTCCTTTCACACGTTGGGTGGTGAGAAACTATGTAGAAAAACCATGACAAGGTAATCTGATGTAGAATATTTTGGTAGTGTGATTTTGTAGTATGCCATTTTAATTCCCTCTTCTTGCCTTTCTTGTATTTTTAAAAGTTATTTTATTAGTCATATCTTAGAGGTTACAGTTAACATCTTAAACTTGTAACAACTTAATTTGAGTAATACCAACCGAGTCTCAAAAGTATACAAACACTGTGCTCATAATATCTCCATCTCTCCCCCTTTACATGGTTATTGTCACAGATTGCACCTTTATACATTGTTTGCCCATTAACATACACTTATAATCATTGTTTGTTGCATTTGCCTGCTAATCACACAGGAGGGCCACCTGGGTGGCTCAGTGGTTGAGCATCTCCCTTCGGCTCATTGTGATTCAGGGTCCTGGGATTGAGTTCCACATCAGGCTCCCTGTGGGAAGCCTACTTCTTCCTCTGCCTACATCTCTGCCTCTCTCACTGTGTCTCTCATGAATAAATAAATTAAATCTTTAAAAATAAATAAATAAATCATATAGGAAAAAGAGAGAAGTTGTAAACCACAACCAAAGTGCAATGATACTGGATTTTATAGTTAGTTATATAGTTACCTTTACCTATGTTCTTTGTGTTTTTTTCTAATGACTTTGATTTAGAGTGTACTGTCCTTTCATTTCAGCCTGAAAGGCTCCCTTTAACATTCATCATACACAGCTGATTTACTAGTACTGAACTCCCTCGGCCTTTGTTTATGTGGAAATGTCTTAATATCTCCCTCATTCTTGAAAGATAGTTTTCCCAGATATAGGATTTTCAGTTTTTGGGTTCTTTCTTCCAGACTTTAAATATGTCATCCCACTGCCTCTGGCCTCCATGATTTTTGAAGGGAAATAAGTTGTTAATCTTACTGTGGATCCCTCAAACATGGTAAGTCCTTCTCGGTGCTTTCAAGATTATCTCTTCATCTTCGTGTTTTAATAGTTTGACTATAATGTGCTTCAGTGTGGGTCTTTTTGAGTTTCTCCTGCATGAAGTTCATTGAGCTTCTTAAACATGTATGTTCATGTATTTTTTTCAGATTTTAGAAATTTTCAGCCATTATTTATTCAAATTGTTTTCTTCCCTTTTCTGTCTTCTCCTAGGACTCCTTCCCAAAATGTGTATATTAGTATGTTTCATGCTATTACACACATCCCTCATGCTCAGTTCACTATTCTTCATTTTCTTTTCCTTTTGGTCCTCAGACTACAAGTTCATTGACCCTTTTTTTCCTGCTCAAATCTTCTATTTAACCCCTCTAGTGAGTTTTTCATTTCAGTTACTGTTCTATTCACCTCCAAAATTTCTGTTTGGCTTCATCTCTTTGTTGATATTCTTATTTTGTTCATGCATTGTTTTCCTGATTTCTTTTAGTTCTCACTGAACAGAGTTAAGACAGCAGATTTAACATCTTTGACTAATCATTCCAATGTCTGGGACTCCTCACAGATGATTTCTATCAAATTTTTTTTCTCCTGCGAATGGGCCATATTTTCCTGGGATTCCTCAGTTTTTGTTTATTTTTTGGTAGATTTTGTATTGTTGAGAACTGGACCTTGAGTATTAAATTATGGTAACTCTAGAGATTTAACTCTCCTATCCCTTTAGAATTCCTGAATCTTATTTGTTGAAAGCTAAAGCCAACTGTTACTTTTCCAGACTATTTTCGCAACATATGTATTCCTTGTTTTGTGTGGTGCCTGATATTTCTGTTCTATCTGTAATCAGCTGGTAACCTGACAAAGATTTCCTTAAATGTCCACCTTTCAAAAGGGGTGAAGGGCAGAAAAAAAAAAAAAAAAAAACTGTTCCTGTCTGCTGAAATCCTTTCAGAGGCTGCTTCATTCCATAAATGGGCTGAAAGTTCCTGCCAACTCAATCATTGTTTTGTTGAAGGGACAGATTCCTAGAGCTTTCTACTCTGCCATTTTTATGATGTCATCCAGTAGTGATTGATTTTAATTTAGAAACGATAGAGAGAAAATAATAATTAATTCAAAGTCCAAAGTACACGTGTTTCCCAAACATGAAAAAACATTTCATCCGTGTGGATCTTGATTGTCTCATGGTCTCTTATGAGACATAAAACAACCCAGTGATTTTGTCTGCCATCTTTAAGACATATATATTCTAAATTCTAAAAATCCCTCTAGGAGGCAGGCAAAGTGTAAAACTTGCTGGAAGCATGATCTAGAAAAATCTTCAACCTACAAAAGTCTAGCAGGAGGGTCAGAATTGAAAGATCAAAGTGATATTGCTAATAAGAGACATCTTCTAGAGCATGAAGAGGGAAAGCCAGTTCTCAGGATCAAAGAATGCTTGATCAAGAGAAACACTGAGTCTGACCACAAAGGAGTCCCCAACCTCCCAGTACTTAACCTTTCTTTTTGTGCTATGGAAAAAAATGCTATAAACGTTAGAAGTAATCACTGTATGTTGTACAAGCATTTGTGGACGTGTAAAATAAAAGTTACATATAATGAAAAAAAAATGCACTATGCACTTAGCATTCAGCCACCTGGCAGCTTCTAGCATCCTCATCTTATGGTTCTGTTTGGTCACTTAACTTAAATATCATGTGTACTTTGCTCTCACGCAATTAGACCTCTCTTGAGAACAAGAATAATTTCTTAAACATTATAATTAAGCTAAAGGAGGAAGAAGGAGAAGAAGGAAGAGGGTATGGGGAAGGGTGTATTCATTTCCTGGGGCTGCCATAACAAATTACCACAAACTTAAATGGTTCAAAACAACAAAAAATTTATTCTCTCTGGAGACTAGAAGTCAAAAACTCAAGGTGCCAGCAAGAAAGTACTCCCTCCAAAAGCTATGAACTTCACCTTGCTTCTTCTAACCTGGGGCCTGGTAGCTCCAGGCATTTCTTGTCTCATGGTAGCATAACTCCTGTCCTGCTTCTGTCTTCTCATTGCCTTCTCCTCTGTGTATCTCTCTCCATTCTGGTCCTCTTACACAGATATCAATCACTGGATTTAGAACCTACCCTAAATATAAGATAATCTCATCTCAAGATCCTTAATTTAATTGCCTCTGCGAAAACCTATTTCCAAATAGGATCACATGCACAGGTACTATGGGTGTGGTATAATACAAAAATATATTTGGTCTTTGTCCCCAGTTCCTGACACAGAGCTCTTAAAACTCTTGGGATTTCCTGAGTGATAGAGTGTGTTTGTTATTCATAATGTGCCTGTTTCAATGACACTGGAGTTTTATGCTAATGAGGTAACTTAGGGCCTCTTGATACCCTCAGCATAGGACTAGTCACCAGAAAAACCAAGTGATTGGAGACTTGGAACTTTCAGCCTCACCCATCAATCTCTTGGAAGGTGAAGGTAGGAAGGCTGGAAATTGACCTCTATAAAAACCCTTTAACAATGTGATTCAAAAAAAAAAAAAAAAAAAAAAAACAACAATGTGATTCAGAGTTTCCAGTTGCTGAATACATCAGGGTGATGGGAGGGTGGCACCACCAGAGAGAGCATGGAAAGTCCCTACTCTTGGTTCACACCTTGCCCTGTACATCTCTTTCATCTGGCTATTCCTGAAGTTTATTCTTTCAAGTAAACCAATAAACATAGGTAATCTGTCTTCCTGAGTTCTATGAGCCATTCTAGCCAATTATCAAACCTGAGAGGGGTTTGTGAATAGCTTCCATTTATACCTGGTCAGTCAGAAGTCTGGATGGCCTGAGACTCACAACCGGCATCATAAGTGGGGCAGTTTCATGTGGCTGAGTCCTTAATCTGTGGGGTCTGCACTAACTCTGGGTAATACATGTTGGAATGTAACGGAATTGTTGGACAACCAGTTTTAGTGTTGAAAACTAGAGCACTAGGCAGCCCTGGTGGTGGCTTTAGTGCCACCTTCAGACCAGGGTGTGATCCTGGAGACCAGGATCAAATCCCACGTCGGGCTCCCTGCATGGAGCCTGCTTCTCCCTCTGCCTGTGTCTCTGCCTCTCTCTCTATGTGTCTCTCATGAATAAATAAACTCTTTAAAAAAAAAAAAGAAAACTAGAGCACTAGTTGGTGTCAGAGAAAACACCCCACAAAAGTTAGGATTTGGATGTGTCTTTCGGGGGGGATACATAATTCAACTCCCTATAAAGGGGAAGGGAAAGAAGCCAGATCCTTGTATTCTGACAAACATCTACAGTACCAAGTACGTATTAATTACATGTATGAATATGTTACTTATGAAATCAACTTAAGAAGGCAGAGAGGTTAATGGTGCTTCATGACAGACTTCTTTTGCTCCTGGTTAGACAGGAGGTCTTTGCACAAACTTTATAGGAAAGATTATAAGACTTCAGTACCTACTCTACCTTCCCATTAATCCTGAGTTTACATTGCAGGTGCTCTTTTGGGAGGACAGGCAGGAAATATGTATAACATTAATGAGGGTGAAATCGGTAAGCAGATCACTGAAATTATGACTGCTGGTAGAGCTAAGGAGGCATTCAAAGATTTGGAGCCAGAATTTGGGTACCTTTTGACTCCATTCTTGGAACATCCCCTGCAGTTTCTCACCACTAAAAAAGAAGTGATTTGGATTCATGCCAAAGTCCACAGCCAGTAGAAGGGAAACCATTTATTGTTCTCAATCTATGAATTTTTCTTTTCTTTTGTGTCATTTGTCTTTCTTTTCCAGCACTACATTTTCTCTCTTTATTTCTTTAAAACAACAACAACAACAAAGAAAACAAACATTTGCTTTCACAGACATGAAGTTTCATCTTGCATTAATACCATGTGGTAGATATCATTATTGCTACCTTATAGAGAGTGAAATGGGGCCTTAAAGACATGCTGTAAGGTTATGCAGACACTCAGTTGTGAAGCTGAGAATAGGACACAGGCACTAAAACCCAATGATGACTCCCTTTCTACTCCTACCGTTTCTTTTTTCTCCTTTTCCCCATTCCAAAGGGACTCACAGGCTTACAACATGCACCCAGGATTCTAAGATCCATGGGTTCCAGCACTCTTAGTACCAGAACTACCTGGAAACTTTTTATGAAAGCTGATGACTGGCCTGATCTTAGGTCAATCAAACCATGACATCCAATGGTGCAGCCTGGACATCAGCATTTTTTCAAAGCCCCCATGTGACCCTAATGTGCATCCAGGATTGCGAATCATTGCTATAATGTTTACGCCTCTTATTAACCATAGAAAAGAAAATATTCACTCCCCTCAGACTTAAGCAAATCTCTGGAGCATGTCTTAGTAAAACTGGTTGACAGAAACCAAGGGCAAAGTAACAAATGAGACTTACAGATGATAATGTGAGCTGACACATTTAATGCCCCTCCCTTCTCAAATCCCACTGAAACCATAGACTCATCCTATATAGAGAAAAGTCTTTAACATTCATGCAAAATAGGGAAGAATGGTATTGATGCACTAGAAACTTTGAGGAGGTCGGCATGATTTGGTGGAGGTGAAAACAGAGGGGTCAAAGTACTGACAAGAGCTATATAGCGCTGACAAAGAAAGGCTATGTGGGGAGTAAGTGAATGAAATTTCCCACAAAGACCTGGGAAATTCTCGCATGTGAACTACAAGAGAATGGGACTGTGAGACAGTTGGTGGGTGGAGCTTAGGGCAGTTTGGCAACTACACCAGTGTCTCACACAGAACTGCTGGCCACCTGGAGGGATTTGGGGAAGGCCCTCATCAGTGACCGAAGAAATAAAAACTTAAAATTTTCCCTCTGGGACTCAGAGAACAGAAACCAACACTATCACTGACAAAATCATCTCAAATTTCCAAGCCAGGTAAATATAGATCTCCTTTCAAAGAACAAGGCAAATCGAAACAAAATTAAAATCCCAGAACATGAAAAGATTGAGCACACAAAAAAGAAAGAAAATACTTTGAAGAATCAGAGCAAATGTTTAATCTATGAAATAAACTTATTCCAAAGAGCAGGGATTTTTAATTTGGATTTTCAACATGTTGGAAGGACATTATGGAGAATAGCTACAAAGAAGCAATTGATAAATACTTCTATTGGTGAATAAGGGCAGCCTGGGTGGTTCAGGGGTTTATCACCACCTTCAGCCCAGGGCCTGGAGACCCAGGATCAAATCCCACGTAGGGCTCCCTGCATGGAGCCTGATTCTCTCTCTGCCTGTGTCTCTAACTCTCTCTCTCTGTGTCTCTCATGAATAAATAAATTTAAAAAAACCTTAAAAAAAAAAAAAAAAGATGTTCTATTGGTGAATGGCATGCTGGCTAGAATCTTGTTTAAATCAACTTTAATCTGAGTTGTGTGGCAGATTAAAACTTCCAAAGATGGCAAATCTCCCAACCCACATGCTCATATGCAATGTGACCTTCCTCTTTCATCAAGAAGGGGAGTCTAGGGATGCCTGGTGGCTCAGCGATTGAGCATCTACCCTTGGCTCAGGGCGTGATCCCAGGATCTACGATCAAGTCCCACATCAGGCTCCCTGCGGGGAGCATGCTTCTCCCTCTGCCTATGTCTCTGCCTCTCTCTCTGTGTGGGTCTCTAATGAATAAATAAATAAATCTTAAAGAAGAGAGGGAGTCTATTTCTCTACATTTTTTAATTTAGGCAGAGAGCAGGAGGATCAGTTTGACCTTTCTGACCAATAGAATATGCTGGAAGTGACACTATGCCAGTTCTGGTCATAGTTGGCCTGACAGCTTTTGCTCCCCACCCATTGAAAGTTAACAGCCATGTAAAAGATATGACCACCTAAGACCACCAAGCTGTAGGAAGCCCAAGCCTTGCAGAGAGACCCCAAAAAGTGAGACACCACAGAGAGAAAGAGAAATTGAGAGAGGCCATGCCTTGGGACTGAGAAGATAGCATGGAAGTGGACCACCCATCCCAGCTGCACTAGCTAAGGCAATGTGATCAGAAATACACCACCCAGCCAAGCTACTAAATTACTGACCCTCAATATTATATGCAAAATAAAACGGTGGCTCCAAGCCACAAAGTTTCAGTGTAGTTTGTGAAACAGAAATAGATAGTAGTAAAGGCAGCCCACAGCAACCTGGGGTGTCCCACAAGACAGGAGGGTTGAGGGAATGTTGAAATCCCAAGCCACCTTCCCTAGCTCAGCTCCCAGAATCCTGGCAGCCAGTACATTACCCTACAGGCAAGACACAGCAGCTCTTCTCTGGGAATTCTGACCAGTTCTAGGGAAAAGACCTAAAGCAACTCACTTGAGAGCGCCCCACAGTAGTCCTACAGAAAAGCTCCTTTCATTAAGACCTTAATCACCTTTCAGTCCCCTTCCCTAAACATATGCAAACAACCCAGGATTCCCAGGCCTGTGAGAAAGCCTTTAATATGAAACACTCAGAAGAAAGGAGATTTAAAGGAAACAGATTATGAGGGGAGGAGAAAAACTAAAAATCAAAATGATCATTATTGTCCCTAAAGAAGGAGACAGAGGAGAAAACACTGCATCCATAAAACAAGAACAGGATGCTATTCAAAAGAACAAGTAAAAAAAAAAAAAAGAAAGAAAGAAAGAACAAGTAGTCCAAAAACAAAACAAAACAAAAACAGAGCTTTTGGAAATTAAATATATGACAGTATAAGTGAGTAACTCATTCAAAAGGTGATGATAAGTTGGGGAAATTTTTTGGAAAATAAAACAAAAGTCAGAGATTAAAAAGAAAAGAGGAAAGATAAGAAAATTAGAGGACAGGTATAGACCAACAATGATCTGTTCCACCCAAACAATAAAGAGTTCCAAAGAGAAGGAACAGAAAAAACGAAGTGGAGAAGATCACCAATAAGGTAATTCAAGGGAACTTCCCAGAATTGAAGGGAATGACACACATCGAGTCATATCATCATGAAACCTCATATCATCATTTAGAAAAAGAAGATTCTGCAATGAGGTGGAGGGAGGCCAGAGAGGGACAGAGATTGAGAGACAGAAAGGTCACATACAAATGAAAAGTAACAGAATGACTTAGGACTTCTCAACAGCAACAAAGAGCACTAAAAGACAATGGTGCAACATCTTCCAAATTCTGAAACATTCTCTCCACACTGAACTTATCTATGAACATGTGCAGAATGAAGATATTTTCAGACATGAGAAATTAATCTCCCACACACTTTCTTTTAGGAAACTATGGGAGAATGTGCTTCATAAAACAAAGGAATTAACCAAGAAGGAAGAAAATATGAAATCCAGGAAACAGGCTTCAACACAATAGAACAAAGAGAATTCCCAGGTGTTAGTGAAGGGGAAATCTCAGAATGAGAACAGCCAGTTCAGACAAGAGCTGGTCAGAGGACTTCAGGAAAGACTACACCAGAAGTCGAAGGGACAAGATGTCTGATGTGAATGCACATCTCAAGAAGAGATCTAGAACCACTGGTATAGAATTGGGGCCAATAAGTGTTATGTGAATCAAGGAAAGACACAAAACAACTACAATCTAGAACAGCACTCTCCGGTCAAAACAAAGTATGAACAAATAATTTTACATTTATTATGAGTCATATTTTACAAAGAAAGAGCTGAAAGGTGCCTGGCTGGCTCAGTCAGGAAAGCATGTGGCTCTGGATCTCGGGCTCATGAGTTCAAGCCCACGTTGGGAGTAGAGTTTATGTAAATAAGTAAATAAGTGGGCTGAAATTTTTAATTGGTATCAATAACATGTTTTATTTAACCTAATATATCTAGAATATTTCACCATAAAATCAACACAGAATTATTGAGATATTTTATATTCTTTTTTCACACGAATTCTTTGAGATCCAGACTGTTTTGCATTGACAGCCTACCTCAATTTGCACACTCTAATTTCTCAGAAATCCTTGATTTCACCTGAACTTAGTTTTCCTTAAATTTGCAGCTGAAAAGGTTCTTCACACACCAGAGGTGTTCCAAACATACTTAAAATTTTTCCAAAAGCCATCACCTTTTAAATTCAGATGTAAAAGAATTAAAATTAAATAATATTAAAAATTAATTCCTTAGTCACACTAGTCACAGTTCAAGTATTCAACAGCCACATGTCCCTATTGGCAAATGTATTGGATAGCTGAGATCCAGAGAGATCAGAAAGTTATTCAGAAAAGAAAAAGTAATCATTGTCACTATAGAGCTCAGCTTCAAATAACATACTCTGAGTATTCATTTAATCAAAATTATAAGATGAACTCCATGGGGAAGACAGGGATAGGAAACATTCATTGTGTCAAAGGGGGAAGAAGAAAGAAAGCTAAGTCTTAAAGTGTCTAAAACTGAAAAATTAAAAAGTACTAATATAATCCTGTTAAATAGAAACAGAAGTAAATACAAAAGGAATCTATCAACATCATTTCAAGTGAATGCCTATGGGTAAGGAGAACTGAGGGAAAATGGGTTTGGGACTCTTCTATTTCTCTGAAACATCACAGTATTGGTTGACTTTTTAAACTTTAAGATTTGATTTTTGAAAAGACCTTGACAAATGATCAGTGGACAGTCTATCCACAAGTGTGTGGGTTAAGAATTTTCTATGTAATATTCTCACTCTCTTACTCCCTCTTTCTCTATAAAATAAATAGGTATTTTTAAAATGAGGGAGGCCTGGGGGACTCATTCAGTTGAGCATCTGACTCTTGATTTTGGCATAGGTCGTAATCTCAGGATCATGATATCCAGGGTCCCACTCTGCTCAGAGCAGAGTCTTCTTCTCTCCCACTCCTTCTGCCCCTTCCCCTGCTCACACATGTTCCCTCGTGCATTCTCTCTCTTTCTCTCTAGAAAATAAAGAAATACATCTTTAAAAAATAATTTTCCATTTAATATTGCAAATGTAGGGTCATCACTTTAAAATACAATGCCTCCTCATCATCCTCTATAAGGAGGCAGCCCCCAGTCTCAGATGGAAAAGAAAGCTGACAGAGAATGCAGTGCAACATGCATCCCCTTGGCCAAATCCCAAATCTCACTCTCAAAGACCCATGCCTTGTGCAGGCTTAAGAGAGGCTTTGAAGTCATACAAAATGACTTCCTGAGGGTGTCTGGGTGGTTCAGTTGGTTAAACGTCTGCCCCTGGCTCAAGTCATGATTCCAGGGTCCTGGGATCGAGTTCAGACTCCCTGCTCAGTGGAGAGTCTGCTTCTCTTTCTCCCTCTGCCCCCCCCCCAACACTCTCTCAACACTCTCTCTCTCTTTATATATATATATTTAAATGGCTTCCTGAGAATCACAAGGGGATAGAGGAGCCAGGGGAAGGGAAGTGTGGTCCTTAGATGAATGTCACACAGGCCACAGGGTAAGTGGGCATTGCATCCCACTTTCTCCACACCTCAAACCTGCCCTTTTGATGGAGAAAAGCTACTCTCCTTATGGTCCCATTGGTACCTCCTCCAAGCCAAGGCCTACCATCCTTCCTGGCTCAGTGCAGAGGTTCTCCTTCCTTTAAATTCTCCCTGACTACTCCTGTCCTCACCAACTATCTTTTTCTTTTTTTCCTTTTTTTTTTTTTTTAACTCATGTGGTACATCTCACACAGTTTGGGCCTTAATTATAAACTGTGGAATCGTATACTACAATCTCACACATAATTTCCAAGCTGCATGATAAGAACTAGGACAATACCATATGCTTCTGCATGCCCCCATCACACTGAACATAGGAACAAATCCATAGTATAGGTTTAAAAAGTATTTGATGATCAACTGTTGACAGTGATACTGAAATGTGTTCATGCATTTTTTGTAGTACCTCTGATTTCAGAAGTTATGGTATTTTATAGGTAGGCAGATCCCTGAGAGAGAGAGCATTTTTTAGACATAGGAACTCAGGTACAGAGCTGAGTTCATTTCCCTTACAGTTCATGATACAATATTGGAATTGGGCAATACAAAAACTTCTCCCTTCTTTAATTTAATTTGGATTTTTTCCCCTTTATCCTCAATCCCCATGACCTGTCTCCTTCCTCTCCCCACTCAATAGACAGTTGTCGAATGGATTAGGAATTTGCCCTTGGAAATGTACATATTTAAAAATAGAGTGTTTGTCTATACTATGCTTCTCTTAACTTTATTAAAATAATATGCTACAGATGTTCTTTTTCATTTACCATTCTTTCTAAAAAGCCTGTTTCCATTGCTTCAACTGCTGCATAGTATTCCACCATCAGCTTCGATCATACGTCATCTATCCATTCCCCAAATGATGCAACCCTCTGAGACCCAAAATAATCCCATGAGGAACATCCTCACATATCTGTTTCCATATGGACATATGCAAGAGTTTCTCTGGCATATAGTGAGATAGCTGTGTTACAGAATATAAAAATATATAATGTGGCAAAGTATTTTTGAATTGCCCCTCACAATGGCTACACCCATCTCGCTTCTACTAGCTGTGGATGAGAATTCGCTGTTGTGTAATTCAGAAACAGCTATCAAACAAAATGTGACAGAAACAGCTTTGGGAGCATAACTGAGGCCCTCAGCAGATATGATGCTCATCATCTCCATGGAAGGAGAAGACAAAAAAAAGGTGGGGGGAATCACACAAAACAAGGCTGTTGCTTACAGGTTTGTTTATCTGATTCACTTCCTTTTTTTTATTATTTTTATTTTGTTTTTAAGAAAAGAATCTCATTCTCTTCTCTCTCTCTCTCTCTCTCTCTCTCTCTCTCTCTCAAGGATTTTATTTATCTATTCATGAGAGACATAGAGAGAGAGGCAATGACACAGGCAGAGGGAGAAGCAGGCTCCCTGTGGATAGCCCAATGCAGGACTCCTTCCCAGGTACTCCGGGATCACGACCTGAGCCAAAGGCAGACACTCAACCCCTGAGCCACCCAGAGACCCCTGGTCCACTTCCCTTTTAAGTGAGGGACAGGACTAAGCTCTGGCTAAGAGATGCTGCTTACCCAGTCTCCCTATTCTCTGCTTCTGACTCTTGGATGTACTAGTTAAGGAACCACTAATTTTTAGACAGTCCTTTTGATTCATATCTCAAAAGAATTCTCCAACTTGGGAAAAGAAAGAAAGTGGGGGAAGAAACAAGAAGGTGTTAGTTAAGCCTACCGAACCCATAGGCCTGAAATGGTAAAGGCTTACATGATCCACTAGAAGAGGTAAGGCTCTGAAGTTGACGTTTATTCCCTATTAACAGAGGAACTGACGATCCCTTTGCCAGCAGGGCTGAGTGAAATATCTCTGTCTTTTCCTGCTCACATCCTCGTGTTTCATCACCCAGGGCTGCAGGGTCCCAAGGCATGAGCTCGTTTGTTGACTCCTCTTCCTGCCCCACATCTGGGATTTACCCCACCGTGGCTCCTCTGGGGACTCCTCTGCCGTCATCCTGTGGCCTCATGTCGGAGCTGGAAGATCAGCCAAGTAAGACTCCCTTCTCCCACTCTGCCTCAGCTGCCAGACCTAGGGCGCTGGGTGACAGGACCACAGACTCGGGTTGGGGTGAGGCCAAGGCCCCCGAGAAAGGGCAAACAGCCTTCTCCCCGCCAGGGCACAAGACACCTTCCATGAGCCCCTCAGCTTCCCTTGCCGGATTCCCACCATCTGGGGTCCACCTCTGACTTGACAGACTCCTGTTGGTCACATCTGGCTTCAGAGAAAGAAACCAGGAGTTAGAAGGCCTAAGCTCACAGGCAGCACTTGGCACACACAATAGAAGCAGCTGCTGTTTATAGTCCTTTTTAGGGTGGCCTCAAGCTGGACCTCACACTTCCTCTCCCTGGCTTTCCCCTGTGGGGCATTGTTTTACACAGAGCATCTGGAACCTCGCAATCTTGCAGCTCAAAAGGAAGAAGAAAAAAGAAGAAAAAAAAAATCCACGAATCCCATGCATCTGTGAAACTCCAATGAACTCTCTCCTTGGGAAAAGTTCCCAGACTCGCTCTCGGCTTCCCACTCAGGTAAGGCAGGTCCCTACGGTCCCTGACCCTCACCTCTCTGTCCATTCCATGGGAATACAAAGGCCAGCCATTCGGAGATCCAGTAGAAAAGCTACCCCACAGAGGCTTGTTCTAAAGAACAGCCTAGAAGGCCTGAAACACTTCCAATTTCTTAACTGCCAAAAAAACCCAGCATGAATTCAGGTGGGCAGTTCAAGCCCAGCACCACATGGCGTGGGAGGCAGGTAGCAGGGGCCTTCCCAGAGCCTTCCCGCTTGGTACTGTTATCTGTGTGCCTCCTCTGACCCCAGGGCTTCTCTTCCCTGGTCCTGTCCCCATAGAAACAAGCGCAGAGCTGGCAGGCGCCGAGAAGGCTCCGCGCACCATCTGACTCCGCGCCCCTCCAATACCCACTCCTGATTTCAGACGCCTGAGCTGGCTCCGCTGGGCAAGGTGGCGCCTAATTACCTCCCTTCTGTTTTTTTCCCTCCTCTCGTCCTCTCCCCTCCCCACCCCTCAGAGGACAGCCTTTCCAAGAAATAACACACACGCACACACCTGGCACGATGCGATAGGGAAGCTCACCATGGATACCGGGCTACCATTCCCACTCCGGCAGGGGCTCCTGGGAATAAGTAACTATCTCTAGAATGCTACAAACTCCAGATGTGCACCGACTAGTGCCTTGAGACCCGGCTTCCTTGTCTCATTATGCCGAGTTTTTTCACAAGTTTCATATATGCATATCAAGCCTTCAGAAGGGGAAAAAATGGGAAATGGTAATCTTCCTTTTAATATGCTACCACATGCCAGCCCGGAACAGCTGTGCACACACACCACCATGGACTGGACATGAAATATAGCCCAGGACCATTTTTTAAGCATTCATTCCCAGGGCTTACAAAACACATTTACTTGGAGGGAGGTCACACAGTCTTCCTTCTGCATAAAAAGGTGGCTTTGAAATAGGTACAGCCATCTGGAAACAGCCTCCTCTGCCATTGATATGTAAAATGCACATATTACACCATCTTGCTCGGGACTGTACGGCAGGAGGCAGAGACACGCAGAGGCCCATAATTGTTTAAATATACAGCCTCCGGTTCTCCACAGTGCTTACCTTGCTCTGAAAAAACCATTTGCCAGCAGTCTAGGTGACTCTGGACAGGCTGGAGAGGCAATTTGCTCATGGGGGCGTTCATCTGTGTGCAGGAGGAGTGTCCTGGAGTCCAGATTTGGGGGGAAATTATTTGCACGCTCTCCGGTGCTGCTCCAGCCTTGCTAATAAGAAAGAATATGTCAAGTGCATGACTGGGAGTAAATAGCAAACACCCCATCGAAATAATGACCTCTGCTCTTTTGCTCATTATAGCCGAGCATTTGCTTCCCTCCCTAGAAGACTTAGATCCCACCTTTAATAACTGGTTTTGTCAGGCATTTAAAGGAAAAGAGCAATGGGTCCTATTTCACTAATTGATCTCAATGTAGTCAGGGGGATGCTTCTGTATGTTTATTAACATTTGCTCCTTAAAATGAGTGTGTTCCCCCCACCCCACCCAGCAAGACCTCACTGTTGCAGACCTTATCCAAATAAATTCTTGACCTCTGAAGCTATTGAACTTGTGTGTTGTTTCTTCCATTTTTATTTCCTGGGCTTGGTTTTCATCTCTGTTCATTTAAAAAAAAAATATATATATATATATATATATACGATTTGGATAATATAAATCAGCTGCTTTAAAATGTAAAATGCCACCCCAAAGCTAAACGCTGTCCCTCTAAAAAAAATACCCCTGAAAGAATACAGAGCCCTGGAGTAACTCAAAGGGTTAAGCTGTTAAATGCACAAATAGCAGAGCTCCCGTTAGTGAGAGGAGAGAGAGCCCACTGGAAGGAGGAGATCACTCTAGGTCAGCCTGTCCTTTACATTGTGAAGAGCTAGAAAGGGGCTAATAAACCCAGCAGCCTATGGCAAAGGTAATTTATTTTATATTCCTAGTCATCACACGCAATATTTTTTGGAGGGGGAGAGCAAATATAATTCAAAGAAAGTGATAAACAATAAAAAAAAAAAAACCACAATGTCTAGTGACACTTCCACCCCCAAGTTCAGAGAACGGGAGCCTCTCTCTGCTTTTGTGGTGCCTTTCTCATCCTGTTTGTGTGTCAACATGTTCAGAGCACCTACCCAAGGCGGGGGTGGGGGCTGGTGGCTCTGCCTAAGCCTGGGGTCGCTAGTCCTTCTTACAGGCTGGAACCCCCTGAGATAAGCGACTCCCAGGTGTGGGCACACACACAGGCACCCCCCAGCCCCACTCCCTGGAAGACACATCCACTTGACTTATGCATGGGCCCCTGGCCGGCAGCAGCTACCAAGTGGGCAGCTCCTCCGGCCCTTCCTGAGCCAGCCTGGGGGACAGCTACTCCCGGGGGGCTGCGAGGGAGAAGCTGGGCCCTCTCTGCTCCCTGCTCTCGTCTGGCACTTGCCACATTGCACGTGGATGAGGTCATTGGACTGCAGATGAGGTAACCGTGCAGCCTGCCCGGGAGCTGGGAGAGGTTGCCATGTGACCGCGGGTGTAAACACAGCGAGGTCCCCGGGGCACCGACAGCTGGGCTCCGCTGCAGCGGGTGGGAGTCTGGGCAGGCTCTTAAAGGGCCAAATCGCTGCCTGAGCTGGGGTCATGGCCACCTCGGACACTGGCCTCAGGGCACGGCAACATCCTCCAGGGAGGAGGGCTGGCTGGTCCTGTGATGGGTTGGGGGGGCAGAGGTCAACAAGTAACACTGCCCCTTAAAAGGGGAGCTTCCTGGGGCAGAGACTGCAGACAGAGGGCTGTGTGGTCCTCTTCTGGTTCAGCTTTAAAATCTCTGCACCCTCCCCCCCCCCCCCCCCCCCCCCCCCCCGGGTGGTGAAGGTGGTTCTAGCATGTGAACATTCAGTCACATTGTCTAACGGTCTCTAAGTTCTAATGGTCTCTAAGTTTAAAAACAAGCATTTTTTAAAAACCAGTATAGAAATACATTTTAAAAAAGATTTTATTTATTTATTCATGAGAGACAGAGAGAGAGAGAGAGGCAGAGACACAGGCAGAGGGAGAAGCAGGCTCCATGCAGGGACCCCGCTGCAGGACTCGATCCCAGGACCCGGGGATCACGACCTGAGCCAAAGGCAGACGCTCAATCACTGAGCCACCCAGGTACCCCAGAAATACATTTTTTTAAAGCTCTTCTGTATTATAGAATGACAGAGGGCATTGCCAGATGCAGAGCTGTGCCGCTCAGGTGTTCCACGGTCCTGTGATTCTCAGGGGAAGGAAGCTCTTTTCAAGGTCACACCGCATTAACTGAATTCTGTATCTATCCCATCCCTTCCCCAGGTGCGCCTTTTTTACTGAGCCCTCCCACGTACAAAGCAGTTCTGTACCTTGGACTATACTGAACACTGGGAATTTTTAGGAAACGTGATTGGCCTCCTGCTCTCAGTGCTCACAGCACCAGCAGACAATTCCTGTTAGTACACACTAGAGATCATCTACGAATGACTATGAGAAAGGAGATGCATGCACGAAGGGGAAATGTGAGAACCAGGAAACAGAGGGCATCTCAAGGATGACCTCCCTGAGAGCCTCATTAAGCTGGGACCAAAAGCCTAAGAGTCACCACAAAAGTCACAGCAGTAACAAAGAGGCACTTCTGGGTATGTCACGTGTCTTACAACCATCCGTCAGTAAGTTCACTGTGTTCCCCATTTTCCCGACGCTCACACAGCTTGAGAGAAATTAAGTAACCTGCCCAAGGAAGTGGCAAAAATCAGAATTTGAACTGAGGGGTGGGAACCCAGAGGCCTGCATTCTATAATCACTCTGCCCCAGACACAGTCAAGGGGACACCAAGACAAGAATCTCACAGCCAGGCGTGAGGCCTATAACCTGCCAGCAACACAAGCAGCTGAACTCACAGGAAGAATGGGAAGACCCCAGGAGATGAGAGCTAGGTGATGGGAAGAACGTTTTGGAAAGAGAAACCAGCATATGCATAGGATCATGTGTGTGCACACTCACACGTGCACGCAGACACACAGACATGAGAGACGGAAAAAGAGAGGGACTTCATCTGCCATGCTAAAGAATTTGAACTTCTGGGGCGCCTGGGTGGCTCATCTGCCTTTGGCTCAGGTCATGATCCCAGAGTCCTGGGATCGAGCCCCACAGCAGTCGGGAGTTGCCTTCTGCAGAAGAGAATCACCAGGGCCTGGTAACTGATTGGACGTGGGGCGGCGCGTGGGTGGAAGCGGGAGGAAGATGTTTTCTGGTGGAGCTGCAGGATGTGGAAGATCAGGTTTAGATATGCTCATTAGGCACTCAGACATGCAGGTCTCAAGCTCAGGAACCAGATCTGGTCTGAAGATATCATTTTAGGAGTCACCAATGTATACAAAGCGACCGGACCTTGAGAGTTGCTCAGCATGTCTGAGATGCTACTAATACCCCATTTCTTTTTTATTTATATATATATATATATATATTTTTTTTTAACCCCATTTCTTTAACATGGGTCTTTTGGATCCTTTTAGAAAGGCACATTCTCCTCATGAGGACAAGGGACATTTTTTGGTCTTATTCTACAATTGTTCCCCAGTACATGGCATATAGAATATGGTAAATATTCCATAAGCATTGTGGAATAAATGGGGTATTCAGGCCTGAACAAAGTAGAGAGATGAATAAAAGAATGGAAGGATGACTCTTTCTAAAATAAGATATGAGGGGCACCTGGGTGGCTCAGTGGGTTAAGCATCTGCCTTCGGCTCAGGTCATGGTCCTGGAGTCCTGGGATCAAGCCCCAAATCAGGGGTCCCAGCTAAGCAGGGATCCTGATTCTCCCTCTCCCTCTCTCCCTTCCCCTCTCAAATAAATAAATAAAAGTCTTTTTTAAAAAATAAAATAAGTTATGAAAACAAGACAGGCAGAGTTTTTAAATGTTTTCGTGTACATTTTAAATGGGAAATTTTAAATTTAAATTTTCCCTCAAGCCCTCATGCCTCAGAAGCACTACAGGAGCTAAGGAAACAGTATAGCAGGGATAGCAGGGGTGCTCGTTACCCCCTGCCTTCTTCAGCTGCCCCCCACACACACTTCCGCAGTGCCCATGTTTACAACATTTACCTTCTGTCCTCAACTATATTTCAGTCTTCTTGCTTTGTTAATGAAGGTTGAATCTAAAACTTTAAACTCCCAAACAATAACTATAATAGAACTATTATTGCATAAACATCACCCATCACAGCGCTGAGTACTGTGATTATACTAATAAGAAAGCCAGTGCAGCAATTGGACTGTGCGTCACTAAGCCAAAGAAGTATGTTCCATGCATCAAGATCAAGCGTGTTCTCTTTTCTTAAATTACAACAACTGCTCTAAATCATGCCACATCTCAGCTTGCTTCGTATTTAAACTATAAATTTCTTCTAAGGGGCACCTGGGCAGCTCAGTCAGTTAAGCACCTGTCTTTGGCTCGGGTCATAATCGGGGTCCTCAGATTGAGTCCCAAGTTGGCTCCCTGCTCAGTGAGGAGCCTGCTTCTTGTGCTCCCTCTGACTTTCCCCCTGCTCATGTTCTCTCTCTCACAAATAAATAAATTAATTTAAAAAAATAAATTTAAAAACTAAAAATAAATAAATTTATTTTATAATATTTCTTTTTCTCACAATTTCTATTGCTGTTCTTGTCTTGTGATTAACAGGAGACATATGTGTTTGTCTTATCATGAAAATCTTCCAGGTTCTTAATCATACTATGTCTATAATAGAACTCTCTTATTGAATCCATTCTTTATTGGGCCCCCTGCTTTCCCAGCAATTTGGACCAATTGCTTTCTAAGATTGCCACCCAACTGGCATCCTAGGGCCCCTTTTCATTATACTACTGGGTTACGTCCACCATTTCTCAGATTCCCTTTTTTTTTCCTTTAAGACTTTTTTTTTTTTAATTTTTATTTATTTATGATAGTCACAGAGAGAGAGAGAGAGGCAGAGAGAGAAGCAGGCTCCATGCACCGGGAGCCCGACGTGGGATTTGATCCCGGGTCTCCAGGATCTCGCCCTGGGCCAAAGGCAGGCGCCAAACCGCTGCGCCACCCAGCGATCCCTCCTTTAAGACTTTTTTGTGTCAATTTTGTTATCACTATATCTCAGCCACATTAGCATCCTCTCTGACCCCAGAAAATACCCAGACTACTCCTAATTTATGGCCTCCACATGGCTCTTGCTCTGTGTTGAACAGTCTTCCCTCGTTGCCTTCCAGAGCTGTTCCCTGTATCACTCGAGTCAGTTTTAAATGTTGCCCCCTCACCTGAACGCCCCTCCCTTGCCTCTCAATCTAAACAAACAAATAAAAACAATTTGGCAGCCATACTCTATTAAAACTGCTTCTTTTATTTTCAACATAGCACTCTCATTTCCTGATTTTTCTGGTTTTATTCACTTTTTATAACCTTGTTCCTCTCCATTAAAATGCCAAGTCCAAAAGAGCAGGATTTTTTTTCTGTCTCATCCACTGGCAAACCTCAGCCCCTAGAGCAGTGGGAAGCATGTAGAAGAAGCTCGATAAACATGGCTGAAAGAATTTTCAGAAGGCCACATCCATATATAACACCCAAATTTCTTCTACTCTATCCTCCTACATGACAGAAGAGAGGTCAGAATCTTAGTGTAACTCCTCTGAAATCTTGCTGAGACTATAAGCTCTCAGATGGAAGAGGAGCTATAAATCAGTGCAACAAGATGTTAGAGGGCTTCAGGAAAAATAGATGGTTGTCACTTGTCAACTTACCAGCTTTTGTTCAGGTGAGAGCATATGTAAACCTAAAGGGGAGAGATAAATTGTTGGGTTTTGCTATCAGAAATACAGAAGGCTAGGTATTGTGAAAATTTCTCCATCACAAAATGCTCATATGCTGGAAAAAGTGCGATATCAAACGAATTGATTAACTCTCAAGATAATATGAAAAATTCTTGTATTTAACATACAGAGATAAAACAAAATAAAATGAGCCATAAACCAAAAAGTAAGAAACTCAGGAGGTTGGGGCCACTCAGGAAATAAATGCCAATATCAGGATTCTAAAGCAGAGGTTGGCAGCCCATAGTATGCAGGTGAATCCCTTGTTTTTGTAAATGGCTTTACTGCCAAATGGCCACACCCATTTATTTATAAATCCAACAGAGTTAAGTAGTTGCAACAGAGGCCATATGGCTCGTAAGCCTAAACTATTTACTATCTGATCCTTTTAGAAAACCTTGAATGGTTGTGCAGGGAAATGGGGTCTTCAGGCCTGAACAAAGTAGAGAGATGAATCTGAGTTTCACGTAAAGCTTGAACCTTCTTGAAAGGAGCTCATGTTCCAAGGAAAGTGTAGATTAGAAAAAACAGACCTGCAGGCAAAATAAGTCAGAGGGAAATCTGTTCCTGCCACAGCTCCAGGTAGAAAATTTTATCGATCATATACTAATAACAAAAATAAAAAATAATAATAATGGTCTCCCTGGGAATTTTTAACTATGAGCCTCCTGTCACACAAATCTCAGGTTCAATATCTCATCACCCACCTAATCTTGAAAACCCCAAAGAAAGAAAACAACTTAAAGTGGTCCCACTTTGGTAACATCTGTGTACCTGATAAATGAAAATGCAGATCCATTCCAGAGCAAAAGCTTCTTAACCCAGTCATGTGAGGATCCCCATAGTTTAAACTCAATTAAATATAAGTTTTTAAAAAGAGAAAAAAATGTATCACACCACAAAGTAACCAACCCCTATACGTGAGAGTCAGCAAAAACAACAAGCATGACTTAAACCTCCAAAAACTTCAAATATTGGAATTAACAGGTAGAGGACATAAAATAACTATATATAAAATGTTGAGGGACATAAAAGATAGAAAAGGAACAAGGAAAAAGGGGCTATCAAAAGTGACCCCCCAAAGAAAAGATTTGACAAAGAACTAAACAGAACTTAGAGAAATAAAAATAAAAATATATTTAATTAAAGCCATATGTATTAAAATGCATGTGTATATGTGTATACTGGATAGGAGAACTAGCCAAATAAACATGGGCAAAGATAGAATTAGTAAACTGAAGACAGATCAAAAGAAAATACTTGGGATGCAGTACAAAATGATAAGAAAATACAAAAGAGAAAAGGAGGAAAGAATAAGAATCTCTAACATACTTCCAGAGTTACACAAGACAGATGAGAATGAATGAAATAGAGATACCTTGTTTGAAGAGATAATAGCTAAGAAAATGCCAGATCTGATGAGAGACTTAAGTCCTGAGAGATGGGAAATATAATATACGTCAAGCAGGGTACGTTTTTGTTAAATGAGTAAATGAGCACACACACTAGGCACATCATGTGAAACTGCAAAACACAAAGCTGAAGAGAACATCCTGAAAGCAACAAGAAGGAAGGAACAGCTCACCTACTACAGAATGACTGTGGTCGGACAGTGGACTTGCAACGAAACAAGGAAGCCAAAAGACAGTGGAACCATGTTTTCAAAGGATGGAAAGAAAGAAGTGTTGATTGAGAATTGTATTCTCAGAAATACTATCTTTCAAGAATTGATAAGGAAACAAAAACATTGGCCAAACAAAACCTGAGATAGTTTACGATTAACAGACTCTTTCTTATCAAGGGAACATCTAAAAGATGAACATCTGGGGCCCTGGGTGGCTCAGTCAGTTAAGTGTCTTGACTTTCTTTTTTTTTTTTTTAAGATTGTATTTATTTATTCATGAGAGACACAGAAAGAGGCAGAGACATAGGCAGAGGGAGAAGCAGGCCTCCTGCAAGGAGCCCGATGTGGGACTTGGTCCCAGGACCCTGGGATCACGCCTGAGACGAAGGAAGATGCTCAATTGCTGTACCACCCAGGCTTCCCAAGTGTATTGACTCTTGATTTCAGCTCAAGTCATGATCTCGGGGTCCTGGGATAGAGCCCCACATTGGGCTCCACACTCAGCAGGGAGTCTGCTTCTCTCCTTCCCTCTCCCTCTTCTGCCCTTCCTCCCCACTCACACACACACACTTTCTCTCTCTCAAATAAATAAATCTTTTTTAAAAAAGAAAGAAAGAATGAACATCTAGAACAAAATGATCTGTTGGGACGGCCTAGAATAGAACAAGAAATGCTGAGCTGAATTGCTCAAGAAGGTAGAGAGGATTTTGAGGCAAAAGAAGGAAGGCAGATGAGAAAGCCAGCCAAGAAAAGAAAGAATGTTTTCTTATGTTTTTGCAGCATGGAATATATTGTGAAGTCCTTTTTTTGAAATTCTACAATAGCTTTACTGACATATACATTTCTCTTAAGTAGAGCTGAATTTATTTCTCAAGCTAGGATTAAGAGGGTAGCCCGTGTGGCTCAGCGGTTTAGCACCACCTTCAGCCCAGGACCTGATCCTGGAGATCCGGGATCAAGTCCCACGTCGGGCTCCCCGCATGGAGCCTGCTTCTCCCTCTGCCTGTGTCTCTGCCTTTCTCTCTCTCTCTCTCTCTCTCTCTTTCTCTCTGTCTCTCATGAATAAATAAATAAAATCTTTATTAAAAAAAAAGATAGGATTAAGAGGCAGATATATGCACCATATGTATGCAAGGCAGGAACAGAGTTGCACATGATGTGTTGGGAGGGGAGAAGCCATTCTAGATGAGCTCTAATGACCTCAACCTAAGTATTCGCTGGAAGAATCTGATGGTATTATGCTTCCCGCAGTGCACTATCATAGCTTTTTTTCTCCATACTACTCATTATAAGCACAACGGGTAACTTACCAGGTTGGACTGTGAAGTAAAGGCCGTGCCCTTCTTACCTCAAAAGTTAGGGCAGCACCCCCATTGTCATATGGTTAGGACTCAGTGTTGTTGACAACAGGTTCCAAGCACAACACGAAAGGTAAAGGGAAATCAGAAAAGGCACATTTACTGAGTACTCACCTCATCAGGCACTGTGCACCACTCTTCTCCCACATTCTGACATTGAACTCTCAAATATAAAGTATGCATGGCCTACAAGAAATTTGAGACTATTAGACAGTGGTAGGGGCATGAAGAAGGGTATAGCCACAAGAGACGGGCCCTATGAATTTGGAAATAAATTGCACCTAATAATTACATTATAAAATTAATACATATTGGATGGGATCGATGATCTGAGAAATTTTCCAAACTGTGACAACCAGACGGTTGCCTAAATCAGAAGTCAGTAAACTCTAGCCTGTGTAGGCCAAATCCAGCTTACTTACCTGATTGATTTTTTTACATTTATTAAAAGTGGGGGGAAAGAGAAAGAAAAATATTTTGTAACAAGTGAAAATTATAAAACTCACATTTCAGGATCCATTAAATGTTATCGGAATACAGTCATGCTCATTCATTTACATGTAGTCCCTGGCTGCTTTTGTCCTATATGGCAAATCTCTATAGTAAGTAGAAAAGCTTGGGTCTTGGACCATCTGCCTCCAAAGCTCCTAGATACTGTCCCATACAGTCATTAATATTCTGCTGTTACACCCAACAAGAAAATGTCAATTTGGTTAGCACTACTCTGCAGCACCTAGTCCAGAGCCTAATGCATCTTAGGTGACCAGAAATCATCTGTTGAATACGTGAAAGATCCTATGCTTACCCAGCAAGGTTTTTTTGTTTTGTTTTGTTTTGTTTAAGATTTTATTTATTTACTCATGAGAGACCTAGAGAGAGAGAGGCAGAGACATAGACAGAGGGAGAAGCAGGCTCTATGTAGGGAGCCCAATGTGGGACTTGATCTTGGGACTCTGGGATCACGACCCAAGCCAAAGGCAGACACTCAACCACTAACCCACCCAGGTGTCCCTCCAGCAAGGTTTTTATTCTAGTTTGGCTTCTTTTTTTTTTTTTTTTTTTAAGATTTTATCTATTTATTCATGAGAGACACAGAGAGAGAGAGAGGTAGAGACACAGGCAGAGGGAGAAACAGGCTCCGTGCAGGGAGCCCAATGTGGGACTCGATCCCAGGTCTCCAGGATCATGCCCTGGACTGAAGGCGGCACTAAACCACTGAGCCACGTGGGCTACCCTCTAATTTGGCTTCTCAGGTAGTTGCTGACACGGAAAGAATGCATCAAAAGGAGAATTCAAGCCTTATGCCTCTTGCCAACTCTACTGTACCCCACTGTCAAGGAAAATAAGAATGGAATTTAATTTATACATTAGTCATTTATGAAATTGGTTAGTGTGAGTCAATCCCTGATCCACTCTAGGATGGGAACAAAATCAAGATTCTTTAGGCCACAAAGCTGTGGGGACCAAGCCCTGTCCACACATCAGCACCTGTGGATGTCTGAGACCTGCCAGAAGACAGCCAATCTCCTCGTGTATTGCCGTGAGTCCTCAGTAGTGGGCCTGAGAAACAAAACACCCAAATGCCAGGGCCACCCTCCCTAATAGGAGCAAAGCTGGGATTCAAAACCAGATCTTTCTGACTCCAGATCTGAATGCTATTTCCCTCTTCCATGCCCTCTCTTTTGTACAACAAGATGTTTACAATATTCCATTTTCCTTAACTCCTCAAGAAACCTATATTCATTTTAGGGAAAAATGAACATAATAAACTAGAACAAAGGAAAAAGTTACACATAATACCTCTCCCAGAGATGATCTATTAACATTCTAGGTCATATTTTTCCAGACTTTTTTTTCTTATGGCGTGCATGTTTTAACCAAAAATGCAATTGTACTATCTTATAATCTTCTTTGACCTCTAATAGAGTGGGAATATTTTATGACAATCTAGATGTACATATAATCACTTTTAATGTTGTCATCTTTTATTGTATTCATACGCCATGATTTAGTTCACCAAAATCTCACTGTTGGGGCACCTGGTGGCTCAGTGGTTGAGCGTCTGCCTTTGGCTCAGGGCGTGATCCTGGGGTCCTGGGGTCTAGTCCTACATCAGGTTCCCCCCAGGGAGCCTACTTCTCCCTCTGCCTGTGTCTCTGCCTATCTCTGTGTCTCTCATGCATAAATAAACAAAATCTTTAAAAAAAATCTGTCAGAAAAAAAAAAAAAATCTGTCAGACATCGAGTTTTCCTTAGTTTTTAGCTTATAATCTAATGTGTCTACTTTATTCTCAGTAACTAATTCCCCCAACTCCAACCCCAATCGTCACTTGACCTCTGTCCCAAATGTTGGTATGAAATCCTATAGTGTTCCCGATTAGTAGTGATAATCACAACGCCTTCATTTCTGAATTCAGGATTCAAAGGAGATGCAGTTATTTGAAACAGCAACTTTATTGCCAGTAAATCAGAACTGGATACCAGAGTTTAGTTAAGGCCACAAATGAGTCTCCCTCATGGAAGACAGTCTAGACCTGAAGACAACCCAAGCCACCACCTTGAACCCTCTGCCTTAGGAGCACACAGCAAGCAGCAGGCCTGCAGCAGGAGAGGCCGGAACACATGGTATCTGCAGGCTAGCAAACCCTCAAGGGAGAAGAGCTAAGATGCCACACTTGCTTCTCTCAGCCTCGCCAATCAGATCAGCACCCCACACCCCCACACACACCCACCCCTCCACACACACACACGCACACACATGCACCCAGGCTGAGGAAGGGATGAGGAAGGCCTGAGGAAGGAGCTGGTAGAGTCATTCCAGGGGAAGCAGGGCCCACACTTGCTACATCCATGCCAGGGCCCGCCTCTCCTGCTGCTGCTGCCTCCCTGCCCCCAATTCTGAGGTAGGGATCGCTCCCCACGGCTTCCCCGTGTGTCACGTGCCTGTTAGAAGGCCATAACCACAAAGCTGCGCTGACTGCCACCAGCCCTGCCCTCTCAGCCCTCGTCAATCTGCAGAAGCCACTTGGTTTTGCCTCGACATGAGTCATTCTTAGTCATTACGAGAGCTATGAACTCTGTGGGAGCCTAGGTCTCTCCAGGGAACCAAGGCCCAGAGGTCCTTGCCTCTGTCACTTCCAAGGTGGATACCTGAAGGTTCTGACCACCTGGGGAGCTCTCCAGGGCCTGCAGCTCAGGGCCATCTGCTCTCTCCAAGACACCACAAATGAACTGGGGCCACCCTGAGTCTGGACTTTCACCCCCTTGTCTTCCTGAGACAGCACGGTCAGCAGGTCAAAATCCAAGCTGGTGGCTTTGGACCAGGCACCTGGCTCCTCTGAACCATGCTGCCCTCATCTGCAAAATGAGGCCAACAAGCCCCTTTCAGAGACCATTGACGTTGGCATGGCAGGCAGGCCGGCCTCTGCGGCCTCCCCGGCCCTGCACCCGCTCACACCCGCCTGCACCCTTGCCTCTTTTGCACACGGCTCTCTGCCTTGGCCTGTGTCGGCTTTGCTTCCTCTGCACCTGCCACTCCCTCCAGGCATCTGGTCCTTGAAGCTCAGGTTCCCTGAGACGTTTCCTACACCGGGCCTTGCTCAGATGCCACTTCCCTGTGCTCTGGGCCTAGTCTCTCAGACCCTTACCCACTCCCTTGCCTGCCTCACCCATCCATAAGTTCCTCCAGGGCAGAAAGCTTGGGTCTTGCCCCCACACCCCCACCTCGACACATTGACCCAGGCTCTACTGAACGGTGTGGGGAATCAAATCACAGCATCCCAGAGTTCTGGAAACCTAGGAGATTTATCCCTGTTAGTGTCTATAACTCTCTAAACACAAGATCTTACCCCTTAGACTGAAGACTGCCCTTTGAGGGGACTGGAACATACACCATGGCAACTCAGTAGGAAGCTTTGTGCGTGCGGCCCACTGGCGCTGGATCAGCAGCCCTGTGCCCAGGATTACTGAGAATCTGGAGCAGCAGTGTCTGCCCTGGAGCCCCAGGTCATGTGTGTGCACAATTGGTAGCCTCTCCAACACAAACAACCCCAGAAAGACAATACCAGCTTGTTCCAAAGAGAGAGGAATTCTGAGCAGTTGCCATTTCCTGGATGACTGAGTATTCTTTACCCTGGAAACATGAACAGTCTGAACAGAATTGCTTCAAAAACAGCTTTCCCCCTTGTTTCAAATTGAGGGGGTCGATGTTACCTCTGAGCAGTTGGTGAGAGTGATATTGGAAACAGGGAGGCTCCTGTTTGATGTTTCACTACTACCTCCTCTGAGTAGTATGTAAATTCCAGCATAAAAAACAGAAATGGGAGTGCACAGAAGAAGGCCAAGTGCATACATGGTTTTCTGGGAGAACTGTGGGTATAATTACTACCTCTGATCAGTCTCATACAAATGATTCTGCAAGTAACAGACTTTTTTTAAAAATCTTGAATATCGGGCTAAGGAGGAAAACACTGTGGCCTTTTATAAAGGAAAGTGTGTCCCTAAGGAAATAATGAAGGCCCCAGTTGCTCAGATCTCACAAAAGAGACTGTACAAAGCTCTCCCGAAAATACTGTGGGGAATAATTCTATGTTAGCTAGGGAATTGGCTAGATGATCTAATAGGTCTTTGCCCTCACTCTAATTTCTATGATTCATGTGTGACTTATTTAATTGTTACCATCTATTGCTGATATATAAAAGAATGCTTTTATCCTAAAAAAAAAAAAAAATCTAAATTCAAATCATCTTTAATATCACAGTAAGTTCTTACTCCCATCACCCTTCAGAACATTGACATATTAACTTTTTGACCTACCCTGAACCCTCCCGCTACCTCCCAGGATACAAAAAGTACATCTGCTGTGCCTTGGGGTGTAGCACGGAGCCCCCACCCCACGGAGCATTGAAAACCGGTTTGGGAGAACTAAGGGTTAAGTGCAGTCCCCTAGGAATTCCAATCTGTTGCAGGCTGCTAATTCAGAAGCTGCCTGGGGCCTAGGTGTAACCACAGCTAGGAAAACAATGCCTAACTGCCTTATCCTCTGCAGCATTTAGCATTTATCATGGTCAGAAAACCACCTGTTACTTGGGAGAGAGTCAAAAGAATCCTGAGCCATCATTAAAGCAATAATGAATAAAAACATATTGTGAATCGCTACCCAAACCCCAGGCAGATGTGTTATTTAAACTGTGGGCTTGATCTGTGCTATTAATTTGGAATTAAAAATAACAGACAACAGAACATATCCCAAACCAAGACGCTGCCTGCCCCTGGGTTTTGTTTTCTTTCAAGTCCTTGACGGTTGTGGTTACTAACCCATAGCAAGCAGAGCTGACCGACCGTTCGTGCAAACCTGAGCGGTGTCTGGCAGCTGGCAGCCAATCAGACTCTAACAAACCACTGGATCCCTGCGACTGCCCTTCGGTGAGATTGCGGGAGATGGGCAAGTGGCAGGAGGCCCATCCTCCCACGCTGCCCGGGGCTCTCCTACTGGGGTGGGGGTGGGGGTGGGGGTGGCTTTTAACCTCACCCAAGGCAACAGCAGATCTCGCACTCCAGAAGAACACACACCTGACTGCTCAGATCCCACCAGGAGACGCGTCAGGAATTTCACTGGGCCACATCTGAAAACACAGTTCTCCAGCTGTCAGCAGAATCGCAATTAAACACAGAAACTCACGTGGCGGGGTCAGTGTCTACTTGCAAGTTCTCTCTGGCTGCTATTGGTTTGTTTTTAAGACTGTGGTTCCATCTCTTCCAGCTCCTGTGAAATCTTCCGAGAGAAACGTGCCCCAGAGAGGGTGAAGGCAAGGGCAGTGGGGGTGGGAAGTGGAGAAGAGAGGGGCAAAGCAATTTTGTGGTACGCGGGTGTTCCTAACTCTGTATTCAAGATTACTCTTAGAAGAATTCAGAACGCGGTTGACAGATCTATGCAAATGTATGAAAAGTGGAGAAAGACAAGCTGGCGTTCATTTCAAAAGTTGAAAGCGTCACTTTGATTTGCAATGATCTTCAATCTACCTCTTTTATTGCAAAGAAACAGTGCAAAGAAAGGAGCCCCAAATGTCATGAAATAAAGCCTGCCAATGTTCTGTTGGCATATATTTTAATTCTTGAACAATTACCCTGCCATATACATTTATTCTTGAATTTTATATATTGACATACTAAATTTTGGAGCTGAAAGAGAAAATGACACTTGTAAATACCCGGGAATGGAAAATTGACTTACTTTAAAATATAGTCTATGTGCGCGTGCGTGTGCGGGTGTGCACGCGGACGCGCTACAGTAAATCTGTAAAAAGTGCAAGGTATTACTGGTTTATTGCAGTTGGCTTAATGTTACTCTCCAAGACTTTGAATATACATGTTCATGCCCTGAAAATGTTTTGAGTACGTGTTTTTGGAATAAACTATCATGTATATTTAGGACACGATCTCTAATAGCTACAAGAAGCTGCATGGATGTGAATTTGTAGTTGAGAATGGCCTTTACGTGGCTGCAATCTTATTATTGCCCTTCAATGGCTTCCCTTTGCCTCTCAAATAAACTATTCTTCAAAACTGCCCAAATAGGGGCAGCCCGGGTGGTTCAGTGGTTTAGCGCCGCCTTCAGCCCAGGACCTGACCCTGGAGACCGGGGATCGAGTCCCACATCAGGCTCCCTGCATGGAGCCTGCTTCTCCCTCTGCCTGTGTCTCTGCCTCTTTCTATGTCTCTCATGCATAAATAAATAAAATATTTTTTTAAAAATTGCCCAAATATGGCCCCAAACTCCTTTCTGGGTTCACCTTCTAATACTCTACAAACTTCACACCTGCCACAGATGACTCCTGGATGCTTTATACAGCCTGCTCATCTTTTTTTATTTATTTTATTTTTTTTATTTTATGCCTTTGCTCACCCTATTTCCTCCTCTTAAAACACCCTTCCTAACAGATCCCAGTTGGAATCTCATCCCAAAGACCATGTCCTGCATGCCATGATGTATCTTAGTCATCACTCTATCCTCAGCATCTATCACAGTGACTGGCAAAGGATACTCACGAGCATCAAATGCATGGATTTTCACATCCTTTTCAAAACTTAGTCTTTTAATTAGGTCTTTTCCAATCCCTTTTACTATTAGACCCCAGAATGTGATGTTGGAATTCTTTTGTGTGACTTCTTATATTCTATCAATATCATTACCAGGCATACTTGGTACATTTCACTTTATTGTCCTTCATAAATATTGCATTTTTTCACAAACTGAAGGTTTGTGGCAACCCTGGGTCAAGCATGTCTACCAGCATCATCTTTCCAACAGCATTTGCTGATTTCATGTGTCTGTCATATTTTGTTAATTCTTGCAGTACATCAAACTTTCCCACTATTACACAATGCCAATCTGTGATCAGTGATTACAACTCACTGAAAGCGCAGATGACAGTTAGCATTTTTAGCAATATTTTTAAACTATGTACACTATTTTTTAGACATAATGCTATTGCAAACCTAATAGATGGTCAGTATAATGTAAACATAACTTTTACATGCACTGGAAAACCAAAAAATTCACTTATCTTGCTTTATTGTGATAGTCACTCTGTTGCAATATTCACTTTATTGCAGTAGGTCTGGGACCAGCCCACAGTACCTCCAAGTTATGCCTATACTTGGCTACTCCTCCTCTCCCTGGCCCCTATCTTTAGCAACCCCCCTCCCCCCGCCACAGTAGTCTCCTTGGCTTGCTGACTATGTGCTAAAGCCATTAATCCACATCCCTTCCATGAACCTTATATTTGGTGGTTTAGTTGTTTGTTTTTTTTTAAATTTGAGACAGAAGGACAGAGAGAACACATGTGGGAGGAGAGGGGTAGGAGGAAAGGAAGAACGAGAAGCAGGCTCCCCTTTCAGTATAGAGCCCAACGTGGGGCTTGATCCCAGGACCTCGGGATCATGACCTGAGCTGAAGGCAGACGCCCAACTGACTGAGCCGCCCATGTGCCCAGTGTTTAATAACAGCACCACTATCGAACATTCGCACAGCACAGAAAATTCTACAAAACACTTTCGCATGCATTTTCTCATTGTCCCAACAATAAGCATATAAAACAGAAAGGGCCACCATTTGATAGATAATAACAGGTAACGTTTATTGAGAGCTTACTTCAGACCAAGCCTATTAAATACAGGAAATGGTTTAACCTTCACGACTCCTTGAGGACAGCCCTAGTTTGGTCCTCACTTACAGAGGAAGAACCTACAGGCTGGATGGGCAGCATGAAAAACCAGAGGGCTCTGGCTGGGAAGTGGCTGAGCCACGCATGAGAGCCCAGGGTGGTCTGGCTCCAGGGTCTCGATGCATTCAGTCACTGCCCTCACAGAAGCTTAGAGGGGCTGTCTGGAAATCTCAGAGCTTATGGAAGGCAGAGCCAGGGTAGGAAGTCAGTTCTTCCCACTATATGGCCTCTTCTGTCTTCTCTGGTCAGGCCTCTGAAAAAATAACTGAATTCAGTTTGCAAACTGGGTCTCCATTGGTAGGATAGTGGTGAAGAACACTGATTCTGCGCCTGACTCCCTGGATGCAGAGTCTAGCCTCATCCCCTACCAGCAGCATGGTGCTGAGCCAGGTGGCTGACATCTCTGAGCCCCCTGTCCCCATCTGTACAACGGGCAGCAAAAGTAGCCACCCCATGAGGGTGTTGTGAAGACAAAAAGTAAACACACGTCAACACATGAAGAACATGAGGAAAGGCGCGTGCTTTATGCACACTTGACATAAAGTTCAAGTGTTCCTTGGGATTCCGGGCCCATGTGTGGTCCAAAAAGGTTTCACACGGGCTTCCAGCATCTCTGTGTGCTAGGGCCACCCCTAAAAATTCAAGAGAACAATTCTGCTACCAGTAAAGTGGGCCCTCACATCTTAGCTGCAGTATCAGGATTTAGTGGGCCTTCCTTCTCCTGTGTGCCCAGGATCACACACGGACAGAAGAGCTGACTGGGGCCTCGGTGCAGCATCCTGTCCTGTAGTAGACACCCAGGCCTCCCGCCCAGCCCACCCCCCTCCCAGATTCACTCCCGGCCCATTAGCAATATACTAACGATCATACAGATGCTCACTTTGCCCTTATTTCACACATGGTCCTCCAGATGGGACTGACATTCTACACTACCTCATTTTCCATTTGTGTGCACTTAACCCAACTAAAAGGCCACCAATGGTGCCCGTCTGCACAGACTCCCAAGCCCTCGTATCTGTGCATCTCACGACGTCCAGCTCTCTGCTTCTTTGTCTCCTATATATTTCTCTGTCTCTTCATCTCTCTGAGTCTCTCTCTTTCTCTCACTTTCCCTGAGTATTTTTTCTCTTTTTCTCTCTCTCTGCCACTCTTACTCTCCCTCCCTCCCTCACATACACACACACTCTCTCTCTCTCCATCTCCCACCCATCCAACCCGACACACTAATTGGGCTCCCCAGTGACTTTGCCTCATCCCTACAGGCAGGAGTGAAGGGAGATGGGCTTCACACCTGCCAGTTAAGCTCAATCACTTGTTGTGTGAAAATAGAACCACTGCCCAGGAACAGGCCGACCTGGCCAGATTGGGTCCTGTCTCAGCTGTCCTCCAAAGTGGGCTCTGGAAACAAATGCTCCTTCTGTTCTCAGTGGATGAGGGTGTATCCTGGAATGTCCCAGGAGCAGGTGTGGGTCCTTCCATATCGTGGACGGAGGGGCCTGTTCCCAGTGAGTTTATAGAACTATATGTGCTGCAGTTGGTCAGCTATTTTTACAAAATTCCAATGACACAGCAAAAGGACAAACAGCACAGAAAGAGGAAATAGGTACTACCCTGGCATTCATGTCACTGGAGTACATCAGTAGCAAGGAAATGTCTTGAGACTGGACCAGCCATAATAGGAAAGAAATATTACCCGAAACAAAGGTGCCTCTATTAATATATTACTTTCGATTTAAAATGGTCTGCCAACTGGAACAGAGCCCATCAAGAGTAAAAGCTAGATGTTGCTGTGAGGGAAGGGTGGGAATATTTTTAAGTGTGGGCTGAGATCCAGGTCACCATCTATCATGTTACTCACTTGACAATGATTTAAGGGCTTCCAGGGTTGAAAGCATGGTGCTAGCCACAGAGGACGTCCCCAGCCACACAGAGCTTACAGTTTAGTGGAGAATAAGGGCATTCTCCATTCTGTGCACTGAGCATTAGGACCATGGGAGCCCAGGGTGCTGAGCACGGAAAGTGAGGGGACGGGGTACACCAAGGAGTTGAGCGATCAGGAAAGGCCTCCCACAGGAGATGACATGGAAGCTGGCTGTTGACTGCTGCATAGGACTAGCAAGGAATGAGTATTCCAGGCCAAAGGGACAGAAGGTGCAGAGAAGTTAGAGGGGAAGCAGAAGCCAGATGGCAAAGGGTCTGATGGACCCCATTAAGGAATCGGGAAAGTTATGAGAGATTTTAGGTAAGGTACAATGTAATCACAATTGCACTTTAGCAGTATCCTTGGCTACTGTAGAAAGAAAAGAGTGGTAGCAAGCATGAGGCTGTTGTAGGAAATGTGGTAGAGAAAATGAAGGAATCAAGTGGGGTTTAGGAGGCAAATCCAGAGGGCTTGGTGATTGGCTGTTTGAGGAAGTGGTTAAGAGGAACAGTCAAGATAACTTCTTGGCTTTTAGTTTGAGGGTGGTGTATTTCCTACTGCAGCAAAGATGGAAGAAAAGCAGAGTGGTGAGGAGGTGATGTGTCAGGGCGTGTTGATAATGCTATGGACACCTGTGGCACTCCAACTCTAGACCCAACCTCCTGGTGCTCCTGCTTTATATAACTCCTTCTGCTTGAAGCGGTTCCCCTCTTCTTGTGGGCAGGGCCTATGACTTCCTTCTAGCCAAGAGAATATGGCAAAGGGGATAGAGGACACTCCTGTGATTACATTGTGTCATACAAAACTCTCTCTTAGCCAACTAGACTAGAAACTCTCCTGTAGGCTTGATGAAGTGAGCAGCCATGTTGGGTAAAGCCAGCATGACTCTGAGGATGGCCACTGGCCAACAGCCTGTAAAAAGACAGGGCCTCAGTCAGAGAGCTGCCTGGAAGTTTATTTTGCCAGCAAACCTGAGTGAACTTGAAAATGGATTCTTACCCCAGTCCAGCCACCAGATGAGAGCACAGCCTAAATGACCCTTTGATCTCAGTCTGGTAGGACCTTGAGCAGAGGACCCAGCTAAACCAAAGCTGGCCTCCTGGCCCAGGAAAAGCATAAGATAATCAGTGCATATTGGCTTAATACCTTAAGTGTGTAGTACGTAATTTGTTATGCCTCAATAGAAAACTGAAACAGTATGTAATTAGAGATAGCACACAAGCCATTGGCCATATGGGTCTGGAGCACAAGATGGAGTTCAAGCCTGGAGATACACATTTGGTAATTATTAACATATAGATAGTAGCCAAACTCAAGGGGAATGTGTACTGACAAGGAGACAGCCTCCTATAGAAACCAAGGATCCGCCAGCATTTGGTTGATAAGTAGATGAAAGAGTCTCAAAGGATTCTGAAAAAGAAGGCCCAGTGAGGCAGGAGGAAAACTAAGAATACGGCTGTATTAATAACAGCCAACACCGATTAAGAACTTTCCACGTGCCAGGTACTATTTTAAGTGGATGACAGGTGTCAGCCCCTCTATGAGGTATTATCATGTTAGTATCCTTATATTACAAATGAGGAAACTAAGGCACAGAGAGAGTAAATAGCTTTCCCCCAGTCACACAGCCACACACCTAGCAAATGGAAGAACAGGGATTCTAACTCAAGTGGTTGCCTCCAGACTCCACGTTCTCACCCATTTATGCCAAACTGACTCTATTCTGAGGAACAGAAACCCAATGCAAACCAACATAACCATAAGTGGGGATTTATTAGTTCACTTTAACTAAAACTATGAGGCATAGAACGTAGGACGGATTTTAGGCATACCTGGGGAGATTGAAGCGATGCCATCAATCTCCCCCACTCCCAGCTTCCCTTATGTTGGCTTTATTATCACACATGCTCTGCTGACATGATGGCAAAAATAGCTGCCAATAGCTCCAGGCTGACATTATCTCCATAGGAGAGTTCCTCCTCCATCACTTGCCAAACCAAACCAATTCTAGGACACAGGTAGGTGAGCTTCCCCTCCCTGACCCCAAACATAGAATCGCCTGAGAGATGGGTGCAAGAGCCAAATAGGGTTCACATACCAAATTTGGGTGGGGAGAGCAGGGTGCCAGAGTTAAGACACCGTTTATGTGTTTGACTTTCTAATAATACTGTACCTAAGAACGAAAGTTAACCCCAGTCATAGCCAATACTGGACAACTGGCAGCTACCCAGCAGAGCACAGCTTGGGAACATAGCCTGCCCAGCTAAGCTTGCCATGTGGCAGCATAATGTACTTTCTCTGCAGGCAGAAGGAGAAAAGGGAGCTGTGTCACAGAAGCCTTCTCCCAAACTCACCTATCAGATGAGTCACCTCTCTATCCACCTTACCCTCCTCCACCACCCCCTACAGAATAATGGGAGGGAAAATCCCAGGCACATATATATTAGAATGGCTAAAATTTTAAAACCTGACAATACCAAGTGCTGACAAGGACATGGAATGACTGGAAGCTTCATCCACTGTGGACGGGACTGCAAAATAATACAGCCACATTAGAAGACAGTTTCTTATGAAGTTAAATGTACTTTTACCATGTGGCCCAAAACCCATCCCTAAGTATTTATCTGTGAGAAATGAAAACACATGCCCATACAAAGGTCTGTATATGAATGTTTATAGTTTTATCCACAGCTGCCCAAAACTGGAAACCTTCCGAATGTCCCATAAACTTGTAAATGACTGAACAAATTCTAGTATCTACACAAAAGATACTACTTGGGAATAAAAAAGAACACAGCACTGATACAACAATATGGATATACCTCAAAAGCACTGTGTTTAGTCAAAGGAGCTAGCTCAAAGGGCTACATACTGTATGGTTCCACTTAGACAATATTCTGGAAATAGCCAAGCTACAGAAACAAAAACAAGATCAGGAGTTGCCAGGTGGTGAGGTGAAGGGTGGAATTAAATACCAAGGGGGATAAAGGAACATTTTGGTGTGGTAGTGATTACACAACTATATGCACTTATTAAAATTGCTAGAACTGTGTGTGTAAGAAGAGTGAAAAGTAAAAGTAATAAACTTACTTATTAAATGTATTTAATAATAACAAATAATTTATTAATAAAGTTTAATAAAAAAGTAAAAGCTGTTTCTAAATTAAACTTCCACAAATTTAAAACAAAACAAATAACAAAACCAGGGGAGTTATGCTAATCCTCAAACTTTAACTAATGTGTAAGAATCCCCTGGAAAACTGGTCGAACACAGATTGGGGAAGCTAAAGAAGCTGAGAACTTGCATTTTTCTCTCTCTTTTTTAAAGATTTTATTTATTTATTTGAGAGAGACAGATCACAAGTTGGGAGAGGTGCAGAGGGAGAAGCAGGCTCCCTGCTGAGCAGGGAGCACAATGTGGGGCTCAATCCCAGGACTCTAAGATCATGACCCAAGCCAAAGGCAGCTGCTTAATTGACAGGCACCCCTGAGAACCTGCATTTTTAACATGTTTGCAAGAGATGGTGATAACCATGGTCCAGGATCACATTTCAGGAACTGCTGCTCCCGTGAAAATCCCCCCAGGTGGAAATGAGGCACAGGAGACTCTCATTCCTGCCCAGCTGGGTAGCCAAGCCAGCCTGGGCCAACTGGTAGATTGCTGAGGGAAACTAGCTTTGCCACAGACAGTCCCATAGCAGGGCAGGGGAGTTTCCAAAAGGACACGAGGTGTTCTTTTTCCAAAGGAGGAGAAACAGAAAGTAAGTAGCCCCCAACAGCACTTACTATGGAGGCACATCAGAGAAGCCAGAAGTGTACCCATAAGAAAGGAGTAGGGAGCACCATCGATCGATCGCACTGCTCCAGAAGATACAGACTAAGGTGTGTTTGCTGGATTGAGCAGCACAGAGGCCACTGTGACACAGAGACCACATTCAAGTGAATGGTGATGACAAAGAGATGACACAAGGTGGGAAAATAAATGCAGGTGCTTCCAGGACCCGTTCAGTAAGCATGGAGCATGTATGTACGTGTGTGACGAGGTGGGATGGACGGCATCACATTTCTTTGTCAACATGGGGATACTTAAGGGAGGAAAGGAGTCAGTAAATGACAAGAGGTTGAAAATATGGGAGAGAGAGTGTGCTCATCCAGTGAAGTCCTTAAAAAGGCAGGGAAGTTGGGACCCTGACCACAGAGGGAGCAAGAAGCTGAGCAGAAGCATAAGGCAAATAGGCAACAAGGAAGGAAGATGGGGTGCAGATGTGTGTGGGGTGGTGTAAGTTTAGTGGAGGGAAACTGAGTGTGTCCCCATCTGATGGCCTCCATTTGCTCTGAGGTAGAGATAACAGGTCAGTCAAGGGATGCCCTAAGGTGTTGGTTTGAGAGCTCAGTCTCCAAAGTCAGAGTTCAAATATGCTGTGTAACACTGGATGAATCATATGCTTAGCAATGTCTCTAAAGTAAGAATAGGGGCGCCTGGGCGGCTCAGTCGGTTGAGCATCTGCCTTTGGCTCGGGTCATGGTCCTGGGGTCCTGGGATTGAGCCCCACAACAGGCTCTCTGGTCATGGGGAGCCTACTTCTCCCTCTCCCTCTCCCTCTGCCCCCACCCTGCTTGTGCGCTCTCTCTCTCTCTCTCTCTGTCAAATAAATAAAAATAAAATCTTCTTAAAATAGTAAAAAAAAAATTTTTTTTTACAGAACTGCTAATCGGTCGCAGCTACTAATGTTTAACTCCAAAAGAAGCAGCATCCTCATCAAACTAGCCGGCTGCCGTGCAAGCACTCTGTAGAGTACCTCCTCTCCAACGTCTCAACAAGATCCTCCCTGTTTGTGAAACTCTGGGAGCCCAAGTGCACACTGGAGAGGAATTCAGAGGTCTTAGGTTCTTCTCCCACCTGAGCCACCACCAGCTGTGGGAACTTGAGCGTTTCAGGACAAGGCCACCCTTCAGGTCACCTCTGAAGTTCCATCAAGACCTAACAAGTTGGTGTTTCAAAGGCTCAGAAGTGAGTCACTCGCCCACAGTTGGCACCTTCAAATGGGGCCATTGTGCAAGACGCCCGGAAGGGTAGAAGTAGCTGGACTTAATTAGCCCAGGGAGACCAAAGGTGCCTCTTTTCCCCACTCAAACCACCAGCCACCAGCCAAGGCCATGGTTCAAGGACACTGTTCCATTTCACGTGATAAGTGAAAAAGAGCTTTCTCTTCCCTCCCCCCCCCCCAAAGCATTTCTTCTTCCATTCTGTGTGCTAGAGTTGAGCTTGCCTTTCCAACAAATGTTATTTCTCCTTGAATTCATTGAACATGGGTTGGTAAGAGAGCTGTCCCAGGTGTGGGTCCCGCCTGAATTACAGAAGAAACAGAACTACTCCAGTTCCTTCCTTTTCTAAAAAAAGGTGAGGCTTTTCCGAGCTTCTGTTTTTCTCCCTTATCTCTTTTTCCTTAGGAACTCAGCAAAAGGCAGTGACTATACTCCCTCCATTCTAGGGTGCACACTTTCCTCACATGCTAATGTCTGGGAAATGGGGATGCATTGTACGGTCCAGGGCACCTTCGTTTTTGTGCAATGGTTAAACTGCCCATCTCACAATCAGTCTCTTTGTTTTGATGAAGTATAGAGCTTGTCCTCTGGGGAGTGCCTCAGTGCCCGGACTTTACTTAAGTGCTCTCCACAAGCCCAACCCCAGCCCTGTACATTTGGTGGGATGCTCCCGTCCTCTGGCACAACATGACATCAGCCAGATTTCGTGACCTGCTCGAGGCCACGTGGTTAGCAGATAGCAGGACGGGATGATGCAAAGTCTCGCTGCCTCCTGAAATATTTTGGCAGCATAGGCATCATCAATCAGCTATATCTGTGAACATTCCAGAGGAGATGAACAAGGCTCACAAGAGGATTTCAGTCTGAACTATAGCATAATATATAGACAGATAAAGAAAGCCATGTCTGGAGACATTTAGGACCAGCTAGGGGACGAAGCCACCAGACTATGGTTATCTTCTCTGGGCCTCTGAGTTGTGTAAATATGGTCACAGTAACAACAATGCCACCACTTTTGAGGGCCTGTCTGTAACTGGATCTGGGCCAAGCAGTCTACCACATTGTCTTATTTACTTCTCACAACGGCTCCAAAAAGCAGATATTTTTCCTCATTAGAAGCTGTTGCTTAGGGGCACCTGGGTGGCTCAGCAGTTGAGCGTCTACCTTTGGCTCAGGTCGTGATCCTGGGGTCCTGGGATCGAGTCCCACATGGGGTTTGGTGCAGGAAGCCTGTGTCTCCCTCTGCCTATGTCTCTGCGTCTCTCTCTGCATCTCTCATGAATAAATGAATAAAATCTTAAAAAAAGAAAAAGAAAAATTGCTACTCAGACTGTTTAAGTTATTGACCCAAGATTACAGATCTAGCAACTATCAGAACTGGAATTCACCTCTGCCTGGCTGGCTCCAGGAAGCACTTACCCCGTGCCACTCAGTGCCAACCATCAAAGGAAGTGGGTGGACCAGCTGACCTCCGAAGTCTTGTCCCTAAGAGGCAGTGGTTCTGCTTTCACAAACAAGTACACAGTGACACTCGGTGAGCATGCTCTATGATGACGTGTTTAAAAGTGATTTTTAAAAAAATAAAAAATTAAACATAGAATGACAATATGATCCAGCGACTCCACCCCCAAAAGAACAGGAAGCAGGAACTTAAACAAATGTTTGTACACTGATGTTCATAGCAGCATTATTCACAAGAGCCAAGAAGACAGAAACAAATCAAATGTCCATCAAAAGAGGAATGGATAAACAAAATGTGGTATGTATGTACAACAGAATATCATTCCTCCTTAAAAAGCAATGAGATCCTCATCTACACTACATGGTGGGTGAATCTTGAAGACATTATGCAAAAGTAAATAAGCCAGCTCCAAAGGGAAATATTATAGGATTCCACCTTTATGAGGTACCTAGAGCAGTCAAATTCATAAATACAGAAAGCAGAATAGAGATTCCCAGAGACTGGAGGAAGGGGAGATTGGGAACTTATTGTTTAACAGAGACATCCCTTTGGGATGATAGGAAAATCCTGGAGATGGATGGTGGTGATGGCTACACAACTTTGTGAATACACTTAACGCCTCTCAACTGTACACTTTTAAATGGTAAAAATGGCAAGTTTTGTGCTCTGTATACTTTAACACAAATTTTTAACTGCCTAAGAAAACATCTGGGACTAATGAATCATGCTACCCCAAACCAAAAACAGGAAAACTTCTGAGACCCACATTGGGATGGAAGTGAGGAATCCCATCCCCAGAGTACGTCATGCAGGACCAGGTGAGGGCGTGAGAGGGTGGACTTGTGTGTCCTGGGAGGAGGAAAGATGGGAAAGGCAGCGGATGTGAGTTCTGTGAGACAATCCTGGGCACAGACCCAGGGTATCTCAGAGCAGATGGCAAGCTTGGTCATGACAGCAAGGAACAGGCCGAGGGATTCCATGTCATTGAGAAATAGCCCATCTATCTCAGGACTCTGGGGAATTACTTGAAAAACAAAACACACTAGGTCCCTCACGTATCAAACAATACTGTATCCTTCCTCACACCTGTAAATAAACATCCATGCATTCTAATTTTCATGGCAAAGGGGAAGCAGTCGACTTATGAAGTCACTGCTTGGCCTTCAGGAGACGCTCACGTATCCAAAATGTTTGCTCACATCAGATGCCGAATATCTGGATTGTCGAATGTTTTGCTGCTAGTGATAAATGTGTGCTGACATGCAGTTCCTGCCTTTCGGGAAGGGCTTCCCATGTGGCTCCGAGGAGCTCTGTCCCCCGCAGTGAGGCTGAGGCACCAGCTCGCAGGCCTTACTGGGAGCGGGGAGCCGCGCCTGCCTCCTGTTGAAACAAGCAGCACCCCATGGGATGCTCTTGTATTGTTTTTACAGAAAAAGGAATAAAGTATTGTGTTCAGAAGAACCAGGAAGGATTGTAGTACTCACCCCATCTCCACTCTTGTTTGTGTGGGTGTTGTGGGTGGAGATGAGAAGGGAGATGAGGCAGTGCATGTCTCATCTGGGTATCGTGGGGGCTGCGGAAGAGTCTGCACTGGTTTCAAGATTTATCAGAAAAACAAACAAAGGAAAGTATTCTCTGAAAATGTAGCAAAAGTCCCAACTCAGGATCAGAGGATGATCACTTTAATACCTCCTGTCTATTTCCGTCAGCCTGTGTAAATCTAAGAACCAACCCGACTACCTCCACGCAGTCAAAGCTTTCCCTGCCCGGTGGGGCACAATGGATCTGGGGGTGAGGGTCAAGCCTTGGGGGTGGCCCCCCTCACTCCATCTTCTGAGTCTCAGTTCCCTCTCTCCCAAGTGAAGAGACTGGAATAGGCAGTTCCTAAGGGCAACATATGCGCAATATTTCTATTCATTTTGCATTTAGAATTTTTAATGATAAAGGCCATATAATAGCAATAAAATTCATGAAATGGAAACAAATCTATTTGTTTCAATGGAAACAAATGATTACCTCTGAACCCACTATCCTAAGTGGCTTAGTTTGATATTTCAGTGTTTTCAGTCTTGCAGCGTAACTGGTTCTGAAAGCTACACAACTGTTTCGGCTATCTTTGCAGACCAAAAAAAAAAAAAAAAATCTTATTAATTCCTATGATAGTTTTTTTTTCTCATAGTTAAGCCCTTTTTTGAAATTTTTTAAAATTTATTTATGATAGTCACACAGAGAGAGAGAGAGAGAGAGAGAGAGAGAGAGAGAGGCAGAGACACAGGCAGAGGAAGAAGCAGGCTCCATGCACCGGGAGCCCGATGTGGGATTCGATCCCGGGTCTCCAGGATCGTGCCCTGGGCCAAAGGCAGGCGCTAAACCGCTGTGCCACCCAGGGATCCCCTAAACCCTTTTTTAAGCTCCAAAACTCTGCTGGATGCTACAATGACTCTTTGGTGAGTGTTATGCTGTGTTGTGCCCCCACCAGATTCATATGCTGAAAATTTAACTCCCAATACCCAGAAAGTGACTATATTTGAGACAGGGTTTTTTAAAGAGGTAATTAAGTTGCAATGAGGTCATTAGGTGGGGATCTAATATGACTGGTCTCTTCATAAGAAGAGGGAATTAGGACACAGACCCACACAGGGGAAAGACCATGTGTGGACACCAGGAGAAGGCAGCCATCTGCGAGCGGAGGAGAGCGGTCTCAGACCTCCGGAGCCCCAGTCTCTCGGCATGTTCAGGACTGTGAGAAACTAGCTTTCTGCTGCTTGACTCCCCCCAGTCTGTGCTACTTTGTTATGGCAACCCTAACAACCTAACACAATGAGATGGGATTCTCTTCCTTGGTAAACTATACTGATGACACCAAAGGGCCACTGAGGTCAAGACCCTCCCTACAACAAGACCCAGGAGAAGACCTACACACCTATACCTACACACACACACACACACACACACACACAGTTTTAATGGCCACAAGTTTATTGAATTGTAACATGAGTGTGTTTTGCAACAATTTTTTTTTTTTTTTTGATCCTGTAACAGAACAGGGTTTTGCAAAGTAACCACATCCTCTGCTTCAGCTGCTTCTCCCTTCCTGCCAGCCAAGCTACACTGGCAGAGCTGCTTTGAGAGTCAGCCCAGGACAGGGGGTTGAGAGGAATATCTCCCTTCAGGCCGGCCCGCCTCTTGAATTCTTTCTGAGAAGTTTCGGTTAGCAGTCTATCCACTTTCCAAAAAGGAGACGAGACACATCCCCTCACACACCGCACGGGCCCGTGGTTTCATCAGGGTAGTTGTAAGCATGAAGCACCGTCTGGGGACCAGACCTCTGATGGCTCATTTCTACAGCTCTAACCTGATAACCCCCTTTCCCCCCACCCCCTGGGATTTGCCAGCAGCAGCTACAGCAGCCCCATTCACCCTGGAAGTGGGGAGCTTGGTTTCCCCGCAGCACTATGGTTTGCTTTGGGATTTAAAGCACCAGCTTGCCTGTGCAGACCCCACAGGCCATAGGAGTGGCATAGATGAGTCTACACAGAGATTCATTTAATTTTTTTTAAGATTTTATTTATTTATTCATGAGAGACAGAGACGGAGGCAAAGGCAGAGCAGGTTCCCTTTTCTCTGCAGAGCAGCGAGTGGGACTCGATCTCAGGACCCCAGGATCATGACCTGAGCCAAGGGCAGGCGCCCAACCAACTGAGCTACCAGGTGTCCCATGACCAATCTAGCTTTAAACAACCACAACAAACAGAGAACAGAGAGGCAGCAGGTTGTTCTCCTTCAGGGAAGTGGGCACTACACCCCTCAATTTTGAGTCAGTATAACCAGGAACCACCAAGAGCTGAAAAGGTAAATAATCCACCCATTTCACATTCCCTACATTGCACTAAAGATAGAGTGGTGACTGAAAGGGCCGTGGCCATCTCCAGACCAAACTGCAGCCCAGCCTCCAGGGTGATCTCGGAGGGGTAGGAAGTCTGGATAGGCATCCAGCACAAGGGCATCCCAAGAAGCACCTACTGCGGACAGGGCAGGGTGGGGCCTGAACATCCCTGAGGACATCTGGTCTACCAAACAGCCAGGAATAGGGCACCTGGGACACCTGGTAAAAGATACAATGACATCAGTGAGTGCCACCAACCAACTGCTGTGGTTACAACGTCCTTTCAGCTCTCCCCTCAGCCAGACAGTGCCTCCTTTTTCTCATGACCACTGTCGCCTCCGCTCATTAAAGATCAGCCTCTGCATTATCACTTCCTTTGTATTGTCACTGAGGCCACAAAGTGTAAGGAAGAAAGCTGACACCTGCACCGCCTTGTCCATTGGTGCTTCCTCCAAGTTTCCCTGTGACACCATGCTTGGCAGGGACTGGCATTTAGGGAGGGATGTTGGCCAAACTTCCCAGGGGTGCACCTCCAGGCCACGGCTGACCTAAGGTGATGGGTTACTGGGTAAATAGTCACCAAAGCCATCAGAAGGGCTCCACCTTTGAGCTTATTCGGAGTAGATTCTCTGCGCTTATTTTGAATAGATTCTAAGGACAGCAAATTTCGGAGACGTTGACAAGACAAAGGCAATGGGCCCTAACTGTGGACACGCCTGCCACAGACACCATCCCACGTACTGCTCACGAGTTTGTGAAATATTCGGACCCCCATTCTGCAGATGAAGCACTTTGGGTTTGGTTTTGCCATTTTAGAAGAAGGCACCTGACGTCCCGGAGTCAAATCCAGCAACCCAAGCTATCATACGGCAGAACCAGGACTGGGACTCAACTCATCAGCTCCCAAATCTTGCCTCAGCACCCTGTGGCCTCCCTTCCTGGTACCAGTGGGGAAACGGCTTACATCAGCTGGCAACCTGTGAGCTGGAAAGCCAAACAAAATTAGGTGCAGTAAAGACCCAAAAGGAAGCACACAGAAATGCTGTTTGCCTTTTCTTTCAGGAAGCCTAGAAAAGCAAAGGCAAGTAGAAGGACCTGGGAGGAAACAGAGAACTGATGGCTGATTGCAGGCTGACGAAAATAAAAACATAGGAAGACGAGGCACAGTGAAAATCCCAACAGAGCTCTGGCATGGAGGAGCCTACTACTCTATCCTCGGGGCTTTCTTTAGCAGCAGGTGGAGAAAGGAAAATTCGTCCAGCCTCCTTGGAGAGTCAGGAAAAGGAAAAAAAAAAAAAAAGAACAAGCAATATGTAAGATAATGAAGTTTCTGGAGCAACCTAAGAAAGCTCTGAGGTTGGGGGTGGGGATGGGGACTACAGGGGGGCTTGGGATCAGAAAATGGGGTAGGGGAGGGGGAGGGAACCTAAATGGAGAAGCCAGCAGGATGGTAGAGGAGCCTAGGTAGAGGCTTCCTCGTGAAGGCAAGCGCCACCCCATCCGGAGTTTATAGATCAGTCCTAGGGACAGGTGCCTCCTTAGGAAAATACTTGAGGGTAAGTGATGGTCTTGGGACTGCACGGCAAGACAATGACCCGAAGCTGAGAGATGAGGACTAGGGAGCTCCCCAAACCAGGCCACCTGGCTGGAAAAGCCTGCTCGCCAAGGGAGCCTGACCACTCTGCTGGTGAGGAGCTCCCGGGGGGTGCCGCTCTCTACACCAAGACGCAGCTGCGGCCTTTATAGAGCGGGGCTCGGAGCTCCGCCGCAGCACGACTAGGAGACGGAACTTCTTGGAAGCATCCGAGGGCTTTTCCAGTACCTCTCACAGCAATCAGTCCTCTTGGCTTAAGTAACTACTGAATTAAAAATCATCCTTACGGGTGAAATGACATGATGTCTGCGATTTGCCTTAAAAGTCTCCAGCAAACCAAAAAGTTGGGGGAAGGGGCAGAAGCGACATGAGGAAGAAAATATCAAGGACTGGCGCTGGGTGGGCAAGGTAAGGAGACGGAGACCTCACTGCGGCCTCGCACGCACGCTGCAAACTCAGGCTGGAGCAGGAGACCCCAGGTCCACTAAGTAACACCCCTGGGCGTGGGGCGCAGCTACCCACGTTTTAACAGGCCCTCCCCTCCCGAGGATTCGGCTCTGTGACTCTGATGCTCAAATTTGAGACTCCCTGCAGGACACCATTTTCCCACAATAAAGGTTTTGGGTCTTTGTTTTTGTTTTTTAAGAAAAAAAAACCCTCCCTGTGCGCATTTTTGCTGTTGAGTTGTTTATCTCTCACATCCCTGGTCTTCCATGGCTGTGGAGCCATTGTTTTGATCTTTTCCTGGAGCCAGAACAAAAAGCCAGGAAGCAGAGGCGACTGCGACTCTCTCCCGCTCTCCCGCCGCCGCCCGCGAACGTAAACTTCCCGTAAAGGGCGCCCCTGCGGCGTGCACCCCGCTCCCACCTGAGCCCCGCGTGCGCAGAGGCGCCAGGTGCGGGGCGCGCTCCGGGGAGGCCGCCCGGGGCCCTCGGCCTTGGGCGCTCGCCGCTACCTGGCCCCCCCCGCCCCGCCCCGCGAGGGTCCCGGCCCCGACCGCGGCCCCCGGCGCTCGCCAGGCACGACCCCGCCCCACCCCGGCTTGGCCCCGCTCGCAGACGTGGGTCCCCCGCGCCTCTTCCCTCCTCCCTTTCCGAGGCTCTGCAAAGAGCAGCCCGGGAAGCGAGTGAGCAGAGCCGGGGCCGGGGCTCAGGGAGGCCCCGTCCAGCGGCGGGCGCGCGGGGGCGAGGCCGGGAGGGGAAGGGTTAAGGAGCCGGCCCCTCCCCCTCCCCGCGCGCCCGGCCCCGCACCCCGCCGCCCCCGCCCCTCCCGCCAGTGCTGTAAAACAATCCCTTTGTTTCCTCTTTAAGACGTTAGCCTCAGGGGCCATTATAGGAAAGAAAGGTAGCCAGGCTCTTTTATCTGCAAGAATCCATTAAGCGTGGCCTCGGTGCCGCGGCCGCTCGTTTATGGGCTGCCTCGCGAGGGGACCCCGGGGACCCCTCCCCAGCGCGGAGCCAGACGCACCTGTCCCCCAGCCCACTACCCGGCCCTGGGGAGCCGGGGCTTGGCGGACGGGGCTGGAGGGGTGGGGAGCAAGGCGCCCCCATCCAAACACGAGTTACAAGAGCGTCGTGGAGCTCTGCCGTTTTGGGGGGTCTCCAGTGTACCGTTTCCCATCTTCCTGCACCCCCCGGCAGGAAGAAAGAAACTTCCGACGGCCAGATGGGCAACGGCCCTGGCCTCGCGGTCCGCCGCTCCCCACGCGGGGCTGCGCCCGGGGGCGCGGGAAGGGGCGCTGGGGGCCGCGGGGCCGCCGACCCCGGGTGCGCTCTGCCCGCAGCTGCAGGAGCGGGGCGCGCTGGGCGGCCCTGCGGGGCGGGGCGGGGCGGGGCGGCGCGACTCCCCCGGCTGCGAGGATGAGGGCCCTTTACCTTCCTTAGGAAGCTGTGACGCAAGAGGCCGGCCGGAGAGCACCGGAGAAGGCGCTAGAGGCTTCACGTGGCTCGTCAGAAAGGAATCTAGCACCGGCTAATTATTTAGGTCTTCCCCTGGAGAAGCCCTCGCCCCAAATGCCCACTTTGCCTGTGCGCTCGGTTACGGGGTCTCGGATCAAAACAAGAGCAGAGACGCCCGACGGGGCCCACGGCTCTGGCGACCCCGCGACCCCAGCGAGCGGCTGTGAATTCTGGCCTTGGGGGCAGAGGCGGAGGGAGGACGGGCGGTGGGAGCCCGGCAGGGCCCTGGGAAGGTCCAGGGTGATGCTTTCCTGGAGCCTCGGGGGAGGGATGTTCCCTTTTTGAAATTGCCAACAACTCAGAGTGTTCTGAGGAGCACAGGTGGCCGGAATGCAACAAAACAAAACAAAACTCTTTCTTTAAATTCTCTGTTGTATCCAGGCCAAAGCCAGAATATCAAGCCTGCAGGTCTCCTGCCTTAAATCTCTGCGGAATGACCTTCTTTGGATCTTCTCCTGCTCTTTCCCCATGAATATAAATATTTTCTCCACTTACCATATGTTACCCACGCACTTCCACAGACCCCACCGCCACTGCCCTGCTGGGCTGCTTGCAAAAGGAAAGTCTGCCCTCCCCTCAACCGGGAGGGCAGGGGCGGGGGAGGGAACAGTGTTGTTTAAGGGACAATGTCACTTTCCTCTTCGTCAAGATTCTTTGTCAATTGCTGGGGGAAATAATTGACCTCAAGCTACTTCAGTCACAACCAATAGAAAAATGGAATGGTGATGTGTCCAGCTGTTAAGGGGAGGCAGGCACGCAGGCTGGAAAACAAAGGTGGCGGGGAATAGAGCTGACATGAAAAATATGTAAAGCTTCATGTTGGCATTCTTGGGAAATGGAGGAATTTTGCCCATGAATAGAACACACAAACAAAAACTAGTAGTCTGTTCATTTGCCACACCTTCAAGTTTACTGTCCTTAATTTTATGCCTTTGGATGGCTTGAAGGGAAAATCCAGCACAGAAGCCCTTTAATGCAGCTGAATCTTTTCGGTTCTCTGACCCTTTCCCTAACTTACACAATGGTACTTCCCCGGCGCCCCCCACCCCCCATCCTCCACTCAATCAGCAGCCAGAATGACTCAGTTCTGTCTGATTCAGGGGCCCCGGGGAAGGATTTGAGAGTTCAGGGAGGATTGTTTGGGGGTTTTTGTTTGTAAGCAGTGGGAGCAAGAGCAGGAGGGAAACGGGGTGCCAGGAGGAGTCAGAAAGGTCACCGGAGAGAAAGCCAAGAAGAAACTCCGCAGTTGCAGATCTTGGGTTCCGCGGGGAGAGATGATGGCTAAGGGTGGTTTGTGAAAACAGGTCTCATATTTCAGACCACAAGATGTCCCAGTTATGAAGCTGATCCTGTTCCAGGTTGGACCAATCAGGAAAAAAAAAAAAATCGATAAGGACATTTGATGCCACCAATGTGGTAACGAGCAGGAACGCTATCAAACTGGCAGCTCCACCAGGCCTCAGACACGAGCTCCTGAGCTTTCCCATCTTACAAAGGGGACTTAGAACAAAATCCAGGTGCAACAAAAGCAGCCTGAAAGCTTCGGTGATGCACTTTTTCTCCTCTAATGTGAGACGAAACTGGCATGGTTTTGCCACCAGAGACAAAAACTAAGGTCCCTGCCTTAGCCTTGAAACACAAAGGGTGAGGCATAGTACCAACGTGGCACAAAGCCATCGCCAGGGCGGGAGACTCATCGGAGCCCACGCTTGGGTTTCTCAACAGCCTATGTCTTCTCCAAGGACTTGCCAGGAGTGTTGGGAATACGAGCAAGACATCTGGAAAAGAAAGCACCTGAGTGCGCAGAAGGTGCATCGTGGCAGCTTTAAGACCGATAAAGCCCCATGCAGACCTTCAGAGACAAACATTCAGTGCCACGGCAGAAATGACGCCCCAGCGTGATGTGTTTTTCTCATGCAGAATTTTTGAAATGTGTGTGCCTGCTCTAAGATGACCTCAGGTAAACAGGCTCACAGGTGCGAACCTGTCTCCAAATCTCTCCAGCGTCTCACAAGTGCTTTCCGGGATCTCCTCTGAGGTTCCATTCAAATCTTCGCACACTCACTAGCTGATGCTCTCAGATCCACTAACCCCAACCAGCGGCATGGCATTAATTTGACGAAAGAGAGCCTGCTGATGCAATTCTCCATCATTGTTTGAAGCTACTGACCCCTATTTCATTTGAAGTAAAGAGATTTTTTTTTTCATGTACCATTCGTGAAAAGAACTGCATCTGGACTAGTTTTGTTCTAAATGGATCTAGAGCTTTCATTCTAGGACCTAACAATTGCTGAACATGGATATTCTAATTGCACCTATTGAGCACCTCTTCCCCCCACACAATTTCACCCAGTGGTTCAAAGATGGAGCCTTTGAGTTGACTGTCTAGTGATGGTAATGGATTTGCATTGAATTCTTCATATTGTCCCTGGTTCCTGGTGGCCCCTGCCATTCATCCGCAAGGTGGGAAACCAAGACTGGGGGCAAGTCTATGGCTATAGTAGTTAGTAAGACTAATTGGCTAGCGTGAGAATGAAACCTGTGGCTTGGCCTCAAGAGCCCGGCAATAAATCTAACATACCAAAGTACAGTTGAATGGGCAGAACTCTTGCCTGGGATATGTTTGTAACTTGGTAGAATTAAATAAGGTTCTAAGTGAACACTGCCCCATCTATGAGATGTTCAGGACAGAACAGAGGAAATTAGGGGAAGATGCTGAGCGATAGTCTAGATTTATGAAAATTAAATGCTTTTAAAGTACATCATTTTCATCCTGCAAATAATTTATGTTTAAACATCTTAAAACACTGCATTTTATTGTGTGTAAATTATGATCCTATTTATGTACAAACAAAAAGCTGAGGAAAAAGCTGGTAAGAAGTAAATCATAGTTATGTGTTTTTATTTAGATGGCATGATTATGGACAAGTGATTTTTTTTCCTCATCTCAGTTTTCCCAAAACGTTATTGAGTGGCTACAACTACTGTTTCATGGAACAAAAATGCATGATCATTCTAGAAACATTTGTTAATACACAGAGAAATCACTATAAAAAAGTGACATAAGTACAATTCCCATTTTTCTAGGCAGACAGGGACTTGCACACGAATGACAGAGGAGTAAATGGAAGAAAGAAACAGTCAAGTGAGTGCAAACATCTCACACTGTTGTCTTCTGCGGTCCTCTCTCCTGGGGACCTAGGCGCTGACTTCACAGAGTAGAGGACTGTAACTCTGAGAAGACAGTACACATAAACTGCCCAAGATCTTCCTGGTAAAGGGGACATTCAGACAGTTCTGTGTGTCCATGCCCTGTCCTCCTGCTACACAGAACACATAGAAGCACATTGAATAGGTCAGACAGGTAAATAAATAATGTATCAACACTGCGTCTGATCAGAAGTTCTGTACTCAACAGTATAACTGTCCTGACCACTCCCCTCACCCAGATTCACCCGCCAACACACGTATACATACACGCACAAGCACACACATACATAGGCATGCACTTACATATACACACTTAAACATAGACACATGCACACATATACATACATACACGTAAGCATGCACACATGTATACACACACACACATTGCTATCACTGCTTGGACTGATGAACAACTGACACAAAGTCGTTGTACCACTAACTTCTAAGTGCCGACCGGAACCTCTCTTGTCAAGAATTTGAATAAAGAGATGTATATATTGTGGCAAAGTCCGTAGGAAGCTTTTCAATGCAGCTGTGAAGTCTTTTGGCAGGTGAGAGCAGGTGTCAGCTCCATAGAGGGCAGATCTGGAGGCTGGAGGTCTCACGGATGAGCAGAGGAGACTGGTCTCCACAGAGGGGAATGCAACGTATGTGAAGGTTCAAGTGGCAAGCGGCTACATTGCCCTGTGTAGTCCGGGAGGGCTATTCCCATCCTCAGAGCTCCCCTATGAACAACACACCCTCTGAAGCTCTCTGTACCCTAACAATTCCACATTTTAAGCTCGCTTGAGAGGGTTTCTTTCCTTGCAACCAAAAGAGCTCAGGTCACAGCAGAAATAAACACTCACATTATCTGAATGATTTTCTCGAGTCTCTCCTGCCTGGGTTTCCCAGTGACAACCAGTGTCCACAAACTCACATCTACTTGGAAATCTCTCAGTACCTTCAAACCTAAAGTGCAGAAAAGCAAACCCATCTCCTTCCCCTCCATACTTCCCCAAGTATTTCCATATCAGCAGCTTCACTGATACCCTCCCAGTGGCTCAAGTCAGAAATCTGGGACCATCCCTGGCTTTCCCCTATCTAGTACCTCCTGTAACCAACCTATCAACAAATCCTCTCAATTACTCCTCAAATCCATCCATGTCTCTGGCCTTCCGTCACCCCACCCTAGTGCAGGCACCACGACCTCTCCTCTGGGATGTGCGGGAGCCTCCTCACTGGATCCCTCAGTCTGGCTTCTTTCCAATTCCATTCCAGGGCTAAGTCTGATCCTTACACATACACACACACACACACACACTCCAGCATTGAAACCCCTCCCATGGCTTTTGGCTTTCCTTAGCCTTTTAAGGTAAAATAAAAACTCACATACATGGTCTCCGATGGCCTTGTGCACTGTCCTCTCTGGGGTCCTACCTCTCAGCATCATGCCCACGCTCTGCCCAAGCTGAAACTCTTTCAGTTTCTCAAACATGTTGTGCTTCTCTGCCCTAAGGACTTTGCGTACCCTATTCCCCTCCATGTGGAACGCTTCCTCTCCCCACTGACTCCTACTCTCTTCTTGTGTCTTAGCTCAGACTCTGTGGCCTCCACAAAGCATCCTCTGGCTCTCTAAGCTTAAAGTTAAGCATTCCTAATATGTGGTCCTGTGACCTTCTGTATCTGACTACCCATTGCACATACTGACCTTCAAGGTCATTGTTTGTTTGTATTATTTGCCTCCCCTGCTTGACAGTGGACTCCAGGAAGGCACAGCTCCAGTGTGGAGCCCACCGTACATGTTCAGGAAGCAATGCGGGAATGAACCTATTAATGCATCAAAGCCACGTTCATGCTCTTGACAGCACATAGATATTTTAGTGAACCGGCTCCTCTACTCATTTTGTCACAGCTTGCGCTCTTTTTAGGAGCTGGTACAAGTCCCTGAAACAGAAAGTGGGAAATGGGGCCAGGGAACAACATTAGTAATAATATTTACTGTTAACTATTATTAGCACACATGACCTCTCCACTCCCTTTCTATACTAGGCTGGTAGCTTATCCTCCAATTATTCTGACTGCACTTTGACTCTCCACCCCCTCATGGTGAGTCCTTATTCAGGACCCTCTTGGGTCTTCATGCAAATCAATCTCAGAGGCCTTTCCAAAAGTCCCTCCTCCTAACATCAAACGTAAGCCCATAAAGCCCCATGACACTCATGCAGGAGCATCTCATTCAGATGAGGATGGGGAAACCATGTTCTGGTATAGTGAGGCCGAGATAAGACACCAGGCCTTTCTGTCCCTCCCACAGGCTGCCTGTAGACCCAAGCACTCCACTGCAGGACACATCACAGGGGAGAGGTTGGAGTTTGGGGACAGGTTGAACAGGGGCTAGAACACCATAGCACAAAGTGCTCAGGAACTAGATATACATGTGATGATCTTGGAAACGAAATAGTTACAATAGGGACACATTGTGAAATGAAGGTGCTTCGAACCCAAAGCGTCAGAAGATGGAGGCAGAAGTTGGGAGGAAGCGTATTCAGGAGAGGATGGAACCAGCATGGCTCTGAGAATGGAATCATATATTTGCAAGTCAGGAGATGGTTTCTGACTTAGAAGGAAAATGGTAGTTTGGTTTTCAGACAGATTCGGTTTGTGATGGAGTCCAAGCAGAAGTGAAAGTTCCAAGACGTCAGCTGCAGAAAGGGATGACGATTTGGAGGTGATCCATGTACAGGTGATGGTTGCAGGATGGACGAGGGAGATTCTATGACATGAGCCCAATACAGAGCCAAATCCGTGAGCTCTTATGAGCTACCCTATTCAATCAAGAAAATCAGGGGAGACCGGGACAAGAATCTCAAGGAGACAAAGAAGGTCAAGATGTGAGGCCAACTGGAACATACATTGAGGTTATAAGGAAGGAGGCAGTAAGGAGTCGGTTTGCCATATTCAATGCAGATAATATTATCTGAGCCCTTATTGCAGGCTAGGCACGTTTCAAGGAACTCTTCACCCATGATCCCATTTCATTATTTAAAAAAATATATATATTTATTTATTCATGGGAGACACAGAGAGAGGCAGAGACATCAGCAGAGGGAGAAGCAGCCTCCCTGTTGGGAGCTTAATGCAGAACTCAATCCCAGGACCCCGGGATCACGCCCCAAGCTGAAGGCAGATGCTGAGCCAACCAGGTGTCCTCTGATCCCCTCTGTGAGTTGGGTGCTTATTTTACAAATGAGTTAACTGAGGCTCTGCAAAATTATCCAACTTATCATGGCCACATGGCCAGTAAAAGGCAGAGCAAGGACTTGAACCTTGTCTTGGAACCCACAGCTGGATCTTGGGAGAGAAGAGAAAAATGGAATGGGGGGTATATATCAGAAATGTGGCTCTAGGTAGCTTGACAAGACAAAAGCCAAGTCTCTGTTCTGAATGAGGACTGAAGTTGAAAATGATCGAAGCCTAAATACTCTTCTGATTCAGTGAGTCAAGGACAGGGAGACAGACTGGTGAGGCAAGGAGCCCAGGGCCGTGAGACTCGGGTGCCTGCTTCTCTTCAGCAGCTGCTTCTGGGCAAGAGCAAGGGAGGCTCTTCCAGAGCCTTCTCCCTGGCCTGACAGGAATCGCAGCCCCAGGGCTGCCATTCTGGGTGCTTTCCAAGGGCCCGGGAGCCGGTGGGAGCTGGCGGTGCAGAGGTGGAGAACAGCTCTTCCACTTACTTCCCAGAGGCCCTGCGGCAAAAGACCCTGCATGCCCAGAAGGAGGTAGAGGCCTTGAGAGGAGTGGGGTGTAGGGCAGACCATTAACATCCTGATGCCCCGAGGGCTTCTTAGAGGCAAACACAGCAAGGAGGGGTAGGAGTGGGGGGAACCAAAGCTCTTGCCCTGGAAGCTGGGACAGAACATGAGATGCCCTAGGCCTCCCTGAACCTGAAGCAGATCCCGACGCTGAACAGCAGGCCCATCAGAGAAAAGAAGACCCCTCCAGCTCTTAGGGGACAGCTCCTGGTGGACACAAACTCTCCTGAGGGGAAAATGTTGGTCTTGCTAGACACACCATGAGATCTCTCACCTCAGATCTACAGAACCCAAGCCTCTCTCCTCAGCAGGTGGAGACGCACCCCCACTACACCTTCCCCTCCCCCACCATCACCAGCGCTTGCTCTGCAATAGCTGTGTCTGGCTTTTGGTCAATACTGCTGGCTTTTCAGTCAAGGCAAAGAAGACTTGCAGAGACCAGGGACAGCGTCCGACCTCTCAGCTGATTACCTGCTCTGCACGTGGAGGGAATCTGGGCAGATGCTGGTTGCAGGCAGGCTCTAGGGTAGGAAGGTGTCCCCAGGAATCCTGCAAATTGTCAGCCAGCAAGCACAGTAGAATCTGCAAGTGAAAGAACCCTGAGCCTCCTCTCCGCCCTATTTCTCTTCAACCCTGCCACTCGGGCCTTCTTTCTATCTCCACAGCAACCCATCCCAGCCTCAGGCCTTCCTGAGTCTCTCTGCCTGCGTGATTTCTCCCAAGTGGCACCAGGGCTGTCTTCCTTTTGTTTCTAGATCTCAACTCAAATGTCGACTCCCCAGAGAGGCTCTCTCTCTCTCTGTGTCCTGTTTTATTATTTTTAAACACTTATTCTTATCCAAAAGTAACTATATTTTTTCAATTTATTTTTAAGGTTTTATTTATTTGTTTGAGAAAGAGCACACATGAGAGAGTGAGATGGAGAACACACCAGCAGCAGTAGGGAGGGCCGGAGGAAGGAGGAGAAGCAGGATCCCCGCTGAGCCCAAGGCAGGGCTTGATCCCAGGACCCTGAGATCATGACCTGAGCCACCTAGGTGCCCCCCCAAAAGTTACTTTAAACTCATTAGCCTGGATGGCGCAGTCAGCATCCGACTCTTCGGCTCGGGTCATGATCTCAGGGTCCTGGGATTGAGCCCCCAGTAGGCTCTGCACTCAGTGGGGAGTCTGCTTGAGACTCCCTCTCCCTCTCCCCCTCCCCACCCGGCTCTCTCTCTCTCTCTCTCACTCTCTCTCTCTCTCTCTCAAATAAATACATCTTAAGGGGAAAAAAAAAAGGAATCCATTTGAAGCTTCAAACCACAAAAACTGACCAAATATTTCAAGTGATTTGATTATAAGCAATTGAAACTTAGTTACAAATAATTGTTTCTGCATATCCCCCCAAATGATTGTCTGTTTTCTCCCTAATGGTTTGCCTCTTTCCTTTCATCCTGCCAGATGCTACACTGGGAATGTTGGGCATACGTGTAAACCCCCAATGGTTTAAGGGAACCTAGGACTTTAAAAAGACGGTCATCACTGAAGATTGTATAAAACACGCTGTAAAAGGAAAATCTCCAAAGGAGATAAAGGGCGTCAGGAGTAGGGCGTCTCCTTTTTATGAACAGTTCCTAGGTGGTGCCTGGCCAGCTGCTCCACCCCAGTAAAATAGGCCAGCAGGGAAACCTGCCTGTGGCCTGGCTTAACCCTTCCCTGGTCCTCACCTCAATAAGATGCTGGGAAAGATCAGAAGAATTCAAGCACTACTTGCTGACTGGAAGAAAACAGCAAAAGGGGGGGAAAAAGACTGATTCCAATGTCACTCCCCACCCCCCAGCTTTCTTCTCCCAAAGAGCCTTCTGTTCGCAGAAATTAAAGGACTCTGATAACAGATCACAAATTCAGGACAGAAAAGCTTCACTATGCAGCCAGAGACCGTATTGTCGGGAAGCAGACGCTGGACACTTTTTTTGCTTATGAACTTTTGGAGACCATTGGAATAAAAGACTATTTGTTCCTGGACAAACACTCACCAGCAAAGAAGCCTTTAAGAGGAGGGAGAATTTTTGTTTTGCATTTTCTTTTTATAAAAAAGAGAGAGAGACTTACTCTCGTTGTTTTTCAGATAAAAGAAGCTAATTTGTTTACTATTGCTGGGGACACAAGTTCCTATGCCACTGTGGTAAAAAGAAATGCTATTTTTAAGAAATAAAAAGCCACACAAGCCTTCGTATGTAGGGTTCTTCTTCCCCTTCCTGCCTTCCCACTTTCATTTTACAGATGGCCCTCAACATACAAGCCAAGTCAAACCGCGCGAGGTAATGCTCTTTTCTCTCCTTCTCAGACTCCCCTCAGAAAAGGCCACACCTGAACTTGAGAAGCAATCTCTCATCAAAGTTCAGTGCAATTCTAGCCTCAAAAGTCACATCCCAGATTTGCTCCTTTCTGGAAAACCAAACTCGTGGCATTCGTGAACACAGAGCCTAGGTTTCAATCCCCCATCCCTCACCGTGCTCATCTTCCTTGCACACATGGAATAATTCTGAAAGCAAGCTAGCAAGATGTTGAATAATGTCCTTTTAAAAGAGGGTGTGCCATAACTGGGTCACTGACTGTGTGACTAATCATGGTTGCCCGTAACCACAGAGACTGTGGCTTCAACCTGACTCGATCATTTGTAAACCACAAAATGACCCAGCCATCTGCAGGGGCTGCTGGCTTCTGGAGCCTGAAGATCTTCCCGGGCCTGTTCCCTCCTCGGCCCAGGTGGAATGGGAGCCGCCCTTGGCTTGGAGCCTCCGGGCATTTGCAGCAATCAGAACAGATCTGACCAGGTCCAACCTTTGCTTATTCAAGTCCTTACCGGCTCCAGCCTCAGCAAGCAATTGCAACAGTTGCTCTCTGCTCTGAATTCCATTTAGCAATTCTGAGTGCAAAGGAGAAAAAGAAGGGCCCTAGAATCAATTTGTGTTCAAGAAAAAAAAACAAAAAACAAAGAAACAGAAAAGAAAAAGGTGACACGAAAGAAAACTTTTCCTGCAGCTCAGTCCAGGGTCGTTGGTTGTATCTATCAGGTACTCATGCATTAATCAAATCCCTCAATCTTTCCCCAATCGGCATAGCAATTTAAGGAATATGGGGACAAGAGCCTCTTTGCCAAGGGCCCCTCGCTGGACTAGTCCTGAATTAGGAGGACCGGAGGTTGCATTGCAGGCCCCAGGCGGGGATCAGTGGCCTCAGGCCAGCCGAGGAGGAGCATTAACCCCTTCCCTTCCTGTCACCCGAAGTCAGAATTTTTGCAGGCCGGCTGTGTTAAAAAATACCACTTAGGAGGAAGAAGTTTATTTATAAATGAGAGAAATGATTGGTCTTAGTGGCAGGGGAAGATCTGTTCTCACTACCTCTCACCACAAAGCCCCCGCTCCAACTGTCTGGAAATAAGGTTATTTTTTCCTAATAGGGCAGGGTTAGTGGCAGCGTCTCAGCCCCGCCCCCTTACCTGTGCGCCTTGGGGTCCCCCCCATCCCTCAAGGAGAAACCCACTTTTTTTTTTTTTCTTAGCACATTAATTCAAGAGGGCAAGCGCTTGTGTCTCGGGTTGGGAAAGACGAGTTTTCTCCAAAAGGTCGGGCGGGAGCAACAAATGGGAGGGAAACGGGCAACGCTTGTGAAATCCCAAACCGGACGGGTAAGAACAACATCATAAATTATGGATCCCTCGAGCCGCCTCCGGCCTGTGGCGGCGCGATCTGTCTCCGCGGACTTGCCCCGCGCGCGACGGTGCGGTCCGCGAGCGCGGGGCCTGGGGCGCCCCCTCCCCGTCACCCCGGGGGCGGCGCGATCGGGCCCCGGGACAGCTCGGGGCTCGGCGCTGCGGGACGCGCCTGCTGCGGGGCCGGGCCGGCGGCCAGCACCGGCTCGTCATTGTCCCCGGCCCCGGCGGGAGCGCCCAGCGCGGGGGCCGCGCTCCGAGCCGGGCCCCGGGGACACCAGGGGCGCGCGTGGGCCCCCGAGCAGCCGGCGACATCTGCGCGAGCGCGCGGGGCCAGGAGGCTAGTCGTCACCCCCGGACGCCCATCTGGACCGGCTTTTCCTCCGGGGCCGGAGGCGGAGGGAGAGGTCAAGGTGACCTGCGGCGGCGGCGGGGGCGCGCGCGCCCGGCTCGGCCCCCAGCTCCGCCCCCAGCCCCGCCCCTAGCCGGGCCCGAAGCTCTGCCCCCAGCCCCGCCCCAGCCCGGCCCCCAGCTCCGCCCCCAGCTCGGCCCGAAGCTCCGCCTCCACCTTGGCCCGAAGCTCCGCCCCCACCTTGGCCCGAAGCTCCGCCCCCAGCACGGCCCACAGCTCCGTCCCCAGCACGGGCCCGCGGCTCGGCCCCTGCTTGCCTCCCCCCCCCACCCCCCCACCCCCTGGCGCCTTGCCCTTTGTCCTTCCTCCTCTGGAGCCCAAGTGCTGTGACACCCCCCCCCCCCCCGTATTACTCAGGCTGTTGAGATTAAAGGAGCCTCCGCCCAGTTTGGAAAGTGCAGCTCTCATCCCTCTCCCCACCCTCAACGACCCCACCTATTGTCTTGTTTTTGTGTTGTTTTTTTGGCTGCAAGTCAACCGCTCATCATAAGGTGGGCAAACCCCTCGGTTCACATTTAAATATGTTTGTGTGCCAAATTGGCCTGCTGTTCCGCCCTTTTAGCTACTGTAACCTGCACCACAGAAACAATGAATTACCAGATTAAAGTCACCGAAAACCGACTCATCCTGCAGATGTTGTCTGCTGAAGGCTGCCTATTGACGACTGTGTCAGGATCTGTGTGTGTGTGTGTGTGTGTGTGTGTGTAGCCAAAGCCAACAGCCTCACATTTGTTCTTTGCTAATTTGTCTTCACTGTGCACCCCCCCACACACACACCTCATTTAATGATGAAAGGTCAATTATGAGACTCAAAAACAAGCCACCTTCTCTGGTGAACCCCCGCTCCCCGAAATGAATGGGGAGCTGGGGTCCCTCATAGGGCAGACACGAGGGAACTCCAGATCAAGCTGAATTGTGTGTGAGTCAGGCCCTGGAGAAACTGTGGGCAGAGGAAATGTGAGTGGTGGTTTCCTGGATTTCTTCTGCAGGAAGAAACCACCAGTGGGAGGGAGGGCAGTCAAGGGAAGGGGCCTGGGAGGCGGGGGGAGGGGACAGAGGGGCCGGGAGGGAGGGGGCTGGGCCGGGTGGATCTGCGGGAGGCTGGGGCCGCCTTTGTGTTGCTAGTATGGGCAGGGGCTGGGCCTGGTGACCGCCCTAAAGCGTGTACCCGGTGGGCAGCTGCCCAGCGAGGTAACAGCTGGCACCTGTGCTCGAAAATGCAGCGCGCATTAGCAGCATCATTATTTAGCATTAGAGCATTACAAAGATAATTACTGCCAGTTAGAAAAGCAGAGGATGCAGGGAATTGAAACCCCAGACCCCCTGGCTTATCAAAGTGCCAGCCTTTGGAGGGCCACCTCTCACAGAGCTGCGAGGTCTGGGAAGTCTGAGATGACAGCTGGAGCCAGGGCCGCAGGGCCCCTTTCCAGGTCTCATCCTGGCTCAAGGGTCAAATTAGGGTCATAGAGAAAATGTCAAAGGTCATCACACCAACATCTTCTGACATCCAAAGCAGTTCTACCTGGAATCCAGAACTTACCCTTTTGTCTGGAATTAAATGGGTCAAGTAAAGGTGAGCAGGGACTTGGGTCTTCAGATAACAATAATAAGCTCAACAGTTAACAGTGGGTGAGCTCTTTTATGTGTCAGGCAATATGGAAACTTAAATGACTTCTCTGCTTCCATCTTCACAGCCTTAAAAGGAGGTCACCATCATTACCACCATTTGACAGATGAGTAAACTGAGACTCAGAGAGGCCCAGGAGAAGGCACAAAGTTCCTTAGCATTTCATGGCTCTCCCCTACTGCCTAGAGGTGCTAAAAACTGACAGCAAGGAAAATGGAATAGATACCCTTTCCCAAAGCTTGAGATTTAGTACATAAAGACCAGTTTCCCAAGTATGCATAGACCTCTCTACCTGTGTCTTTGTCCAAGTCAGAAGTAAATCTCACAGAAGTAAATGGCATGGTTTCTGGAAAACAAGGTATTTTTTTAAAGTGACTTCCTTTGTAGATTGGTAATTTAATGAAAAACATTTCATAAATTTGCTCATTGAGAAGTTTGCCCTCAACACATACAACTAACCTATATGGACAATATAAAATAAGGTAAACAGTTGAGGAATCAAAAATGGCTTTACGATTGAGTCCCAACTAGGCCAATAAACTCACCTCCCAACTGCTGACCTAATTTTTTTTTTACATGGTAGTAACTGAAATCAATGTGGACAGTTAATTTCAGGTATACATGTTGAATTTGTACCATCAGATGATGATGCCAAACTGAAGCATTATTGTTATTAATATTGACAATAATTATTAATAACAATCACTAACATGAACAAGGCTGTTATTATGTGTCAAATGTTGCACCAAATGCTAAACATTCATCAGCTCATGTAATCCTAATGAAGAAAGCCCCTGGCTTCCATTCCTTCCTCCTCAGTCTCCTGTCTACACAGTAGCCAGAGAGCTCTTTTAAAAATGTAATTAAGATTTTTTTTAAATTTAATTTAAAAAAGAAAAGGGGTGCCTGGCTGACTCAGTGAGTAGGACATGCCACGCTGGATCTCAGGATCAATCATGAGTTCAAGACCCATGTTGGGCATGGAAACTACTTTTAAAAAAAGAAAGAAATGTACAATGTAAACAAGGTTGAGTCCTGCCCTTGGTTAAAGTTTTCCAATGGCTTCCCAAAGTGCTCAGGAAAACGCCATCTGCTTTCCCTTGGCGGACAAGCCATCACCTGGACCTGCCTATTGCATGTTTACTCCAGCAGCCCCCATCACTGTCCTCCAGCCATGAGTCAGGCCTGTCTAGTAAAGATCAAAGACATTCCCACTTCAGGGCCTTTGCACATGTTTCTCCCTCTGCCTGAAATATCCAGCCTTTGCCTGGCAATTATTTTTTCATTCTTTAGTTTAAATGTCTCCGCATCATGGACTCCTTCCTTCAAACCAATCAAGTCACCCTAACACTCTCTTTTCCTGCATACCACTTAAAAATCACATAAAATTACTTATTTTTCTGCTTGCTTACCTGTTCACTTCCCTCCCTCAGCCATAAGAGCCAGCGGGACAGGGACACACATTCAGCATTGCTCTCCAATGGGTCCCTGATGCCTACTGCTCCTGGGACACAGAACACTATTTGTTAAATTGATAAATAGAGAAGCGGTCAGAGAGGTAGACACTGTTCTTATCCTCACTTTTTAAATGAAGACACTGAGGTGCCAAGGTGTTAATTAACTTCCCAAAAATCACACAGCTGAATCTGGAATGGGTCAATAACTGGTTCAGATTGCTAGCATTGACTTGATCCAAGGACAAACTGGCAAACACACTTGATCATGAAGAAATGTCAAAATCAAATGGAATTCTATGGGATGCCTCGGTGGCTTAGGGGTTGAGCATCTGCCTTTGGCTCAACCCAGGGTCCTGGGATAGAGTCCAGCATGGGTCTTCCCATTGGGAGCCTGCTTCTCCCTCTGCCTATGTCTCTGCCTCTCTCTCTGTCTCTCATGAATGAATAGATGAAATCTTAAAAAATAAAAAATAAAATAAAATTGATTTCTATAAAAAAAAATGAACTTATCTTGGGGTGCCTGGTGGATGCAGTCGGTTGAGCAACCAACTCTTGGTTTGGCTCAGGTTGTGATCTCAGGGTTGTGCGATTGGGCTCCACAGCCATCTCGGAGTCTGCTTGAGACTCTCTTTCTCTCCCTCTGCCCACGCTCCCCGCCACTTTGTGTACACATGCTCCCTATCTCTCTCAAATAAGTAAATAAATCTTTTTTTTTTTTTTAAAGAATGAACTTATCTTGTGAACGATTTAAATTTACAGAAGAGTAATGTTTCTAAATACACCAGACATTAATACATCATCTGGCACATCTATTCTAGTCACAGGAGTTACACATTATTCTGTGACCTCAGAACACTGTTTCTGATTTTTTGTAAAGGTTTCAAAGTATCTGAGCATTTTAAACTATGTTTCTTCAAATAGTACAAATGCTGATGGGGATTCCATCCAGTCATTTCTGCTCTTACCTAAGGAAACCAGCGGAACGTGGTTTTATTGCACAATGGTAGAGGCTGCATGTAGCCACGAACCCCGTGACCTCTTCTTCTACTACTTCTAAACCTTGGAATAACTCCTAAGCAGCCCTCCCCCAAGGGCAGGGTGAAATTCAAATAAGTGAAGAGGCTTCATTTTCATCCTTAAATTGCTGAAGTCCCTTCAAAATCAAGGATCCACTGTTTCTAGACAGTACGCAGACAGCTTTTTCGTAACAAGAAAAAAAAATTGGTCTTATCTTCGTGTTGCTTTCACAGCTTAGATAAACTTGATGTCCTACCGAGGAAATGCAACAGGGTTTCCAGTAAAGGCCTATGTGCTGCAGACGGAGTAGCTTCCCTTTGGAGAATTGAAGTTTTTTGTTTCCTTCCGGCAGGAACCAGAGATGCTCTGTAGGAAAATACAGGAATTCGATTCACACAGAACAAAACACAACAACCCCAGGGGGAGGGGGAGATTTTCCTGAAATATATGAGTTTCCCTGGTTTCACATGACACTGTGTATGGTGTATAATTCATGACCACAGGGGGCTGAAAATTGTCATTTCCTGGCCCCTCCAATGGTGGTTTTCCAGTGAGGAAAACATTCTGACTAACCAATGCTACTTTTTTTACTCTGAGTCTTCATGCTGGTGGAAGAAAGCCTACTTATACCTACCAGGGGAGGGGACGAGAAGGTGGGCTGCAGAGAAACGACGTAGAGTTAGTCTTGTAATCAATCATCCTCGCCTATCGTGAGGGTTTTAACAACAAAGCCTACCCACACAGACCGGCATTGATGCATCCTCACCGAGTCACTTAGGGCATAAATGAGACAACATCTATTAGATGGCTTTTTAAATATAAATATGCAGACCCAATTGATATTTTGCAGAGAACTTTGTAATGTCCAAACATGATTGTGAAAACAGAGGCAAAAGAGCTTATACGCACTTCAATGGTTTTTAGTACACAATTGTATTTCTACTGGTTCACTTAGTCTTTCGTAAGTTGAAGCATGTGTTGGGGGGTGAGGGGGCAGGAGGTAAAGTTTTTGAATCTTGAGACTTCTATGCAACATTTATTTGTTATCCTACTTAAATGAAGTTGAAGTTCAGTACAGTAAGAAAAGTGAACCTTCAGTTTGCTCTGGTTTCAGCTACATCCGTCATTTCTTCTCTTGTGTGTAGATGTTGCAAAAATGGTCTGGACGCAGAAGCAACATCAGGGCCCTTTCAAGAAGGCAAAACTTAGCATACCAGACGAGATCAGCTATCTGTAGAAATGGTAACTCTAAGGGACAGTCAGTTAATGCACAGACATTTACAGAACTCCTGTGTTCGCAGGTCACCAAAGGGGAATTTGCGCTGACCATAGTGAATGAATGAAGTGAGCCAATCTCAAGGAAGACTCTTACAGAGCTGAAATGATCAGCCTAGGACTTTTAAAAAGGGAGTTGATCCAGAAATCACACTCCCTCCCTAGTGTTGTTACGGGGAAGGGGAGGAAAATGAAACTCTCAATGAATAACTATGAGTAACATTATTATGTGCTCTGGGATACACCTCCCTAAAACAGAGATGGAAGCTAGAGGTGTTTTTTGTTTTGTTTTTAAAGATTTTATTGATCTATATGAGAGAGAGGGCACACAAGAAGGAGGGGGGCAGAGGGAGAGGAGAAGCAATCTCCCTGCAACCGGGGACTCAATCCCAGGACCCCAGGATCATGACCTGAGCCGATGGCAGATGCTTAACCAACTGAGCTACCCAGGGGCCCTGGGAGCTGAAGGTTTTCATGAAAAGAAGTCAGCAACTGCCAGTGTTGTAGGGATTCTTGACCATTTGGTTGATACATTTTGCATTAAATATGGATTAACTGAACTTACAGTTAACATGTCAGTTTCTGGTAGGTTCTGATTAAGTAAGAGGGTTCGAAGCCAAAGATTTCCAGCTGCCCTAACTAATCATTTCTTGCCTGAGAAGCTCAGGACCAGACTGGGGACCCAGCTTGGTAGTGCCCCTTGGGAAATCAGCCCGTCTGGCCAACTAACCCCTTCGATGACATCTCCAGCTTCCCTTCTCTCTAACTGAAACAAAGCATTGTGAGCCCATGACAAGGAACACCAACATCTGATTTTTTTTTTACATGATTCAAAACTATTAGACAAAAAGCTATTAGTTTTCAATATAATCCTGAAGAATAGACCCCCAGGGCACCTGGGTGGTTCCATCGGTTAAGTATCTGACTCTGGATTTCAGCTCAGGTCATGATCTCAGGGTGCTCAGGGGATCAAGCCCCAAGTCGGGCTCCATGTTGAGTGTGGAACCTGCTTGGGATTCTCTCTTTCCCTCTCCCTCTCCCCTTGCCTCCTCTCACATGCATCCGTGCCTCTCGAAAGAAAGAAAGAAAGAAAGAAAGAAAGAAAGAAAGAAAGAAAGAAAGAAGAAAACAGACACCCAAAGTCAGGGCTCCTAAGGATCTTCCCTCCAGAAATAAATGTTTGAAGAAGGATCTTCCCAAATGGCTATACCTATTTCTAGTGGGGCAAGAAGCCCAGAATAATTTCCATGGGAATTAAAGGAAATTCCAGGCTGACTATTACAAGGTGTACTCAGAAAGTAAGGCCTCTTAGGAAGTGGAAGCACGGAGGAACACAGTGCCACTCAGACAGTGAGAAATGAGGGATCCCACTGTGTTTCAGGGTGAATACTTGTTCTTAGGACTTTTCACTGTGGAGGAAAGCCACACAGGACGCGGTCATGCCAAGCAGCCTGGAGACAAGCCAGGTTTTCAGAGAACGTCCTGGTTTCATCCACGTTGTGTTTGCCTCAAAGCTTTCCTCATCAGCATCGAGTTACTCAGGTGATCCTGCAATTTACCTGAAGGCATTAGAGGAGTAATGTAAAAATCTAGAAGAATTGAGCTCATAAAGTGATAAGTAACATAACTCTGCGAGCCTATTAGAGGGGAAAATTGGAAAGGTTGCAGCCAATTATTAATACGACAGGTGAACATGAGCTGTCGAGGAGAAGTGTCTGGACTGGGAAACAGATTGCCGATATGAGAATGCTCAGGGCAGAAGCGGCCACCTGGCAGCCCTGGGGACCAATCCGGCCAGGAGAGGTAGTATTTTGATGGTCTACGGGGATTAAAAAAAAAAAAAAAAAAAAAAAAGTGTGCAAACAGAAAACCAAGGCTTTTTGCTTTTGTTTTTTTACATAAGAAAAATCCGTATGTTTACCTTCTCTGTCTCACATTTGCAAACAAAATTCTGGTTTAAGTCCTCTAGCCCGGGTCAGAAAGAGCAGGATTAAGTGATTGCTCTTCTAGAAACCACCAAATGTTTTGCTTTTAGGAAAATGAAACCACCATGCTTCCTGGAAGAGAACCAGGCTTCAGGTGAGACAGGCCGGAGCCCGGAGCCCGGGGCCAACGTTTAAGGAGGCGCTCCCTGTCCAGCCAGCGCGGCCGGCGCAGGGGCGGCACCTGAAAGCAGGGCCTCCTTAAATTTTGGAGCCCGCCTCACCCTCCTTCTGACCCACCAGTAATCACCGGGCAGTTGGGAGGGGAGACGAAATGGGAGATAAAATGCAGGCTCTTTTGTTAAAATGAAATCGAAAAAGTATTGGGCTTCTCATTTTTATTCTATTTTAGAATTCAAATGACAGAACTCTAAATTGTAATCCCCCTGACTACCTGGAAGTAGTCAGACTCCATCACCGCCTCTTAGAAGCCTTTAGAAGCTTCTCTCAGTACTGCAATCTGTGGTTTAATACGGTTGTTTCTCGCCACTATTGAAACCAGCCTGCATGCTCTAGGCTCCCAGGACCTGCGGAATAGCTGAGCAATATCTTTTTTAACCTTTAGTTTTTAAAAAAACTTCTTGTGGTCACCGCCTGGCCTTTCTCAGGCCCCCGTCACCTTTTCTTCTCAAACTGCTTTACCTTGAGTCATTGAGATCATAGGTTTCTAGACTTTCCATCTGTCATACACCCAACAGTGGTCCCACCTGGAGTTAAAAAAAAAAAAAAAATATTGTCCCTATTCCACAAAGATCTTTCTTTTGGCAAGGATGGGTTTAGGTGTCCAGAGCATATACGAGAAATAATGGACGCTGGTCCCTTAGGAGAAACACTATATACATTCTTCAGGCTAAGAAGCTCTGATTGTTGTGCTCTCTGAGCAAAAAAGCCAAAAACCGTACCTTCTCCATAGGCCCCTCGCCTTACACCACAGCAGGCGGCTCTGTTCCCTTGGCGCATCATCCCAGAGGAAGGGGCTAACGGGAAGGAAACTGTAGGCTAGTTAGTGGCCATGAGGTGGCCTGACAGAAGCACACTGCACAACGTGGGTGCTCTCGATGAGATGTGAACAAATCCCATCAGATACCTTTGAGGGAACTGCAGCATGAGGTATTAAAAAGAAACAACAGTGCGATAAGCAGAGACAGAAAGAGGCCCAGAGAAGAAAGCAAACAGAAGGCACAAAGGCATGGAAGTCGGGAGGCAGGAAAAGCCTTCTGGAGGTGGAGGAAAGGGGGAGGAGAGGAAAGATAGCTAGTGGTTGCAGGAGAAAGGGGGACTGGAGCATCAGCCCCAGCAGTGGTGCGATTGTCCCCAGGGGCCTCTGCCCCCCACCCCACCCCTCTGCCCCCTTGTGTCCGGAGGGGACTGCACGTAGCTCCGCCTCAGTTCCCCACCCAGGACTGGCCAGCAGAGCACCACATACACCAGGCTACAGAGCCCAGGGCCACGGGCTTCTAGAACTCATACTGTCACTCTTGCAAAGAGAAGTTCTTTCTGCAGCAGTTGTGAAGCTAACGTCACCAGGAGCCACCATTGGAGAAAGCAGCCCCAAAGTAAAGTCAGGCCCAAGAAAAGTGGAGCCAAGGGGTAGAGGGAGAAAGCCCAAATCATGAAAGTGAGGCCCACCTCCGGGCCTTGGTGATACAGTAGAAGGCATCATAATGGGGTGCCTGCCGAGCGTGTATCATAGGGCACTTGCTCCAGAGGGCAATGGCATAATTGGGTACAGCTTGGAAAGATCAGCCCTCATTATTTCTAGTATATACTATATAAGCCTAACACAATGCTCGCTGCAAGAGAGAAGCTTGGAATACAATCACTTCTTAGCAAGTGATACTTATCATTATTAGGACAGGATACTCTCATTATCATCCAGCCGAGTCCCATCTCAGACTCCCAGGGCAAAGTCACACACTTTCAAAAGTACCCTTGAAAATCCCTTCGAAAATTGCCACATTGGAAAGGCCAATAGCTCCAGATTTTTGTCCTTTCTGAACACATCACAGCTTCCTCCACAAAGTACAGTTGGGGCTGTGCATTTACATGTGGGCACTGGTACAGAATTCATCTCTTTAAATGCTGGAGTGTCAGAGATCATACCACGAAGGCACATGGCAACTGAGACCCACGGAGAGAATGACCAATGTCTGACCCCCATCTCCGCCCTTTAGGGGTCTAGCTCATTGGGTGACCTAGCAGACAACATGGCCTAAACAATGACACTGCTATCCTGCTGGCCCAACATCATTTTTTCTTTCCCTGAGTGCTTGTTGCCAAACTCACTAAGGCAAATACGAGTATGACATTTGTGCTGTTTTACCGTCAATTCTGGCTAAGCGATCACTATCAAGTGACACACAACGTGGATCAGCACTCATATCAACTGCCAGGTCAATCTATCTGGAAAATACTTTGACATTCAGACTGTCATCTCCCCAGCAGGTCAGGAAAGGGAAAAGAGATCTTTTGAGAAAGTGAATTTTGTGGCAATTTTAATACAGTCCTTGGATACTTCACAGTATATGAATTTAGCCAGGCCAAAGTATGGCTTTCCCGAGGAAACTGTAATGGTCACGATAAGATCAGCACAAGTATCCTTTCCTCCCTGCCCACCGCTGATCCGACAAAGTGAGCGAGTCTGTGGGAACCGTGCTCCCGGGGAGAAGAGTGTAGCAGAAATGCCCACCATGAAGACACACAGGAAGTCAAGGTATTATGTCCTCACGGGGCCTACCATTCACCTTAAAGGAGGAAATTTGATTCAGTTAGCACCGATTTTACTCACTGAACCCAGACAGGAGAGACACTTGATATGGTTTGAGAGGGTGCAGGAGGCCCTAGAAAAACTGAGACCACAGAGGAGGGATGGGGAGGGGCTGGGGTGGAAGGAAGGAGCACGGAAGGAGGAGCACATGTCACTGAAAACAGATACTGCTGTCAACTTTCAGGGGCCCCACCTGCCACCTGGGAGAGTGAGGGGTGGGACAGTGAGTGAGGCCAGAAAACATTCTTGACAGGTCAGAAATAATCCGCCAGAAGGCATAGGCCCTATTAACTATGGGTTCTGGATCTTTCAGAATGCCTCCTTCCTCCAGATGACAGCTGAATAATATAATGGCTAGGCGTTCAGGATCTGGGGACACCTGGGTGCCTCAGTGGGTGAGCATCTTCCTTTGGCTCAGGTCGTGATTCCACGGTCCTGGGATCAAGCCCCACATCAGGCTCCATGCAGGGAGCTCCTCCCTGTGCCAACGTCTCTGCCTCCCTCTCTGTGTCTCTCATGAATGAATAAATAAAATCTTAAAAAAAAAAAAGTTTAGGATCTGAGTCAGATAAATCTGGATTCAAATGTGGACTGCCACCTGGTTGTTTAATGTCCTAGAGCAAGCTATGCGGCTTCTCTCTGCCTCGGTCTCCTCATCAGTGAAGCTGACAATAATACTCTCTACCTCAGGGGATTATCTGACACGGTGGATGAAAATCGTCTGGCACATAGAAAATGTTCAGTAAATATTAGTTGCTGCTAAGATGCCTTCTATCCCACCCTTAATTATTTATGCAGTGCCTGTGCTAACTGGTGTCTGTATAGATTATTGACAAAGCACCATCCTCCTCTGGGCAGCCTGAGACTGTATAGGATGCTTAGGATGTCACTTTGATCTTGGATGTGTTTACAGTCAGCAGAAATTAATTCACACACTAGATTTGTCAGTCACCATAGGCTCCAGGGCCCCGCTGAGGAAAGACCTTGGGCCAAAGAAGAAAGAAACACTCAATGTCAATAAGTGAATTTGAATCTTCACCAAAGTGGGCTCTTATTCAAATGAGCTAGCTCAAGATATGAAACTTCTAGGAATGGTCTCCCTTGACAATCAGGTGGAAGCTCTGGTTTCTGCATTCCGGGAAAGCAGTTGGGAGAAACAGGCCTTTTCAAGGACCCCCAGACTCACACCAGAAAGAAAACATCTGGAATAGCGCACTGTCACAGGCTCTGTCACACATGAACTTGTGAGAAGTGGTCACTTGTCTTTGGAATTTCATTATTTCCAACCAAAGGTGGGTGTTCCCACTGTGCACCCCTAGGGGACCTAACCTAGGTGCTGGTTGTTTTAGAAGAACCCCAGGACGTCCTTTGGTGATGTGAGTATCACCTATATTTTCTGCTGAATTACCCAGTAAGATTTAAATTCATGAAATGGTCTCCTCATCTTTGGAAAGTGAACTGGTTAAGAAAGCAAGACAGCAGCTCGGGTAATATTCATTACAAACAACGCTCCCCCCCCCCCCAGTTTCATCACCTCCATAATTAATTTCGTGGCTCAGGTACAGGAAGAGATTTAAAGCCATGTTTATAAAATGAATTAGACTCTCCCTCATCTTATTTAGAGTTCTCCGTTGTGAATATACTCAAATTGTAATGGAGAGGCAATTTATGAGAAGGCTCTCTGGTGTCCTTGATTCTGTATCCTCTAGAGGATTTATTATTTAGTTCTTCTCCTCTCTTGGGGCCAGAAGAGAGACCATATGGCTGGAAAGACAGAGGCTTTGCCACTTTTTGTTCAAAAGGACTTGTTCTTCAAATGTCACATTTGGGATATTTTGGTGAGGCTCAACAGCGAGGGCCAGGGAGCAATGAGGTGGTAGGGAGGGTGGAGCGGGGTGCGTCTGTAACTCCTAAGTAAGCATGCGGATTATCCTGAATGTGGCTGCAAGGGCAACCTCTAGTTCTAGGTTTGTGAGGCCACATGCAGGTGTGCGCAGCCCAGACATTCGTTCTAGTGCTGCCTCCGCTCTTATCTTGCCCTGGATCCTGGAAAAATCAATGTATTCCCCATTTTCTCGACAGTAAGACGAGGAGGTTGGAGCAAACTAGCTTTCAGTCTCTTCCAGCCATGAAATTCCATGATTTACCAATTTACAGATTTACCAGTTGTAAAACTCTTCCTGATTTCGACATGTCTTTCAGGTCTGGGTAGTCGATAACATACATACATACACATCTTTAAAATTGTGACTCTTTGCCTGTGTTGAGCCGTATCTCGATCAACAGGAAAAAAAAAGGCCGAAGCTGGTTATTGGAGCTGCACTGTCCAGTACGGCAGACGTTAGCACATGTGGCTATTTACATTTAGCCTTGTTTTTCCATTAGACGAGCCACGTTTCCAGGGCAGCATGGCCACACGTGCTACTGGCAACAGTATAGGACAGCACAGACGTACAACATTCCGACATCACAGAGCTCTCTATTGGACAGTGCTGTCATTAGTAGGAAAATAATTTTTTTTTAAGATTTTATTTATTTATTCATGAGACACACACACACAGAGAGGCAGAGACACAGGTAGAGGGAGAAGCAGGCTCCATGCAGGGAGCCCGACATGGGACTCGATCCTGGGACTCCAGGATCACGCCCTAGGCCGAAGATAGGCGCTAAACTACTGGGACTCGATCCCGGGCTGAAGATGGTGCTAAACCGCTGAGCCACCAGGGCTGCCCTGGAAAATCATTTCTTTTACTCTAAAAAAACTTTTATGTAATCTCTACGCCGAACGTGGGGCTCGAACTCATGACCCTCTGAGATCAAGAGTCACCTGCTCCACTGACTGAGCCTGCCAGGCACCCCAGAAAGCAAATCATTTCTAAGTAAGAGCCTAGTTCAGGTGCAAAAGACTGGCTACTACCCCATGGGGAGTTCTCCCTCCTTATTCCGGATTGGTAAATCGTGACCTCCAAAGCCAGTCCCATAAGCAAATAGTCATTTTTTAAGGCAGAATTTAAGGCATCCCAATGACCTCCTTAAGAACACCTCCCCCACGAGCTTGTCATGGGGTTTCCCCACCCACTCTTACTTCTCTCCCTCCCTCCCACCCCTGCGAACTTCCTCCTCTCTCTGCAGACCTCTGCTATCTAGGGTCCCTGATAGAACAAGCCAGGGAAGCAGCCTTTGGAGAGACAAAAATATAGCATTTCCCTCTATTCAAATATGCCATTGGTTACAGGGTATAGTGTTGTTTGGTTTTGGTTCTAACTTTTTATTTTGAGATCATTTTAGATGTTCAGATGAGTTGCCAGAAGAGTTCTTGCACCTTCCTCATACAACTTCCCGTAGGTTTACATCTTATGTAACCATCATGCAATTATCAAAACGAAGAAACTCATGTTAGAATAATTCTATTAGCTAAACGGCAAACTTTATTTGGATCTTGTCAGTTTTTCACTAATTCCTTTTTCTATTCCAGACCCAATCCAGCATGCCACATTGCACTTGGCTGTCACATCTCCTTGTCTCCCCCTCTCAGTAACAGTTCCTCAGTTCTCCTTGTCCCTCATAAGCTTGACTTTTTTTAAAAAATATTTTATCTCTTTATTTATTTGAGAGAGGGAGGGAAAAAAACATCACACAGGTGGGGGGAGGGGCAAGCAGACTGCCCACTGAGTGGGGAGCCAGATGCCAGAGAGATCATGACTTGAGCTGAAATCAAGAGTTGGATGCTTAATGCACTGAGCCACCTAGGCACCCCACAAGCTTGACACTTTCAAAGAGTATTTGTCAGTAATGTTGTGGAATGCTCCTCGGTTTGGCTTTGCCTGATGTTTTATGATTTGGCTGAAATCGTGCATTATTGGGAAGGTTAAATCAGGGGTAAGGTATCTAAGGTGTCCTTCACAGTGTGTCCTTTCCAGAGCGACAGGGCTGACAGCAGCAAGTCAAGCTCCTCAGAGAGCAAAGTCGAGAGTCCTGGTTCTCATGCCCCAGGACTCAGCCAATGGCATGGGGGTGGGAGCCCAATGGGGAGAGAATAACCTTGGGGTCCTCACTGGAGGGAATCTGCAATGGAATCTGGGGGTTTTGCTCCTTTTTCTCTCACCCTCCTAGAAATTCTCTGGGATTCCCAATATCTTTTTTTTTTTTTTAAGATTTTATTTATTTATTCATGAGAGACAGAGAGAGAGAGAGAGAGAGAGAGAGGCAGAGACACAGGCAGAGGGAGAAGCAGGCTCCATGCAGTGAGCCCGATGCAGGACTTGATCCCAGGACTCCAGGATCGCGCCCTGGGCCGAAGGCAGGCACTTAACTGCTGAGCCACCCAGGGATCCCCCCAATATCTTTTTAAATGAGTTTCTTTTCTGCTTAAATCAAACCCACCCTGCTTACAACTCAGAATGCTCACAGATGGAGAAATTGGAACCAGAGTGGTTATGGGAAACAGATTTTGAGGTAAATCTCGGGAAATATGGGGTTGGTTACCAGGCCTAGTTGGAGAAGATAACAGGGGAATAAAACATGCAGGTAAGGTGTGATTCTTTTGGGTTCTACAGCGTGGTGGCAAAATGGTTCATATATCGTGACCTGTGGTCCTCTGAATAAAGCACTCATTCATACATAGCAGGCTTCAGGGGACCGTGTGACTGCTGCCCAACAATGGGATGGAAACCGGAAGGAATTCAAGATGATCTAACTGTGGGGTTGGTATCTCTACAGGGGATAGGCAATTTAAATTTAAAAGAGCTCAAATATGTAAATTCTTGGCCCAAAACATCGCCCCAAAACACTATGACTGTTAAAATAAACTCTCATTTCTTGCAGCCATATTTCCCGATGAAGCCAAACTCAAAATTGGACCCTGCAGGCCAATGAACTCCATTGCCAGTTGAATCCACAGCCTCACTACATCTTTTGTACAACATTTAGAGCATTGATTAGGAAAGAGTAAAAGCCTAGGAGTTGGAATGCCGATCTGGGGAGGCTCCAACAGGCTCTGGGGATAAAGGTCCCCTGGCTTCCCATGAACCTGCCACAAAGGCCATGACGCTCCATCTCCCCTTCTCTGACCATTGTCACCTCGTGGAAGAGCCCCAGTCACTTCATCAGGCCAAAAGTTGTCCTCATGCCCTTCAGTTACAACATTCTTACACTTCTAGTTAGCATTTTAATTAAAGTCCCAGAATGTTCTGGAAGGTCAAGTCTACTACCCAGTCTGAGCAGAAAAGACTTACATAGCAAAATACGTAATTTCTTTTAGCGCAAATTTGGCAACCAGATATGGGGATGTACTCTGATGAGCCATACTAAGGACAGAAGTACATATTTGTAGCCTGAACTGGATTTGATTATAGGTCTATTTGCCAGAGAGTCTGGGTTCACTGAGTTAGCTCAGGCAGCTGGGAACAGTTTCAGTTGTTTATTTGTTTAGTTGTCTGAAGTCTGTAATCATTGATAGTCCCTGCTGAATGAGACTGAGATGCCAAAAATTAGTTGATGAAATGTAGTTGAAGGAATCCAAAGCCTTGGAGTTTGGGGAGAGAGGAATGTTGAGAGAAGATTCATCGTAAGTGACTAAGTGAAACACATTCCCTCCGACCTTACCTTGCCTCCAAAGAGGACCCCAAGAAAACACTCCCTTCTTCCACACATGGACAAATGCACGGGTGAAGTAAGGGCCAATGTTTTTGTAGGACACCCGGGTTGCCGTTCTCTATAGGCTGGGTTGCTGGTGGTCTTAGAAAACACCTATTCCTCAAGAACATCCAGAATACCACTGAAGCCTTCTAGTCAGAAAGGCAGCCTCTGGGGAGTAAGGTAAGAAATTGAGTTTTGAGGGGCACCTGGGTGGCTCAGTGATTGAGCATCTGCCTTTGGTCAGGTGGTGATCCCGGGGCCCTAGGATGGAGTCCCACATCGGGATCCCTACAGGGAGTCCGCTTCTCCCTCTGCCTGTGTCTCTGCCTCTCTCTCTCTGTGTCTCTCATGAATAAATAAATAAAATCTTTAAAAAATATATCAAGTTTTGACCAAAATCCTATCCCAGGAGATTCAGTGAAATCTTTAACCCTTCCCCCATTACTAAGTGTGTCACCTGAAGAAGTAGTGGAATCCTCACTTTGGGGATCCCTTAGAAGTGAAAGGAAGGCTACTAAGGCCAGAGAATCTGATGGAAGTCCCTGAAGCATACTGACGGCCCCTAATAGATAGTAAATCAAAACCTATACTTTATCTCTGGGACAAATGCAGAGATAAGTTTTTTCATCAAAGATGTAAGGGGTTGTATAGTATATAAATCAGCCAGAGTCCATATTTGTTGCTTCTGACTAAAGATGCTCATCGATGAAGGAATTAAAACCAGAACTGAGGGATCCCTGGGTGGCTCAGCGGTTTGGCGCCTGCCTTTGGCCCAGGGCGTGATCCTGGAGTCCCCGGATCGAGTCCTGCGTCGGGCTCCCTCCATGGATCCTGCTTCTCCCTCTGCCTGTGTCTCTGCCTCTGTGTGTGTGTGTGTTTATCATAAATAAATAAATCTTAAAAAAAGAAAATGAAACCAGAACTGGTTAGAGGCAACAGACTATATGCAGAGGATAGATGGGTTTTGGAGAATGAATGACAGTGGATTATCATGCGGTTAATAAGATGGTTGTTTTAATTGCCACTGCTCTTCCAGATGAGGTCTCTCAACTGAAATAAATCAATACAGTCCCTGGTACTTTCGATGCTGGCACTGCCTTTAAAAAGTGCATACTTTTGGGACACCTGGGTGACTCAGTGGTTGAGCATCTGCCTTTGGCCCAGGTCATGATCCTGGGGTCCTGGGATCAAGTCCCACATCCGGCTCCCCACAGGGAACCTGCTTCTCCCTCTGCCTGTGTCTCTGCCTCTCTCTGTGTTTCTCATAAATAAATAAATAAAATATTTTTAAAAAATAAATGAAAATAAAAAACGTGTACTTTTTTCCTCCGCTGCAACAAGTAGAGAACATTCAGAAGTTTGCTTGTGCCTGATTGGGCAGCAGTACCTCGTACTTCCTCATCACCTTGCTTCAGGGCTGTGCCAGCGGATCCCTGGTCATCTCTCTTTCCCAAAAGACATCACCCTGATCTACTGCATCGATCACATCATAATAACAAAACTTGGAGAGCAGAAAACAGCAGGTGCCAAGGATGTCTTGGTAAGATACATGTAAGCCAAAGTAGCCAATATACCCCACGAAAATAAAGGCCACATCAGTAAAGAGGTCCGTGAGGGCATGAAGGGATACCTTCTCAAAACTGAAGAACTAATCATCGCACTTTACAGCCCCTAAGAAAGAAGCACAGTGCTTTGTGAGCTTCTTTGGCGTTTGGAGGCAACATATGTGACATTTGGTAGTGCTGCTTCCCTGCAGACAGGTAACTTGAAAGGCTACTCGTTGTAAGTAAGGGCCAGCTTGTCTCCATCTAGCCGGTCTGCCACAGTGACAGCCCTTCCACTTGAGCCTCATGACAGCAGATCCAGTGGTTCCAAAGTGTCCACCACAGATGACGATGCTATATGAAACCTCTGCTGGACTCCTTGTAAAATCACAGCAGGGGACTCCAGGTTTTAGAAGCAAAGCCACAACTTCTTGGCAAGCATTATTTCTCTTTTGAGAAACAGGCCTTGCTACTGGACTGTGATGGATGTTGAAACTCTAAGCGTAGAACACCAGCTAAACCAGAACTGCACATCATAAAGTGGGTTTTATCTCATCCTCCTGGCCATAATTCAGCCATTCCCAGAAGCACCCATCATTCAGGCTGAACAGATCCTGAAGGCACAAGAAAATTGTACGAGCAGATGGCTCACACGCCCAGGCTGCATCATCCTATTATGTTATGACCCTTCCCTAACCCACACCTGGGCCTCGTGGAGAGTTCTGATCAGTTGACTGGAAGTGGAAAAAATCGATGTGTGCATGTATGGTTTTGCACTATATGCTGGTGCCAGCCGGAAATAGGCTGCTGAAGAGTTACCTCCGACACAGGGGTGGCCTTGAAAGCCAGTTAAGAAAAGAAATCTTCCCAATCAATATAACCTTGGCTGTTTTTCATTCTCTGTCTTACCTCAAAGGAGAGAGGCGCTGAGGTCTGTCTATATAGGTCTGAGGTATGTCTATATATATAGTGGTTAATTGTTTGGCTATATGGTAAGGAAATAGTAAAGCATAAGATTTATGGGTTGATGACCAGATTAGGGAAAGACTATGGATCAGTCTCCAAGAATAAACATGGAATGTACCAAGCAAATATGCACCAAAAGCCCCTCGTGGTGGAGGAGGCTTTTGTTAATAAGGGTGACATGATTTATTTTCTGAATATCAGCCAACCATTATCCCCAGCAACCTAGTGTTCACTCAATAGGTTCATGAAGTGAGTGGCCACAGAGGGTGGAAGGGAAGCTGGACATGAGGTCACAAACATGGGCATGTCCTCAGCTGGCCGAGTATCCAAGTTTCCTGCAGAGTGATGTACCCTAAGCGTCAATATGGTGCCATACCCAGGAGGAATGGGTGGCCTCCCTGTAGCTGGTTCATCACACTGGATTCGTTCTGTAATTGAAGAGGTGGTAATCCATCCTCCCTGGAATTAACACTTATTCTGGATTCGGATTACATTTGCTTTCTTTCCTACTGTGCTTCTTCCTTCATGACCCACACAGTCTTATTATTAATCATCATGGAGTCTCCCATTCACATTAAGTTACTTTTCCGCAAAGCACACACTTGTAATGTGTAAGAAGACAAGCAATGGGCCGATGTCCACAAGATTCACCAATCTAACCATGCAGCCCATTTCTGAGAAGCAGATGCCCTTACAGGACAGCAGAATAGCCTGCCGAAGGCCCCATTCTAGCAACGGTAAAGGTAGAAAGAATAAACCTCGCTCTTAAATGGAAAAAAATGACACTGCAAATATGCAACAATTTTCGACCTGTGGAAATGATGAGTTCATGCCATTCAACCTCATGGTTTGGGGTACACAGAATGTGCTGAACTAGCAATAGTATGTGGTGTTCTTTCACGTGTGAATAGGGCAGACAGAATCGTATGATCTCATGATCACTTGCAACCGTTTTGTTTTCTGCTCCCTGGCCTTTGTCTGGATGTCTTAATAAGCAAGGAAAGAATACTTCCTCCAGGTGAGGTAGTAATGGTCCCATTGTATTTGAAGCTGAGACTCACACCTGCACTTTTCATGACTCTCCTGCCATTGGGTAAATAGGCAAAAAACCCAAGTGTGTGTGCGTGTGTATGTTGATGGGGATGTGATGGATTCTGAAGTAACTGATCAGCTTATAAAGAAGCAATGGAGTTGCTGCTCTACAATGGGATGGAGAGGAGCCTGGTGGGGACCAAGAGGTCCCCTGTGGTGCATCATAGGACTGCAATGTTCTCGGAACCTGGAATCCTGAGTCTCAATATGTTTTCTTTTATGAGCCAAAATCAATTGCTCTAAACTGCAACTAAGAACTCTGCCACATTGGGCTGCACCTCAGGTCCATAGCTATAGAATGGAAGTAAAAAAATTGGCCCTCTGCAGGGTAATGATTAAGGATACAGACCTACATATGAGAGAGTTATTTTTTTTTAAAGATTTTATTTACTTATTAGAGAAAGCATGAGCAGGGGAGGAGAGAGGCAGGGGAAGAGGGAGAAGCAGACTCCCCACCAAATAGGGAGCCCAACACAGGGCTCAATCCCAAGACCCTGGGATCATGCCCAGAGCCAAAGGCACATGCTTAACTGACTGAACCACTATTGCATTCCAAGAGAGAGTTCTTTTTTTAAAAAAATTTATTTATTTATTCATGAGAGACCCAGAGAGAGAGGCAGAGACACAGGCAGAGGAAGCCTGATGCGGATCTCCATCCCAGGACCCGGGGATCATGACCTGAGCCGAAGGCAGACACTTAACCACTAAACCACCCAGGTGCCCCCAAAGTAGAGTTCTTTTTTTTTTTTTTAAGATTTTATTTATTTATTCATGATAGTCACACAGAGAGGCAGAGACATAGGCAGAGGGAGAAGCAGACTCCATGCATTGGGAGCCCGACATGGGATTCGATCCCGGGTCTCCAGGATTGCGCCCTGGGCCAAAGGCAGGCGCCAAACCGCTGCGCCACCCAGGGATCCCCTCAAGGTAGAGTTCTTAATTCAAGTCCTGGCTCTGCCACTGTTTACATGTGGCACCTTTGGGAGGTTACTTGACATTTCTGATCTTTTTCCTCATCTATAAAATAAAAATGACAATAATAACACCCATATCAGGGCTTTTATGGTAATTAAATGAGATAGTCCACATAACATGCATATAGCGAGGATCAATGATGTCACTATCATTACCTATGCTTTTCTGAGTTGATGTGAGTCGTAAGGAAGATATCTAGAATTATACAGTGTTAGTTATCATTTAGGATTTGTCTTCCCCTTCCTTTATTTGATGATTACTTCCACTGTAAAAATGGGAAGAGAGACCTTTGTGTGCTGGTGGAAGGAGTATGGGTAAGAGTTAGTGCACCGGGGTGTCAGTACCTGCTTCTCGCTGTGTGGCCCAGGGATGGTCAGTTTCCTCATCTGTGATTTCAGTGGGTTAGACTTGGCTTCCCCAACTTTTTTCCAGGTCCAACATGTTCAGGGTGCAGAAAGATGAACTACAGGCTGCACTCCTCCTAGACCCTCATATCTCTGGGGTTCATCCTGTAATGGAGTAGCTGATAGGCATTGGATAAGATAGAAATTTATTCAGATCTCGATTTTTCCCAGTGTGAGACTTAATGACGGTTCCCCTCAAATATTTCAGTGAAAAGAATCAGAACTCTCAAATGAGCTAAGACATAGCCAATGCTTAGAACAACTTTGGGACAATAGGCAAGTATAAACCATGACACCATACTCTTCCTAGGTATGTGGAGCCCACAGGATGTTCCAAGGTATTTGTTCTCTTTAAAAAATAGGATGTGAAACTGACTTGGAAAAAAATGAGCCAGCCTTTATAGAAGAGGCTAGATTTGAATAGCTTACTGACTATATTACACAAATAACTTGAAGAGAAAAGAAAAGATTGAGTAATCCCCAGAATGTTGAAAGAGGAATAATTGCTGGGGACATGATACCATTACTGTAAATGTTTTGTCCTTAGTTCTGAAAGTTCTCTGAATTTTTTTCCATCTCATTATGTTTCTTAACTAAATTTCAAAGTGTTGACTAAACAAAAGATTCTAAAGAGAAAGGCCTAGTAAGGAGTGTATTTTTAATAATTTTAAGTAATTGCATCTCTGCAGATTAAAACTATTCTTGTCTTTCTCTCAGGCATTCTGACATGACAGTAAGAGAGTATCATTAAGTGCATTGCAAATGTTAAAAAAAAAAAAAAAAAAAAAAAAAAAAAGCAGAGATGTCTTGAATGAGGGACTCCCTAATTTAGACCATGAAACTTTCATAGGATTCTGGGGGAAAATGTTTTCTAGAGCAATAAACTGGCATTGTTTACAGGTGATATGATCACCTATGGGGCAGGGGTATAGAACAAGAAAGCATTAGGATTAATTGAGAGTTTAGTAAGGTCATTTGTGTGATCAACCAAATAACCAACTAGAAATTTTAATTTTAATGAAAAATTGAAATAAATAAAATCTTTTGTTCATAATAGCAACAAAACCTAGGAATTGTTTACAGATTAACTAAAAATCCTGAAGTCTTTTGTGAAGAAATCTGAAATTGATGAAGAGCATAGTCGATCTAAAAAGTGGGAAGGCAGGGATGACTGAGTGGCTCAGTGGTTGAGTGCCTGCCTTTGGTTCAGGGCCTGATCCTGGGGTCCTGGGATCGAGTCCCGCATCGGGCTCCCTGCATGGAGCTTGCTTCTCCTCCCTCTGCCTAGGTCTCTGCCTCTCTTTCTGTGTCTCTCATAAATAAATGAAATATTTTTAAAAATAAAAATAAAAAATAAATAAAAAGTGAGAAGACAGTCCCTGCTCTTAGATGGACAACTTAAAAGGTGAAATGTGTCAGTGTTTTTAAATTAACCCATGAATGGATGCAGTCATAATCATGATTAGACATTGAATTTTTGAGGGACTTAGACTTACATCAACATGCATATGGAAGAATAAAACATCTAAATCCATCTCGAAAATACTAGAGAAAGGATTTTCCACACTAGACAATAAAATATACCATAAAGCCACAGGGGGAAAAAAAGTGTGATATTGGTATAAGAAGAAGCTAATGGAGCTTAGTATTTGTTGGCAATGGAACTACAAACCAATGGGAAAAGGAGAGATATTTAGCAGCTAGTATTGGGGACACTGGTTCACCTTGAAGAAAAATAACATTGCATTTTTGCACAATAGCACTTACAAAGGTGACATCCAGATGGATAAATACCAAATGTGAAAGCTAAAAACTACGAAGTCAAGAAAACCTAGGATAACACCTTTCTGATACAGGCTTGAAGGCAGACTTTCTAAATAAAATAAAATTAACCAGAAAAATAGAAAAAGAAGAAAAGGAGCTGAACCGGTTTCATTTACAAAATGAAACCAAAAAGGCTAATAAAAACATGAAGACAAGCTCAAACTCATTGGTAATTAGAGAAATGCAAATAAAATCAAGGGCAGAAATTTACACCTGGTGACAATTGGAAAGACAATGGCAAATGTTGGTGATGACTGGAGACAGAGGGACATTCATTCATGGTGGGTGGAGGCTGGACTGGTACAGGCTCTCTCAAGAGCAACCAGTCGCTGCTCAGCCATAGTAAGTGTACACATGCACCTGTGCCCCTGAAGTCTCATTCCTGGGACAAATCTTAAGGAAATGTGTATACGAGTCCATAAGAAGACATAAATAAGGATGTTCTTTGCAACAGTCCTTGTAGTGGGGGGAGGGGGGAACCCATCTGGTGTCCATCACTGGGAAAGTGTGTATCTAAAATGTGGTGGATGCAAGTGCCATGTGGACAACGCAAATATGTCCTTGTCCTAATCCCTGGAACCTGTGACTGTTTCTTTATATGTCATACAGGACTTTGCAGATGTGATAAAGTTAAGGATCTTGAAATGGGGAGATTATCCTGAATTATCTGGGTGGGCTCCGTGTGATCACAACAGTCTTTATAAAAGGGAAGCAAGGGAGTCAGAGTGAGAGGGACATGGGATGACAAAACCAAAGCTAGAGTGATAGGCTTTGAAAATGAGGAAGGGCCACAGCCAAAGAATACAAGCAGCCACCAGAAACTGAAAAAGGAATAAAATAGATTCTCCCCTCAGAGCTTCCAGAAGGAACCAGTCTGCCTGACACTCTGACTTTAGCCCAGTGGTCAAATTCTGACATCCGGGGCACTAAGAGAGCACATTTGTGTTGTTGTAAGCATGTAGAATTGTTCCAGCGCTAATAGGAAACCAATACACACTGACATTATGCCAGTTAGAAGCAATGCAGTAAATACACAGCAACATAAATTCATCCTAAACTTAACATTAAAACTTAAAAATATTAAGAGAAAAAAAATTTTTTACACAAATATCATGTTCAAGGGATTAGAAAACTCAATATCATGAAGATGTCATTCTGCTCAAACTGGTGTATAGATTCAATGCGATCCCAATCAAATTCCTAGTAGGGATTTTTGTAGAAATTGGCAAGTTGATTCTAAAATTTATATGGAAATACAAAGGAACTAGAATAGCTAAAACAAGTTGGAAAAGGAAGGATAAATTTGGAGAACTATATTACTTGGCTTCAAGATTTATTTTAGAGCCCCAGGAATCAAGACAGTCTGGTTCTGGCATCAAGACAGACTTATAGATCAATGGAAGAGAACGTAAAGTCCAAAAGCAATGCCAAAAGTATGACCCGTAAGAAGCAAATTGATAAATCGAACTTCATCAAAACTAAAAACTTCTGCTATTCAAAAGACTCTAGTAAGAGAGTGGAAAAAGGGCCATAGACTAGGAAAGAATATTTATGAATTATATATCTGACAAAGCACTTGTATCCAGATTATAAAAGTAACTCAAACTCAATGCAAGAAAACAAACACCCTCCTCCACAAGTGGGCAGAAGATTTGAACAGGCACCTCACCAAAGAAGATATACAGATGGTGAATAAGCATATAAAAAGGAGGCTCAACTTCATTAGTTATTGGGGAAATGCACATTAAAGCCATAATGAGATACCACTGTTAGAATGTCTACAATGGAAAGGACCGTCTACACCAAGTGGTGGTGAGTGTGTGAAGGAACTGCAGACACTTCTGGAAAGTAAAATAATGCAACTATTTTGGAAGTACATTTGGCAGCTTCGTAAAAAGTAAAACATATACATTCCATATAATGTAGACGTTCCATTCCTATGCATTTACCCAAAAGAAATAAAAACATGGGGAGCCTGGGTGGCTCAGTGGTTGAGCATCTGCCTTCGGCTCAGGTCCCGATCCTGGGGTCCTGGGGTCGAGTCCTGCATCGGGCTTCCCTGAGGGAGCCTGCTTCTCCCTCTGCCTGTGTCTCTGCCTCTCTCTCTCTTTGTGTCTCTCATGAATAAATAAATACAATCTTTAGGAAAAAGAAACAAAAACATATGTCTATTTAAAAAGTAGTACCTGGCTATTTGTAGCAGTTTTATTTCTACACTTGATCTTAGCCAAAAGGCCGAGAAGTGATGTTTTATTTCTAAGAGCCAGAAACTGAAAAGAACCCAAATGTCCACCAGCAGGTGACTAGGCAAATAGTTTGGTATATCAAAAAAACCAAAAGACCCCCCAAAAAACAAACAAAAAAACTAAAACTATCGATACACACAACGTGAATGAATCTGAAAAAATTTGCTGTGTGAAAAAAGTCAGACCAAAAAAAGAATGTTCTCTAATTCCACTTATATAAAATTATGGAAAATGCAAACTAATCTATAGCAATAGAAAGCAGATCACCTGTCGCCTGGAGGTGAGGCGATGGCAAAGGGTGAGAGGAGAGGTTACAAAGAAGCCAGAGGAGGGCAGCCCAGGTGGCTCAGCGGTTTAGCACCGCCTTCAGCCCAGGCCTTGATCCTGGAGATGGGAGATCGAGTCCCACATCGGGCTCCCTGCATGGAGCCTGCTGCTCATTCTGCCTGTGTCTCTGCCTCTCTCTCTCTCCCTCTCTCTCTCTCTCTCTAATAAATAAATAAAACCTTAAAAAAGAAGAAGCAAAAGGAAACCTTCAGGGGGTGGATGGATATGTTCACTGAGTGTGGTAGAGTACGGTTCACAGGTGTCCACACTGACTCAACATATTCAGTATAATGCAGGTCAATGAGACTTCAGTAAAACTCTTAAAAATAAGATAAACTCACAAAAGGAAAAAAAAAAAGGCAGAACAGGATACATAACAAAATGCCACGTACCTCATGAAAGATGCACACAAGACAACACTCACTTCGAAAGAATGGTAAGCAAAAATAAATACATCTATTTATACAATACCCACGTTAGACAGCTGACCTCTAGGTGGGAGGGAGCCCAGGGATCAGAGGGGGTAAAAGAGAAAGAAGAAAGAAGAGAGAGACTTATACAGACCAACGAAGACAAGCGAGGTACACAATGAACTCAATCCTCTGCATAAGGATAGTTATTTTCTCTTCGTTGAATATTTTTTAAAAAGTTCCTTGGGACAAGGGAAATTTTTATCTCAGTTCAGAAAAGGAGTATTTCCAAAAAAAAAAAAAAAGAAAAAGAAAAGGAGTATTTCTGAGACCTAGGAAATGGATACAGTAATTTGTAGCCTTTTTTAAAAAAGATTTTACTTATTTATTTGAGAGAGAGAGTACGAACAGGGTAGGGGTAGGGAGAGGGAGAAGCAGGCCCCTCGCTGAGCAGGGAGCCTAACTCGGGGCTCAATCCCAGGACCCTGGGATCCTGACCTGAGCTGCTTAACCCACTGAGTCACCCAGGGTCCTCTCCTTTGTATCCTTTGCCTTCAAAGGGTTACATCTTAGCATTTTGGGAGGTAGAACTGAGCTTGTATATGCCACAGCTCGGAGAAGCCTGCTAGAAATCCTGCTAGCAGGGAAATGCTGGCATTCTCGAGAAGGGCATAATTACCTCGATGTTTATAAAACTCCATCATACCCTACATGCAGGCCCATTGCACAGATGTTTAAGTACCTTCAAGCTGTGTTTTCATATGTACAGCTAATAACTCCTAGCTGTGGTTCCCTTTAAATAAAGCCAACAGTAACCAGGAGATATGCTTGGCAGAGGAGTTCCCCTGCGTAAAACATCATTTATTTTTAGTTTATTGCAGAGAAATGGGGGGGGGGGGCACTTGGAAAATAATTAAAAGTGTGTGCCTCCTTATAACAGCTATCTCTACTAACTGAACTTCTAACCTGACATAAATACATTGCATACTGTAACCTGTTTCTCCTGATTATTAACCTTGAGTGTGGCAACCTATAAATCATCCCCGAAACAGCTGGCGCTCAGCATTGCCCCAAAGGTATATGATTACGATCGTTTTATATATATCTTGGTATGCAGACATGAAAAATTCATTGAAGAGGTTGGTATTGTAAGACTCATTGTAATGAATTTTCTCAAAAACATAGATCATGCTTAAAATAGGTGTCTGCTTATTATAATGCAGCCATTTATATCTTCTTGAATTACCTTGCCCATAGCTCAGCCATTTTCTTAAAGTCAAACACGATGATACCTAAACAGATTTACGGCAGTCACTTTGCACTGCTTAAAAGTAGAAGTTTGCTTTCTCCCCCTTTTTGGTGTTAATGCCTACAGAATCCAAGGGTACAGTATGTGTGTGTGTGCGTGTGTGTGTGCGCGTGTGTATGTAAGAGAATCATTTGGAAGGTCATTCCTTAAGGGCATCCCCATTTACTTGGGTCTGTCAACCATGGACACATAGAGCACAGAAACCCCAGACAGCATTATGCTTCTCACAACTTATCAAGATGTTCCACTACTCTCTACACAATGGTTCATATCAACATTTATTAGAATAATAAAATCTTAGAGCTGAAAAAGTCCTCAAATGTCACTGAGGTCTTCACTGTGCAAACGGAGCAAACCCAGGGAGGTAGTGACTTCCTCAAGGTCACACACCTGGCAAGGAGGAGGTTCCAGATTTGAGCTCGCGTCTCGGGTTCATAATAACAACACAATAATCACTTGCGTGGTGTTTTCCAGGTGCAGGGACAGTGCTAAGTGCTTGACACATGTTATCCCATTGAATTCTCACTGCAGGCTTCTGAAGTGGGCCCTGTCACCACCACCACCACCACCACCACCAGCATGATCCCTCCTTTACATCTAGGAAAACAGGTCCAGAGAGGTGGCACAGCTTGTCCTGGGGCACACAGCTTATAATCAGCTCGGTAGGATTTAGTCAGTTTGACTCTGGCCTGAATCCCTATTTCTAACTATGACATTTTACTCTGTTTTACTTCTGTGAGATCGTTGCTTACTTTTTCCTTTGCGATGTGGTTGGCCAGACTCGTAAACGGTTACTTTCTGAATTCATAAAAAACAAAAATAAAACAAAACCCCCAAACACAGGGTGTTAGTTGGCTAACACTGCTGTAACAAAGTCCCACAGATGGAGTGGCTTAAACTAATGTATTCTCTCACCGTTCCAAAGGCTAGAGGTCCAAGACCAAGGTGGCATCAGGGTGGGCTCCTTCTGAGGCCTCCCCTTGGCTTGTAGAAGGTCATCTTCTTGTGTCTTCACATGGTCTTCCCTCTGTACCTGCCTGTGCCTTAATCTCCCCTTCCTTTTTAAAAAAGATTGTATTTATTTATGAGACACAGAGAGAGGCAGAGACACAGGCAGAGGGAGAAACAGGCTCTGCGTGGGGATCCTTGGACTCCAGGATCACGATCTGAGCCAAAGGCAGATGCTCAACCACTGAGCCACCCAGGTGACCTCTAATCTCCCCTTCTTTTTAAAAAAGATTTTATTTATTTATTCATGACACACACAGAGAGAGAGAGAGAGAGACAGAGACAGAGACAGAGAGGCAGAGACACAGGCAGAGGGAGAAACAGGCTCCATGTGGGGAGCCTGATGTGGGACTCGATCTTTGGACTCCAGGATCACGCCCTGGGCTGAAGGCAGGAGCTCAACTGCTGAGCCACCCACGTGTCCCTAATCTCCCTTTCTTATAAGGACAGCAGTCATACCAGATTAGGATCGCCCACATGACCTTGCCCTAACCCACCTTTCTAAAGACCCTATTTTAACTATAGCCATATTCTGAGCTGCTGAAGGTTAGGGCTTCAATATAAGAAGGGGATCAGGACACAGTTCAGCCTCTACCACACAGTGTTATAAAAAACACCCAATTAAAAATGAACGGGTTCAGTACTTACAGGTGTATAAATCTTCATTCTTTACCAGGTATGAGCTGTTAAAATCAGCAAAACCTTTGTCTCTGTGTCCTTTTAAACTAATCTTTGTGGGGCTCCTGGGTGGCTCAGCCAGTTAAGCGTCTGCCCTCAGGTCATGATCCTGGGGTCCTGGGTTCGAGCACTGCATGGGGCTCCCTGTTCAGTGGGGAGCCTGCTTCTCCCTCCCCGTCTGCCTCCCCCCTCCACCCCACTTGTTCTGTCTCTATCATGCTCTCTCTCTTTCTCAAATAAATAAAATCTAAATAAACTAATCTTCAGAAAACAAGAGCTGGTTTTGGCAGAGGATCTGTCTGCTTGCTCTTCTTTCCTTCCTCGGAGTCCAGGACCTGGTGCCATAGTTGAATGGAATCCAGCACAGCCTAAATCTGCTACATCCACTCATGGTGCCACTATCCGAGGGTCCTCGCATGCGAGACTGAGCAGTGTGGTGGATGTTAATAAGGCGGCCAAAATTTGGACTCCCCAAAAGGCAAGCAACTTAATGCAAAGAGGCCTTTTTCCTTGACCTTAGCTTCTTCCTCATAAGGATGGAAAACTGAGGGCAACCCTCCTGGGCCTTTAGGTTTTGTTGGGTTTGATTTATTTTATTTTATTTTATTTATTCATGACAGACACAGAGAGAGAGAGAGAGAGAGGCAGAGACACAGGCAGAGGGAGAAGCAGGCTCCACGCAGGGAGCCTGAAGTGGGACTCGATCCTGGGTCTCCAGGATCATACCCCAGGCTGAAGGTGGCGCCAAACCGCTGAGCCATCAGGGCTGCCCTGTTGGGTTTGATTTTTATCCCCAAGTGCAGATGGGACAGGGGTGGGTGTCCTGAGCTTACCCGGGCCAAGGCGGCCCAGGAAGCTGGCGTAGCTTGGCAAGGAGGACCTAGGACCGGCCTCCAGAAGCCAGACAGCAATACAAGGACTCATTTCTGTCTTCTGGCTTTGTGCGAGGACGGAGGGGAGAGGCCTAAAGGTATCTTAGATTGCCCTGAATTTCTTCTTCTTCTTCTTTTTTTTAAGTAAGCTCTCTGCCCAGAGTGCGGCTTACACTCATGACCCCAAGATCAGGAGTCGTATGCTCTACTGACTGAGCCAGCCTGGCGCCCCCAATCGTCCTGAATTTCTCTCGGCCCCCATGCTTATGGAAGAGGGAAAGAATTCATTCCACTCAAACAAACACACAACTCACACAAGAACCAGGCTGATACAATGGACAACTCCTCTTACCACGCAGGGACAGCACAATAGTTGACATTGTGAAGTGTTTACTTAGTGCCAGCCCTGCTCAGCCCTCCGCGCATGATCTCATCCGGTCTCCAAAGCAGGCCTACACGGTGCTGTTACCATCCCCGCGGCCACGGGAGGCGGCCACAGCTGTGGGCCTTACTCGACGGAGACAGGGGGGCCCGTCCAGGCCGTGTGTGAAGGGGCACTCTGCTTCAAAGCAAGCCTCAATCGACTCGAATGGAATTTTCAGCCTCTTTCTCTCAAAGAGGGAGTCACAGGGGCGCTTGGGTGGCTCAGTTGGTTAAGCATCTGACTCGATTTTGGCTCAGGTCATGGTCTCAGGGTCAGGAGCTCGAGCCCCAGGTTGGGCTCTGCACTCACCTAGGAGTCTGCTGGAGATTCTCTCTCTCCCTCTCCCTCTGTCTCTCCTTGCTCCTGCTTTCTCTCTCTCTCTCTAAAAAAAATAAAATAAATAAAAGGGAGTCACAGGTGCTTTGAAGACCACATGAGACTGAGGGACACTCTTTCCAGAAAAAAATACACATACAATTGTGCATCAACGTCAGGAGATTTGAGGTCACTTTGGCCTCCCTGCCACAAAGCTCATCCAGGTGTCCAGATTCAGAATTCTTGTTTATTTTTTAAGTTTTTATTACTTTTTCTTATTCATGAGAGACACGGAGAGAGGGGCAGAGACATAGGCAGAGGGAGAGGCAGGCTCCCTACAGGGAGCCCGATGCAGGACTTGATCCAGGGAGCCTGGGATCGCACCCTGAGCCCAAGGCAGAGATGCTCAACCACTGAGCCACCCGGGTGCCCCACGAATTCTTGTTTAAAGCAGAATTTTTCAAGAAGCAGGCCCTCACCTTTTAATTGAATCATAAAATCAATTTAGACAGACACAAGCATTTATTTTTGACTGAAATCAAATACAACAAATGATTTGAGTATATGAGAGGGAGTAAGCCTATGCTATGTCTTGTGGCCTTTGGGGAAAAAATTGGTATCCAAATGTGAATATGCACAAGGCCCCAGTGTGCATCCTATTTGTCTTCAGAGTTTGAGAGCCAGAGTCATACCCAGCCTGACCCCCTCTCCAGCCTCCGCACTGCTTTCGGGGAAGCCACCATCATCCTCATCTTTGCAGACGTTCCTTACTGACCACATCACCTCCAGCCACTTTGTCAGTGCTTTTATTTTTTATTATTTTTTTAAAGATTTATTTATTTTATGATAGACATAGAGAGAGAGAGAGAGAGGCAGAGACACAGGCAGAGGGAGAAACAGGCTCCATGCCGGGAGCCCGACGTGGTCTCGATCCCGGGACTCCAGGATCATGCCCTGGGCCAAAGGCAGGCGCCAATCCGCTGAGCCACCCAGGGATCCCCTTCGTCAGTGCTTTTGGATGGCACTCTCCGAAGCCACTTTCTTTTGGAACTCATTAGATGAGGATGGTTTTAGGGTCAACCTTTATGGAGGGTCACTTCAGTGCCACACACTGAGGACGTTGCATACACACTATTTGTCATCCTCACAGCAGCCTACGAGGAAGGCATGATCATGGTTGGTGTTACTAGTATTATTCCGAATGTACAAATGAAGGTGGGGGCCCAGGGAGGGGTCCAAGCTCTCGCCGTGCGGGACTGCCAGTCTGCACTGGGCGCGGGTGGCCTGTTTGGTGCGTAGTGTGGCAGAGAGACCTGAGTTTAGGTCCAAAGACCTGTGCATAAGATCCATCTAAGCCACCTGCTGACCTTGGATTGCTGAGATTTAGTATCTTTGGTCTCTGAAGTCACAACTTACGTGCGATTTCAAAGTTGTATCAGTTGAGATAATGCGTGCATGTTTTGCAATCTGTAAGTTGCAGCCAGGCCTGTGTTATTTATATAAACCACGTCAGTCAGAGACCTGCGAAGGCCCTCGAGAGCGAGGACCCTGACTACATTCTTTGTCTCCTACCCCCCCCTCCAGCTGCACATTAAATATTTGCCAATTGATTGCTGCATAAGGACAAGAATGATGCCTATTATTCCCTTTCTCTAGCAGGCTTTAAAAAAAAGAAAGTGTCCCTAATACACAAAAAGACTCCCTGACATTTGTCCTTGAGAGAGAGGAGGCTTCGAACAAGAAGCACAAAATGGCTGCCTCGAATCCATCAGGCAAGATGTCCGAGCCCCAGAGGAAGTCAGCTTGTGGACGCTGGCAGCAAGGATGCTCTCGGCCACTGCCCAAGCCATTTTGGCTTTGCCCGCTGGGGGCACTTTCAGGAGTGCGGCGTCAGGGCCAGCCAGTTCAGGCAGGAGAGGCTGCTGTGCGAGTCGTTTAACCCACGTTTCTAAATTCTGTGGCCTTTTGTCCTGGCAGCAATTCAGAGGCCTGCATGGCTCGCCTTCGAGTAAAGTAAGATTGGTTTAAGCTGTTCGTGCTCTGGGTGAGGTCGCCAGGTGCAGGCAGCAAACCTCACCTGGAGCTGAGGGCAGCCCATCGTGTCACCTCTTCCCCAGGCTGTGTGGGCGCGGGTGTCGGTAATTATTCAACGCATTTAGCCACAACCGACGGTCAACTGGCTGGGATCATTGGTAGCTGCAGCAGCCATTAAAACTGGAATCTAGGGACGCCCGGGGGGCTCAGCGGTTGAGCGTCTGCCTTAGGCCCAGGGCGTGATCCCGGGGTCCTGGGATCGAGTCCCGCATCGATCCCCCCGCAGGGAGCCTGCTTCTCCCTCTGCCTGGGTCTCTGCTTCTCTCTCTCTGTATGAATAAATAAATAAATAAATAAATAAATAAATAAATAAATAAATAAATAAATAAATAAATAAAATCTTTAAAAAAAAAAAAGAAAAAGAAAACTTGAGTCTGCCTAAGCCCTTGAGTTAAGGTGGTCATGCCAGTGTCCCCTTGAGGGCAGGGACAGGCACCACGTTCCTAGCACCCACGGGGATAAGTGTGCCACAGCCATTGCCTGTGGGTCCTTTGGGCACGTGGCCCTTCGGGGGCTGCTTTGGCGAGGCCTTGCATACACAGGAGCGGAGGGCTGTTGGGACACGACAGGTGTCCGAAACTCAACTGGAGATGAGCTTTGGTCACTTGGGCTCCGAGACGCAGAGAAACAACAAGGAGGGCGGGGCTGCTGGTCCCGGGATCCTTCCTGCCCTTCGCGGCCAGCGGTGTTTCGACCCTTAGGCCCGCTCCCAAACCACATTAAAAACTCACAGAAATACAAAAGGCTTTTATTTCCCTGCCATCAGAAATGGTATTGGGGTTTATTGCCGTGACTGTCCCCAAGCAGAGGGGATTGGTGGTAACAACTGATGCTTGTCCCTCCCGCTCACTGGACTGCTCTCCGGTTGCAATGGAAAGGGCCATTTTGGGCTTGAATTGTGTGCTGATGGCCAGGGGAGTGCTTTTCTCGAGAGGGGCCTGCGGGGTTGGGGGGGCGGCTAGGCCCACTCTTGGGTCCTGGGATCGCTCTTGGGCCGTGAGGTGGAGCCTCCAGTCGGCTCGCGCTCAATGCAGAGGCTGCTTGAGTTTCTCTCTCTCTCCCCCTGCCCCCAGCATGTGTTTTTTTCCTATCAAATAATCGATCTAGGGGATCCCTGGGTGGCTCAGTGGTTTAGTGCCTGCCTTTGGCCCGGGGTGTGCTCCTGGAGACCCGAGATCCAGTCCCATGTCGGGCCCCCTGCATGGAGCCTGCTTCTCCCTCTGCCTGTGTCTCTGCTTCTCTCTCTATCTCTCATGAATAAATAAATAAAATCTTAAAAAACAAACAAATAAATAGATCTAAAAAAACTTACCTGTCTCTAAATATTAAAAACAAAGGGGGGGTGGTGCCGGGGGTGGAGGGCCCCGGCGGAGCAGGTCGTCGTCCAGTTGCTGTTTTCCTGTTTTCCCCTCTCAGAACATGCGGTTCTGTACAAAAATGGGGCTCTTGTGTGTGTGTGTGTGTGTGTGTGTGTGTGTGTGTGTGTGTGGCTTGTCTGTCACTTCATTTCGGAGGGCGAAGGCGGAAGGGAGATTTCTCGATGGCTTTCACCTAACCCTGCAGGCTCTGCCGAGGCGGCCCAGCTGCTCCCCCGAAGCTGGCCGGGGCTGCAGGGGCAGCCGGCGAGGAGCTGAGAAACAGGCCAGCGTCGCCCCGTCTCCGAGGAACAATGCCTCCCCAGCCAGACACAATGGCGGCCTCTCATTTTCCAGGGACTCTTACAATGAGATGGAAAGGATCCCGGCCGTCGCCTCGCAGGGCCCCAGCTCCGGAGAGAACAGTAGCTCGGCAGCTACAGATATGCAAATCTGCGGGGCGCTCCGGCGGAGGCCTGGGGGCCTGGGGGCCTGCTCGGCTGGGGAAGCAGCACTCCCTTCTGCAGGGCCACCTCCCAGCCTTGCGGGGGCCTGAGCGCCGGTCTGCCTTCTAGGGCCAGGTCCCCCAGGGCCCCTATCCAAAGGCCTAGAAGACAAGCTTCAGAAATGCGGCAGAAGTATGTGGACTACCTAATCGGTTCCATAGGTTATATCCTAAAATCAACATGGATGTAAAGTCTGCTCTTGATTAAACATTTTGAAGATTTTATTTATTTATTCATGAGACACACAGACACACAGGCAGAGGGAGAAGCAGGCTCCATGCAGGACGCCCGATGTGGGACTCGATCCTGGGACTGCCCTGAGCCGAAGCTCCACCACTGAGCCACCCAGGTGTCCCAAACAGGTTTTTTTAAACTTCAATATCTTTCAGTCATCCTTTACTAGGGCTCTGGTCTTGTAGCATGAGACACCAGAACTTCTAGTCATAAGATCAGTTGTTATTGAGGGAGTGTATAGCTTAATTAATTATATTTTATTTAAATTCCTTTCGCTGGTAGCTTATTTTATTTTAGGTATGGGTTTTTTTTTTAATATTGTTGACCTAAGTTTACACAAATGGCAGGTTTTTACTTAAGACAGTCCACCACGGGATCCCTGGGTGGCACAGCAGTTTAGCGCCTGCCTTTGGCTCAGAGCATGATCCTGGAGACCCGGGATCGAGTCCCACATCGGGCTCCCGGTGCATGGAGCCTGCTTCTCCCTCTGCCTGTGTCTCTGCCTCTCTCTCTCTCTCTCTGTATGACTATCGTAAAAAAAAAAAAAAAAAAAAAAAGACAGTCCACCACTACATACAGCTTATACTGGAGAAGCCTTAATTCTAGTTCCCTCCACTGCAGTTGTCTATCCACTTGGCCTTGGGCAGCGACCCCACCAGCTAGATAGGGGAGGCGGCAAGAACATTGGCCTGCCTCTCCTGGGTGTGCGGTGGGTGAGCTCACAAGTGCCCTTTGGCAACCACAAATGCTGAATTCTAAAACGCTAAGAGCTTCTTGGCTCCTAAGGAAACATGGTGGAACATGTCAGACAGGACAAATTTTCTCTCCTCAAATGGCGTACTCTCCCGACTATGAAATTCACAGCCTGTTTATGGTTTCAGTCATCCAGCCAACGTCCAGGTTGAAGTCTCTTGAACTGGGGCTGACAAGGATGAGGTGGTTTGGGGCTGCAAAGGGTGTGAAGCCAGGGCAGTACCTGGATCTTGTCACAAGAGCATCAGGTTTCTCTCTTTTGTAATTTTGAAATCGAGCTTTAAGATCAAAACACAAGGGAATGGAAGGAGCCACCTAAAGTAGGGTACTAAGTGATTGCTAAACAATATTTTGACCTGGTGTTTCTCTTTATCATACATTAGAAATCTATTATGCTGTCCTTTAGCTATCACTCAAAAAATTCCCAATGACACTCAACTTGGAGCCCGGAAAGACCTTGTGATCAAGAAAGGCTCATGGGAAAGAACCTGGTGGGGAGACATCGATACGCTTAAATGACCATCTGTCAGCATCTGCAGGTGGGTTCTGCTGTGTTTGTCCAGTTGATGAAAATTTCAGTCAGCTTAGGAGCTAAACAAATTATACAAGTAAATGCTTCTGAAGATAAAGATGTCCGATGAAAGAAGACTGTATTTGAAGTTTTAGTTGTCATTACCCTCGTCTTTGACTTCATTTAAGTTACATGGCAAACATTCATTCACTAAGGAAATGGAAATTAAAATTCAATTCTACATTCGTAGATCCAAAGTAAGATCTACAGATCAACAGACCATCGAATAGAGCTACATTGCCAACGCATATACACAAGGAGTTGTTCTAGTTTGGGTTTAGAGACTCAAGAATAAGAATGGGAGCAAGAGAAAGTTAAGGAGAAACCTTAAAACATACACGACTTAAATAGCCCAAAAATACTCTGTAAATCATCATCATAACCCCCACCAGAAAAATTGCCAAGTTGGGTGACTCTCCCCACAAAAAATTCAATGATGAAATGCTTTTCACTGAAGGAGTCTTACACTAAATATTTCAGAAGGTAATTTACTCATCTGTTTTGCCAAATGTAGTTTACTTTCCTATAAATTGTCTATAAAACTGTGGTAGATCTTATCTGTGCTAAAAAATACATAAAATTGCTCATTAGAGAGGCCAGTTGAATATGATATATTCTAACTTTTAAGTGCTTGTTAGAAGTCATTTACATTGTTTTGCTTTCTAATTTAAATTTATTGATGGCTCCAGAGGCACAGCAATGTTTGCTGCACACACACGTCACTTCAACAATGCACATATGTTCTTACTGCCCCTACCTGTTAGAAAGAGTCTTAGAATTCTTCCCAAAGATAATTAACAGTTTTCAATGAACTGAAGAATTTTGTAACAGAACATGGAAGGAAACTTTTCTGTTCCCAGTATCTTTTCTTGTAACATTTATCATTCAATTCTTTAAAAAAAAAGGAAAAAAGAAAAGAAAAGAAAAGAAAAGAAGAAAAGAAAAGAAAAGAAAAGAAAAGAAAAGAAAAGAAAGAAAAAAAGCATAGCAAACATTTGGATGTATTTCAGGAGTAATCCTGAAGTTAATTCAAATTATTCACATAATTCCAAGGCTGCTTGGAATTTTTTTTTTCACATTGTGGCCACCGCGATTATTTATTTTAAAAATACAAATTTGGTCATACTGCCTTCCTGCATAAAACCTCCCAAGCATTTTCTACAGCACCTAAAAGGAAATCCAAAGCCTCCAACAGGGCATCCCTGCCTCCCTCTTTTTCTGGGTAGATGGGCTGCCCAAGAAGCCCTTTCTTCCAAGCTCACTCTCAAACTCAGGGTCTTTGCTCTGCACTCTTCCCTTTGCCCAGAGCATCCTCCAACCAGATCTTCATCTGGCTCCTGCTTCTCATCACTCAGGCAAGTAAGCAGAGCTGCCCCTTCACAGTGCTCCTCCCTGTCTGCCCCATTACATTATTTAATGGTCTTCCTTGATCTATAAAAGTTTTATGTATGATCTGCTTATCACCTGTCTCCTTGCTCCTCAAATGTAAAATCTGACAGCAGGGAACTAGTCTGTTTTCGTTGTAAGGCTCCTGCCTCTGAAACCCCCTCTAGCACATGGAACCCCACAAATGTTTGCTGATGAACATTAATTACACTGGCTCATCAGTTAAGTGCCTGGGCTTTGGAGTTGATCAATCTGGGTTCAAATACCAGGTTTGCCGATTTATTAACTCGGAAGCCTGAGTAAGCTTATCTTTTCCAAAGACTTGATTTCTTTATAAAATGGAAGTATTCACGGGGCAAGATAAACCCAAATTTAAAGGAGGTAACTGGGACTCAAGTTTCCATAGTTAAGAGCTCACACTGTTCCACTTGACACAGGCTTTCTCTTAATCCAAGTCTGAAACTTAAGATCCTTATGGATGGGTCGGTGGAGAGGTAAAAACATAGAAGCCCCAAACATTCCAAATCATCATTTTATAATAATTTTCTTTCAGAGACCTGAAAGAACCGTATTTTGAGATAATGTAAGTTGGCTCTGATGTCAGACTGCCTGGGTTCCAATCCAGCTCCTATATTTACCACTGGCCAACTCCTAAGTCTCTGAAAGGCTCAGTTTCCCGCTGGAAGGAAAGTACTTCCCTCTCAGAGAAGGGAGATGAGCAGCAATGCCATGGAAAGCAGGTAGCAAGCACCTCAGGACTTAATTGACATTGAAGCACACAAGGAACCCTAGTTATTAAGGATCAGATTGAATTTAAAGTATTTCTTACTTAGGTAAATTCAAGGACTAACATCAAGAATTAATTCCATTAGAAGAAAAAAAAACCCCATATTTTCCAACATGGAAATCTAAATGACTTTAACAAAATAAATCCCAGCTAACGCAGAGCCAGCTGGTGACCCATCTCTCAACTCAGGGTTCCTTCTGGCCACAGCAACCAATGCCTTTGCTCTTGGCATTTCCTTCCCTAACAGTCCCACTGCATGTTCTATTTACACAAGGTCATAGGAAAACATCCAGTACTATAAAGTATTTTAGAAAAAGACCCTTTTAGGACGCACTTTATTAAACACACTCTTCTTACCTAATGTCTTACTTTGAGGCTTAAAAAAAATCTTTGTTTTAAATATTTAAACTCCCTGTACTTTGTGCAGATCTAGTCTTTTTTTTTTTTTTCCCCATGTTCAAAGAATTCCATTTTGGAAGATATTCTCAGATTAAAGGCACTTTTTACTCCAGTGCACACTACCCGTTTGTTAACTTCCAAGACACAGTAGTAACGATGGTGGATAAAAAGCAACCAGAGGGTCTCTAGCATGGGGGCTTCAAGTTGTCCTTTTTCCAGAATCACACTGGCAGATTTTCACCTTGGGATAAAAATGAACCGAGTCTTAGTGTCTACAAGGACTTTAGACAATCTGTCTTGTGACACATCCAGTGGGGGATGGACTACTTGAGTGTAGACAGGGTGTGGAAGGAGGCGACGTACACAGAACTCCAACCACATCCCTTCTTCTCCGTTTCTAGCTGCATGGAAATACAGCTTTGTGTTCGGTCAGGTGACATGAAAGGTGAAAAGAGTAGCTCTCAAATTATATTTAACCTCGAATATCAAAGGTCATGAAGGGGTGCACAGATGGGCAGTTCCCGAGCCCGCGCATGCGCACGCGGTTGCTTAAGTGGGCCCCTTTTAATTCCACATGGGTTTTCCACACAGTTTCTGGCATCAAGCACCGGTCCGCAGGACACCAGAGCGCCTTTGTGTCCCTTGCTGACACTCTGGCATTGTGTTTTTCTACCCATTAACCAAGGATAAATGACCTAGATATTCTGCCTATTAAAGCCTCATTTTTCTTTTGCCCTTTTGTTCTTTAGTGTACCACATTATCAGACGCTGCACACATTTTAAAGTATTCTCAGTCTCAGATGCCCTTTTGAGGGAGTAATAGGAGGTTTTTGTGTGTGGTTCTGTGGAGATATCTGGAGTGGAATTATGTGAAGGTAATTTAAGGTTTTTCTTCCTGTCTAGTCTGAAGACAATCAGTTTAGTGAATTACTAACAGCTAATCTAGCATAAGAGGATATATCAAGAAACCGTACAAAGGCCAGAATGCTGTATTTGCATCTATTGCGAATACAAAAAATAGAGTGAACACCAGTTCCCCTACATACTACATTCTATAATTACATCTCTGCATATCATGGGTCACTTTTATTAAAAGCATCATTACTACAGTTGGCAGCAATTTACATTTTATCTTACATGATAGCAGTTTTCAAAGAAAAAAATAAAAGGACATCACAACAAAGAAAAACAATACATTTACAAAGTCATGTCTGTAAACTTCAAGGCTAGTTTAGAGCTGAGGTAATGCTGTTTTAGCTTTGTGGCTAAAGTAACAAAGTCCTTTAATTTAAAAAAGGTACCTGATTCTCTCTTCTCTCACTCTTTATTTATTCATCTATTTATTTTGTTTATACCAGTGCATTACAAGACCACGAGACAATGGAACTGTAGTTCTGTCTGGCAAGAACCCTCCCAGTAGGTTAATTTCCAAAGGGACCCTTCACATTCAACAGCTGCCTTATTATTGCTGCGCCTCGGGACAGAGACGTTCACACTAACGTGGAGATTGTCAGAGTGTATGGATGTGTGTGGATGCGCAAGTGTGGGAACCCCCATACAGTCAAAAGGGAAACAAATGAGCAAGTATGATATGTATGGTAAATTTCATCTTGACCTTCACAGCAAAAAAATTAAAATTAAAAAATTAAATATATAACTTCATACTTCCTTTGAGCAGCACTTCCTTCCATTAGTGCCACTCAGTTACAAATTGCTCTTTATTATAATACCAATGGTACCAAAAGAAAAAAAAGAAAAAAAAAGCAGAGCATTATGTAAGTTTCCTTAAAAAAGACATGATCACCTCTCAAATTTCATCTCTCCTAGGGATAATAAATAATGCACTGCACAATACTTAATGACCAAGATACCTTTTGACACACCTGTATAACATGACTTGGACTTTTTTTTTTCCTTTTTTTTTTTTGCTACACTATGTTACAGAACAGCTTATAAAACTAGGTATGAACATTAACTGTGAGTGTAAACAGTAGGACTACCACTTGTCAAAAGTTTTAAACACTTGAACTGGAACTGGTACTGGTTATTCATCATTTTCATTGTTTTCTAGTTCGTCCCCCCCATCAAGTGAGTCCAGCTCTTCACCCTGTGCCATTTCATCTTCGAAGATGGAGGACTCCGCGGTCTTGTCCAGGTTCTCCTCGGCATCGCTGCCTTCCAGGTTCTCCTCTTCCTGGAAGGCGCCCCCCTCGGCCTTGTCGGGGGCCTTTTCCTCGCCGGAGCCCACGGCGTTCTGGAGTCCTGCTAAGGCGGGGAACCCGGGCAGTGTCAATCCCCCCAGTCCTGGAGGTAGAAACATGGATGGGTAGAAGAGGCCCGGCGCCATGGTGGACAGGAGGAAGGGGTTGAAGGCGAGCGGGCTGGAGGGCAGTCCGGCCGGGGCAGTAGCAGCACCAACAGATCCATTCGCGGAGTCAGTAGCCGAAACAGCATCTGTGCTTTTCTCGGAGTCTTTGTTCTCTTCCTCGTTCTCGTTGCCCTTCTCTTCCCCTTTTGAAGTGCCGTCGTCCGGGTCCCCTTGGCCCGAAGCAGTAGTGGCGTTGCCAGCAGCAGCGGAGAGCGGGCTGTTCAGCAGCCCGCCCAGGCCGAACACGTTGGGCAGGCCCGCCACGCCCGGCAGCATGAGGGGCAGCACGGCCGCGGGGTTCTTCGTGTCGCCGCCGGCGGCCGCGGCCGTCGCCAGTCCCGGGGGGAAGCCCATGAGCCCCGCCAGCTGGAGCGACTGCAGGTTCTGGAGGTTCTGAAGGCTCGTCAGGTCCATTCCCGCGAACAGACTGTTCACCAGCAGAGGGTTGATCCCCGACGTGGAGGCCGCCGCGGCCGCCGCAGCCGCCCGGGCGATCTCGCTCTTAGGCCTTCGACCTCTTCTGCTCGCTCCCTCCCCCCGCACCACGGGGCCGGTGAGAAGGCGGTCAAACATCGACTCGGGAACAAAACCCTGAGGCAAAGGGACAGGCAGAGACAGCAGCTGTAAATGCGGCTGGCGAAAGCTGAAGTTCACTGGGGGCCCTTGGGCGGTGCTGAAAATGCTCATTCTGAATGGAGACACGGAAGCCACGATTCCATCCCAACAGCCCGCTGGTAAAACCTCGAAAGCAGACATTCTACCTTCTGGCACTTACGTTAAACTCACTGAATTGTGTGTGGAGTTGCAGAAAAATTGCTAAAGGCCGCTCCACTGGTGAGGTCAACAGCCAGTTATCAGCATATCCGTAACTACCTCGAGAAATAACGTATTGCGAGGAAGTTGAAAAGTATGGACACTGACCAAAATCACATTTTAGTATCTACCCTGGAGAACCAAAAACTATGTTCACCCCAAAACAAATATTTATAGCAGCTGTCCTCGTATTTGCCCAAGTCTAGAAACCGCCCACATGTCCTTCTACGGGTGATGGGTAAGCGCACACACGGGCATATGCATGCGTTGGAGGGATGCTTAGCGATGAGAAGGATGCTCAGCGAGGAGTTGCACAAACGTCTGACACGAGCAACCATGTGGATAAATCTCAATTATGATGTCATCTTAAAAAGGTTAGACAATTTATGCTTCTGCTAATAGGACATCCCAAAAAGACAAAACTTGGGACAGGGAACAGATCAGCAGATGCCTGAGCTGGGAAGGGTAGGGAGGGGCAAGTAATAACAAGGGAACTTGGGGTCGCACGGTCTCTATTTTGGTTGCAGTGGTGGTTCAAGAAATTACACGTTATGACTGACAGAACCATACACCAAAAGAAAAATGAGAAATTTTACTGTATAAACAACCAGAGAAATCAAGACAGCAACAAATTCATCTTGAAAAGTGGAAAAAAATTTTAGACAAAACTGTTGTATTCTTTATTTGAAAATTAAAAAAAAATATATCAGTGAATCTTAATGATCTCAACCACCACGAATTCCATTCCACAGGTAGACTGTTAACCAGGTTTACCTGGGACATTCCACCCTGTAGTAAGTCTACCTCCAAGACCGTGAACATGTATTTCTATACAATCCTTTAAAATCAGAGCTGTCAAATGAATCCGCTTTGAGCTAATGATGTATGGATATAAGAAATGAGGATGTATTATGTCAATTCTTCTCAGAATCAGTTATCACTGATTCATTCATGGTCAACAGAAAAGAAAGACAAGCTCAGGAGACCACACTTTTGTATTAATACCTCTCCAGACAGAAGCACAGTGTACTTACAGACTGCTTCACTATCTCAGTCCAGTCTGGAGCAACTGCAAACTCAGGGTTCTCTTCCAGCCACCTGGGCAGGTCCTTCATTGGAGGCGCCATAGCTCCACCCATCTGGGGAGAGGCATTTGGAAAATGATCTAAAAGCACCTGCATTCCCCCCTTCCTCTGTCTCTCTCTCACACACACACTCACACACACACAACACACACACACACACACACGTGTATCATATACAGATATTCTGGAAGAAACATGATTTTTCTTCCTTAAAAAGATGTCAGGATAAAAAGCTTCCTTCTGTGAGCTCAATTTCCTTTCCCAAATGTTCACCTTCTTTCCATTTCGTTTATTGACAACAGGCACCCTTTCTTCTCCTGTCAAAGTGTTTATATCCAATTTATTAGGGTTTCGACATCTATGTCGTTTCTGTTTCGGTTTCTGAAATGAGGAAAACAGCACATCCGCATTCTTCTGCAAAAAAATCCAAATACATATTTAGCAAGATTGTATTTAGTAATTACCCTTTCCTATAAAAATGACAGAATATAATCCAGCCATTTGTTTTCTGCTCCAAGTAATCTCTAAACCCAATGTGGGGCTCAAACTTACAACCCAGAGATCAAGAGTACACACTCTACCAACTCAGCCAGCCAGGCACCCTCAGTCAAGCCATTTTTAATTATTAGGGAAGTTACAGGAATCATTTTAAGTTATTAGAAACCATACTTTTCTTTAAAAGGAAAAAAACTCCTATTTTTTTCTCTGTACATTAAGGAACTAAATAATCACGTAAGCTGAGAATTTGCTTTTCCTTTTATCAATAACTGTGCTTCAAGTCTTTCCTTCAAATGTTTAACCAAATCACAGTACTTTTTAAAATCTTTTTTTAACTAAGTCATGGTATTTAAAAAATATATATTTTATCTATTTGAGAGAGGGGGGCGGAGGGGAAGAGGGAGAGGGAGAGGGAGAAGCAGACTGTCAGTTGAGCAGGGAGCCTAATGCAGGGCTTGATCCTAGCACCCCAGGACCATGACCTGAGCCAAAGGCAGATGATCAACAGACTGAGCCACCCAGGCACCTCCAAGTCATGGTATCTTTAAAGGAAATTTCTTCAAGTACTTTTGCTAATTTCTATTTAGTGATTTGGATGAATACAGAGATGACATCAGGTCTACAACACAGACTATATATGAGAAGCAACCCAAGGGATGAAAGGACCCATGCAGGAGGGGGCGTTCTGAGTGGCAAGGACTCAACTTAAGATGAACTCAACAAGATAAAATGTGAAATTCTCTACTTAAGTTTTTTATTTTTAAAGATTTTTAAAAATTTTATTTGACAGAGAGAGTGCCAGCAAGAGGGAGATGGCCAGAGGGAGATGGAAAAGCAGACTCCCCCCTGAGCAGGGAGCCTGACCCGGGGCTCTATCACAGGACTCTGGGATGGTGACCTGAGCCCAAGGCAGCCACTTAACCAAATGAGCCACCCAGGCACTCCCTACACTTAAGTTTTAAAAAATCCAGTTACTAAGTACATAGGGAGTAAAAGATATGCATTGCCAGCTAGCAAGCAGTTTATGAGATAAATCATCTGGAGAATATTGTTTAATGTTTAATGTTACACATAGTGTTAGTTGTTAAAAAAAAATCTTGGGCTGTATTAGCTAGTCAAATTTCTGCAAGTAACAGCTTCATACTATTCTGTGCTGGTCAGACTTGGTCTGGAGACCAGTTAAGGTACATTCATGAATGTCATCCCCATAATGAGACCACCTGAAAACCAGGCCATGTGAAGTGAAGAAATCATGTCTATTTGGTGAGAACGAAAGTAAAGAAGTGCATAACAGGTGTCTTCAAATACCTACGAGGTTGTCCTTCAGACCCAAAGCTACCTTTTAATGACAGAAACTGGGAAATGTCTGAGATGAGGAGACATTCAAGCAAAAGGCAGAGGGATGGAGGATCTCTACACTGTACAGGAGAATTGCGAGGGCTATCCTCACAGGCCTCCTCTGGACTAAACTCTGTAGTACTTACTGGTACGTAACTTGGCATATCAACAGTATAAGTAGGATGCAGCTTCAGCCATTCAACTAAATCCTTGTTTTTAGGAGCATCCTCCCCCACCAGCCTAGTCCCATCTTCAAGATTTATCACGGGGATCCGCGTGTCTGGGTCCAGCTGTCCAGGAGAAGGAATGTTTCTTGTAGGTGGGGTCTCTATATCTTCTTCAAAAGCTTTGGTCACCTCAGCATCCTCCTGCAGAAAGTTGATAGGGGTTGAATTCTCGTAGGAAGAGAGATTCCAAAAATGTCTTATCTCAAGAAAGTGCTATCCTAGCATAATGGATCTCTGACCAAAAATGGAAAAAAGTTACTTGAAACAATGTCGGTTTGGGAACAGCCATTAAATTAGAAGATAAAACTTAAATCTCATTCTTCACACTGTAGAATTAGTAATTAGGAAATTCACAGTCCATCAATGTTCCATGTTTGAGATCTTAAGCAAGCAGCTAGGGCATGGGCAGTGTAGTCTGAGCTTGACTTGCAGGAAAGGTAGCCTCTCAATCTCTCTTGGGGATCTCAGGATAACATCATTAAAGAAATTATAATTAAAAGAATGTTCCAACAGTCAACCTGTACACGGCACTCTCTGAGCCACACAATTTTATTGGCAGTACAACAACCTGGAGTAGGTATGTGTGGCAACACTGAAAATACCATGTCTATCTCAAGTCTAGCCTCTACCATGGTCCAGCCGGTGGTCCTCAAACTTACACCAAACTCCAGATACCTTTTATGGCAGCCCATTTGTCTATTCCTACTGCTGTTTCTACTTTGGTTCAGGTCTTCATCGCTGCCCCCACCCCACATTCCTACAATATTCCTAAATGATCTCCCTGAGTCTAGTTCCACCCTTCATTATTCTGACATCCCTACTGCTATATCAGAGTCCGTTTTTTAAAGTGCACTCTTCCTAAGTCAAAACAACCTGAACTATTTAAACTATTTTGATAATTGAATCCCCATCACCTTCAGGATAAAATCCAAGTTCTTTAGATGGCAATCAAGGCCCTCCCTGATCTGTATCCTACCTTGTATCCGAGCCCACATCTGCTGAACCTTGCCCTCCTTATCACATTCCCCTGCTACCAATGACTTACAGTTCATCCAACCCGGAAGGTTCTCTGGCCTCAGCCCCTTTTGCACACTGTTCTTCCTGCAACCTCTTTTCAAATGGTCAACTCCTATACAGTCTTCAGAACTTAATCAAAGTATGACCATGTCTAAGGAGACTTCATCTGTTTCTCCCCATATTCTCTTCCTGCCATTCCCCTTCTTCCTTTGTGGAATATTCACAAAGTATCCCAGGCATGCCTCACAGCTATGATACATTATTATTCATCTGTCACTCATTTTCAGTACTGAGTTCCTCAGTACAAGCACTTGTTAGGCCCTTATTCTTCACCTCCCAATACTTGGGGGTGGGGGAGCCAGCACACAAAGGGATGATTTCCACCATGTTGCTGAATGTATGATGACTGCATCCTTACTTTTCAGGGCAACACAAAACAGTCTCCAGTTTGAGTATCGACATAACAAAAGATTTCAAGATTTCAGCAAGTAACTTTGCTGACCTTTATACCTCTTCACTATTCCATTTATTTATAGATCATCATTCTCCTTGTATTTTATCTGTATGCACATAATACCACAATACCAGATAAGTAATTCCTAGATCAAAACATCTGACAATAAAACGAACAAAAATCTAAAAAATACATCCTTTAACATCTATTAGGAGTTTGGGGCTGGGTCGCTTATGTGACTTTAGAAAAAGAAAAACACCACTAAGTTCTTCAGGATGATTTCAAATGTGTGAAATGAAGAAAGTCAGCCTGAAGTTTAATATAGGATATATAATTACAATAGGAAAATAGTACCTGGCTCACATCGTTAATTCCTGATGCCTGAACTACAGACAAATATGTGCTGTGACTCAAATATTAAACACAAGAATAAACAAATAAAGGAGTGAGATGCAGAAACTCACTAACTTGTTGATGCTTATGGAGAAAGGGATTTCAGGGAACAAAAATCCATCAAAGTGTTAGGATGGTTTCAAGTGTGAAGGCTAATCACTAGTGATACAACCTTGAGGACCACACACCTAGAAATGACATTTTAACTTACAGAATAACCAGTCACAGCTGATCCATTATGAGGTATATTTTTATAAGAATCTAAGAGTAATCACATGCTCAACAAAAATGACCATTATTATGATTCGTGCATGGTAATGAATTTTGAAAATTAACTTTTAATCACCCAGATGCTTCTGTTTCAATCAGACCCCACCAGAGGGCAAATTCCAGTGAATGCTATTTTGTCATTTCTAAACTTTTCACTCAACCACGACTTTTACTACCCTTTTACAGTTACTGAGCTTTCTGGAGGTTTCAAGAAATAGAAAATAAGCAATAAGAATAGGGATGAAAAAAGTAAAAGATATTGAAACAAGCATCTCCCTCCTTTCAGTTTCAAATTTCAGCATTTCCCAAACTGTGATCCACAGGGAAAGGGCACATCACGGTTCCTGGAGCACCAGCTCCTTGTGCACAAACCAGTTCCAGCACCATTATGTTGATTCAGGTTCCAAATCGATAAGGATTAAGATACCTAGTACTAATTTGTCCTTTAAAAAGGGATCACATGTAATCAAGTTCTTTGGGGGTAAAACCCTCATCATTTCGTAGGCAGCACATTTTTAGGTGGCACGGTTGAAGATTAGGGAAGAGAGCTGTTTTGATTACACTGCACTCAAGTCCTCTGAATTGAAAAAGAAAATGTCAAAATACATTGGCACATACATTTCATACAAACCTAAACTAGCACAGACCTTTATTCAGTTGAGACTTTAAAGGCAGCTACAATTATAGAGGTAGAAGAATTAGCAATCACTAGCTTTGTATATGAACACAAATCTTAAGTCTGGAATAAAACATTTATACTAATCTAATAAACGCCAGGGCCCAAACAACATTATTTTTAAGAGCAGAAGCTTTTTCCGCCTCAGGAATTCAGAGATAACAATTATAGGCTCAGAAGAACATGTTTTTGTTTTGGGCTAGTCTTCCGAGAGTAATCAATATATCAGGATCTTGGGAGGAATAAATCCTCAAGCTACATTTGGTTCAGGCCGAGTGATCTGTATCAATGCTCAACACAATTTTTCAGCTCAGAACCATGACTGTTCATTGTGATCCTATTTCTTTAGTGGAAGAAGCCAGCTTTAATACCACATCACTGAGAGGAGCACAGGCCAGCGTCGTCAGAATGGCAGGACTCTGGCTGCCACTGTGGGCACACACAATGGAAGTGAGCTCCTGAACTTACTGCACTCAATGACGTCCGTTTGTGGCTCATGAAAAGCAGATCAAGACCCTCCACGTTTTTCCTCCTTCCCCGCCTCCTCTTCATAGGAGGCTCTCCATCCACTAGGGAGCCATTAAGCAGATGCCTCGTGGGTGTGCGTGACAGGCCTGCCTGGAGCAGCTCCATTTGAGTCTTAAAGGCATCGGACACCGGTGTTGAGACATTAGGCAAGATAAACTTTGAAGTAAGAGATGAAAAATTTGAGGTAGAGCTTGCTGCCTCTCTTGAGGCCTTTGATAAATCTACAACTTTTTCTTGTCCATTTTCTGAGACCACCTGAGACTCCCGCAGCTGGGCAACCATTTCCATGAGGTTCCGCCGCTTGGCAGCTCTTTCGGCCTCGATTTCAATTTTTCTCCTCCTCCTCCTCCGCTGGCGAGGGACAGAGAGGTTTAGGGCGTCTTCCTATTGAAAAATTCCAACAGAATAATGAGCCTAAACTGTATCTGCTACACGGGCTGGATTTCAGAAAGAAAGAACATGAAGCTTCAGCAATTACACATTCATAACCGCTGAAAATGGCTGAGGGAATGGCAGCTGTCTTTAACTCTTGGGAGGACCAGGGAGCTGTGAGCTCCTAAACCGAGTGATGATTTAGGGCACTTGCCTATAAACCGCAAAACAAACTTACCTTCGACAACTGAGGAGAAGTTGTGAGGTCCTCGCTCCCACTGATGCTAGCCTGGCCGACCATGGAGAGCTCGGCAAAGCTCCTCTTCTGCAGGGGGCTGTCCATGGTGGGTGGTGTGTAACCAGGGATGAGGCCCTGGAAATCAAACATCTGGCGCCTGTTTACCGGCCATTTGCCTTTCAGCACTGCTTCACAGATGTTGTCTAATCGGTTTATCATTACTCGGTCCTGGAGGGAGAAGAAAAGTCACACGAAATTGTAATAAAGACATGGTGAAAATTACCAGATAAATATTTCCATCAAGATGCTAAAGAGCCTAAGAGGTTTAAAAGTCAATCCATGGGCAAAAAGTAAAACAAAGAACAAGCAAATAAATTAACAAAACCTGCCAAAACTGCTCTGCTCTGCTGGAAGGTGCTAAAGGTTGCTCCAACAGAGAAAACTTAATATTTTTTAATTTGAACACTGGATCACATAAATTAGAAAACATTACATAGCCACTTCTATTTCAAAAGTAACTTTTCTTCAAGTTAAAGAACTGTTGGTGAACACCCGCAGACAACAATGGAACCCTGCATTTAGCTTCTGGACGCTCTGGTGCTTCAGATCCACTGGCCGGATCGCAGTCTGTCCCAGGAAGTGGGACATCATTAGCGTCACTATTAATAAAGTTCAGCATTACGAAATGGGCACCAACCTAGGAACACCTAATGAATGTCAATTTGCATTCCCCACCTATTATCACTTCAAATTTCATTGAAGCGTGTACATTAAAAATTTCTAATTACAGCTCTTAGGCCCAGTTTCCATAGATTAAAAGTGTCTGCTACGATAGACCTCTAACTGATCTGGGAAACTCCCTTCTCGCCTCAATAAGGGGGATCAGCATAACAGGGTATAGGGAAGAAAAAATGTCTTTGAGAGGAAACTCCTTCAGCTAAAAATTTCACATTGTCTCTTGTACAACTAATACTATGGAAGTTCAGCCTGGGGATGAGTCAACTGAAGCTGTTTTTATGTTGTTTGTTTTAAACCAGATAGCCCTGTAATGGTGATTAGGGTGATTATGTCCCCACCCTGAAAAGCAGATCCAAATTACATACGGATTTATTATAAAATTATGCTAGTCAGCCAAAAAAGTAATTTCCATTTTGCTTTTGGTTATAGATAACTACATTTGGAATTATCTCATGATGTATTGGAGCAAATGGGTCAACAGCCTACCCTCTCTGGAGTTAAGATGACTATGGGTTTCCAAACCTACAAAGAGGTCTTAAATCTGGAAGTTCTGTTTTAGATTTAAAAAAATTAAAACACACATTTTAAAAAGTCCACAAATTTTCTCCTGTGCACTGTTGGTAGGACTGTAAATGGTGTGTAACTGCTACAGAAAACAGTCTGGAGGGTCCTCAAAAGATTAAAAATAGAATGACATGTGACACATCCATCCCACTTCTGGGTGTATATCCAAAAGAACTGAAAGCAGGATCTCAAAGAGATACTAGTACCCTCATGTCCTCAGTAGCACTATTATAAACCAGGGCATGGAAGAAACACAAATGTCCCAAGGACAGATGAATGGGTAAAGAAAATGTGATATATACACACAATGGAATATTATTCAGCCTTAAAAAAGGAAGGAGATCCTGTCACATGCTACCATATGGATAAATGTTGAGGATAAGGTGAAAATAAGTGAAATAAATGTGCCCCCAAAGGGCAAGTATTGCAAGATTCCACTTATATGATGAAGCATCTACAGTAGTCAAATTCACAGAAACAGAAAGTAGAGTAGTGGCTGCCAGAGGCTGAGGGGAGAGGAGAGGGGGTTGTTCAATGTGTATAAAGTTTCAGTCCCACAAGACAAAGAGAGTTCTGGAGATCTGTTTTATAGCAATATGAATGTACTTAGAACTACTGAACCATACGCTTAAAACTGGTTAAGATCATAAATTTCATGTTACATGGTTTTTACTACCATACAAAAAAATTTAAAAAGAAAAAGAAAGAAAAAAAGAAAAAGAGAAAAAAGAGCAACATTTCATGTTGCTAAGGGCAAGTCTGTGGAAACAACAACCCATAGACTACTGCACAATGTGACTACTAACCTAAAACACCTCAAGGAACCAAAAATACAGGCAAGATTCTTATCTTTCCTTCATGTCACCTTTCCTGTCCTATTACAAAAGGACTGCACAGACTTTAAAACATGAGAAAAATCTACAGTCTTCATACACTGTCAGAGTCTACCTTAAAATTCTCTGAAAAATCAAACCAGAATGATTTCCTATATTCCACTCTTTTTTGGCCCACAAAATAAAATAATAATAGTAATAGTAATAGTAATAGTAATAATAATAATAAAACAACCCACCCACCTTAGGCCAAAATGAGAAAGCAAAAGTTCTTTCGTGAAGGAGCTGAGCTACTGAGGGATCGCCATCCTCCATGTAGAACCCATCTCGGGTTTCATCCCTAGCAGTGCTCATGGAGGCATTGCTCTCTTCATCAAAATTCTTCCCTCTAGAGACAGCTCCTGCTGAGAAATGAATTCACGTGCATTACTCACAACCAAAGTGTCAGTGGAAAAGAAGTTTAGAGAGGACATGGTAAAAAAAATTTGAATACCAATCAGTTCCATTTTATTGAGTACCTACTATATGGCTAGGATGGCATTAGGTATCTTACAGTCTTGTTGTTTCAAGCTGGTGATGGCCCCTTCATGCAGATGGTGCTACTCTCATTTTACAGATGAAGACGCAGGCATGGTTAGGTAGGTGACATCACTAGTTATCTGATGCTCAGAGGAGGCGAAATGACAACCAAGTCTGACTCAGAGCCTCTCCACACAATGTCCCTCCACACAGGAGAGAAGACTAACAACCAGTGGGAGTACCAAGGCCCAGCTCCCCAGAACAGTACAATAGAAGGCTTAATTTTTACTCTGTGTTGGGAATAGCAACCTGACTGCAACTTACAAAGAAAACTGGTTATTTTCAGATTCTGCATCTACCCTTTACTTCTGACTTAAATCTAAAATTAAGCATCATTTGTTTCAAAATAATTACCAGTATTTATTCAGTGAATTCTCCTTCACATTTAATTGTCCAAATTAAAATCATGTGGAATTCTTAATACACTGCTACTACAAAGTTAACTCATTTTTTTTTTTTTTTTTTAGATTTTATTTGTTTATTCATGAGAGATAGAGAGGCAGAGACATAGAGGGAGAAGCAGGCTCCTTGTGGGGAGCCCGATGCGGAACTCAATCCTAGGACCCCAGGATCATAATCTGAGCCAAAGGCAGATGCTCAACCACTGAGCCACCCAGGTGACCCATTAACCTCAATTCTTAATCCGGAAATTGTTACAGGTCTTCTGAGCGATTAAGTAGTTCAAAATTCATACACATAAGCATACATGTAAGCATAACTCGAAAGTACCTATTCACAGAAGTAACTGTACACTAATTACCCTTGAAATAAATAAGAGCCCTTGCCATGTGCTGGGGAAGGATGGTCCTGGCATAGCTGCCATAGTGGGATGGGGAGAGAGGCCCAAGCAGCCCAGCATTACCTTCAAGCTGGGAAGACTCCTCTGACTTATCGTCATCCTCCAGCTTTTCTTCTTCATCCTCTTCAGAGCCTTTTTCTGAAATGGACTTGGGTCCTGTGTCTGCAGTGACCTCCATTCCTTTCAGCTCGCTTCTCACCGAGCCGGCCTCAGCCTCACACCCCTGCTTACTGTCCTTCTCCCCGCCATCCACCTCTTCATCGTCCTCCTTCCCCTCAGTTTTTTCTTGGGTGGCCACACTGCCTGACTCCTCCCCTTTGCCTTCACTTTGTCCTGTAGCCTTTTCCTCCTGGACATGAGCAGATGAGAGGATGGCAGGAGTCTGGCCAAACCCGACGGCCAGTGGGCCCAGGGAGGACATGTTACCAGCCCCTCTGTTCTGAGCAAAGTTTTTGTGTGCGTCCAAGAACGACAACTCGGGGTCATTGAGGATGTGATAATCCGTCCGACTGACCCCATGTTTAGCAGCACCGACCAGCAAGTCTCGGTCATGCCTCCCACATTCCCACCACTCTGGCAAATCCAAACTCGGCTGGCAGAGCTTCAGCCTCTCCCCCAGCTGAGGGTGATGGAGCACCTGCTCGCGGATTTTCCGTAGCAGCTCAATGCGGTAGAGTGTTCTGGAGGCACGCTCTTCTGTGATTGGCTCAATCATGGAGGAGAGGTCAGGTGGTTCTGTTAACATGAAAACAATTGTATTCATTTGAAAGAACCCTAAGTATTGCTTTAAACTGCTCACCCTCTATTTTTCACTTTATTTGGCCTTTTACTATAGAACTTCTGTTACGAAAAGCACTTACCATCATCTGGCTTAGTGGGCATTCGACACACTCGCCTACACATGGCTACAAAACAACTGAAATACTTTTCCAAACTCTCATCGGACTTCTTGTCGAGTCTGGCAAAGGCTCGAAATTGGTTCCAGTCAAACTGCTGTTTCATGGGGTCGAAAATAACTCCAAAAGTAGAAACCACACGGTAAAAGTCAGCCTCTTCTCTTCTTGTCCACCTAGGAGCAAGGAGACATTAGCTTCAACTGCACTTGAGCAAACAGTCTTAACGCTTATTCATTCTTCTTCTCTTTTCCCCTAAACTTAACACATGGGATGTATTCTGGGGGCGAGAGACAGGCTGCTTTGATGTCCTGAGACTTCCTCTGATCAGCGTCTGGGACGTGATTCCTGTCTCTGGCTGGTCGAGAAGGGCAGAGAAGAGAGGCCCATCCCAGGAGCTAAGTAAAACCCCGAGGACACTCACTTTTGCCGTTTCTCAGATATTATAGCTTCCCTTTCTGCTTCTAGTGCTCTCACTTCCTCCCGGGGCCGTCGCCTCCGCCGGTCAGTCTTCATTAGGGCCTCTTGCCTCATTTGTTGCCTTTTATAGCTGCGCTGATAGGCAGTAATGAGCCGGCGCAGACGGGTAGTCAGGGTCGAGGTGTTGGGCCAGTAGAGTTGGCCTAACTCAGCAGTACTCTCACTGGGCTTGCCTGGGGAAGTGGAAAAAAAGATTTCTGAAATGTATAGCTGCAATCTTGCAATACACAGGATTTTCCATCAAAACAAGATGACTCATTAACATTCAGATGACAGTGTGGGAAAGGTTATCTCAGTGTTCATTTTAAAAATATAAATAAATAAAGGATAATATTAGTATGAAACTTACAAACTTTTTTTTTTTTTTTTACTCCTTAGGGGGTTCTCGAGAAGCAAGTTTACATCGCCGTTTTATGTAAGGAAACATACTTTATGCCATGAACTATACTATAACGATGCTCTTCCGTAACATACTTAGAATAATAATCTTGAACATAAAACATAATCACATAATTGATAGTTATTCATCTGACATTAGGGAGGAGGTCAGCATTCCAAAAACTTGCAGGGTTTCAGATACCTAGCAAATGTCCTACTCCCAAGAGATATATTTCTAAAGATGCTTAAACTTTTCCACAAACTGGTATATAAATATATACAAAGTATCTCAGTCCAAAAAAGTAGTTATTTCATCAAAGAAATTCAGTGTAATGCATAACCCACAATAAACAAGAATTAAAACTGTTCACAAAAGGGACGAGTCAGTATAGAAGGAATAACATTTTAAGATATCATCGTCATAAAGAAGCAGAAGAGCGGGTATGTGAATTATGCCTGCACGGCACACATTTGCTCCGCTCTGTGGGCTTTTTACAGAGCCTTACCTGTGGTGCGTATGTCCATGGCTTCCTCTTTATCTTCTGGAGGAGAATTTGCAAATTCCTTGAAGGGAAAGCAAGAAACAGAATTTTTATAATTTGGGGTTTGATTTTGCTTTATCTTATTAAGAAATGGCCATTATCTATAAAGTTTAACAAGTCTTATATGGGCAGATGATATTTTAATGGTGTTGTAAAAGTCAATATACTCTAGTTCTTACATCTATTTCATCCTTGAATGGTGTCCTGGTTGGTTTATATTCTGGGTCTTCATCTTCTCTATCAAATTCTCCCCTATATTGAAATTGTTTAAAAAAAAAAAGTGTAAATTGTACAGATAAACAAGAGATTGGGTGGGGGGAGGGCAGCTTGGGAAAGACTAATCCTCCACCTGATGCTACTTTTAATTCTGAGTTAGACATCAAAGGCAACCTGATCAGTATTTAAATCATACAGCCACGGGGGAAGGGTCTGGGTTAGGGGTGGGGTAACGGGGGGGAGGGGGAGAGAATGTGTCATTACTTGGAAAAAACAATTTTCAGACTATCTAGATAATCTATAGTGTTTAAATAATCATTATCGTATAGAAACCGACTGGACTGGTAAACATCACTGAAGTTCCAATCGGATGCAATGCAGTGTGTGGTGCAGTGTAACTGAACCCTGCTGATAGAGATGACACTGACATAAAGTTTATTACAATTTTTACATGTCCTTCTTACCCGTCACCACCATCTGCTAACATGTCTGTTCCTCTTTGCTCGGCAGCTATGGCCTTGGCATCGGGCATGCCGACTCGTTCCAGGAAGCACAGTGCAGGGTCAGCTCGCATGGAATTGTACTTCTCGTAGCCTGTGCCATCCCCACCAGCCCACACAGGACATGTACAGAAACAGCAAAAGGGCCGTCACTGATAAAATCATAGCACTGCCATGATACACCAAGTTTGGCTCTCAAATGAGATGATCATTTATGAACCTTGTTTTAGTCGAGTATTCCACAGAATGCTCACTACAGGGCACGTTTTTAGGGGGGAACCATGTGACATTTCAGAGAGGTTTTATCTAAATGACCGCAAACATTAATGGAAACACAGGTTCAAAATAACTGCAAGATGCCTAGGAAGATTTTTGACCCTATTTTCCCCAAGATCTAATTCTGCTTGACATTTAAAAGGCTTCCTCACGCTCCTTTACGACCTCTGTAGGGTACTCTGTGTCTACCCCATCCTCCTGTGGATGGCTTCCGTCCTGAGGAACTCACACCACTGGCTGAAAATCCCTGTCTACGTAAGGCCAGCGAACCTGTCTTATTAGGTTTAGGATGATGCATGTCAGTAAGATGACACTGTTCTCTCTATGGTTTTCAAACTGCAATTTGCTTTTTGACTGCCCAAGCTGACTAGATGTAAAATGGCAGATCCCAACAGTGCACTGCGGGAAAATGATTTTTAGGCTGAGCTCACAAAACGCGGCTGCAGTACGTAGGCAGAACAGCACAATTCAATTAGGATGTGTACTACAACACACCGCTCCTAACTGCTGTAGCGCCGCAAGCCAAACTGTAATCATGAAAGGTTTTATAAGCCATCATTCTCCCCTTTAGTCAGGCTGGGCTGCTGAGAATACCTCCGCGACCTCCAGAGAATTGGGATTATAATCAGGAATCGCTCACTGTATATATCATGCCAGTTCTGCATCCCCAGCCTTTCAAAGTTAACAAGGCTGCATCCCACTCAGGGGAGCCGTGAGTTCTCAGCACTGACATTTGTGAAATATTGCTTGGAACAAAGCCCAGGAGGCACTTGTACAGATTAATAGCAGAGGTTAAGCCCACCGTCCACTTTGACACGGGTTGGCAGAGCTAGCAAGGGGAGCCGTGCTGGAAGCAAAGTTTAGGGAGAGCTATAGGACAACTTGGCTATTATTAAAACAAATATGGTTTTGGTTTTATTTACAGCCAAGAAAGAAATGTTTTCTTCTCAAATACTCAACAAACATTCAAAAACAGCATCTGATATTTACAGTTCATATTAGATTTTTAGTACAGGAAAATGGTAGAAGCCAAGAGTCCTTTGGAACTATCCTCATTAATATTATGACTTTGGAAAAGGGTATGCAAAGAGCTCTAACAACAAAGCCACATAGTCAAGATGTGGTCACATGAAACATCACTTACCGTGTTTGAACACTCCAATTAGGAGGGACTTATCTGCTTCCTTATCCCACCAATCTGTGGGGACTTCAGCATGGAAGGGTTCAGGTATCCACACATCAGCTTCACTATAAAGACACAGTTCATGTCATATTTAAAATACACATTATATTAGAAAAGAATTCTAAGTAGCAACAAACATGATACACCAGCCCACCGTGTCCCCTTCCTGCAACATGCATCTGAGTATCATGAAGAGCAATGAGCAAAGGCTACAAGAAAAGGTGTAAGCCAGTTGCTTCCTACCATGGCCTGAGATGGACTTCATAGCAGTGTCCCCTTTTAAAGGTCACCTCAGAACACCAGTAATGTGGTTTACACTTTTTTATCTGTACCACGTACATGGGAACGAGCTTTTCCTGATTCCCACTGCATCCCCACGCTCACAGGGTAGAAATTGCATTCCAGGTGCAAAAAAGGAGATGCGCTACTCATGGTTTATGGTCGTTCCGAAACACAATCGGCCGTGTTTTCCGACCACTCGGATTATTACCGGGAGGTATGGGACGGTATGCGCTTGCACTAACCTTGAGTCAGCACCCTCTAAAATCTTATCTGCCTGGTCTCCTATAACTTCTTGTCTTAGGTAGTACAGCATGCGGACACGCAGCAGGACCCTGGAGAGGAAGACAGAGGGGGGAAAAAGTTCTTAACTTCAGGACTGTTTGCCAACAGTGGCTTTTGGCAGCTGCTGCTGTTCATCCATCATCCTGCCAAGGCTGATTAGCCATGCTGTATGGTAGGCTTGAAGCGTGACAGATGGTGGCACATAATCACCTCTGTGTGGTGCTTTCTGCTGGCTTCCAACAGGCCTGCCTGGCAACCGCTCACGCTGCACAGAGAGGGACCGAGCTCAGCCCAGCCTGGGCGCACTTCATTTAGTTTTACCTAGTGCAGCTTGTGAAGTTTAGACACGTACCCTACCATTGCCTCTGAAGTATTGAAGCAAGTTTGTAAACAACTGAGCAGATGGCTTTCAGTAACTGTTCTGCTTCATTATCTCATAAAATTTCCTCAGCTGCTGCCTTAATACCATTTTTGGAAGCACATCAGAAGTTGTAGGAATAAACGAGATATAAAATCTGGTTTTACTACCTTACAATAAACCCTCAATATGGAATGTCAGGTTTTTTAGATTATACAACTTTGCTTCCGAGAAAGGAAGATGGTGATGGGGGTGGGGTATGGGAGGTGGATCCTCACTCTTCTCTCTTAAGGAATATTAAATATTATTTATTCCTTCTAGTTCATATTACCTGGAAGCCTAGGTTGTAGCTTAAAAAATAATAAAAGGATACAAAGGAGGTTAAATTGTGTCCAATTCATTGATGTTCTTAGTCATTTTCAAGGAATCAGCTTCTAAAAACCCATGGAATTCTAGGAACCAGATTTCCATTCTCACTTGGATTCCCTCAATGGCTTAAACTTAATTCTTTCAGTAAAGCCCACCTGGTAAATCCCAAAGGCCCGTGTCTACTCTGAGTCTAGCTAGCATCTCCTGCTGGACAGCTCCTGATGTGCATTCGGGACTGATATTTGAAGACTTACCTCCTTGACTGTGAGTAAATGGTAATACTGAATGCTATTTTCCCTATCTGGGTATGATCCTATCATACACTTACAGGATGTTTTATAGCGGATGCATCACATTTGTGTATACTACCTCATCTGATCTTCACAATAATCCTACAATGAAGTGGGGCATGCTACTACTTTACAAACATGAAAATGGAGGATAACAGAAAAGCAGTGACGTATCCAAGGTCACAGAGTTACCTTCAAGCATGGACCACTTGGGATTAGGCCTTCTGACTACCACCTCACAGTGTCTCAGGACGTGGCAGGTGCCCTTGAAAATGTCAAAATGATAACTAGGGGCAGCTTCATCAAAATAGACTACTTTTGCATACATAAATAGGTACTCCATGATATGCCTTCCTCTCTGACCAGTATCTGCTTTTGAGCAACACTTGTTCAGGATGGACAAAGTGTGAGGCTATGAACATCTGAATAAGCTCCAATGTATATAGTCATTTTGGGTATTTCATTTTAATTAAAAAAAATTTCTTTGGTAAGATTAAAAATTAGCTGTGCCACACTGAACTGGCAAAAGAAAACAGTATGGGGCCTCCACGGCTGGTACTTTTTTTCTTCTCTGGCTAGAGAAGAATTTATAGGCCAGATCTCCTGACAGAGGATGCTCGGAAAGGGTAGTTCCAAAGGAAGTGCCCTCCACCTTTGGCTGGATTCTCTCTCTATATTTTTTTTTAAACTAAAACTCAGCACAGTGGCAATGATCTGAATGGTTTCTCTCCCTTTTGATAGAAGACAAAGTTTTCTTCTTTGGGAGGAATTTTAGTTACACGGAGACCTTTAGGAGTTAACTGTGAATATTACCTTACTTCTAGAGGAAAAAATTCAAATCAGTTCAACTGGCAACTCAATGGTACCAGCAGGATAACAAAGTAGCCAGGAGGTGGGCCTGACCCTAAGGAGTTCACACTTGGTAAGCCCGACAGACCAGACTACTAACGAGTCCCCAAACCTCATTCACATTTGATGGGCAATCCCACTAGTGACTATTTCTGGACCTGCATCTGGTTCAAGACCACACATAGTAGTTTCTCTGTCTCTTGAAACTTTTGAAGAGAACTAGCCAGTTATTTTCTAGGAGGTCCCTCGATTTGGGTTTCATTTTCTCTTACCAGTCATCTACATTTCCCCACTTTAGATCCTAGGAAGTTGTAGGGCATGACCTTCTAGGAAAACTGGACCACTTGCTTGTCCCAGAGAGGAAACAGCCAGCCTTGCTAGGCTTTCCCTAAGACTGGGCAAAGAGCACACTAGCTACATCTCACGCACTAATGAGGGAGGATACTCTAAGAAAGTGTGCTACTGATGTTAGAATGGGAAATTTAAAACTACCACCTCCATCACTCTGGGATCCAGGCACAGGAGCCATTTTTCCCATACCAAACCACTTCACTTCCGGTTTGTATGAATCCAGAACTCAGAAGGTTATTGACCCAAAGTTCACATAAACCACAGGAAATGGAAGTTTTCTAAGAGCTGTAAGTGGGGCAGGATTTTAGGGAGAACTATTATTCCACAGCAGTAACAACAGTTTCCAAGGTACCAAAATGGTTTGAGATAATGGTTTTAAAGACTCAAAAAGGAAAAAATTTGTCAGTCAAAATCTAGCAATAGTGATCAAAAGTAGGCCCTGAAAGCACTCTCATATTTAAAAAAGGATTAGAACCATTAATCACTGCAAGCCAGGAATTATATTCCATGAAAGGCTTGGGATGACCCCGTGGAGAAGGCAGGCTTCTGAGGTGGGCGGCACTGCCCTCATCTATTCTGGAAGTCCAATCTGGCTCTGCCCCTTAACTAGCTGAGACTAGTTACCAGAGTCTCCAATTGCTTGTCAGGTAAATGGGGAGAAAGAGCGCTACTTACCTTAGACAAGTCACACAGATAATGCATGTGAAGTATTTGGCACACTGCCAGTTATTATGTGCTCTGACTTTTGTTGCTACTTTTTAGAGAAATACACATTTATTTATACTCTGGCTGTATCTAGTTGAGATCTTGTTGTAGAGCTCTGTGTGGTTAACAAGGAAAGTGAGTCTTAAAGAGGCTACGGAATTTGCCGAAGGCCTCACAAAGCTACAAGTGGTGGAGCTGTTCAGTGCTGGCTAGTGTACTGATTCTCAAAAATACATGTTCACAGCAATGGAAGAAGAATCGCCACATGCAGATGTTAGTTTAATACAAAGATAGTTAACAAAGCTCCAAGCAACGAAATAAATACAGATCTAATATAACACCTCTTGGTTACAACTTAGTTGTCTGCAACATTTACAGCAGCATTGCTCACAATAGCCAAAAGGCGTCCATCAACTCCAGTGCCCATCGACGGACGAATGGATAAACAAAATGTGGTCTACATGTACAATGGAGTATTATTTGGCCACAAAAAAGGAAAAATGTGCTGGTACAGCTACAACATGGATGAATCTCAGAAACATTATGCTAGGTGAAGTCAGCCAGACCTATAAAGACATATATATATTCTGTGATTCCACTTACAAGGTGCCTAGAATAGGCAAATTTGTAGAGGCAGAAAGAATGGTAGTTGCCAGGGTCTTGGGCAGGGAGGGTGGCGAAGGAGGTGGGGGCAAGCTGCCGTCTAATAGGTGCAAAATTTACACTGGGGTCAGTGAAATGGTTTGGGGTAACAAGAGTGCTGATGGGTACACTGCATTTTGAATATAATTAATACCAATGAGTCACATACTTACAAATGGTTAAAATGGGCAGCTATGTATGTACTATTATTTAAAAAAAAATAGCGCTATGTATCTACTATTATTTAAAAAAAAAAAAAAAAAAAAAGAATCCGTCATCTAAAGGTATGCCATCACATGAGCTGGCATCATGTTTCAAGGAAAACACTAAAGATGTACAAAACCAGGAACTACAAAACCAGGAACTACAAATGTCAACTGTATACATCCTTTCAAGACGTACTTATTACAGTGGTGCTTTAGGTGTTTCTTGTAGCTGTCCTCCTGGAACAAGGCGTCTGGGTTGCAGCCAGCCAGCCAGTCGGCATCCTGCACCACTGGATGTGTGCTCTGGGCTTTTACCTTCTTTCCTTTCCTTCCCCGTGGCACTGGGGCTGATAAACCTAGAATCAGAGTTATAATAACAATAACAATAATAATAGAAGTTTTTTATAACTCCAATTACAGACAGCAGGAAGCAGACCTACCAGAGTGATTGACCAAGGCTCGCGTCTGGCCATCAGCCGTGGGTGTGATCAAATCCCAGATGAAGCTTTTGATATTCTCATCCCCCTTGTAGTGATTGAGACAGTACACAAGGATGGTCCTGCAGATGGTTTCCACGTCTTGCTCAGTGAGCTGACGCTTGTAGCGCCCATGGGAAAGGATATCTGTCCACCGTCCCCAACTGCAAAGCAAATATTCAGCATGTAAGAAGAGGGTGCCTTTCAGTTCAGATTTGGGGCTTCATTCTGAGTCAGGTAGCAGAGTTAGGGAATCTTGGGTCAAACTGGTAGCACTTAAAACAAAACTGGCCATAATTGACAGCTGGTGATGGGAAAGTACTTCAGGACACCCGAGTCAAACACACTGGTGGCGGAGCAGGGCCCTAGCTTGTTGCCTGGAGCAGAGCATCACTGAAGTCCCGCCCATGGGGCTACCACAGGCTCTCCCGGGAGATTTGGGTGGCAGCCACAACCCTGGGTGAGGAGAAACGAGCCAGGCCCCAGACACTGTCCACTCGGCCTCATGCTGCCACTTGGCTGGTGTGCTCCAATGCGGACCAGCTATTTGCCATGTGTGGCGACCCAAGTCTAGGACATGATGCTGAGGGGGAATGGTTAGTTTCACTCTACCTCACAGGGATACTGTGATAACCAGTGAAAGACTGAACTGGCTTGAGTTTCCTTTCTGAAACAGGGAGCGCTGGTTCCCAAGTACAAGAGCATTCATGGACAGCACGTTTAGCCAACTCTCAGGCCCTTGTGTTAAATGGACAGGAGGAAGGACTGCACACAGAATGAAATAGAGAGCACACCACTGAACCCTAATAGTCTACTTGGGGTTATAACACCGGGCAGAAACAGCGCTGTGCTCTTTGATCCAGGTGCCATGGCGTGAGAGCACACAACAGATGGGCAGATGCTGTCTGCACTGTGTCTCCTCCAGGCCACATCTCAGGATGGAAGCCAGCCTCTCTCCTACCTTCCTCAGGGGCCCAGGGCTGTGCACGGCGAGGGCCACCTCGGCTGTGGTCCCAGCCCTGGACGGGTCCTCTCTGGCTTCTATGAATTCTCAGTTCCTCACCCTGCAGGAGCAGTCCTCAACTTCAGGCCTTTCGACACAATGTTCTCTCTGCCTGGAACTCTCTCCTCGCTGCCCAGCACCCAACTCTCTCTCCTACATGGACTAACCCACAATGTCCACCTATCAAGTCACATCGCTGTCTGTGGAATTCCTTCTTGTATTCCCTGAAGATCAAAAGTGGGGGGATGATACCAGAGCTGTGTCTTAAAGGAGCGACATGCTTTTCCCCTCCATCTGCACAGTCTTCCTGGCCATGGCACCATCACGGTTTCCTGCCACATTTGTTTGTTCACCTGCCTTGAGGCAAGGGCCGTGACTGTCCTACTCCCAGGTTTCTTGAGTATCCTAGCACAGTGCCCCGCCTCCAGTAGGGGTTTCCTACAGAGTAATGCCCAGGGGAGGAGGGAAAGACACTGTGCTTTGTGTATACTTCTTAGCTTTAGGAATTATTGATGTGTTCCATTCCTAAAGTAACCAGCAAAATTCTCAACTGTGATCGTTGGCTTGAAACATCCAAGCTGGTGCAAATTAGCAAAAGGCTCAGGTGTCTGTCCACCACATAAGAACAGACAAGAGAGAATTGTCTAGATTCTTATAGATAATCAGCTGAGATATAGAAGGTGCTTCAGTTGAACTTCATTTATTCCATAAAAAAATCACTGATCTGGCACTCAATGTATCTGCTGGCATTGCACTCTTCCCTGAGGACCTAGAGAAAAGAGTCCTGGGCTTCCTGGAGCTCTAACTGGGGCTCCAGCAGGAGAGCCTGCTACTCTTAGTCATAAAACAATGTGATGAAAAAAAAAAAACAACAACAACGTGATGAGTGTGATGGAACGTGCAAGCCAGACTCTCTGGTAGAGTGCCGAGGAGATGCCTGTGCTGGATGTCAACGACAGGAGCTGTTGGGCAGATCAAGTCTGTGCGATGGGGCGGGGGTAAGGGGGTGGGGAGTGGGCTGCTGCTCTAGGCAGTGGAAGAACTTGTAGAATGACAGAGATAAGACCTGAGGCAGAGCATGGCACACTGAAGGAAATGAAGTGGGCTGTCCCAACAGAGGCCTGGGCCACCCACAGAAAGGACCAACAGGACAGATGAGAGCCAGATCAGAGCTCTGTGTGCCATGTTAACAGAACGTATGTATTTACTCTGAAACTACTGATAATCAATCCACTGCAAGAAATAATCAAAAGCAGGATATCATCAGATCTACAGAAATGGCATTTTGGTGGTAGTTTTTTTATTTGAATAGAGCTTGCCTGCAGACCCATAAAATGCCAGAGAATTCTTATTTGCAGATTCAGATATTTTAGTGAGCACCTTGCCATCATTCAAAGCATCATTCAAAGCAAAGACTCAGAGATGAATTAGATATGGATCCTGACTTTCAGAGACATGTTGTCCAGCAGAAGTACAACTCAGAGTTGAAATAACCATCCATTTATGTTTCAGATGAGTTAGAAGAGCCTTATAACTGAGATGATTGCCTTTAACAACTCTTTATAGCAGAGAAATACTAAAAGACCACCACAGTTGAAAATTTTATGCGAAGAAGCTAAAGTAGGAAAAGGTTTTGTAATTCTGAGACTTTGTTCTGAGTTATTATTCACCAACAAGTATATTTGGATCTGACATAATTCTTTAAGGGACAAATTCGTGCTCCCTCAAATCCACGAGGATATGAATGACTTGTGACCACTTTGACTGATCAGCCCTGAGCCCTATCAAAGTTGCTGCAAAGTCATTTGCTTGACTGCACTATAGGGAATCACAGAAATCCAAACACAAACACGATTTTTTCTACGCTGATTAGAGTTCTAGTATTTAAAATAAAATTCTGTTTTTCATGTAAGCCTGACTTACCCATAGACGAGCAGATTCTTCTCAACTCTAAAGCACTCACTCCTCGCGTAGCCCTGGGACCTGTCCTGGGGCCGCCTCGGCTTTGTGCAAGGCTTCTCTTCAGAATCACTTTCCAAGTCTGAAAATTCCATCAGCTCGTCTTCCTTCACTGCACTGTATAGCCTGGTTTGCTTCCTCACTCTTGGAGTGTCAATAACCAGGTTGTTCTAAAAAAGATAGCAGATAAATCTGAAACTTCTAAAAAAGCATCCCTTGGGTTAGATTAGATAGGGCTTTGAATGGGAACCTCTCACTCACCCTCCCATTTAAGGCATCAATATCCAATTCAGCCTTCTTAGCCCACTTTTGCCAGAAATTTGGATCATCCAAGGAAATATCTGTTCTATTTCCAGATGCAACAAAACTGGCCTAAAGGAGAAAAAATATGCATTACTTTGAGATGCTTTTCTCGGAGGCAAAATGCAAAGTAGCTTTCATTTACTCATTCAGCCAAACATGTATGCATTCCTGCACTGTGTGCCAGATGCTGCAGTCAGTGGGCTAGGATGAAAGCGCTACCGTCCCTCAGGTAGCTCTCTGTCCAGGGGTTTAAATAGATCAGGAAGTGAAAGATGACAGTACAGCATATTCGGTGACGGGTGACAATGGTACATATAGGTACGACAGTTATCCACGGGAGGGACCAGGTTCATGAGGGGATGCAGCAACGGCACTGCTGGGAAGAAAGAAGAGGCTCCCCAGAATATAATTCCTGGGTCAGGCTAGAACAGGAAAGTATGTGGAAATGTTTGTGACAGAGCATGTGCAAAGGCTCAGAAGAAAAGAAATGCAATTGTGTCATGTGGCTGGTGATAAGAGTAGTCAGGGGAGAGCAGCTAAAGGTCAAGCTGGCGAGGCAGACGGAAACCAGGTCATGCAGGGCCTTGCATGTCCTGTTAATGAGGCCGGAACTCTATCCTGAGATAGCAGTGGACTCTTTCAAAATGGAAATCATCTCAAGATGGACACAATCACATCCAAAGCCACCTGTTTAAGAGCTCATACTGATGTCCTGGGACATGGGAGGTTACTGCAGTGGTTTACAGAGGAAGCAGCTCTATAGACTGAAAATGGCTCCACAGAAGTGGAGAAAAGGAGACAGTCCAGAAATGTTTACTCTTTAAAAAGTAAAATGAAAGCAGTTAGAATCTGGGTGGATGTGAAGCATATAAAATAGGTGGAGGAGGTGGGGGGTTTGGGGTGGTGGTGGGAGGCGGCAGTGGCCAAGAAAAACCTCTGTAGCCAACTTGGCATATGAACAGCATTAGTCAGGCGAAGTAACCGGGGGTGTGAGTTGAAAATGCACATACACAGAGGGTGGAGAGACAGGCGTGAGGAATCTGCTTTTGCACAAACTGAATCTGAAGTACCTGTGAGGACAGAGAACAGAACCGGGAAAGAGGCTGAAAGACATGAGAGAGAAGGTCCGGCACAGAGCCCAGAAGAGGGAACCTTTCAAGACTGGAGTAGCTGGGACAACTGGATGTCCATAGGGAAAGGGAAGGAGACGGGCCCCTATCTTACACCACAGGCAAAAGTTCACTCAAAAGAGATCACAGACCTAAATGTAAGGGCGAAAACTATAAAACTCGCAAGGAAAGAGCAAATCATTGTGAAGTTAGGTTAGACGACATATCAAAAGCGTGAACAATAAAAGAAAAAATGGGTAAACTGGACTTTATTGAAACTAAAAACCATTAAGAAAAGACTGGGAGAAAATACCTGGGAGAAAATACTTGCAAATCATATTGCCTAATGAGAAACTTCTATCCAGAATTTTAAAAGAATTCTTAATATTCAATAATAAAAGCCAAGTAACTCAAAAGGTGAATAAAAGACCTGTACAGACATTTTACCAAAAATGATATACAAATTGGTCAACAAGCACATGAAAAGATGCTCAATAGCATCAGAGAAGGCAGATCAAACTAGAGTGGGTGATCACTTCACACTAATATGGCTATAATCAGAAAATCAGAAAATAAAAAGTGTTGGTGAGGATATGGAGAAACTGGAACCCTAAATCACTGTTGGTGTAAAGAGAAAATGGTACAGTCACCAGAAAACAGTCTGTCAGTTCCTCAAAGTGTTAAACCTGGAGTTAACATATGACCCAGCAATTCTATTTATAGTAGATACATGAGAGAAATGAAAAGATACTTCCACATAAAAACCTGTTCATAAATTCTTGAAACAATGTTATTCACAGTAACTCCAAAATAGAGACAACCCAAATTTCATTACCAGCTAGTGAATGGATAAACAACCCCAATGCCCATTATCAACTGCTAACAGAGGTACATCTATATAACAGAACGACGTTCAGCAGAACAAGGGAACTGACACATGCTACAACACAGATGAATCTCAAAAACACTATGCTGAGTGAAGGAAGCCAGACACAAAAGACCACATGTTATATGATTCTGTTTTGTAAAATGTCCAGAGTAGGCAAATCTAGAGAAAGGAGATTAGTGGTTGCCAAGGACTTGGCAGGGGAGGGGCAAGGGGAGGGGAGGAGGGAGAGGCTGGTTGCTAATGGGCAAGAGGTTCTGGGGCGATTGAAACACTCTAGATTTAGATGTGGTAATGGCTGCACAAGTCTGCAAATTTGGTAAAGGCACTGAATCATACATTTAAAATTGGTGAATTTTATGCCAAGTGAATTACATTTCAATTAAGCTGTTAAAAATAAAGGTGTAAAGGGGGCCTGGGTGTGGATAGGCGGAACTATGCACAGGGGAAGCCTCAGAAGGTGCTCTCAGTCAAGTAGCGGGAAGGAAGGCTGGGTGGTGACCTTCACCAGAGCTGGTCTAATGACAGGGTGGGGGAGGGGTGCAAGCTGGAAGTTGAAAAATTAGCAGAAAAGCAGGTGGTGGGGACAGCTAGTACAAATAACATTCATGTGGATTTTAGCTATGAAAGAAGGGTTATAGAGCTGTAGCTGGAGGGCAACATGAGATGAGAGGCTTTTTTGATAGGAGTGACTCAACTGTTCTTATAGGCTATGTCAGGATCTCAGGAAACAAAATTATGTCAGAGCAGGAGCTCCAGAAGTGGAGAGGGTGGGATCAAGGACAGAGGAAGCAGATATGAGGTCAAGGTGAGGGTGACTACTAGGGCCATATACAGAGAAGGGAACCCAAAATGTACACAAAGAATCTTCTATGCATCAGCAGCTCCACAGAGATGTCAAAATTACCCTCTTAATTCTTAAAGAGCAAATGTTACATATGCACCTTAGGGGCACTTTATAAGATCCTGCTTTAGGTGAACTCTATTATGATTCTACAGAAAGCCTGTCTCTTCAGATTAATTCGCACCTTAGCAAATGTGGAGCCTTTCCCTTCAGACTCAATGGTGATAGTGTGGGTTCGCCGCAGGAGAATCTGATCAATATCTTCTTCACAGAATTTAGACCCTTCATCCTCCTCATCCATGAGTGCACCATAGGCCCCTTTCCGTAGCAGATCTTCTATTTCTTTCTTAGAAAGTTGTTGTACCTGTTTTAGAGAGATATTTTAAATAATTCAGAACTGAAATGTTTGTAGATGACACAAATGCTTCATTGTACTTAAGGAGGATAAACCTGACTCATAAAAAAGAAAATGTGACAAAATAGGCTGAAAATATTGAGGCTGAAAAGTAATTCAATGCTGGACAATTTCTTACTATTAGCTAAATAAAGTTAAGGCGCCAGAATAAACAAATGGTCTAGGCAAGTGTGGATTACCCCATTGGTAGCGTTTTCTCTCCCACTCATGGACTGCAGCACAGCTTTATCCAGGCCGAGCTTCAAACTAGCCTTGTCGAACATTTCCCTTTCATAAGAATTTCTTGTAATCAGCCTGTAGATTTTCACAGATTTGCTCTGTCCTATTCTATGACATCTAGCCTGAGCCTGAAAGAAAAAGGAAATGAATGGTTACCAAAGAAAGAAAAGACTCAAGTGTCAGTTATAAGAGCACCCGTTCCAATAAGCAGAGGTGCAGTACAGAAGGTTAACACACTAAGAAATTACTTTTACGTTACTAGTAAATTGATTACCACTTGGTTCATTTGCCCAACCATGGGATGCTACCTGAGTGACTACACAACTTTAATTTATTGGTTTGACTGGGGATTCTTCATCATAATGGAATAACTTAAAAAAAAAAAAAAGAAAAGAAAAGAAAAGAAAAGAAAAGAAAAGAAAAGAAAAGAAAAGAAAAGGCATCAGGACGATTTTTGTGTATCTTTACCTGGAGATCATTTTGGGGATTCCAGTCGGAATCAAAGATGATGCAGGTATCAGCAGCAGTAAGATTAATGCCTAAACCTCCTGCCCTTGTACACAGGAGGAAAACAAACCGATCAGAATCAGGTTTGGAGAATCTGTCGATAGCTGCCTGGCGGAGATTTCCTCTCACTCTGCCGTCGATCCTTTCGTATGGGTACCTAGAAAACGTCAGGATTAACAAGAAGGCCTGCCGCATGGCTACAGCACGCTTGTTTCTTTTTGTAAAGAATATTACAACATGGGATATATACCATCTGAATATTATTTATCAGAAATAATTTCAGAGCAAACAGGTTTCATTGTAGTTTGGGATATAATTGGTTGAATGCTCAAAAATCAAATTTTATTTTATGTCCTCCCTAGTTAAATAACTTAAGTCTAAAAATTGCTGACCCCTCTTACAGTCAAATAACAAACAATTTTAATTTTAGGTAAGAACCATTTTCCCCTAGTCAAATCAAAGAAATGGGAAACAAAATTGCCATTAAAAGTATGCAGAGTCCTACTGTAGTCACCACATAGAATAACAGCTATGTACATCGACAGTTTTGAAAAAGAGATGTGACACATTTTTCCCCACCCCATCCCCTCTATTATGAATGTCACTCTGAGGTGAGCCACTTGGAGCCCCATGAAAGGTCATTTTTTATTTCCTTTTTATTCTTACGGTGCGGTGGCCTCACCGTCTTTGAATGAGGTAGTCTTCCAGTATGTCCAAGCAGCGCACCATCTGGGAAAAGATAAGCACCCTGTGGCCACCAGCCTTCAGTTTTGGCAGCAGCTTGTCAATCAGCACTAGCTTGCCAGCAGCCTGGATCATCGCCTGGAGCTGAAAATCTGGAGAGTCTGCATTGTGTGTTTCTTTAAACTCTTCCAAAATTTTCTCTTCAGCACCTGCAGAGATTGGACAGCATAACGTGAATACTGTAAAAGGTTTTTATTACTAAAAACAATGAACTTGCTTTCAAAACCCACTGCTAACTATAGGAACCAGGATGCCATACTCATGTTTATGAATATGAATCCATCCGCTTACTAAAAGTCAGGTCTAACACAAAACCATGAAAGTATAAAAGGGATCAAAGTTTTAAGCACAACACATTTAAACATTTGGGGGGGAAAAAAACCACATTTTCCAACAAACAAATGTTTGCTGTCTGTAGAAACTGAATTTCAACAACAGACTGTCAAGCCAGAAGTGGCAGAAACAAGCCAAGGGCCAGATACCTACAGAAAATTTGGAACCTAAATTGCTAAAGAAATGAAGAACTGTTTACTAGCTGAATATAAACACAAACAACAAAATCTGTTCTGAAGCTAAGAAACAAGGGAATAGAGTTCTAATAATTACAGTGTCAGGGCAGTAGTTTTTGTATATAACTGTATGTAAACATAGCCAAAAGGAGGGCAACAAAAAGCAATTCCTTTTCGAGGATAATTTTTAGGGATTTTTTTAGGGGTTCTGAACATACTTCTTCTATTGCAATCTCTAAACCTCCTTCCATGTCCATTCTCATCTGAGAGTTTCATGAGGTACCAAAATTCTATCCTGAAGTGGCAAAAGCTTTTCAAGTGTTTAAAAAACAACAGCAGCAAATGACCTTGTTTCACGTAAGGCTTCTATGCCTATGTACGTCACCCTCTTTTTCTCATTAGCCTCATGCAGATGATTTCTGCTTGTTCAAAGACTTGGGTGCATCAGAGAAGCCTCAAGAGAATGACATTGTCAGAAGAGCAGTGCTTACATAACTGCCCCCAACCCCAAACACACACAGGCTAAGCTTCCTTCAACTACTTAGGTGGCTTAGCTAGAATTAGACGGCACCAGTCTGGCCACCTCCCATCCCTGGAGTTAATCGGCCAGGGCTGCTGTGCTCAGCGCCTCTCCCTAAGGATGGGGGGTAGGGTCACCTATTCTTTGGAAAATACAAACAAATCCACCTAATGGGATTGGTTCCCAGCCCTCGACTCTCCCAGAAAGTGTAAACTACTCTTCTTAGCACGGGGTTTAAACGTGTGAACTAACAATACATGTGATGAGTATGCATAAATCTCAAAGGGGGCTTAAAAGTTAAGTGAGTCAGACCCTCATGGCCTCTAGGACAGAACTTCCACAAGCAGCAATGTAAGTAAGAAAAGTGCCATCCTATTTCCACTCTAACGGCACTTGCGCAAATTAAGTTATGGCATGGTCATATGCAGAAATACAGCTTGTTAATTATTACAACAGAGAATCTTACTGAGATCAGATTAAAGTCGCTTTATGCCCTTACCCAGGCACTAAGGCCTCAGCAAAGCACACTGTTACTTGTGAAGAAGGGGGCTTGGCTGAAAATGCTACTCTGGGTCAGAATGGTTAGTCCCTCACTACCTTTTCCACATGAATCAGAAGCTCTTCTCTAAGTGGGGGAAAAACAGGGAAAGGTTTTGTAAAAACAAAATGTTGTTGAAGAGCATTAGCAGGAATGTCCCTGATGATAGAATGTTCTTGAATAAAGTTGAATAATATTTTTCAAAACATAAAATTTAGAAATCTAGGTCCTGGATTCAGGACAAGACAGCCCTCAGGAAACAAGAGAAATAGATTTAAGTCTGTGTCTTACATTAGGTCTTTTTAAAAAGTTTGTTCTTGTGCAATATAGTATAAGCTCTTTACAATTCAGAAATAGATTTTGCTCCTGGTATTCGGCTATTTTTTTTGTCTATATGAAAATTATAACTCAGAATCAAAATATAGTATATTGGTTTAAAACAAGCTAAGAAAAAAAATAAATAAAACAAGCTAAGGACCAAAGAATGTTTTTCACAAATGAAATAATCATTTTGAAAAGATAAGTAAAAGACATTTGAATAATTTTATTAAAAAACTGAAAATACAAATAATTTCTCAAATTAGCAGAGAAATTTTTTTCACTTTAACTTTATTCTGAGATGAGAAAAGTAACTTTCTTGCTTTTTGATTGCTACTAATGATTTCTCATCTTATAAAGAATAGTCAAAATTAAAATACATTTGTCCCTACCTGACAAAAGCTACAGCTGAATTTATCAATCCAGCTCTTTGTTATGAATTCAAGGTGTTTTGTTTTTTTAAAAGATTTTATTTATTTCTTCATGAGAGACACAGAGAGAGAGGGGCAGAGACACAGGCAGAGGGAGAAGCAGGCTCCATGCAGGGAGCCCAATGTGGGACTCGATCCCAAGTCTCCAGGATCACGCCCTGGGCCGAAGGCAGGTGCTAAACCACTGAGCCACCCAGGCTGCCCTGAATTCAAGGTTCTTAAAGTGCAGGCAGTTTTAAAAATATTAGCAAACATATTTCCTATATGATTCCTGTAGCACTATATTTATTATAGCCAGAATGTAGGAAAGAAGGGTGGTGAAGGTATTGAAGAGAAAGCAATTTCTACCTTGCAACATCACAGCCAAACTGCCCAATTTACCATTTATCTTGATGTTAGATTTGCAAATATCAATCTGAAAATTAGCTGGAAATAGGTTATGATAAGCCAAAATACTTTGTTGACACTGCCCTAAATTAAAGTACTATTCACGCTACATTTCAAAATGTGTGTGTGTCTCAAAGACAAATTGAAACGAGTGTGCACTCACTTGAAGCGAGTGTGGAAATCTGACTTAAACAGATGGTCACTGTGAAAACAGTACCTGCGATGGTAGCTAGCTATAACAAGAAATTATTATCTGGCCAATGTCATCCAGCCACAAACAAGAAATAATTTTCTTTCAAAGATTACCAAAAAAAGAGTTAGGATTATTTATCTGAAATTCATCCCATCATGCAAGCTTCAGCTTATTTTCTTTCTGCCTATTCTTTTTTTTTTTTTTTAAGATTTTATTTATGTATTCATGAGAGACACAGAGAGAGAGGCAGAGACACAGGCAGAGGGAGAAGCAGGCTCCATGCAGGGAGCCTGATGTGGGACTCGATCCTGGGACTCCAGGATCACGCCCTGGGCCAAAGGCAAGCGTTCAACTGCTGCCACCCAGGGATCCCTTTCTGCCTCTTCTTCTCTGTGCTGCTCAGATCTCCAACAACGACAACAAATGACCCTGATGTCACTCCTAACCATTAGGGGACCTTGACCAAGTTTTCAACATTATTTGTACTCTCACATAGGGAACCTAAAACTGGACATTCCACTCTCTTGAGGCTGGGGCCAGTAACTGTAACTGCATTTATGTTTCCCAGTTACCTGCTACCCTGATCTAATAAAGCAACAAGTAGCAACAATTAGCCAGTACTCACAGTGCACCCCCCAAAACTGCGCTAAGCACTTAAGATATCAACCCACATTTAAAATATTACTCAGTTTGTGTTCTACCATCCTTTCTAATTTTCTTCCCTCTGCTTTACTTATATTACACCATATGTCACCAACTTATGCATATAGTTGCTTCTACTTTCCACAATTACCAAAATGTTATGCTTTCCTGAATTGAACTTTAGCTTGATGGGGGCTGCTTGACTCTGCCACCACCAATAGGAATTTCGATTTAAACTTCAACACTGAAAACTTCCTTGAATCAGCTCAGTTACATGTGTAGAGGTGGCAGCCCATCAGTATACCTTCTACTCCAGATTGTGGATGAAAATGGGAGGTACTGGCCGTAGAGCAACCTCAGTGAAACCCAACATCCACATGAGCTACCCAGGCAGTTGTAACGCCTACTGTGTGTGTATATACTTTCAGCTTCTCAGCATAGAGGTATATAAAGACACACTGCTTAACAGATTCTTCATAACCTGTAGGCACAGAACACTGACCCCAAGGTGTGACCAACTAGGACAACTGCCACAGACCCAAATTTTAGAAATCCTAAAAAACTCATGGTCAACAATGAATTAAATAAGATGACCCTGAAGAGCAATCAGCCAAGGAAGAGACGACTCCTCCCCCGAATGTTCAATGCATATAATGAGCACGTAAGCAGACCAGGTAAACTTGAGAGAGCTGCAAGCGGGTATCTGACAACTATCACTGAGGTCAACCCTTTCACACACATCCTGCTCGCAGCATTTAAGCTCTTTTGTGAGTGTCCTCCTGTGCCCCGTGGACGCTACTATTCCTCATTTTCTTTTCACCAGATATTAAATGCAAAAGTGTGCATCTGTCACACATGTATTGTGCTTTACTCACACCATCAGTCACCCTAAGCCCCAACTCCACCTCCCCACCTCAGGAATAGACAGGTCAACACTCACAATAATGGCCTTATAGGCTCTTAAACACACAGTGATTAGTAGGCTGGCAGCATTAAACATATAATTATCACACACGATACTCTCTTTAGAAGACAAAGCTAAAAGCACAAAGTCTGAAAAGGAAATTCATCGATGTCACACCACAACAATGAGCTCAGGTGCTATGCTGAGACAGTCTTGCAGGTGTGGACCATTCTGTCATTTAATAACAGGAACATGGGGGTCTGAGATGCCTGACAGGTGTGTATGTCATGAATGGGGGCGGGGAGTGGAGGATGGGATTCTTTAAATTAGCTGCCTCTGAACTTCATGGATTGTGATAAAGACAAAACTAAGCTTTGTTCCTACTCACCTAGAAAGGAACCTAATGGCGTTGCCAGCCATTTGCAATCACACACAAACACCCCAACTCAGCCGGCCATCACCTTTCTTTAACCCATATTAACTCCGGCCAGCAGGGCAGGCAGCAAGAGCCTTCTAGCAGGTCTTTCCCCGCTCCCTCCCATCTGTTTTATATGATGTTGCCAGATCAATCATCCTGAATCATTTCTCAGCTCAAACACTAGCCATGGTTCTCCACTGTCTGCAGACAAAAGCCAAATTCCATGACCTAGCCTCGAAGCCTTTCCATAGCTGGGGCCACTATGTGCCTCAGGTTCCCTGTCCCACTGCTTCTTACATGGACTTTATACTTTGGGCAAGTTCCCCCTTTGTTTTCCTGCTTCTTTGTCTTTGCTCATGTTATTACATCAGCCTAAATGCCCTTCTCTTTTCTGCCCTTCACTGGCAAACCCCTTCCCACCCCCACAGGCTTGTCTCAATTGCTTTCTCTGTGGCTTCTCTAATCCCCATCCCTGACAAGCCTGAAGACTCTCATATCCTCCAATGTCCCACATATCACATGTATGCCATATTTATCCCTTTAATGATTTTCGGAAGTACATAATACAGGTTTTTACTCAAATCAGTTACAGGACACTATCAATTTAGTTAAGAAAACAGGAAGACTGTAAAGTATTCATCAGTAACAGAAACAAACTGTTAGCAAAGTTTTTGAATGATCTCTCATTCTTAGGGAATAGGTCCTAGAGGTCTCTAGACTGAAATTTCCTGCAGACAGCTGCCAGCTGCCTTCTCGCACCAGTTCCTCTTTAACTTCTCTGATTTACACACACACACACACACACACACACACCAAAGTCTCTGCTGAGGCTAATCTCTCTTTAACTATGAGCACTGTTGGTGATTTTTAGGTATGAGCACCCACACCTCCTTCCAAGGGGTAAGACACAGAGTCAGGAAAGTAGGAGAACAGCGAGCTGAGGTCCTGCTGCTGCAGGGATCAGAAGGTGCAATGGTCCCTTGCCTGTAGCCACCACAGAAGCAGGCGTCACGAAGAACAGGAAGCTGGTGAAACCCACGTTGAGATGACAGGATCCAGTAATGACCACAAACCATCAAGTCCCCTGTCTGGAGGACAAACAGGACTTCTGGAGCTCTGTCATTTAAACACATTCGCTGGTGCATAGGCTTACCGTTAATAAGGTATGGATGATTGCAGCACTTCCGTAACTCCATCATAGTGTTTAAAAGGTTAGGTACATTAGCTTGACCACCACCTTTGGAAAGAAATGTGAAATTCTTCTCAAGGATGGCTCGGTAATATTTCTTCTGAATGTTTGTTAGCTCAACTTCAATAATAGTTTCTTCTTTGGGGGCCAAGTTCTTTTCTACATCCTCCTTGAGACGTCGCAACATCATTGGCTTTAGAATAGCCTGGAGTTTTTGCACCTAAAAAAGGACCTTAAGTAAATACTGGAATCATGATTCGCTTGCATGCTGAAACATATTCTAATGTAAAAAATCAGGATTATGCTATTCATTTACCATTGGTTTTCACTTGTCAAAGCCCAATAAGGGTATGAAGGCACTGATCTCTCAGCTTGCATGACAGAAGAGTATGAAGGTTGAATGAGTCCAGGTTAAATGGCCTATTTCAGCTACCTGAGAGCCCGAAAAGCCAAAGGCCTGACAAGCACACAGCAGAAAAGAACCCAATTTATTCACTGAGCTTCCCTTCTGTTTGTCTCAAGCCACAGGGATGATGAGGAAGAAGGAAGAGGTGATGTCATGGAGTGTTATGCCTCAGTTCCCTTCCCTTCTAGAAAAAGCTAAGTGAACGAGTAGGCCAGGTGTTACCTACTCCCTCCACCAATAGGAAGGCAGAGAGGTCTCTCTGGTTCTCGTTTCTGTTGATTGGCATTTGGATATACAGCACACAAGACAGTTTTTATTTTAGGAAAAGCAAAAACAAAACAGACTTCACTCAACTAAACTAAGAGGCTTTAGACAATAAATTATGGAGGGGTGAAGGGGAGGACATAAAGACTAAGATTGCAAGTGTATCTCCATCTCTGTTTCAAATACAGTATAATAATAAATACCACAGAACTCTTAGGATGTATAAAATAATTAACTGCTTTTCATATACAATACCTCACTTCTCACAGAAATCCTGTGGGGGTAGTTTATTTTTTTATTTTTTATTTTTTTTAAAGATTTATTTATTTATTCTATGATAGACATAGAGAGAGAGAGAGAGAGGCAGAGACACAGGAGGAGGGAGAAGCAGGCTCCATGCCAGGAGCCCGACATGGGACTCAATCCCGGGACTCCAGGATCGCGCCCTGGGCCAAAGGCAGGCGCTGAACTGCTGAGCCACCCAGGGATCCCTGTGAGGGTAGTTTAAATGAAAACATGTAGACTCAGAAAAGTAAGCAATATGACCAAGTATACATAGCCAAGAAATAAGACTAGAATTTCAAAACTCCACGAGGCAAATAACTATAATTTCCATGGCTTCTAACACTGTGGTCAAAAGTATACACAGCAAAATCATTTACCCGAATAGCATGGCAGTCTATGAGAATTACATGAACAGGTAAGTAACCTCTCCCAACAGATCTCAACAGCCCCTCATGAGGGTAAACAGACAACAGAACAAGAAAACCTTCCATAACAAAGACCCAGAACGTCCAAGGAGAGGAGATATAAAGCTCACTTAACTAAGTAGGTGAGAAAAAGCTCATATAATTTATATTTTTAAAAAGCTAAATAGCAATGCGTTGTCATTTATTTCATGGGTTAATCTTCAAATTATATGACTAACGTACAAAGTAGATGTGATAAGTACCTGTTCTTCTGTTTTCAGATCACCAAATTCTTGCATAAAGGTGGTTTCTGAAGGGAAGCGACTTGGTTCCAAGAAATGAAGCAAGCTGAAGAGCTCTTCCACAGTGTTCTGTAGTGGGGTCCCTGTCAGCAGCACTTTGTGTTCCTATAGGAACACAAGGAAAGCAACTGATCAAATCCTAACAAAAACAGTTTATTAAAATGAAAGCCTCGCTCTCCTGGGGCGTCTGGTGGCTCAGTGGGTTGAGTGTCCAACTCTTGGTTTTGGCTCAGGTCATAATCTCAGGGTTGTGGGACTGGGCCCCCAGACGGGCTCTGTGCTTAGCTCAGAGTCTGATTGAGATTCTTACCCTCTGTCCCACATGCCCTCCCTCCTCATCTGCCTTGCACGTGCTCTCTCAAGTAAATAAAATCTTAAAAAACAAAAAACAAAAAAGCCTCTCTCTAGATATCCATTTTCCTACTTCTCGTTCATGCCAACTCAGCATCCACCATACGTAAAGTGCAGGTAGCAGAAACAAAGGCAGAACAAAACAAAAACACGGACCCTGCTTCAGACAGATCTGTGGTGTGGGTCCTCTAGAATGCTGCAGACCTTGCAAACATGTCTTGCCATTTCATTTCTTTCCAGGGTTATTAGGTCAACATTTTAGTGCCATGGCTTTGCAAGTCTCCCGAGTCCCAATGCTTTTTTTCTCCACGAAAGTTTTTTTCCCAAAATCCCTAGACTCAGAGAAAGCTCACATGCTTCTTTCTGTTCTCTACATCATCAGCGCTCTTCTCCCCATCTGCTTCCTGCATGACTCACTTCAGACACAAAAGAAGTTCTTCTACATGCAACAGCATATGAAAAACTATTTTGTTCTGCAAAAATTTCAAACTAGCAAAGAGGTCAGCTTGGTTTTAAATACCACAATCACTTTTTTTTTTCTTAAAGCAGATGCTATTTCTAACTTTGTTTCTTTGAACCAATTAGGTATTTCTTTAAAATAATTCTTCCTGTTTACGAGCTGTTTCTCCAGTTTTCCTTATGCATCTGTACCCTTGTCTTTGTATTTTATATATCCAACATAGTGGGGCTATTTCTCAGTGATCAATTTTAATGATATGAGTTTTTTAATCTTAAGAGTCTTATTATTTAATATTTTGTTTGGTACATAGTCCAGCAAATAAAACTATTTCAGAAAGTGATCCTACCTTCTAGTAGGTTCAAAAGCAATTATTCTGACCTAACGTGAAATCTGACACAAACTTGGCTGCCAAGCAGAGTATATGCTCAGTAAATACTAGATAAATGATGTAACTAGGGACGTGCTAATTTTCATCATATCTACCATGTCTTTTTTATTTTTTTATTTTTTTATTTTTTATATCTACCATGTCTTATATGTCAATGAAGTTCTTTAAAAAAAAAAAAGATTTCTTTATTTATTTATGATAGACAGAGAGAGAGAGAGAGAGAGAGGCAGAGACACAGGAGGAGGGAGAAGCAGGCTCCATGCAGGGAGCCCGATGCAGGACTCGATCCCGGGACTCCAGGATCGCGCCCTGGGCCAAAGGCAGGCGCTAAACCGCTGAGCCACCCAGGGATCCCCTCAATGAAGTTCTTTGAAAGTGAAGTAAAGCAGTTCAGTTTGTTTTTATTTCTCCTTTTCTCCCTTTTGAATAAAGATGTCTCTCAGGAAGATACATAGACCACCATCATCTTGGGATTTATTTATTAAATTCATAATGCGAAAGGCATTGGGAATCAGTTCAAGATTTTCTAATATAGGGGCAGCACCTGGTTGGCTCAGTTAAGGGTCCGACTCTTGATTTCAGCTCAGGTCATGATCTCAGGGTTGTGAGATTGAGGCCCATGTTGGGCTCCACACTGGGGCATGGTGTCTGTTTGATATTCCTCTCCCAGTCCCGATCCTTCAACCCCTCTCCTCTCCCTTCTTCCTCTCTTAAAAAAAAAAAAAAAAAAAAAAAAAAAAGGTTTGCTAATATCTAACCATATGGGTGGGTAACATGGGCTACAGTCCCTGACATGCTTAAGTTCTGAATTACTTTACCCAAGAATTTTTTAAGCTGTCACAGACTCATGAAAGAGCTATACTGATACGAAAGATTGTCTCCTAGTTTTCTCATATCCCTAATGATTGAGCTAAATCCTAACCTTTAAACAAATACCGTAGAAAAAGCCTTTTTTAACTTATTCATTTCAAAGTAAATGTATCCTTTTTTTTTTTTAAGTTCAACATGGGGCTTGAACTCACAATTCTGAGATCAAGAGTCAAACACTTAGCCAACTGAGCTACTCAGGAGCCCTGGAAGGGACTCCTTTTTTTTTTTTAAAAAAAAAAAAGATTTTATTTATTCATGACAGACACACACAGAGAGAGAGAGGCAGAGATACAGGCAGAGGGAGAAGCAGGCCCCATGCAGGGAGCCTGATGTGGGACTTGATCCCAGGTCTCCAGGATCAGGCCTTGGGCTGAATGCAGGTGCTAAACCGCTGAGCCACCCGGGGACTCCTTTTTTATTCTACATTCCCTCAAGGACTGTTTAAAGCCGTTATGCCAAATGGTTACACACGTGACACTTTTATAAGGTTACATACGAGTAGTCTAGTCGGATAAAACCAGGTTTCCACTAGAAAGTAACTGTGAAAGACCATCTGATTAATACACACCGTATCACAAAACGTCATGTAAGAGACTTGGGCCAGTAAGCTTATCATCTCCAAGCTCAGCTATGTCAGCAAATATGCTTTTGGCTTGAAAACATTACCATTCTTTAGCTCTGATGGAGTGATGAGCATTTAATTTCATTTCAGCAGACTCTTTAATTTGTGTGAGGCCTGACAATGAAAGACAAGATGACAGAATCAATGAAGAACTTCTACCCCCTCCAGAGAATCCCCTCCTTGTCAATGAGGGGCAAGGAGATGGCTTGGTTTTCCAGAGCTCTGTGGAGGATGGTGAAGACCATAAATGTCCCTCTACAAATCATTTTCGTGAGCATTTCCTTTTGTGATGGGAGAGCTAAAGACACTCAGTGGTCTTCTCTTTCTGAGAATGCACTTGGAACACAATCCTCATCAAGTATACCTTTGTACTGAGTCTAGTGCAGGAAACAGCAGTTCCCTCTGACCTGCTACATAGCTGGATAAACTTACTGCTTGTTATTTTCACTGTGATTTATTCTAAGAAACAAGAATAAAAAGTGGCCACTGTGTAAGTCATCATCATAAGGTTCACTGTAAATAAGAATTTAAAGGCCAACCTTTAGTTGTTCAGAACTAGACAAATACAATTGCATTCTAATTCTGAACAACGGTGCTGTATTCCATCTAGAAAACCTCTTTCAAGAAAGATTCTTGATCATCAGAAAAACAATTATTGTGTTTCATTTGCTTATCAGAGATTCCTGGTGAGTGAACCAAGAATGAGTAACAGGTATGTGAGTCCTTGAGATGACCAGGAGGGCTGAGAGTCAGGATCCCAGGGCTGGTCCATTATAGCAGTGGGCAGCATTCTCAGCTTTGTCCCACTATGACATGGTATATCTAGAATATTATGACTTTCTATATGGGCTGTTACGTGAAAAATAATTAGGGAACATTGCAATATGTAACAGAAAAATTATCTGGCTAAGAGATTCTAATCCATTAATGAAGTGTTACTATAAACAACAGAAAATCCTTTCAAGTCTCCCGATTACAATTACATTGTAGGATGTTGACAGCATTTAACTAATCTGTATGCACCAGTGGAGGACAGTTTTGCAGTTAGAATCAACTGCTTGGTAGCACATAAACTAATAAAAGGAAACAACTCAGATAAACTCAGGTGACTATTTAAGCCTTCAGAAAGTGGTACTCTAGCTGTCTTTTACGTGGACCACTGTGAAGATGGGTCCCTACTTGGAAGATGTAGTTAGGTACTTCATGAACACTCGCATTTGCCTGCAAATACCAGTTTACTTCAATGTAATGCTAAAGTATTGCATGGAGAGAGCAAATACAGTCTCAGAGTTTCTCTTTTCCATGTGCTTACCTAGGTCTTCAAGACTATTCACTATTTCTAAGTATTTTAATTTCTTTTTTGGATTGGTCGCCAAATAATATAAACTGGTTATGAGAAACGTCTTAGGATGGAAATTCCATACTTAATATAAAGATTGTACTTATTTACTTGAGAGAGAGTGCACAAGTGAACACCAAGTAAGGGGGAGGGGCAGAGAGGGAGAAGCAGGCTCCCCACTGAGCAGGGAGCCTGACTTGGGGCTCGATCTCAGGACCCTGGGATCATGACCTGAGCTGAAGGCAATCGCTTAACCAACTGAGCCACCCAGGTTCCCCGGAAATCCCATACTTAATAGAATAATTCAGTCAGACTTATTCCTTTAAACAAAACTGGATTTTGTTTGCTTTTAATTAAAAGAACTGCTGGCTAATGAATAAAAGAAATTGCTTCAAAGAAGCAGCTGCAACAGAAAGCTTTTAAGTGTTCTTTTTGGTAGTACCACTCTTCAGTAAATAAATTTATAGTCATGAACGTATAGAATGTTCTTCCCAACTCAAACTCTCAATTAACAAGAGATCATATTAATCTACAAAAGGCAACATCAAAGAGATTTTTTAAATCTTTTGCACTTTTTAAAAACTCATCAAAACATCCAAGACATACTGAATGACAATAACATAGGTTTTAAAATGTACATTAAAAATGAAAACAAGTGATCAAAACCCACTTTGCAAACTACAGAGAACAAAGAAGTCTGAGGATGACTGAAGTCATGTAATAATTTCTGCTAGGAAACCATATACACAGAAGCATGGAACAGAAAATCAATAAAATCCTACCACCTCTATAATACATTATCCCATAACACCCCCACTGAAAAAAATGTAGAAAAATCTATTCAGAAAAACCTGACCAAAAAAAAAAAAAAAAAAAAAGAAAAAGAAAAACCTGACCACCTCTTAGGAAGCAGAGAGAGTATGAGAGTATGGAGGAGGTATGGTCTACAACTCCAGATCAAATCCAAGGTCTTGTAAATGCCCCCAAACTTCTAAGTGTCTGTGTGAACTTGACCAATTCCGGGTATTAATCCATACAAAGAACTTGACTCTACAAGTCCTACTGGATTCAATGTGCCAAAACTGTTGAGCCCTGGAATATAACTTCATTATCATCACTGGGCCAAAGCCTGGCCCACAGTTTATGAAATGGCAGTATTTATAAACAAAAGGGAAAATCAAATACTCATAATCCATCTCAGCGAAAATATCCTGACTATACCTTACTGTAATACAATTGTGCAAAGACACCAGCCAACAATGTCAGAATCAAGAACAGCCATAACTTTGGAGAAACTGAAAGCTCAGGAGGACATATCATGGTATTTGACAGACTTTGGAAACACCCTACACAGGTATCAGTCAAATTCAGAGCTGTGAGAATACTGAGTCGGTAACGATTCTGTTCGGGTTCAATGGAATCATCAATACGATCACTGACCAAGTCCATCATCTTGAGCCCCTCCAGCAGCTTGCAGTTCCTATTCTTCAGCCTATGGGCTTCATCAATGACGACACAGCGCCATGGAATATTCCGCAGCTCAGGACAATCCGTCAAAATCATCTCAAATGTAGTGATGATGGCATGAAACTTATAGGACCCCTTTATCACTCGACCCTACAAGAACGGTTCTAAATTATTATTTAGCATTAGAGATTACACGAACTTTGATTAATAAGTAGCATAAAATGGATATATTTATCTTTTGGGGACATCTTTATTTTAGTAACAAGTTGCATTTTTGTTTTCAAGGTTATTTTGCAGGGGAGCTTTAAAAACCTTTCTTTTTTCAAGGAAGTTTGAAAATCATTAGTAAAGTTTCCAATCCAATTTCTCCACAGATCATATGTAGTAAAGTGCCACTAAGTGTGGCCATTCTAATTATATCCTAGAGACCCCCAAAAGGTGAAAAGCTGAAAGATTATATACTATAGTATATAAAAACTTGTTTACTGTTTAAAATCTTTTACTTTTTTTTTTTTAACTTTTGTAACATTTCTTTTGAAGTGCTAAAATGAAAAAACATTCACCTAGGATAGAACTTTTAACAATCTCTCAAATCCAGAGTTAAACACCAAAATAGATTTCCATATTTTTCTCCTTGAAGTATTTAATCATAGGTTAGATTTTATACTCAAAGCAAACATATAACAAAACTCTTCCTATTTCCAGTTATAGGATTTTTACTTACCACCTGTAGCTTACAATCATTTTAGCACATACTCTTCTTCCTTCTCATTTATGATGTTTCACTGTCAGTATCATAGAATAACTGTATACAGCTAACAAGAGTAAGTCAAAAATCATCCCAAGTGCTACAAAAAGTCAAAGGAGAAGTTCTTCCCTTTGGGTGTGTTTCACACAAACACTGCATGCCCAATAAATTTTTACTTCTAGTAATAGTTTAACAAAATAATTTTTCCGCTTACATTTAAGAACACCATTTTTTATTTAGCTTTTCCTTAGGCTTGCAAAATAAAACCAATTAGTGTATCAGCACATTAAATGATTTTCCATAGTCACCCAAGGTAAAAATATTTTATTCATTCTTATCAAATAATCAGAATGACCAAAGGTTGTAAAAAAATTAGCTGTATTTATAAGATAGGAAAATATAACACAATTGGGTAAGAAATCTGAAGCAATTTCTCAATTTTGTAAAATCTAGACTTTCTCCCCAAACATGTGAGTCCATTTTAATACCTAATACCTTGAAATGTACATGATAGGCACAGAGCATACCACTCAAGATGCTTTACCTGGGGATCTTTGAAGTACATTTCATACGACTGAATGGTCCGACGACTAGCTTGACTCCCATGATACACAACCACGTTCAACTCTGTCCAGGTACGGAATTCCCTTTCCCAGTTGGGGATTGTGGACAATGGGGCAATTACTAAGAAAGGGCCATGGATTCCTTTCAAATATATCTCATAGAGAAATGTAATGGACTGGATAGTCTTTCCCAAACCCATTTCATCTGCTAAAATGCAGTTTCGCCTTTGGGAAGGAAGTGAAACAAAAGTTTAGTAAGTACAGATGTTAGATATTTTGCTTTCTTTTCACAAAATATATACTATGATAGTCACAAATGCGTATCTCAAATGTTCTTTTTCTTTTTTAAGATTTTATTTATTTATTCATGAGAGACACAGAGAGAGAGGGGCAGAGACACAGGCAGAGGGAGAAGCAGACTCCATGAGGGGAACCTGACATGGGACTCAATCCTGGGTCTCCAGGATCACACCCTGGGCTGAAGGCGGTGCTAAACCGCTGAGCCACCCGGGCTGCCCTCAAATGTTCTTTTAGAGTCAACAAAATACATTTCTTTTTCAACAAAATACATTTTCAAACAAAGTGCTCTAGGACATAAAAATTATTTCTGCATACTTCCATTAATATCTATGCATTAATGTTTGTGGGATGAAAATTAATCATACTTCCATTCCTGGCTGTTTCTCATAATTTTGGTTAGAGATTAAAGTGTGACATTATTTGATTAGTATTTTCAATGACTACACAGGAAGCTATAGGTCTTCTTAAAAGTGAAGAAAAACATGCTTTACGTACATGTTGTACCAATTGAAAAGTAGCCAGTTTACTCCCTCCAACTGGTATTCCCTGAGTTTGTTATTGTTTTTGTACTCCCTGGAACTCTCCGATTTCTTCCAATCATCAGCAGGAGGTCGCTCCTGTTTCAAATATAGTAAATCCCATTAGTGGTTTCTCCAAGACCACACCACTATGCTATTTTCAAATTAAATCCTTCACCATTAGCCAAGTCTTACCACACGCTCTGTTTCTGGCTCCCTGGACATTAGTTTCTCAAATTCTTCAATCTTCGCTTGATCTATGTCCTGCCTTAGCTCCCACGTGCTGTCTTCATAAGGCAGGGAGCACCACTTCACCAGGTAGTGAGTCACAGGCTGGGGCAGGTTTAAATAAATTAGAATTGGATTCATTTGATCGAAATGTATCTATATACACATACACATTACTTATTGATAGACACTACACCTCAGCAACAGTAAGAACTGAGTTGGTAGAAGTTTATTTAAAACTACAATTGTTACAGTCATCCCAGTTAATGGTATCAAGTGTAAATTAGAAATAATATTACTGGGTATCATCAGAACAAGCTAACTTTTACCTAAATTCATTGCTATTTTCAAAAGCCAAAAATATAAAGAAATCGTTAGTAACACAGCTGAATTTAAGCCTTATTCCTATCTGTACAAATCATTTATTAGATGCCTGATTCAGACTTATATGGTAAATCATTATAATACATTTATATAATTAGTTTCTTAAAGAATAAGAAACCAGTCTGTATTAGTATCTCTGCCTTTTTCTTAAAGAGAGGTATTGTTCGTATCTAATCGCTTTAAAATAAAGTGTTTGAGGGGCACCTGGCTGGCTCAGTCGGAAGAGCATGCGACTCTTGATCTCAAGGTTGTAAGTCTGAGCCCCACGCCGGGTGTACAGATTACATACATACATATATACATACATACATAAAGTGTTTGAGCTCTAGTATATCAGAGAAAAAATATTTTGGGTAATGCAGATCAACAGGATTTCCCTTATCTTTCCTCTAGAAAATACTTGAGTCTGTCAATCTTCACTTCAAGACTAAAGCACACTGACCTCGTTGTGATATTAAAAACATTCACTGTACTGTGTAAGTATGCAATAAAACAATCTTCTTTTAAGTACAGCTAAGTAAAACTAGAAAAGTAAATATCACATTATAGATACAGAAGCATCATAGACTTCATGATAACAGTCTGGAAAAAATGGGAGTTCACTGCAAATCTCACTAGATAAGTAAGTTCTAAACATTTTTATATAAAACTTAATTTACACAAGGAAGCCAGGAATGACAGAACTCATAGTGGGTGCATATATATCATTAGCAAGACAATATGGTCAGGAAGGCACTAGACTGGTCTTGACTCTTCCTGCCCCAATCAACCATCCTTTACAACCTCACAGGGCTTTGCAAAGCAACATGAAAATGCCAAGAACTCATAAAGAGAATTATTTTACATTATCCTCTGTGCACCACACTCAATGAGGTTCATCAACTTCACTATGGATGTACAATGTTAAATAACATTTAATTCCATTCTTCTACAAGAGCACTCTTAATTACGTATGGGAAATTTGTGCTTCATAATACGTTTATATCAAACTGTACTGAATTCTTAATTGATCATATTCTGAAATTGTGTAAAGTGCCAATGTATTTGTTTCGTATTGAAAATTGATTTCTTTTAAAAAGCTCTCAAACTAAGCAAAGAACACATTTAGCACTATTAGGTCATAAAACTAATAGTAAGTTTCAGTTAAATTTAGACCAAGTGTGTCACAATCCAACGCTCTGAACCAGGACCTGATCTAGGATTCCATAATCATTCTCTGTAAACACACATAAGCTGTCTGAGTCACTGCCCCCTAATACAAATGATCTTCTGTTACCTCTCCCCGTTCATCTGTGCTACGTGCAAAGTCCATTATCCGGTCAACCTCCACATAATCTGGATTAAAAAGCTCATCTTCAATCTGCACCAAAGGAAAAAAAAGTTAAAATGTGCATTTAATTCCTAAGAGTAAACGTTATTCCACTTTTCACCAGGCAATAATATTTTGGGGGCCACAGAAAAATAAAAATTTATATTTGGCAAATTCTATTATATTAATTGAAATGCTACAATTTAGCAAAATCATTCCCCATGAGGAAATCAGACTTCTCAGACTTTGTTAACCGGGTCTTTTAATTACTGTGTGAAACCTTTTTACTGTGAGAGAATGTTTAAGAATATTTTAAATGAAGTGTGAAATTACAATTCACTAATGAGCAATCCAAAAGGCTTATGGCATGCAATGCATTTAGCATTCTAGAAACTACAGCTTGCAATAAAGTCTCAGAGCCATGCAAAGTTAAGTGCTACTGGAGTCTCATAACTACTGGAGTTGTCTGAGGCCTTACAGCATCATTTACAGAATGCTATTCAAAAGCTAAAAAATACTGAAACCAGTGAGCTTCCTATTTTTAGTGTGAACAGTTTAGGGTATCTGGTTGTCTTTGCCAATCAATCTGTACCCTCATCTGAATATAGTCTTATCGTTAATCTAAGTGTTCTAATGATTTATTTGTACTGAATATAGAGCATCTGGCTAAAAGTATAAAGAATAAAGAAATGAGGCTTAAATAATTGGGTTATTTAGCCAATGTATTAACAATCTTTACGAAGTAAAGTAATACTAACTTCCTTGCAAGGTCATCTCTTTATAAAAGAACAGAATATGGCTCAAAGGGAAATTACAGACTATGCCATACTTTAAAGAAGTCAGAATCAGGCAAATTAGAAAACAGAAGATACATTATTATGTGTGCCTAGAGATGAATTTATCAGTAACATAACTGCATTAAAAAGCTTCTGCAAGGGCAGCCCGGGTGGCTCAGCGGTTTAGCACTGCCATCAGCTCCGGGTGTGATCCTGGAGACCCGGGATAGAGTCCCACATCAGGCTCCCTGCATGGAGCCCGCTTCTCATGAATAAATAAATAAAATCTTTAAAAAAAAAAAAAAAAAAAAAAAAGCTTCTACAAGACATAGTGGAAGTCGCTTCAACACTGTTCATATCTTCTAAAATGCAGGTTAAAAAAATAAGCTGTTTGGTCACAAGGATAGCAAACATTCTCTGGGCTACTGTGTCCATTTAAAACATCTGGTTTGGGGGCATCTGAGTGCCTCAGTGGTTGAGTGTCTGCCTTTGGCTCAGGTTGTGATCCTGGGGTACTGGGATCGAGTTCTACATCAGGCTCCCACTAGGGAGCCTGCTTCTCCCTCTGCCTATGTCTCTGCCTTTCTCTGTGTCTCTCATGAATAAATAAAATCTTAAAAAAACAAAAACAAAACAAAACAAAAAGTGTGGTTTAGGTCCTTTGAACACAAAATTATGAAGAAGAAATGAGAAATGCCTTTGAACAGTGCAAAAAATCCATCTAAATGTTCATTTAAAATGTTAATGTATTAATGCACTGGCTTCGTCAAAAGCATCTAGGTTTAGGTACACAATATGTATGCATTGTTCTTATATAGTATGAACACTAAAACTTTCCATTAAAACTTTGATGATAAAAGTTCCTTTTAAGACACCTTGTTTCTTAAATGGCAGCTTTCACTGATGAATTAAAATCCTTAACCTTACTCCTGAACACATCCATTCTCCCAGAGAATAATCTGGGCCATCATGCATGGGATGCAATTTCCACTTTGAACAGAGATTTAGGTACAGCGGACTTAAAAGGATGCCTAGGTGAAACAAAGAATGCAAAAGCAGTCATAATTAAAAATCCCAAAGCAGCAGCACCATGGAACACCTGAAACCAGGGCGTGTGTGTCCGTGTGTGTGCCTGAGTGTGCATGTGTCTGTGTGTAAAAGAGAAAGAGAGGAAGAGAGTTGCTATCTTTTTTGTGCTTGCCCTCAGATCATCTTTTCAGACTGGAGTTTAGCTACTTCCACTCAGGACAAAACTTAAGATTTCTAGTTGCCAAGTTACCACTCAAGATAATATATTTCAACCGTAGCAATAGGTTATTCACATAGATAGACCCAAATAGATAAGGCTACATAGGTAGGACCAGGCACAAATCCCTGAACTGCAGCTGACACCAGCAAACAAGGTCCAAATAAATTTCATAAACAGAACCAGGACTTAAGGATGGTGGGGGTGGGGGAAGCTACCACTGCCCTCTTTCCTTCTCCCTACATTGATCCATAAAGAAAAGGTCAGAAGAACATATGGTGTCTTTTTAAAATAAAGCTAATGATTTCAACTTGCCGAATTGTCACCAACACTTAACTTCAGTTTCATTAAGAAGGTCACAAAAAAAATAGAATCTTAAGTATTTTCTTAAAATCTGCCCTTTAAAAAAAAATCATTTAAATATTCTCTAAGAGGTAAAAGAGACACATGTGAGTAACTCCAATCCACCTCAGTGTTAATTACTGCACTGCAAGGAAGCTGAATACTCGGATCAGAAAAGGTGGTGATGCAGACATATGTCCAATAAAACCACTGCCACCCAATCACCCATCTAATACAAACTTTACAATCTGCCTGTTGGGAGCATGGAAATCAGACTTCAGGAGACCACAGACTTGTCATCTGAGATTATAAGGATTTTATGACAGAAAAGTACTGAACACTCTTCCATCCCCACCCCTCATGTCCAAAAAGGGGTGGGGGTGCGAAGTAGGTTGTTAAACAGGCATTATTTTGCATCAAATTTCACACTTCTTTGCAGTTTACATTCTGTTAACTCCTTTATGGAGAGGGAAACTAATAAATCAGCAAGTTTAATCTTTCAATGTGAAGGTTTCTCTTTTATCTTTTTGAGGCTGTAAGTGAAACCAAATTGGTGAGCAAAAGTCCAGAGACCCCAGTAAGCAGTCTGCAAAAGCATTTTTAATGCAATCAAGTTATGTTGGAGGGGAAATCTGGAACTTCTTTTAAAAAATGCAGATTTCCTTCCCTGCCCTAGGTATGGTTACCTTTTTCATCATCGATAATTTAGGATAAAGGGAGACAGGCAAAGACATTATACCAACTTCTAATACCACATGGCACACATCATTAGTAAAGATGAGTTTAGTGATCGGGTATTAACTTGAGCAAAAGAAATCTGCCACATACTTTCCTTAGTAGAAGTAACTGACATTCTAGAAACTGTATTTAATACTTACTATAGAGTCTTTAACTCACTAAATCTTAATAGAACTTTTATCCAGTGACTTTTTTCACCATCTGCTAACTATACTTTCATTACAAGATTTTAATGATACCATCATATTTCCACATAATATAAGGACCAGTATCTTCTAGACTAAGCAACAGGAAGAATGAGAAATTTCCTGTTTACAAATTTTTTTTAGCAATAACCAGTTACCAGTATGTAAGTAACAGCACCAAATGAGGCAAACTATTTTTTTTCTTAGCCATTTGCTAAACTAAAATTCAAAAGTCAAACACTTTAAGAAAGTTACTACTTAAGAAAATTAACTGGGTATTTCATACCTCTGAAAGGAATTTGTTCTGGCCCTGCTTTGCCTTAAATCGTTTGATCTTTTGCTGAATTCTCTTATCTTTTTCCAGATCTTCTACAGATGCCCATTGACAATGAAGATAAGAGCTAAAAGAATAAAATAATATACTTGAAACATGTAGAAAATAATTTTATTATTCCCCCCCAAAATCAACTAAATAATTAACAAAATAAGCTGTTTACCTACTTATTGAGACTGCTGATCAACATTCAATACAATTATTCATGTTTGAGAATAAGAAAAAAAAATCAGTAATAGTGCCTGAATTTGTCTTCCATCCTAAGCCTCCAGTTCTCTTATTTATCTCCCATTAAAAAGAGGAAAGGACCTACTAACAAGCTGTTTCCATAAGTGAATGGATTACACTTCAATACAAAACAATTAGCACTACAGGGTGGCCCTAATTATGAATTTACATTTTGAGCCTTTTATCATTAATTGAGAAATAAAAGGTTTCCATCAAGTTAAGAGAATTCAAATTTAAAACAGCACTGGTAAACCTAACCTAGTCCTTCTAGAGCAATCAGAGAGAAAAGAACCATCACTTGCTCTCTGAACACCCACACCCCAACCAGCCCCTGATCAATTTCTGCCCTCCCAGCTTCATTCTTCCAGGAGCTTTGAAATGATGTTTCTTGGACCCCTGTGAATTTTTCCCTCTCTACTGTCTACCTAGTCCTCACACTGGGCAAGTCCTCTCCTCTTCATACTCACCACGGCCTGCTCCAAGCACAGCTGTTCTCTCTAACCTCAACTTGAACACTCTCACCCTCCCTTTGACTATAGGTATATAGTTAACATTTTATGATACTTTGACATTCTTTGGTTTGCTATTTCAATATTCTTTTGTACCATCATTCTCTCCCTGCCCCAGATAGCCTGTCTCCTATTCCTCTTTCTGGTGATGACATTAAAAAGAAATAAGGTGCTGAATATGTGCCTATTTCAAAATCAAGGTACTACTACTCTTAGAAATTATGCAGCCATTCTAAAATCTGTCAAAAATGATCAATGACATGGAAAAGGCTTATGATATTAAGCATTATATCGTTTATATTTATGTAAAGTATAATATGCAAAAGGAAGGACTAATTTAGTCCTTCTACAATTGACTGAGGGAGATAAGGACTTTAAATACATATACCTTGTAGGATATGAATTGATATAAACCCTGTACACACATGCACACAGAGAAAAGAGCCTAGATGAAAATGCATCAAAATGTTAATAATGATCATTTCTGGGTGGTAAGATTCCAAGTATTTTATTTTCTACTTTCAAGTACTTTCTCAATTTCCAATAAATAATGTGCAACCTGCTACTGCATATTATCAGAAACAAATACTATAAAAATAACCTAGTCTAGTCTAATTATTGGATAGAAAAAGACATTTGTGTAAGTCAACACCCTTGTCTTTCCTAAGGTGCAGCACATGCCTTTAAAAGCACCACTGGTGTGGCTGTGAGGTGGACATAGGCATTTAGTCACTCTCTCATTTGTAAACTGGGCTGTAATTTTTTGGATAGTGATTCTGCATTACTAAGTGGAGAAAAACCACAGCTCTCACTAAGAACAGAAAGAAGGCAAGGATACTCACCACCCCCACTATTATTCAATATTGTACTTGAGGCACTAGCCAATGCTATTAGACAAGAGAAAACAAGGAGGGGCAATAATTGGAAAGAAGTAAAACTACCCCTATTTATAGACTGTATAACTGCATAGCTGGGAAACCCTAGATAATCCATTAGAATACTCATTCAAATAATAAAATGAAATAATTTAGCAATGTAGCAGGATATAAAATTAACATACAGAAGTCAATAGCTTCCATTTACACTAACAATAATCAGAAGATACAATGGTAGAGAAAACCACTTATGTTATCAACAAACATTAAATGCTTAGCAATGTATTTAATTTACAAATGTATGAAATGTATAAGGAAATATTCAAAACCCTTCTAAAATACACAAAAATAGAGTTGAATGGACTAGAAAGACAACCTTATTTTTAGAGAGCATGACTCACCATCATAAATCATAAATTCGTAAATGTAATACAATATAAATATAAATAAAATATAAAGAAGCATTTTTATGGTGTTAGGTGAGTTAATACTGACATATATACAAATAAACATGCAAGAACATCCAGAAAAACACTAAAAAGGGGAAGTTTTTAGGGGAAATTAGATACACTAGACATTAAAATATACCATAAGCCTTTATAAGTAAAACAGCATGCTACTGGCTCATGAATAGAAAGGCAGATCAAGGGATTAAAACATGGTACAGGGGCACCTGGGTTGAATGCCTGACTCTTAATTTCGGCTCAGGTCAAGAGCTTAAGGTCATGAGATCGAGCCCAGTGCAGAGCCTGCTTGAGATTCTCTCTCTCCCCCTCTGCCCTTCCCCTGCTCTCTCTCTTTAAAAAAAAAAAAAAAAAAGGTACGTATATAGTTCCAAATAAATATATAAATTTAGGACATGATAAGGAACATATCTCAAATTGCCAGGATGAAGATGGACTTTTTAATAATAGTGCTAAAACAACAATATTTGGAAAAGTATAAAATTGGAACCAATTTTATAGTAACCAAATATTACTATACTTTATGCCATACCCCAAAATAAACACCAAGTAGATCAAGCACCTACACACAGAAAATGAAACCATGCAGGTACTAGAGGAAAACATGGCAAGTTCCTCTTTAATCTGGGGGTAGGGAAAAGCTTTCTAGCTATGGCTCAAATGCCATATACAATAAGAGAAAATATTAATAAATCTAAATACATAAAAAATTTCTTTAATTTACAATGCAATAAAAATATAAAGTCAAAGGATAATAGAAACTAAGAAAACATAGTTGCAACAGATCACACAGAAAAATGGGCAGAGGACATGATGACACAACTCACAAAAGAAGATATAAAAATGGCCATTAAACTAATGAAAAGATGTTCTTGTTCACAAATTAAGAAAAAAAAAAACTAAAGCAAAATACAATTTTTCACAAAAAATGAAACTACCATACTACATTGGAAAGTTTGTAGGGAAACAGATGGTCTCTTACATTGTTGGTAGGAAGGCAAAGGGCCACACCCTTATGGAAGGGAATGTGGCAATACCTAATAGAACTACATATATGTTTGCCTTTGAATACAGCAATCCCATTCCTAGGATTTCACCCTCTAACTGTGCCTAAAACAATCTCAAAATATATAGGCATGAGAATATATACTGTAGCATTATCTATAACTATAAAATATCAAAAGCAATTTACATGCCCACATGCACAGGATGTATTTGGATGAGTGATGACACAGCCATGAAATGGAGCAGTAACAAAGAGTGAAGAAGACCTTATGGTTTGATATTGAATAATTGCCAAAATACAGTATTATTAAAAAGCAAAGTGAAAATGTGTACTGATAGTTGCTATTTTTTGTAAGAAAATAGGAGAAAATAATACTTTTATTATATGTAAAATATTTTATGTATATATATTTACACACACACACACACACATATACATATATGTTATCTGTGTGTTCATACCAAAAATTACAGAAAGGATAAATCTGGGATTGATGAGAAGGTAAGTAGGAATGAGGTGGAAGGAAAGGGAAAAGGATGTGTCTTTGAATATCCTTATGTGGAAGTTCTGACTTTTGAACCATGTGATTATTTCATGAACTTGAAAAAAAGAAAATAAATAAGATCAACAAGAATGATGGGGAGCTGGGGCACCTGGGTGGCTCAGTTGGTTAAGGGTCTGACTCTGGCTTAGGTCATGATCCCAGGGTCCTGGAATGGAGCCCATGTTGGGCTCCTTGCTCAGCAAGGAGTCTGCTTCTCCCTCTCCCTCTGGCCCTCCCCCTGCTCATGCTCTCTCTCTCTCAAATAAACATACAAATACTGAATGAACTTTATAGTTGGTAGGCTTCTTTTTCACAAAAATATGGTCTAGTAATTTGGAAAACACTTCCTGTATATTCTAAGACTGACAATTAAGCAAATATATTAGAGATAATGAGAGCCAGGTTTCTCCTGGTTGAAGAAGGGAGTCATTACTATTAGAAGGGGAAAGGACAGAATGAACCCTGCAGTGCTGTTGAAATAAAGCCAGAACAATTGTTATAAAGGCCCTCCCCCTTTATAGGCATTGTTTTTCATCATTGTTAGGTAAGTAGATAGGTAGGTACACAGAGATGTGTATATATAATAAACACATGCGTGTACATGTAACATATATGTGTATGTCACACATACTTATACACATGTGTGTACATGCATGTACATGAGCAGGTGGCCCACCTAGCTCTATCTACTGACAGGCCCCTGAAGGGCTGACCTCCCTGCAGCAATGCGTACACCTAGTACTCAAATGGTGGTTTCTAAATGCCATTCTTCAATAGAAACAACCAAGTCTCTTTGGATAAATAACCTATTCCAGGACTTAAACAGGACAATTACAAGATGAGATTATCCTCTGCTGCCAGAAAGTAAGGAAGTGCTCAAAGAAGGATGGGGACAAGGCAAAAGGAAACAGTATCCAGCCTAAAGGGGCTCCCAGTGGCCAAATCTGGGATGTGAGCAAAGTAAATAATGATATGATAATAAAGAATTATGGCCCACTGAATAAAAATAAGACATTGCAAGTCTACACAGCTACAAAGAAGCAGATTTAGGCCAAATTCTCCCTTACAGTGGAAACCCAACTAATACATTTAGAATGGGTGATAGAATTAGTAAATCACCACTTGGTAACCATTATCACATTTAAGAATCTCAAAAATCTTTCCAGAAGATACTTTTACAATTACAAAAAGGAAAACAAGAATTCTTTATACCAGTTCTGTAATTTTTCTATAAATTTGAAATTATGTCAAATAAAAGGTTGACAGGAACTGTTAATTTTATGGAAATTTTAATTTCTCTTAGAACTCAATAATATCAGACAGAAAAGCTCTTCTTTATAACTACATTTGCCTCATCTCACATGACCGATGAAGGATGACTGGTCTCTCCTGGACTGGCAGTGGGACCTAGTCACAAATGAATCAAGTACCTCAAGCCCTCACTTCCACATCCTGATTTGAATGGATGCTGATCTAGTGGTGCCCCTTTGTGGGAATCAATACTTAAATTTCTTGCTTTGTGTGTGATTTGATAAATCTACCAGAGAACTGTCTCTGGCTTACTTATATCTCCTCCTTACCTATGCTGACGCTTCCCTTATATGGCTATATATGAAATCATGTCATATGTACAATTTCCACATGTATACAGTCATAATGCTCTAAGTACAAAATGATGACAACATCCATCTAATACAAACCGAGAATTTTTTTATCGCTGTATTCTGTATATCACTGAACTCCCACAATAACACTGACAAGAGACTTCTTCATCTTTTCACTCAATAAAGGTCTTATGAGCAAAACTTTAAACTACATTAGTTTATTAACACAGTGGCAGTTGCAACAAGGGAGAATGATAGAGACCATGGGCCCAGTGCTTTCATTTTCTAAGAGTACGGTATATTTTCTTAGGCTGTCTGAACAGCTGTCTGTCAGAACAGCAACTCCCAAAAGCCTCTCTTTAAACTCTAGAACTTATTAATATGGGGTTTGAGTTCCTTGCTTTGACATTTTTAAACTTAATTTTTATGTTATCCATGAAGATTTTTGTCCTTGTTCTGTGACTACTGCTTAAACTAGAAAAAGGCCGCAGATGGGATGACTTTAGCAGGATGACTACTGATCCTCACAACTACTTGGCCTCATCAAGATGTGTCTGGTCCTATATCTACAATAAAGAATAACTCACTGAGTTCTTCAGTTTTTAAAACTTCTGCAATTCAAATCTACTAAACAGAAACAAACAAAATCACAGCTCACTGCATTTCAATATGTGAATGATGTCATAATTTTCTAGAGCCTTCGCCTGATAGGAGACATCTCATCTCAAGTGCCTGGCATCCTATGCACAGCCAGAGGAGGGAGAGTGGCCTCACAGAGTAAAATTCATTCTCAAAGGACAGGCAAATATGACTTTACTCACTTTTCTATTATTGTATGAGGCTGTATTCCTTCTAAAAAGAATTTCTTGATTATACATGAAAGCTAGTCAACTTTTCTACCAATTACACATTTTCCAGAAAAATGAAATTTATGAAATTCCAAGGATACAAAAATTAGTAGGCAATGGCCTCCAAAGCATGAAATAAACCATACCCAAATCTCCCAATTCCCAATTATTTTTTCATTTTTCCAATTATTTCTTACATCCTTATTTAAGACTTTGACAATATATCCCCCAATTAAAAGAGAAAAAAAAAAATCACAGTTTACTTACAAGTTTTTGTATTTCACATAGAATTCCTCAACTTCTACCTCTTCTCCAGAGTCCTTCTGCAGCAAAAGAAAATTTCAGACACATACTTAACACCAACTACTAGAATATTCCAAAAGTAGTGATTTACTCCCACAGGAATACGAAACAGGAACGAGAAAGGCAGTGCTTGATGTTCTTGTAAGGATGAGCACATTGCGAGCAGTAGGAGGCCAGTGAGATGAAGACTAACACGCTTAGGCCCATGCAAGCTACTCAATGTGCTATAGCTTCTAAGACATGAATCATTTTAACTCCTCCCTAACCACATGCAGCTTCATTCACAACAACCTGACCCCAAATTTGGCTCTCTGCCAAACCCACAGTGTTAAGTAGACGCCAAGTGTACCATTTTCTCAGGCAGCAGCCAATTAGCAACTGCTCTCCTGAATGCCATATGTATTATTTTTGGCTGCCTCATGGCAACTTTACATTGTGGGTTTTGTAATGTTTTAAAATATTTAAAAGACATTTATTCCTCCATATAGTTAATAACTCTAAACAAGAAACCATATAAAACTAAACCTTGTTCTTACACTGTAATATCAGTGCATCACAATTCACAGTTTTAGTTTTACTCAGTGGTACAATTAAAATCTCTCAGACAAGATGTCTCACACACATAGCAGCCAAATAAAATTAACACTCCAACTACTACATTTAGGTTAAGGTTAAAATCGTGATATGCATCAGCCAAATCAAGAGTTCGGTGGTGAGATTATCTGCACCATCTCCCCTGATCCCACCTACTGCAGTGTGTGCAGCAGAAGATACCACTCATATGATATTTTAGGTATCTCTTTCAATATTTTTTTTTCCCTTCTGGTTTTAGGCTATTAAACAAGTCATAGTATGTAATTTTCTCCTGGAACATTTGATCAGATAAATCAGGGACGTAGAACATAAACACCACTTACAGATGTTTAGGGATTGCTTTTACACTCTTACAAGAGCACCCAAGCCTGCCTCGAGGGTCACACTTGGCTAAGCCGCCTCAGAGATGCTGCGGAGAAAATTAAGGCAAGTAGGAACATGGTAAAGGACGAACAAAAGAGCAAAGACTTCTATACTGGATGACAGGCTAGCACAGGCTCTGCTCTGAGAGGCTACAATTTCCTCAATCCCTAATCTTCAAACTACTATCAAAGACTGTGTGAACTTAAACTTTTCTCTGAAACTCTCACACGTATCTCCTCAATCAAATTTTAAAATGCTTTTCCACCTGTGTAGCCCTCAGCAATTAGAAGACAGGATATTTATGAGCGTAGTCAAAGCCCATTAATATCTGGTTCTGATCTAATGATATATAAATGGTCATAACCATAAATAGCTTTTTAAACAATATATACAGGACACCATCACTATCCCAAACATTTAGTTGTCAAAAATGGAAAAAAAGAATTTTTGCTGGGTACCATCAAGAGCCAGCAACGTAAGCCTGGAATTAATTGATTTAATTTAGAGAGAAATTCTTGTCAATTCAAGTGACAACCTAACTAGCCCCCACCTTACTTTTTTCGGACCCAATGTTACCTCTTCCACTCACACATTTCAGCAGTCATTTTGAAATACATTAGCTCTGCATAGAACTGGAGATTCTGGTAGAAAGGCCATGACAAGACAGAAGACAACCAGGGTAAAGGGAAAGCCAGGATGAGCCTAGACCTTTTGATACTTGTCATAGCATTACCGTGAAATCCAATCCTAGGATGGAATTCAAGTGTCTCGTCTACCGTTTTTACTCTTTTAATGCTAGTTATATTTCTTTCAATTCAGAAAGTGTTTCAAAATTATGTATCTTTGAGGTAGTAAAAAAACAAAAAACAAAAAACCAAGCTTTATCATTTCTATTCTCTCTTATTTCCTGATTTCCTTCTTCCCAATCTTTCCCCCTATACTGGCTTTTCCATCATATTCTAAATAGATAGTCTCACCAGCCCCTAATTTCTAAGCAGACACCAAAGCACATAGGATCTACTCTGGAACACCACGGATAGTTTTCATCCTATCTCAGTCCTGTGGTCAGAAAGTTCTGACTCACAGCCATCAACTGTCTGTCTCTTGACTGTCATCAATACCCACTTTCTTATCATGATCAGCTATTCCTCTAGGAACCCGCCACGGAAATGTCTACCAAGAGGGTCGAGAGCTGTCTGAGAAGAAGCAACTGGGTTCCAAGGCTTCATGTAGTACCACCTGGAGCTGGTATAGAATTCTACCAAGGCTTGTTTCTTCTGGATGTCCCAAATTATAAGCCTGTTCTTTGATGAAGTGACCACACATACTGGATCACCTTCTTGCCCCTAGAACTGTGAGTAGAGCTGCTTTATACCTTTTGTTTCATATACATATGATCTTCCTGACCTCTGCCTTACTAATAGCAAAACAATTAACAAAAGTATGTGAATTCATTAGCCCTCGGGAACACCATTTTAATTATTCATTAAATGGCAGTTTGGGGACACCTGGGTGGCTCGGCGGTTGAATGTCTGCCTTTGGCTCAGGGCGTGATCCTGGCATCCGGGATCGAGTCCCACTTCGGGCTCCTTGCATGGAGCCTGCTTCTCCCTCTGCCTATGTCTCTGTCTCTCTCTCATTGTCTCGAATGAATGAATGAATGAATGAATGAATGAATGAATGAATGAATAAATAAATAAATAAATAAATAAATAAATAAATAAATAAATAAATGGCAGTTTGACCAGCCTCTGGTGATATCTGGAAACAGTCCCAACAATTATCCATCCTCATGTCCCAACTTTCAGACACCATTCTATAATGAGCATAACTAATGAATAACTGACTCCAAGCACTAGAGTTCTGGACATGAATGCAAGTGTGCTTGCACATACACAAAAAACCAGCAAATTTATTTTCTGGACAACTACTATTAAATTTGAGAGCCCTCTACAGTAATTTTATGTGTTCAATAGAATATTTTTGAGAAACGTGTATATCTTTTCATTAGATTCCAAGGCTAGTCTATGAAAATCCTTAGTATTCATATGAAATTTAAAGTTCCAAATATATTAAGCCATACTTGTTCCCATCGTTCACAGGAACCAGACAATAAATCGACTCCTTTGGCCACCTGGATTCTATCTGTAAATGGCAATCCTGAAGCCAAAAATAATGGATGACCTTCCCTAAGCATTCTATTACTAAATTAAGCAGCCACACTGGAGAAACAAAGCTAAACTATAGTTTCCCCAAAAGGGAAAGTGTTAGAAAATTTACAACAGAAAGAGAAAGCACCTTGATAAAGACATCAATAAAGCAAAGGTATGAATCACTTCCTACTTCTGACCCAACCCTACTCTATTCTCTACCAGAGATACCAAATCACAGTTCACTTATGGAGAAAGTAGGACATAATAAATGTGATGAAGACTTCTGCCCACTTTACATACTATTTGTTGTTATTAGTGGGTTTGGCTAAAGAAGATTAAAACAAATACCCTGGAATTTAAATAAGCTCTTAAGAAAATATATCATGGCATAACCTAAAAAAAAAAAAAAAAAAAAGAATTCCAGGGAATATAGCCAGAATTTATTTATTTTTTATTTTATTTATGATAGTCACAGAGAGAGAGAGAGAGGGGCAGAGACACAGGCAGAGGGGGGAGAAGCAGGCTCCATGCACCGGGAGCCCGATGTAGGATTCAATCCCGGGTCTCCAGGATCGCGCCCTGGGCCAAAGGCAGGCGCCAAACCGCTGCGCCACCCAGGGATCCCCCAGAATTTACTTTTAAAACTACTTTTGACCTTCTAATACAAAAAGGATTTGAATTACTATTCTCCAAGGACGGATGGCTCCAAGCAGAAAGGGCTACATGATGGACTAAATGCAGAAAACAAAAGAATGAACAATTGTACAATCCAAAAGTCCATTCTTAAATTTACCTTAAAATTCAAATACGAGTATCATCTACAGCCCTTTCCCTGGGACTCACACACTTGAACGTGAGTTTAGAACAACATACAGGCCTGAGCCAGCCCTATTTAACAGGAGGTGCAGCATTACGCAGGCCCTGCCAGATGAGCTCTGTGTCCACATGACTCCATGACAATGAGAAACGCTTCTCAGGCTACAGTGATGAGGTCAACTGACTCTGGAAACCATTATCTGAGTCCCCACTATGTGTCAGCACCGTGTAGGGTAGGCTCTGAGAGCCCACAGCAGTTACTGTAGTGCTGCCAGGCGGAGATAAAGGCACCTTCTCACAGCTACTTCTTCAATTATTCATGGTAATAGGACACAGACCAGCAGGCATAGCTAGAATCCACAGGAAAATCTCAAATTTCCTTTTGTTTCTATTTGCCACACTCTCCTCCAATGTTAATAGAGCTGATAACTAAAGTAACTATTTCAAGAACGTTACCAATTGGAAAAGTGAGTACCTGCTAATGTTTACAATGTTCTGATGACTTTTTATTGCGCTTTATGAAAACCAGTAATGTAAAAGCACTTCAATGAGCTATACATCTCATCCTTACTTTAAATCACACCTCAAGGCATACCTCCCTGCCCAGACCAATTCTTCCGTTCATCTTCTCCATCCTAAAATTCACCAACTCCACAAAAACTCCACCGTCATATAAAATTACAGTGATTTTTAATCTCCTATGATAAAATAACCTCGGTTGTCTGTAAATGATAACAATACCTATTCCTAACCATGGGTACCTATCTTTTAAAGCTAATGAGAAAAGAAAAAAGAGCTGTAAAGTGTGCAAAGCAGAAAGGAAAAGCAACGTCCCATGTAATGCATAGTCTAAGTAGCTCTGAATAATAGAGCTAATTATAATTTGCAACCCCAAACCTGCTGAGTATGCCTGCTGAAGCACTATCAACTGAATGAAAATTAATACATCCTATCCAAACCACATGCTATTTACTCCAACAAGTCACTTCAATTCTGTGAAGGGGATTATTCTTTAAAGCATGTCAAGTATTTAAATTTTACCATATATTGACAATTCACAAATTAACAGTTCTAAAGTCATTAGCAGGACAAAAACGCAACCTTTCTAATGAGTTAAATAGCGCTCATTTCTGCTTAAACAGGTGGGAAATTTGGTGGAAATTTTATCATTGAATTCATCAGAGAGGAAATTGTCATGTTCAAAGGGTCAACAGATAGCCACTCCATATAACTCCCATCCCCTACGCTCAATTTCAAAATATCTTGACATGCCATTCTTGATTATTTTCCTGTGAACTAGAGTTGTAGAGTCTGATAAAAAAATCCACACTCTGAATAACACAATAGAAAAGCAAACAGTACTGCAACAAAGGTAAAGAGAAATGCCCTGCTGGTGTAATACCATTTTCAAGGGTCTCTCGACAATTGCATCTGAAGAGCAAAGGTTCCCTATTTGATAAATCTGGGGTCTCACTGATTCCTCCATGCCTCATCTCTTTCAATGGGAAGTCACATTTTGCATACATCTCACTTTAAAACAAACAAAAAAAGGAAGCAGCTTATTTTACATATCAGAGCAATGAGGTTGTACTTCCACCTACCTGGAAAGCAAATAAGAACTGCATTTGACAATGATTCAAGCTGAAAGACAGGCATCCTATATCCATAGGACACCACTTCTAGGGACACTGGAAATTGTATGCTAGAATATAGAGGTGCAGCTCAAGGTCTATGTAATTCTTCGAACAAAATAAAACATTTTCTCCAACTGGCAAAAGAGAGATGGTTGGGATGAAACAGGGACTCTCCATCAGTACTAGACTACTTTATATGTGTTCTTCAGTGACAAAGCTATCAGACTAGTAGTAACAGGTACTTAGAGTTCACCTCAGATCAACATAAATTTTGACTAATTTTGAAGAATAAGTCATATTATCTTCAAAAGATACACTGAAGGGGCACCTGGCTGGCTCAGTCAGTGAAACATGTGACTCTTGATCTCAGAGTTGTGAGTTCAAGCCCCATGTTGGGTATAGAGATTACTTTAAAAAAAAACCTGAATCTTAAAAAAAGAAAAGAAATTACACTGAAAATAGTTCAGTAGTTCACCTTTGCATTGACAAAAAAAAAAAGATATTAACAAATATTTTAATTGGATATGAAGAAATGTTATGGAAAGTATGAGAAAACACCTACTCACTAAAATGATAAACCTCCATCCTGGGGTGGGGGCAGGGACAGGGGCAGGCAGGGAACTTTCCTAAGGGAAAGGAGAGGTAAATTCACATTTATGATTTTTTATGAATAGTATTTATGAAAGAGGCAGCATATAACTCTAAAAGGCTTATATATTTCTTTGGCGATTTTTGAGTTCCTTGTCTACTCTAAATGGTGTCATAAAGCACTGATTGTTTGATATATTTCAATTTCATTTGGAGCTAAATAGCTCATAGTTTTATATTTGGCTAATAAATCAGACAGGATGAGAAATATCACCAGGAGTTTTGTTTTACAATAGTGAATTTTTAATGGAAATTATAAGGCAAAAAATAACTTAAGAGTCATACATATACCATAGGTTTTGATCACTCCAAGTGGTGCTTACCTGTTTTTTTACTGAACGACTGCTCATGATTTTTTCTACCACTGGACCTTCTGCATCAACAGATTCCTAAAAAAAACAAAACCAAAGTAGAATCAATCAACCCAAATGGAAACCATCCCATTCCATACTATAAAAATAAGAAATCATTCCCTTTACATCTACCTTCCTCCCTTTTAAATTCATACCCTTTAAATCACTGGGTACAAAGTCACCAGTGGGAAATAATGACTGAAAAGAACAAGACTCTCACTCTCTAGAAAGGCAAAGGAAGATCTGTGTTTATTACTTCATGATTATGTGGTTTAATTATGTGGACTAGCATGGGTCCCTAAAGCCAGAGAACATTCAGAAACTCCAGCTGCCAAGAGAAAATAATCTCTGCATGATAGCAGTCAAAAATATAACTTTTGCTCATCTATACCCATGGGGTAAATATACTCATCATTCTGTTATTGTAGGCAGCTTTTATCTATGTTGGTCACATAAAATGTTATATAACAACTTAACATAGCACAAATTACCAAATAAAGTAAAAAATGGCATTTAATATACTTTTCAATGGGTTACCAGTTTGTTAACTAAAGTACAGTAATGGTAACAAAAGAGCATTAAAAAAAAAAGATCTTTACAATAATCAATCCAACATTACTAGCCATATTTTATACAAACTATTTTATCCATCATTTACATTGCACAGAGAATAAAGTATGCCCTGCTGGGTACTACAAGGCAGTAATTTCATAAAGGGGTTCTGACGGTGCCTAACAGCAGGAGACAAGCTTGAGTGGTTTATTAAAGTCCCAGAAGCTACAGCCCTGAATTCTTCAGAGGTAAATTCAGCCTCCTTGCATCCTAGCTCTGACTATTCCTCAACATAGGCCATTAATTCCCCAAAACTGTGTCAAATTATGTATCAGAGGATCATATAAAAATAAATTTCAGCAAACAGGGCTTTCTAAAAGCTACTGCTAAACATTTAATATCCCACAGTACATTAGCCAATAGTAGATGAATGTTCTCCGACTCAGAGTCCAAGGCTTCCAGCTATTCAATCTCTAGTCCACCTTGTGCAAGACACGTGAGAACCACACAGAAGGGCCGCTGACCTGCTGCTCTGACTGAGAGGTGTTGGAGGGGGAGTCTCTCCCAGCAGTGTCTGCATCATCTGCCTCCTCATCAGAAATCTTGAACTCCAAGTCTTCTGTGTATCGCTTTCTCTTCACCTGCCTGCTGGAACGTCTCTTCTAAAACAAAAACAAACAAATCCAACAAAGCAAGTTTAAGAAGCCATCACTGATGCTCTTTATAACTTTTCAGGATGGCAATATGTATGTGTGTGTGTGTGTGTGTGTGTATATATATATATATATATATATATATATATTTTTTTTTTTTACATTAACCTCAGCGAAAAGCTGATAATTTTAACTCTGTAAATCACATAAGAAACCGCAGTGGCAGTGAACATAACGGAAATGGGGTGGAATCTGGAGTCAGGTGTCTGGAACTTCCAAGGCTCCGTCACTCCCAGTTACCAGATCTTCAGCTGGGGAATGGAAGTAATGACACAACTGATTCTTTAGTCAGGCGGTGCACCGCTCAGAAGTGAAAGCTATATAGAAGCTGGATGATAGGTAAATAGCAGTGTATACTATTCTACTTTTGTAGGTTTTAAGTTTTTCCTATAATAATAAAAGATCCAAAAAAGTGAAGGCATTAGAAGATAATCTGTAAATTACAAAGTTCTATATAAATACTGATATAGTACTTCAGAGGACCATTTAAATAAAAGGTTTGCATTTTAATCTTGGCAATAGTCTTAAAATTTTTGAGGAGATGAAAGACTGAATGGCAGAATTTATAGTGAATGTGAAAACTAATTTTACTTTTTTTAGTTAAATTTTTTACCACACTGATTAAAATGTAAAGTTCTGGTAATAGCTGGTATTAGTAAGATTATTAGCAAAATGGTCTCCTCCCACCCCAACGACAAAAGACTGGGTTAATCCAATTTGCAGGACAGTATGGTCATTGTCTATCAAAAGTTTAAAAATGCCCACCCTTTGACCTAGCGATTGCACTTCTAGTAAGGTACATAACATATCTTGAGAATATCTGCAAGATATCTCAATTGTTTTTTAGACCCAAACTTTTATATCTTCAGAATGATCTGCAAGATAAATTGTAAAATAAAAAGCAAGTCACATAATAATAAGCAGCTTATAATTCTATTTAGGATAACAGAAATGCTTGTGCATCTCTTTGTATATATGACTCATCAATACATAAATTCAAAACAAGGACATTGAACGTCTCGTTTACTTCTCTAAGACTACAGGAATATTTGCTAAGAAATGGTATATGTATATATTTTCAATAACAACAACAACAGAAACCTGAAAAGACACACAACAAATTGTTAATAACTATTAATTCTAGGGAGTGAAGTGAATGGAGCAGGAAGAGATTTACACACTTTTTGCTCAAAACAGTTCTGTATTGTTAGACCTTTTTGATGAAGATTAGTTCTGTCAATTAAAAACAAGAGGAAATCACCTTTCGTTAATATGTGTATTTGATAAAATCTAACACAACTCTAAAATGACATGGGTAAATTTTAAATCACTGATAAATATAAGATTACAACTTACAGAGGAGTTCACGAAGCACTCAAAATGAATAAAAATACTGAGAAAGTAACACTTATGAACTTTTTTCTAAGAATTATGAAATAAAACATTTTAAAGAGACTCTGAATTTTAAAGTTCGTTAGTAAAACAAAGAGGCAAGTCACCCCACCATGCAGACCAGAGGGGGAGCAAGCAAGGATATTCGCAGCTTAAGCCAGGACCATGGAAGCGCAGGATAAGATGGATTGAGTTTTGTTTTATCACACTTCTGCTCTCTCTGCTCTCAGGAGGGGCTGGGAGGCAGCTTACAACACAAACTTGCTACAGTATGACCATCAAATGAGTTGTTTTAGACTATGAGCTCTGATCTTACACAGTCGGGACTGCAGAGGTGCAAAGCACCTTTCTGGCTCAAGGTATGTGGGGTAACCTCTTATTAATAAACTTGTAGTGGCTTAGATCCACAGGGTAGCACATGGTCCAGAGTAGAGGCTCCTCCTCTGATCCTCCTAGTCAGCCCTGCCCCAGAACCAATTCTAGGTCAGCAGGGGTTCTGCTATCTGTGACCTCCCCCCACACCACTGGAGGCAATTTGACCTTGGGGGCCCTGGAGGTGAGTGCGGAGTCTCTGAATTGGCCCAGGTTCTCACTATGTGACTTTGGACATATTGTTTTGTGGACCTCAGTCTCCCGATCTGCAGGATGGGGTTCATGATAGTTAACTACCTCATAAGTATATTGTGAAGATCCCATTAGGGAATTAGATCACATAACACAATTCATTTAAAGCATTTAGAACAGTGCATGGTCCATACTAATGCAAAGTGAAATTAGTAGGTTTAAAGTCATCATTAATTAGCTCCACCTTTCCAAAATAATAATAATAATAATAATAATAATAATAATAATAATAATAAATCACAAAGTACTGATGCTCCAAGGCCAGGATACCCTGCACAGCTTCCCTTCTCTCTTCCCAAAGCTGATCTAGAATAACTCCTGCTCCTGTGCCCATTTAACCATTCCCCACTTCTCAATTGTCAATTTCCTTAAGATATAAATGGTTGTTATCAGTAACGGTATTTTAATTGGTAAGATTTAGCAAATCTGTATTTCATTTAATCTATCAATTTAACTAAATTGAAATGGGCTAATCTATATTTTCATCTTGTTGTCATTACTATAAGGAGGAAGTGTTATCAGTGATGCATCTGGATGTTTTATCAGGTTTCCCTGGTTGGGGCCATGTCACAGTATGCTTCCAGCCTAAGTAACTAGACACCCTCAGATACAGTCTAACACAAATCCACTATACACTAAATCTCCCTACTGAAGAAATGTTCCAGTACAATAAAACAGTAAGCTTTTCTTTTTTTAAACAGAAATTTTATGATTGGTGGATAGGACTTTTTTAATTCTGGAAGTTTGTTCTCACATCAACTTTGGTTTATCAATCTATGTAACAGTGATGGGGTTTGTTAGTAGTGGATACACGGTCACTTCATAAGAGCAAAAACACCAAAAATACAATTAGAACTAAATTTTTCCTGAAAATTTTACATGTTGTTATGGCTTTCTGCCTTTTAAACAATAGTGATCTTAAGTTCATTTATTTTAGGTAATGAGATTCCTTTTACCATTTCCCAACATAAAATCAATTCATTACATAATACACTTCTATTATGGTCTGTTAAACTATTATTATTTGAAAGATTTTTTAAAATCAAAACAAAGTGTAAGCATTCCATTTAAACCATAACTCAAGAGGTGCCTGGCTGGCTCAGTAGGTTGGGCATCTGCCTTTGGCATATACAAATACTTTTGTGTAAACCTAAAACTACTTTTTTAAAAAAAAGCTTATTGGGGCGCCTGGGTGGCTCAGTCGGTTAAGCATCTGCCTTTGGCTCAGGTCATGACCCCAGGGTCCTGGGATGGAGCCCAGCATCAGGTTCCCCGCTCAGTGGGGAGCCTGTTTCTCAGTTTCCTGCTGCCCTTCCCCTTGCTCATTTTCTCTCTCTCAAATAAATAAATAAAAACTTTTTTTAGGACAGCCCGGGTGGCTCAGTGGTTTAGCACCACCTTCAGCCAAGGGCACGATCCTGGAGGCCCTGGAGGCCCAGGATCAAGTCCCACATCAGGCTCCCTACATGGAACCTGCTTCTCCCTCTGCCTGTGTCTCTGCCTCTCTCTCTGCATCTCTCTGTGTCTCTCATGAATAAATAAATAAAATCTTAAAAAAATTAAATTAAATTAAAAAATAAAAACTTTTTTAAAAAAGAAAATAAACCATAAATCAAAACTTCTGAACTGAGACTAAAATAATAGGTCAATTTGATAAACTTACATTATTTTAGAAAAGTTACACATAGTTAACACAGTTCTACCAAAGGGAAGATTTAAATGTGTTTCCGTGGTCTCTCTGTTGTAGTACTTTGAGATACAATTTTGAGTTTACATTATACGGAATTTAATAGTTTAAACAAATCAATCACAGAACATAAGAACTGTAAGCCCTTCATGCATATGCTACAGGAAGAAACAACAAACAGCAGTCAGCATCACTTCCTGTGTCAGGAACACAGAAAGATTTGCCTTCAAAGTCAGATCTTCTTGTGTGGTTGCTTATATTAGGTACTGAACCCATAATAGTTATGCACTAGCTAATTAGAAAGGATGCACTGATGTTTATTTGAATAGATTAGCCTTTTTCTATAAGTGAAATGCAGAAGGGGGAAAAAATCAGTATTTCATAAAGTCCAACTGAGTCTCCATTAATACAAATACTTTTAAGAAACAGCAGCATTATTTGTGAGGGAAAAATGGAATTTTCTTGACCTGTGTGGATAAATCTATTTAATGTCCAAATACTATTGTCATAAAGGCCCTGGTTTAAGCAAACACGATTCAGAAGAAAACACCCCTGTGCATAAAAATAAACTTTAAGATCAATCAAATATTTTAGTTTAAAATTCCCAAAGCCATTAAAAAAAAAAAAAAAAAAAAAAGAGGTTTACTTACCTTTCCTATCTTTACAGTGATGTGTAAAAGGAAATTACAAAATTCACCCAAACGGCCAGCGGCATCACAAGTTAGTTACAGAACCTAACCAAACCACATTCATTCACGCATACTCTCTTTTTCCTCTCCCTTTCGGGCCCTCTTAGCTTAAGCCATTCCGTGACATTATAGACATCAAGGAGTTCTACTAAAAAACAAACAAACAGGGGCACCTGGCTGGCTCAGCTGGAAGAGCCAGTGACTCTTGATCTCAGGATTGTGGGGTTGGGCCCCACGCTGGGTGTAGAGATTACTTAAAACTAAAACCTTTAAAACAAACAAAACAAAAAACCCCAAACCTATCTGAAATTCTTTAAAATAGAGCTGCAACTGTACTTTTTTTTCTGACTTTTAAGCGACTTGGTAGAGGTATGGGTAGCAAAGTACTTAGTGTGGACTGAAGACTCCGAAAAAGACAAGCAGGTTGTTAGGGGCTGCCTTGCGATTCTAACAGGACTCCTCGGTAACTGCTCCTTGATAACTTAGATGTCATTCACTGAAGTGACATTCCTAGCCATCCCAGTGGAACATACTGGCACACTTCCAGAGACTGTAACAAGGAAATAATTTTTAACGGTCACGTGTAAGGGCCTCTTACCTTATAGTCTAATCAGTGAAGGCAGGATGCTTTACACACAAGAATCTACATTCCTAATGTTTATTTCAGTTTTTCAACTTCTTCCTACAAAATTCTCCAAAAGTCAGGAGAATCTAACACTGAAAAGTTCTGCACTGTTACCATCCAGAAAGTCACTAACTTGTTCACAGAAACTTTATTTATTACATGACTATACATCCCAACTCTGGCCATCAGATGTCAGAAACCTTAAGATTAGCTACAGATTACATGTTGGTTTTTTTTATTCTGTAAAATAAAAGAACTGACAAGCAACCAAACTCCAGAGAAAATCAGAAATATGAAAGCAGCTTTAAATGAACCAATACATCAACAACATGTTAACACAAATACATACATACATATATCAACATCGAAGGATACATTTACAGAAATAAATGAAGATTCTCAGTTTTATTTATTGTGAGGTCAAAGATGACAAAACCAAGAAGTCAGGGGTTTAACTTCGTGTCAGCCCCCAGCTCTCACCATTGTGGATATAATGTTCCAGACAACAATAAAGCCACCTTTAAAGCAGCTCTATAACAAAGACAGGGGAGGTCTAGTGTACTTGATATGCGGCTAAAGTTACCCATGCTAAATAACCAAGGCTCGGGATCAGAATAATGGTATTACCTGAACACCTGGGTCCTCATCTTCTTCAGGAGGAGGAGATGGTGGGGGCGTTTTGTCTAAGTCTGAATTTTCAGAACCTTCTGTTTTTCCCTTGTTGACCTTTTTCTTCAAAGCACTTGCTTCTGAATCAGGTTTCTTATTACTAGAATTCAAAGTGGATCACTTAGTGTTCACTTTTTAATGAGGTTTTCCACATGCCCCATGCCTTATATTTCCCACATTAATATCCCGAAAGTATCAATGACAACTGATAAATCGATGCATGTTGGCCGTTTATAGTTAAATGGCACTCTCAATTAAGTTTTTATAGCCAAACCCCATACTGATGACCTTTGGCAAATATCTGACCTAATTAAAAAGAAATTTCATGCAAAAACTCCTAACACCACACGGAGTACATTTCCTCATCTAGACAATGCAAAATCCCTGCCAACACACCAAGCCATAATGAAAAATCAGATTAAGAAGCAGTTTTATTATCAAGTTTTTAAGGTGCAGAATGTTATGGGTTCTTTTTTTTTTTTTTTTTAATTTTAATGTCAAGGGAAACTAGACTATAATGATCATTTCTTTGTGTCTCTTGCAGCTTTAAATACTCCTATTTAAGTCCTTTTTATAACTAACACTACTAGGTGTCCTCTATTATGTCATCCAGCTACATTATTATCCAATGAAGCCTTTTAAAATATAACAAAATATATGGCAATTTCCTGTTCTATATAATTTTACTTAATGCTGTCTTCTTAATTTAACATAAGCTTTATTTTGGTGCTAGGCATTTTTTTTTTTTTGACATAGTCACAATAGCCTCTCTTTCAAAAGCTAGGTCTCTGAAATACAAAAATATAGCAAAGCAACCCCAATAATTAAAGTGCATGTTCCATAGAATGTTTCTGTCAAACGTTAATAGGATTTGAATGTTACATAAGTCAAAAGACATGAATGAACTCTATGAAAAAAAATTTTTTAATTTAAGTTTACCATCACCTTTAGGACATTTATTTGATGTTCTTTTAAAATGTACATTTAGTGCTAACTTCCATTCCAATTTCCAAACCAGCTCCAACATTTCCTAATATTATCATGTTATCCAACGATTAATCTAACCTCGTTAATGATTTACATTTACTATTTCTAGAAAGCCTAAAATTCCAATATATTTGAAAACAAGATGTATTTCAAAAACCTTTAAAAAGTTTATTTATTGAAGTTTATAAATTCCAGAAAAGTATGCTGACAGAAAACAGCATTTTCTTCAGCCTCAGCTACTACAAAAGACGCCAAGACATCTCTATGCTTTTATTTAAATAAAGCACATCATGTAAAACATTTCAAAATTATGTTAGTATAATAAAGTATCCACACATGCCTAAAATGTATTTTTGTCATGAGTAAATAAAATATTTGGTAATCCTAAACTAGTTATTTCTAAATACTCAGCGCCTGTTTTTATTTTGTGAACACTTTAGCATAGTAAATAGCCACATAAGGAAGTAACTTACAAAGAATTCAAGATTATAGTCAACGGCAGTTAGGTTTAAAGAGTTCTTTTTATTTAAATTTTTTTTAAAAAGGTGCTGTCCTAAAAACTTTAAGTCCCCAAAAGATCCACGGAAAGAATAATATTTTTTAAAATTAAAAAAAAAAATCCATACAACAGTTCCTCATCCAACTGTCCTAGTGTTTACGCTACACATGGACAGAAGTCTCCCCTACTATGAGGCTCCATTTCCAGCATTTATTTCCGCTCTAACTGCCACAAATTATACAATACTACAGCTGAACGCTGGGCCCCTTTCCTTTCATCTGCACGCCAAGAGCAATCAGATTACCCTGGTAACCAGCGGTCACATGACCAGCACCTGCTCTTTTGGCTGGATGCCACTGACTAAAGCCATCTGCTTCCCTCAATCAGCTTTCAAACATTCTCAACACCTGCGCTGCAGTGTTTTGTGGTTTCTTTTATCAAATCAGTGCAAAACTGCTTCCAAAACTTTACATATTTCTCAAATTTGTTTAAATCAGAGGTAGGCCTGTCACAGAGTTGAACCACTGCCAGGTAAAGTAAGTCGGCAGCCACTGCTTTTCACGGTGACCTCTCTGCACCAGAGCGAAGTACACAATTTAATTTAGTGGGGTTACTGCACCCTGTGTGAACTATCCTATAGGAGTAAAAAGGCTTACTGTCTTAAAGCCACCAGAGCCCAGGTTTGATGAAATATCAATTTGCTGAAGGAGAGAAGTGCTAATGATTTTCCATCTGCCCTTCCCATGAATGAACTATGTGGAACCTCCAAGGCTGCTAAAAGTCAGACAAGACCTCTCCAAATGCTTAGGGAGGTGAGGGGGGGGGGGGCGGCGGAAAGCCTGTAGCCAAGGGAAGCACTCATCCCAGATCTGATTACTGAAAGATTTCTAAACTCATTAGACCTTGCACTATTAACGTTGCTCAGAGACAGCTAAGCATTTCCATGCTGACATCTTCTCAGGACATCAATATACAAATCAAAAACATGCCAAGAAGTCAGAAAAGCTACAAAATCCTCAGTGTCCACCCAAAGACATAACAATCAAGGACAAGATAAAGTTACTTTAATCACTAAATTGCCTTCATTACTGGTTTGCAGTAATCTCATTTGGATTTTCAACTATGTGTTATATTAAAACCACTCTGTCCCAAAAAAGCCAAAGTCAGGATTTTTCTTTTAACAAATGAGGTATAATATAGGATGGTGGGTTAGAGCACTGATATGGGTCAGACACACCTTAGTTCAAGTTCTGACGCTGTCACTCAGAACCTTATCTGTGTGGGACCCTGGACAAGCCACACCATTTCCCTGAGCCTCCACTCCTCATCTGTAAAATGAGGTAATTCTATCTTCCTCCAAGATTCGTTAGGAGGTTTAAATTAGATAGTGGATGAAGACTTTGGCAACGTCTGACACAAATGGCCAGGATGCACACACATCTAGAAGGCATTCTGGAACGTCTGGGAACCAAACCTCTGGCTTGGTTCAGACCCACTCGGGCCAAATCAACTGCAGACTCGGAGACAGAATCCCCAAGCAACACAAGGAGAAGGAAAGCCCTTTATCCACAGTCCTCAACACAAGTTGGAAGAACAAAGCAGCAGACGGTCTCCAATGCCGCTCCTCTCCATGCCCATGACCAGTGTTCTAGTTCAGGCAGGTATCATCTGACACCTTGCCTGTCACAACTGCCTCCCCACCGCCTCGTCACCCGCAGGACCCACAGGTAGGGGGACCTACCACCAGACTGCCGGGGGAAAGGCACACAGTCTACCTCCAAACCTCTAAGGTTCAAAGCTCACCTTTTATAATGTCAGAGCCAAAACACAGCCATACATTCCTCTCCCAAACTGTAATTTGGAAAGCTGGAAGGCACAAACAGTGCAGCTCTTCCCATTGGGGGTAAGAAAACATTACGAATAAGAAACGTCCCTTAAGCTGACACTACAATGTTGAGAATGAGGCCACTGAGTAGCTTAGCAGAGAGACAGACCCTCAAACAGCTAACAGGACAGCCACTCACGGGAGTAGCCGACACTGGCCTACCAGTGGGGATCACAAGAAAGACCAGGGGTGGGCAGGGAATGCTTTCACCTTCTGGCCCTAAATGGTCTCCATCCTGGAGAAATCATATCTGCTCCCACTCTTCTCCCAAACCTGCTCTGCCTCCCACACTTCTTAGTTCAGGGACATGGCACTGCCACCAAAACAAAAACAAAACCAAACCCACCCTCCGTACATCACCACAGTGACCAGCAAAAATGTAAACCTGATTGCATCATTCTGCTTCAAGTCCAATTCCATATGTAATAACATCGGAGTCTGCATTGGCAATATAAGGCCTTCTGCAATTTTTGCAACTGGCAACCATATTATTTTTCTACTTACCTCACACCCCAAACCCCCCACCCACCCTTTATGCTGCAGACACAAAGAACTACTCCCTAAGGGGTACACCTATCTCTTCCACGTCCACTCCCCTCCCAACTCCATTACTGCTGTGCAAGACTCGACCAGGCCATCTCATTCAGGGAAGCCTTTTCTGGTCAAAACAGACTAGATGACTCCACCTACATGTCATAAGGTGTACCCCATACAAGGGATATTTAAAATACACAGAATATGGTGGTAGTAATGGTGGTTCACTGCAATGAACCAAGACCAAAGCCGTGTGTGTGTGTACACATGAGTGCATGTGTGACTGTCTTTCTCCAAATCTCCCTTACACTCAGAAAGAGGAAGAGTGTGTCCTATTTATCTTTGCTTTCCTAGTGCCTGGTCAGGTATGTTCCTTATCAACTTTAGCAGATCGATTTAACTAAAGAGCGCAAGTAGCAGCAACAACAACAATAACAACAACAACAACACACACACACAGCCCTTATGATATGCCAGGCGCTATTCTAAAGTGCTTTTCTCATTAACTCCTTTCAGAAAACCCCACAGATTCTATCTTTATGATGAAAGAGCTATGAAGCTCAGTAAAATGGGACTAACATGCTACCAAAATAGAGTGAGACTTCACAAGTTTTCAAAACCAGTACATCTATATACTTCCCCTCCCTCTTCACCAAGTTCTTTCATTTCCTCAGACTTATCTCCCATCACTGCTGGTAAGACCGAGATACAGAGCCACCCACTCCTGAAGCCCTTCCAACCCTGGAAGCAGCACATTATTCTGGGGAGGGTGCTAGCAGTTTGAAGGGCACTGTCCCTCCACCAGCTCTATTTTCATTTCACATTTTATCATGAGAGCATGGTCACACTGGTGGACAGCTGGATGAGCTCAGCGTCCATAGCTTAGTGACATTTAAGTCACCACTGCTAGACCAGGCTCTAATGTGCTTTAATTGTCCCCTGTGTGATCAAAGCACAGGCCATCTTCATGAGAACCCAGGAACACAAACTCTGTATTTGGAGAATACATGTTATATGGAGGGAAGTGCTAAGGACATTCCATACCCTGAAGGGTTCATATTCAGCTTCTGACCGTTAAGAGTCTGCAATGAAGGCCTAAGTGGAAGTACCTAAAATGGGGTGGCATGAACTCATTCCACTGAAGACATGGCACAGAGATAACAATTTTTCTTTCTTTTTTTTTTTTTTTTTTGGTGAGAATGAGTACAAGCTTTGAAACAGGCCAAGGGCCAGAACTTACTAGATATCTAGCTAGCTGCCCTGATTTATTGCAAAACAGAATGCAGTTAAACATTGATCAGCATCAGCCTACGGATCTAAGTCCTCAAAAGAAACGCAGTTTAAAAAGAAACCACATGTGATGAGAAAATGGTTAGTAAAGGTCTGGACACTGGGAGGGAGTTCTCGGACAGACACTTCAGATGGGGTAAGTTAGTGAAGATTCTCATCACACTGGGAAAAATCAACCTTGAGGCGTGGGTCATGAAGATTAATCAGATTTGTCTCAGGGACTCAAGCCAAAATGTCATACTATAATCTTTTAGAAGAAGAGTAAAAGGTATTGAAAGATATCCTTATATTTTATATGCTCAAAAGGTTTTTTAATGAAGAATCAAAATTAATGGATGGGAAGTGAGAGAGATGTTCCTGGCATGGGATGTTTGCGGTGCGCTGTAATTCTAAAAGATCCAGGCTGCCAGAATAAAAACTGTAATAAGCTGTTAGAGTCAAGGGCCCAATGGTGGTAGAAAGAAAAGCATCAAGTCTTTCAACTTGAATAGATAATTTTATTTTATTTTTTTACAGATTTTATTTATTCATGAGAGACACAGAAAGAGAGAGAGAGGCAGAGACACAGACAGGGAGAAGCAGGCTCGACGCGGGACTCGATCCTGGGTCTCCAGGATCACGTCCTGGGCTGAAGGCGGCGCTAAACCGCTGAGCCACCCAGGCTGCGCCATGAGTAGAGGATTTTCCTCTAAGTTTATAAACCTCAAAAAAGAAACGCAAAAGAAAAAAGAGACAAAGTACTAAAAGCTTAAAAGTGTCAAACTAAAAATAAAATATGAAATCATCATGTAAACTTAACCCAACAAAACAAAAATAAAATGTTTAAAGAAAGTCCTTAGACTAAAATTTATTTAATGGCTAAATTCGAATATAATAAAATGCAGGTGACAGAATAAACTAATGATGAAAGAGACAAACTGCGCAACACACAATAAACACACAGGACAACTCCTTCCCACGAAGGCAATCAAAGCTTGCCAGGTGAAGGCCTGAGCGTGCTCTGGAGACTGCCCACCCCCTGGGATGCTCCACAGGGCAACCCTGGGCAGATAGCAGCCGGGTGGGAATGGTGGGGTGTGACCAAGACCCTTGACCTGCACACTTATGCCCTCTGGCTCCCAGCAACTCAGCCAGCCTGGTGCCACATGGTTCCCTCCAAGTGGGTACCTTGCCCCCTCAGCCCCTAAACTCTACCCATAAATTCCTCACCCCACTTCTGAAGATGGTTGAGAAAGAGAAAGAGGAAGAGCAGAGAAGAGAAAAAGAGAGAGAAGGGGAGGGAATTCTATTTTATTTCTGAACAACAAACATAAGATTTCACTGACAAATTAATAGGCTTTTTTTTTTTTTTTTTAAGTTCTCTGAATGTCACTGGCTGGAACACCTCTAAGACATTTAATGTAATCTAAATTGTTACCTTAAAATAGCTCTTCGAGCACCAATGTTCTTACTCCTTAAGAACATTAACTATGCTAAATTTTTAGAAAAGATACAGAAACCTAACTTGCCTTCATTTAAAATGAAAGTATATTTCAACTCAACATGCCTTACCTTTACATTTTACAATCGAACTTTCCAAGGATAAAGAAACTGATGGTCAGACAGGCTACATGCTCAGCCCAAGAAGTGGCATTGCTAGGACTAGAGCTAAACCTGTCTGGTTTCAGGGCCCACGTCTGAGTCCTGGAACTGGTCTGAAGGCATCTAACCTCCTCATAGAGATCTCCATAGAGTCCAGTGTGTGCCTGGCCTTTTAGGGTATCCCTCAGGCCTTTGGAACCTTTGCTGGTGAATGTCTTCTGTTACTTGGGACCATCTCTGGGTAGCCTTCCAGTACCACCAGAACCCTATCTTGATGATAGCTACAGAGTTGCCCCTTATTTAAAAATGAATGAGAAGGAAGGAAGGAAGGAAGGAAGGAAGGAAGGAAGGAAGGAAGGAAGGAAGGAAGGAAGGAAGGAAGGAAGGGAGGGAGGGAGGGAGGGAAGGAGAGGAAAGAAAGAAAAGAGAAAAAAGAAAAGAGAAAAGAAAAGAAAAAAGAAAAGAAAAGAAAAGAGTGATAGAAAAGCCTCCTGAAGGAGCCAAATCCATTTTTAATACAATGAATATGTTCTAGATGGGGGGAAAAAGACTCATCATGCAGTCAAGAATTTTCATCGAAAAACTAAAGGTTGCTGAGTTATGGATTGAATTAAGATCTTCCAGTAGCATGGAAAAGAACACTAGTTAGTTAATACATTATCTCATCACAGAAGCTCAACATAAACATTAGCCACTGTGGCTATATGACACTGCCTGGCACTGTTCTGCAACATAAGAACTGAATAAATCAGACATTACAAAACTGATGCAAAAAGCACTCTTTTACTATAGCATATTCTTCCAAGTGCCAAACAGTAGGGCACAGATGTGGTTCCTTGTGCATGTACTGAAAATGCCACTCTTATTTAGCCACAGCGTTCCCATGATCCTGGAAAGGGGATACTGGTCTAAGTCTGGCAGTTAGAACCCCATTCCCTAGATTCATAATGAGCTTCTCTGATCTGCCAGCATGGCCAATACAACAAATGAGACATGCTGCTCATCCACATTTTAATCAGGTGCTACCTATAACTTTCCCTAATTAACATTTTTATTTTTTTAAATGTTTTTAAAATGTGAGACAGAGAAAGCATGGGGTGGGGGGCAGAGGGAAAGGGAGAAGCATGCTCCCCACTGAGCAGGAAGCCCAACTCAGGACTAAATCCCAGGACCCTGAGATTGTGACCTGAGCCAAAGGCAGATGCTTAACCGACTGAGCCACCCAGGCATTGAACCACCCAGACAGAGTGGGAACCCACCCAGAGTTCCCCTCTCCTAGATAACATTTTAAAGCTAGGCCACGCAGACTTCTCTGAGAAGCTAAAGGGAAGGTTGGTGTTTTAGATGGCTAATGATGTTCTCAGGGTGGCTTTGCACAGTACCCAGACTCAAAGGGGCCCTTACCTGGGCAGAAGACACCTAGCAGAAAGATCTTTGTATATCAAATGATAAATTTTGCCTTTGTATAGGTCTTCATACTTTTCAAAAGCATTTTCGTATATGGTTTTTAATAATTATTTAAAAATTAAGCCCATGATTTCTTCTGCTCTTTATCTTCCAATTCTAACATCACAGCCACATGTTCAATGACAACATATGTTCCACCCTAAGATTCCACTTAAGAAAGTCTTCAAGGGGGATCCCTGGGTGGCTCAGCAGTTAAGCGCCTGCCTTCGGCCCAGGGCGTGATCCTGGAGTCGCAGGATCGAGTCCCACGTCGGGCTCTCTGCACGGAGCCTGCTTCTCTCTCTGCCTGTGTCTCTGCCTCTCTCTCTGTGTCTCATGAATAAATAAATAAAATCATTAAATAATAATAATTTAAAAAAAAAGAAAGTCTTCAAGGGAATGTATCTCCAGAAAAATCCCCCTTTAACATTCCACTACCACCCTGAGCTCCTTGCCTCTCAACTTTCATCTGATGGGTGCAATGAGAGCTGGAGGTGGAGTCTATGCCACCCTTTCCCACATCCAACCACAGTGGCAGCCAGCCACCACTTTCAAGTCCACTCCAGCTCCCTGGACAGGCAGAAACAAACTTTTGCAGACCAGTGTGGTCCAGTCCTGCATCTAGCACAGGGCAGGAGTTAGCAAGACCTGCTTTTTAAGGGTCCATGTTGTTGGGCATTCTCTTCCCCCAAGGACTATGAACCAAACCACACGTGGCTAATGGTAGTACAGTCTGTGCTAAAGAGTGGCTGACAGGGGATCCCTGGGTGGCGCAGCGGTTTAGCGCCTGCCTTTGGCCCAGGGCGCGATCCTGGAGACCCGGGATCGAGTCCCACGTCGGGCTCCCGGTGCATGGAGCCTGCTTCTCCCTCTGCCTCTCTCTCTCTCTCTCTCTCTCTCTCTCTCTCTCTGTGTGTGACTATCATAAATTAAAAAAAAAAAAAAAAGAGTGGCTGACAACTACTCCCTCCTTGCTCATTCAGCTGATTTAAAACAAATCAGATAGAGGAAGGATGATAATGTGGTCTATCACTGGCAAGAGAAAGACTGAGACGGCCATCCTAAAGGAAAAAAGGATTTCTAATTAAAAAGACCCAATGGCGAGGTGCCTGAGTCACTCAGTCGGTTAAGGCATCCGACTCTTGACTTCGGCTCAGGTCATGATCTCATGAGTTGTGGGACTGAGCCCCGAGACCAGCTCCGTGGTCAACAGGAGTCTGCTTCAGATTCTCTGGCCCCTGCCCCTCCCTCTGCTCACATGCTTTCTTGCTCTCTCAAATAAATGAATCTTAAAAAAAAAAAAAAAAAAAAAAAGTCCAATGGGCCTCTTTCAAAGAGAAGATAACCTTTGAGACCAGCAGAGAAGAGGGCGTCTACCTGGTCCCATCCCTGACCTGCAGCTTGGATTTAATGAACCACAGACTTGGCAGGGCAGACCAGAGAGCAGAGATGCACAATGCCCACAGGCACCTTCTCTCCCTTGCTCCTCTCCAATACTGAAAGGGCTCAACACTCCACTTTGTGGTCATACATTAAAAAAATCTGTGCCCTCTTCTGCAGAGTGTCCAAAATACTTAATTCAGTATTTCCAATTATCCAATGCTGTGGGCCAAAATTGAATCATGGAACATAAAAGAAAAAAAAAACAGAAGGAAAGCTGTGGGTTTAATTTATTTTATTACCAAATACCTGAGGGAGAGGTATCTGACTCTCCAGGTTTTGTGTACTTATTAAATAAAACTAGTTTAATGGTTTGCTTTTGTGTCTAATCTCTACAGAGAAATTTTACATGTAGAAGAGCACACTGTAAAATATATATTAGGTTACCAAAACTACACCGCTGTTGGGCTTGTTGGCAGAATAAAAATATTCTGTGGGTTAAAATGCTACTTTCTTAGATCAGAATTGAGAAAACAACATCTGAAAAGCAAAATTCCTCAGAATAAAGTTACCACATAAATATTAATGATAATGATAGTGTGGTTTACAAAACAAACAAACAAAAAAAACAAACAAAAAACCCACTTTACATGGTTTTGGTACTTCGTGTTTTTGAAAAATAAGAGCAGTATGTTGACTGTCCATTTTAAAATAAAATAATTCATCACTCTTAATTTAGAAGGTGCATTTTAGTTTCCTGCTAACTTTAAATGTTGGGGGGGGGGGGTGGAAAATAGCAAGGAAGCTGCACCAGAAGCAAATCTCCACGGCTTCATTTAACTGGTGCTTCACTAGTCAAGTCACAATCTTTGGCCAAGTTCCCTTCTTTATGTCCATTCAAAGAATCTTTATATAGCTAAATGGACCACTAAATCCTTCAAGAGTCATTCAAAGGAAGCGCTTCCTCCAAATTCTCTCTCATTTCACAAGGCCCGTGCATACACAACAGAAAACACATTGAAGAGAAGAATGCAAATCCTCCTATTTCAGCTACTTGAATCCTTCCATATGCAAAATGGCATCCCCTCCAGCCCACAAATGTCTTAGCTTTTATTTTCAATATTTACTGCCAATATTTGAAAGCTATAAGGACACCTGGGGAGAGCACTAGGAAAAAGAATGGGTAGAAAAATATATATTTAACATACAAGGTAAAGAGGAAAGAAAGATACATCTCTAATAGAAAAGTGGAATGAGGCCCATTTTTCTCATTTTTAAGATTTTAAATGTCTTTTCCTGAAATGCTCATTTTTTTCTGTTTCCCTACCATTCTATGTAACAGCTTGTGGATGGATTCTTTTAGTTATCCTGGATAGACAAGACAAATATAATCATATTTTGGTTGCCAAAAGGGTCAGTTTGCTGGGCATGACCACAAATTCAATCCACTTTACAGAATGAAGCAGAACGGCAGGTAGTGAGAAGGACATCCTCAAGGCACACAAAATCAGCCCACTGATAACAGCCACCCTTTATAAATGTCCTTTATTACCAAGAGTGTGTGAATGATGCAAAACAAGCTCTCTCCCTGCCACAGACATAATGCAGAGCAAGCCAGACCACCAGTGGGTCACTTCCATCACCACTGGCACAGAGGGCAGCACATTTCTTTGTAGAACGTCACCAATTAATGATACAGCATACAGGGCTGAACAGGAAAGATGTGTGAGTAGTTCTACACTAAATTTTTCATTTTACTTCTGTTTATTCCCTTCTATTTCAACCCTCTGTAGGAAAATTATTTTCTGTATAAACAAATTCATCAAGTTAACTTATTCAAGAATGGAAATAACTGGTATCACATAACATTTTGCAAAACAAAATTGCCACTGCTGTATTCCAGTGCTTAAAAGCAAACTGCTATGGCAATTCAACCCCAGTGCTAACATAACCCAAACCCCCTATTACCTTCATCACTGCATATTCAATTTACATAATTATTCTGCTATGCTATTCAGAATTTACATGTAGTTGTATGCATTCCACTTATCTGTGCTTCAGGGATGCTATTTCCTTCCTAGACTTAGCAGAACACAAGACCACAACTTGACGTACTCCATTCATCTGGCCAATAGAAACTGGCTCAACAAAAAAGTGGGTTGGTTGGTTTGTTAATCTACTGAAAATCTTTGTTCAATTACCATATTCTTGGACAGCCGGCCCCATCTGACCAACGATGACAGGAAAGCCACCCAGGAATGTTCTCACACACTCTGTTATAAACCAGCAATGGCCTGACGAGTGGTCAAGGCACCGGGGCCGAATATCCCCAGGCCCCCTCAGCATGGCCTGAGTCTTGGCCACGTTATACCAGCCCCCATTCTGCATGCACATCTCCACACTCAACAGAAATGTTCTACTCAATTATTTTTATACCACTTGGGGAAAAACAGCTATCACTTATAGGAGGCATTCACTGAGACTGTTCGTCTAAAGCAACACAGAGGAGGAGAGATGTACCAAACACTCTTCTTGGGAGAAAATAATCACATGCCCTTTCTCCTACCAAGAACATGTGACTAATGCAGAGCCATTACTCAGATTCAGCAATGCCAAAAATTTACTCTGCAGAGACAATTCAAATCTCAGGATGAGCAGCTGGGAGCATGCAGATGAGACCTACACTGGAGCTTTCTCTGGTGGGTAAAGATAGGGCCTCTCTCTGTACCAAGGCAGCACAGGTGCCCAGAACAAGTTCCTAACACTTGCTTACAGTTGTTGGGAAAATTTTAACAAGTTTCACTGTTAAATACAGCATTCATTTTAAATATCTGCCCTAACATATCCCACAAGAGACAAGGATAGGCTAAAGTATGTTTTTTAAAAGACAAGACTAGGTCAGTGTAGACTCAGGACTTGAACATAATATACTTGGAAATTTATGACAAGACCCAAGACACAGTGCAGGTTTTTTCTTCTTTTTTTTTTTAATCAACGTTTATCATTAGGTGCCAGATTAAAAAAATTAAAGATAACAAACCTAAAGGCAGATAGACTGTGAGGCTAAAGCTAGTCTTGGTGATATATTTTCTGAGTTCTAGGAAGGTTCTTTACAACACAGACTCTTAGGGATGCCTGGGTGGCTCCGCAGTTGAGTGCCAGCCTTCGGCACAAGGCGTGATCCTGGAGTCCCGGGATTGAGTCCCACATCAGGCTCCCTGCATGCAGCCTGCTTTACTTCACTCTCTGCCTATGTCTCTGCTTCTCCCATTAATAAATAAATAAAATTTAAAAAAACAACAACCCACACAGACTCTTACATTTCAAGTTTTAAAATAATAATAATAATAATAATAATAATAATAATAATAATAATAAAACATTCTTTTACAATTTTGCTGCAATTTCTCCTTGAAAAAAATAAGCACATTTCTACCTAATCAAAACCACAATACTTAGCTTTTAGGGAATTATAGTTCTAAAAAACCCTTGATAAGTCAGACTGAAATTCTAACCACATCTTTCTTGCTCACAACCTAACACTTAACGCTGTACCTACAAAGAATAAGTATTTAATGAAATATTTAAGTAAATGAAAACAAAATTCATAATGGGTTGTGGGTTTAGAAGGGTGTTCATAGGGGAAAAAATAAAGGTTTTCAATTAAGAAACCACATACTGAGGCATCAAAGAATGTTCCTAAGTAAATGCAAGTATTAAGTTATCTATAAGATTGAGTCATTGAATAGAATTCAGTTATTTCGGCACCATAAAAAGTACCGGTGACAAAAATTTTTAAATGACTATCATATAAACTTTCAAAACTCTATAAAATAGCCTATTTGGGGTTATATAGATATTTTTAGCAGAAGTTGAAAATCCGACTTCACTCTTCCTTTGCAGGGACATCTCTGTATTCACAGAAATCATCTCTTCTCTGTATCTGCACATACACACACAGGAAAGACTACAAGACAAAGGTTTACTACAGGCCAGCGAGCTCAAAAAGTTCAGGTCAAGCATGTCTGTCACAGAACTGAGGATGCATGTGTACACACACGTGTGTGTGTGTATATGTATGCACATGGGGGTAGGAGGTGGAGTGTGTTTTCTAATGAAGTTTGCAAACAGGTTCAGATTAACCAAGTCTGACCATACATCCATCTGGAAACTATATTTTCTAACATGAGCCATATTCTGAAAAATAGATTCAGATGTTTGGAATTGGTTCAGAACAGTTGTAAGAAATGTTCAGTACAAATGAAAAAAATTAGTCTTCAATGTCTTCTCCTCTCAGCTTTTCTTACTGAGTAAATATGCCTTCTGGGGGGTCAGAGTTGGTGGGGGAAGTACAGAGGGAAGTATGGAGTGGAGGAGGGTATTTCCTAGAAGCTAAAGCGCATGCTAATCTTGCATGCATATCTAATGGATAACTGCTATTTGATTTCTCCCACGTTGCCCACTAGCATTTCAACCCTGCCCCTGGAAGGCTTACTCCGCCAAGTGGAGAGAATTAATTCTCCTCTTTCAACTTCTGGGAAACAGGGCTGAAACGCTTAGTGAAATATAGTGACCTATCTTGCTTCTGTAATCCTTCTTTCCCTGTTTTGCATTGTCCTTGAAAATGAGGTTGCTGGTCTAGGCTTACAAATAATTAAGCTGGTAATTTGGTTCTGTTTGCTCAGTGACGAATTTTCACAAAAATACACGCAAATGATTTTAAACAAAGACTTTTTACCCAATGAAGTCTAAAATGTACCATCCAAACAAACAGTTTATAGTAATTGATTCCTAAACTTCAGAATGTACAAACAAAACTCTTAACTTTTTAGTTTGGGTATCAGAGAAAGGAACCCAATGGCAAAAATCAAAGTGCAGCCCCTCTGCCCCACCCCCACCCCCTTTCAAGGGCTGTGACTGAGGTGCTCATTTCTACACTGTTTGGAGGGGGGTGATTTCTGCCCACAGCCTACCTTGACTTTTTGCTGGATTTGGGTTTTGGCGTGGCAGTTTTTGCTTTCTTTTCCTTTGGCTCTTTGGGAATCTTAGGGGCTTTCGGGGTCTTGGGTTCCTTGGGCTCTTTTTTCTCCTTGGGTTCTTTCGGTTCCTTCGGATCTTTTTTTACCTTCGGCCTTTTCTTTTTCTTTTTCTCTTCTTGGGACCCATCTAGTGAGTTCCTATTTAGTTCTTGGTTATCAACCCCACCAGGGAAGTCATCTTTACCAAAACTTTTACTGGGATCCTCTGCAACAATGTGGTTGTTTTTCTTTTTCTTCTTCTTCTGCTGTGGCTGCTGTTCTACGGACGGCAGGTAATCATCACTCTTCACTAGCTGAGCGTTCGGTCCGCTAACCTGAGTCATATCCGGCACTGGTTTCTCCAGAAAGGGCTCCGATGGAGAATGCTAAGAGACACAAATAGGAATTGAAATTAGTTTATCATTCTTCAGATCGATGAAAGGAACTGAAAGTTAGTAGTTGATGCTTCTGAAACTTTATACTCAAAGTAGCAAATATTTTACCAACTATATACTTTAAAATCTACCTTTTTCTCTCATCTAAAAAACAAGAAAGCTTTTACGTAAATAGTTAAACAACAACAACATCAACAAAAAAGCAATACAGTAAAAATTTTAGTTCAGGAAGAAAAATAATTCTCATTTAGCTGTCCATTTCTTAGCAGCCCCCTCCATGTGTGGGTCTTGGTGAATGACAAACAGTGGAAGAAGCTAAGCCCAAAGAACGAATTTAAATGGAATTCTTTTATTAAAGATATATAATTAAGCCGCTTTTAACAAGAACAGGTATACAGAGCACTGTACGATTCAGGTACTGTGAAAGTTTGAAATCCAAGTATCATACACAAATCTTCCATGGTACAGGCCATTTCTGATTTAAATGACATGAAAATACCAAATTAAAAATACATATCCAAATTTAGTGACTTCAGATTCATTAAATTTCTTGTACTAATATGAAATGCAGAGGGTGTTTTTCTTAAGTTACTAAAGCTTTACATTTTCACATTTCACTGAGGAACAGAAAATCCAAGTAGTTGAGCTGGTAAGCCTTGCAGGATATTTTTGATATTCACAAGGAATGTATCCAGAGACGGGCTTAAATACAGTAGAGAATACCAACAATCAGGATGGGGTGCTGAGTGGTCAGCTGAGATCAGAGACAGCTCAAACCAGCACAGGGGTAGAGTATCATCTCTACTGTAAATTCGGATATCTAATGAACCTTCGTATTTCAACGAAATACTTTAAAATGTTGTATCTGCAAATGTTACTCAGGTTTTTTTTTTTTCCTTTTTCATCTGTTTCTCCAGATACTTAAGAGTAAGTATAACAGAAACAGCAACAATAATGGCAGCTAGTGTTTGCTGAACAATCTCACTATGTGCCAGGCATGTGCTAAGCACTTTACACTCCTGACACCAGCCCCAATTAGGAACTGAGTATGGACGCTGATGCTCTAGTGCTGAGCCCAAGAAGTTACAGGCCCACCCTTCTGACCACATCACCTCCAAAAAGGAGGAGGCAAGAGAGCCCAGGTCCAGGTCTGCAGAAGACTCGAGAGTAACCCAGAAGCTACAGCTTACCATAAACAGGGTACTTTAAATTAGATTCCAGTATAGTACTGAGCATCTATTTCATGCCATGTACTGAGCTGAGTGCTTTCAGGAGTCAGTTCACCTGACTCTCACAACAAAAATGTGGCAATCTGCCCCCATCTTACAGAAAGGAAGTAAAGTTTGAGGAGGCAATGTGTTCTCTCAAGGTCACACAACAAGAGACAGAGCTGTGATTTGAATTTAGGTTTTCTAAAACAGTGTTCTTTGGACTCTCTGCTTCTCCTGAAATCTTACATATGGGCATCCTTCTGGGAAAGGCTCCATGGGTTTCATTTGATTTCCAAAGTATTCAGTGACAGACCCCCAAATTTTAAGATATCACTTCCTGAAAAAGCTTACCAGGGTCACTAAAGAAACCCACATAGATGCCTGGGTGGCTCAGTCAGTTAAACTGTCTGCTTTCAGCTCAGGTCATGGTCCCAGGGTCCTGGGATCAAGTCCAGCATCAGGCTCCCTGCTCATCAGGAAGTCTGCCTCTCCCTCTGCCCCTCCCCCAGCTCACGTTCAAACCTGCTTTGTCTCAAAAATAAATACATAAAATCTTAATAAAAACATAATAAAGAACCCCACATTCTCCATCTGCACTAGTATATGAGACAGAGCCCATAATTATGAGATAAGAGACACAAATTCTAGTCTGGGCCCTGCCATTAGCTTTATTACCAGTGGAAAATCATTTCACTCATCCAGCATTCATTTTCTTCATCTACAAAGTGAAAGGTTTGGGTTAGATGATTTCCAAAGTCTCTTTCCAAATCCAATGGTATTGGAAAATCTTAAAATACATATTGCTCTTTCCTAGTCACAGCTGAAAGAAGATGAACCTGAAAAAGAGTAAAGCTATACAGAAAGAGAAAGAAGCAGGGGCAGAAGTCTGAGGAAGAGCACAGGGGTGGGAGTCCACATGAGCAGCTTTCCACACAGGAAGAGCACAGCTAGCCAAACACTGAAAAAGTTACCATGTGCCCCACACTTCTCCCTTACACACACTCTCAATACGCCAACTAAGGTGCTGTCCATGTTACCATCACCTGAGAATTCAGAGTGTCTGGTTTAATTGTGTGATTAAACTTCAGTTGCTTAAGTTGTTACATATTATTTTCAAATGTTAAATAAAAAGGAAAAAGCTATATTTTTAAAAAAAGAGATTTAGAGATCAAACTTTTTTGGGACAAACTATTTTTCAGGAAAGGGAAGAAAAAGTATTTCCTGGAAAGGGAAGGAAAGAGAAAAATCTACCAGTAAACAAAGCTTAAAGCTTAGAATGGTGAATTAATCCCAGGTATATGTACCTTGCTTTAATCTGCATGGCATTAACCCCAGTAACAGAGTGATAGCTTCTAATGAGAAATACCTGGAACACATTTATGGACTAGAAAAAGCACAGAACATCTAATACAAAAAGAGTGAAAATTTATCTACACATTTTAGCATACAAATGATTTTAGATGCTCCTTTCAGTAATAAATGAAGCCATAAATTAGTATCCCTTAAAACATTTAATCTTCCATAAGAAGGAAAAAAACATAAAGATTAAATACAAAAAAAAGGGATTAATCCTGTTTGATATGCAGCAGAATTATGTTTTGGTACTATATGAGATAGGGTGAAAAAGGTGCTCAGAAATATTATAGTGTTTACCAGACCCACATCTCCTTAAATCTTTTAGAGAAAAGCTGTTTTTGTAAACATTTAACAAAGAACAGATGGCTTGCCTTAATCATGTGGGGGAAAAAACCTGGAGCTCACAGTAATACCCTGACAAAGTCTCCCAGGCCCAGCCATGCACCCCCCACCCCTGCCCCATGCATGGTACAGTCTTCCCTAATGCTATTTAATTTTACAGCGGACATTTTCCCATCAATTCCCACTGCCTGACAGGTAATCAATGCCATTAACATCTGATATTACCATATAGGGCATTGCTAAAACCTCTCATTTATTAGAGCAAACGTGGAGAATGTTAGATACCAAAGATATCTTTAAATACACACTATGGGACAGACTTTCCACATGTTTTCTATCATAATTGGAATAGTAAGGACTATGCCGTGGACTTTTGGAACTAAAATAGAATGACTGATACTTAAAGTGTAAATAAAAATGATTCAAAGCGTGTTTGTGTCTTGTCCAAAAAATTACCATAAATTAAAGATAATCACTTTTATCCTTAACTCCATTGTTCAAAATGTATAAACTACACAAACACACAAACAAGTCACCATATGTAAAACAGCAGAACAGATAGGACGCAAAGTTAACCAAAGGAGAGCTGAGATGAAGGAAGGGAGGGCAATCCTTCTCTTACCTTTAAAGCAAATGAAACCTAAAATTCTCAGGAGCTTTCCCAAGGAAAGGAAAAAGTAGATAAGAAGAAACTTTTCATTTACCTCAGGTATGCTTTTCATCTAACATTCACCAGCTTTATCTGGCTTAAAAGCTACCTTATTTACTCATGTTTTGCCTTAATTATATTCCTAAAGCCTCAACCTGTTAGCACTGTCAAGGAACAGGAGTGAGCTGCGTGATATTAACACTGTGCAGCATTTCCAACACAAATCATATCTGCAAACTAACAACATTCTGTAATGTAGGGCACCTACAGACGGATGAAGGTTTTATTCACTGAATGATACAAACAAGCCTAAAATCAAAATGCTACTTTAGAATATAGAAAAGATACTTCCAACTGGGCAAGAGCAAGAGGACACTTTTGGGAGACACATCCTTTACCCGCAAGTTAAAGCTAAAGGGAGGTTCTTGTGCTTTTAGAGAAATGGAGATTCTGGTGGAGAAGCTGCAGGCCACGTAAGGCTGAAGGAACAACAAATTCAAGCCTAAAACACACTAAACTATGATTCCAATGATTTGTAAAAATACAAATAGTAAGTCCTTAAGATTGCAAAGTACTGGGCAGCCCTGGTGGCCCAGCGGTTTAGCGCTGCTTTTGGCCCAGGGTGTGATCCTGGAAACCCAGGATCAAGTCTCACGTCGGGCTCCCTGCATGGAACCTGCTTCTCCCTCTGCCTGTGTCTCTGCCTCTCTCTCTCTCTCTCTCTCTTTGTGTCTCTCATGAATAAATAAAAAATCTTTAAAAAAAAATTGCAAAGTACTATTTGTTTCCTTTTTTTTTTTTTTTTTTAATGGCTTTGGAAACACCTCATATCGATGCTCTTCACTTTCATTTTTCCAGTATTCCCTGGGTTCTTGATCCCTTGGCATTCTTTTAAAAAGTAATTCCAATATGAAAACTGAAGCTCAATCTTCAGCCAAAACAGCGTTACAGGGTTCAAAAGTATGTTTAGTAAAGGCTCCATAAGTCCTGTCCAGTTGAGACTCTAATATCCTTTTCTTGCCAGTGACACTAGTAAAAAGAAGATGCACTCAATATATGATGCCCAATTAATTTATTTATTCAACAAATATTTGGAGATGTAACAGTAAACAAGCCAGCCACAGTACTGGCAGGGGGAAAGCAGAGCACTTGACCTAGGCTGACACTAGGGAGGCTTCCTGAAGAAAGTCACCCAGGTGCTGGGCAGAGGTTACTTCCTCTATAGACCCAGCCTGAACAATGAGTCATACCTGAGATCAGGTAACTGAAAACATAAAAATGTATGACAAGCAATCTTGTGAAGCCCTGTTAATGGAGGAGCAGATCCAAGAGGAGCGGATACTAGTTCTAATGGTCAAGCAATATACTTTTCAACTATGACTATTTGTTTTTGTTTTTTAATTTTTTATTTATGATAGTCACAGAGAGAGACAGAGAGAGAGAGAGAGAGAGAGGCAGAGACATAGGCAGAGGGAGAAGCAGGCTCCATGCCCCAGGAGCCCGACATGGGATTCGATCCCGGGTCTCCAGGATCGCACCCTGGGCCAAAGGCAGGCACTAAACCACTGCGCCACCCAGGGATCCCAACTATGACTATTTGATATAAAATAAAGTATGGAGCACCTGGGTGGCTCAGTTGGTTACGCATCTGCCTTTGGCTCAGGTCATGATCTTGGGGTCCTAGGATTGAGACCCGCATCAGGCTCTCTGCTCGGCAAGGAGTCTGCTTCTCCCTCTATGTGCCCTCTCTCTCCTGCTCTCACTCTCTCTCAATAAATAAAATCTTTTAAAAAATAGAAAATAAGTATAAAAATATTCTTAAGAAGACAAAGGTTGGACTCTTTTTTTGTTTGACTAAATTTGTTATTACAATCAGGGCTCCAAATTCAAGCCATAATTTTATATGCCAGTTAGTTTTACTCAGCTCATTCTTAATTTCCAGGAATGATGACTTATTGAATGAGTACATTTATGAACAAAATCACCCAAATGAATAATTATTAAGCTTGTTAGTCACAGGAATTGAGAAGGCAAAATGTATAAAACAATAGTTCTTAAGTTTTGGGTATTAAAAAGTGTTACATGTAAAGATGACGCAGGTCACATGAGTTTAGAGAATTCTGGGCTAACCAAATAAATCGTTTTCTTTAACTACAAAACCCCAAGGCCTTACTACATTCTGAGTAGGGGATAATGTACAGTGTGTCCTAAAAGTATTTAATCCCTGCATCCCTTTTTTTCTGGGAATATCTTGGATGAAAACGTTCTTTAAGATATGCTTTGGATTATACTGATCTAGCTGAAGCAGGGCAAATTCATCTGCTCCTCTGGGTGGGGAAAGTATGTGTGTGCATGTGGCTGTCTGTGTTTCAAAGAGCGGTTATCAAATGTTTCATAATACAGCATGTGACTCTCTGAACAAACCTAATTTTATATAAAATGTGCTCAAATGGCTCACTGAATTGGCAGTTTCTTTTATGTTCAATTTAAGTCACTGGAAGGAATAAAATAGGAATATTGGTATAATCATATAAGGATGACTTGTATAATTTTTGTTTTATACAGTCAAGATAATTACCAAGTTAAATATAATGAATGTTGAAATATTATAATGCAATAAGTTATCTTTATGAGTGCCTCAGAACCATTAAATTTTAGAACTAAAAATTTTAATTACTGCTAAAATATCTCATTTAAAATCATCTGAAGCCATTTCCAAAACTTTGGTCTTCTGCTTGTGTTTTTAATCTGTCCTTAGAATAAATGTGCCATACAAACAAAATCTTAAATAGCTACAAATTAACATGAACCACTTTAATGGCATCTAAATTATAAACACATTTTGAATTTAAGTAGAGCCCAAAATAATGAAAATAATGAGCCAAGCAATCATGTTGCATTTAATATTAAATAGTTTACATTAGATATTGAATACTGCCCATCTTCTATGTATTTAGGAGTAAACAATACCACAGGAACTGTCAAACCGCAATTTTAATGTGTAAAGCACTATGTTGTGGTATTTCCACAGTCACTTTAATGAGGGTAACACAGCAGTGAAATTCCACCGATGCTAAACCCTTTCCAAGTATCTGAGAGACCCTCAGTGCAGCAGACTCCCTCCCAGAGGAGAATAGGGCATCTGTCCACCATACCTCACTCTTTGCCACCCCATCACTGCCCTTCTGGCCATCTCCCCTTCCTTGACTCTGTTCTGAGCAGGCTGTCACACTGGGCTGGGAGCTACTGCAGACGCACGAGGTGGCTGCCGGAGGGTTACAGGTGTGCAGGCCGGAACAGTGCTGGGTACCTGCAAGGCTGCCTCCACCTGCCCGACTCAAGGTGGTGGGGAAGAGCATCAGGGAAGAGCCCCGTAGTTCAGGGAGAGACAGCAAAACGGACAGGAAGTCCTGAAGCCGTCCCAGGACACCATACTGAATGATGATTTTAAACCAGGTATTATACAGTTACATGTACATTTTACAACCCTCTTCTCCTTCACTGCCTATAATAACCACAGGAAGTTGCCAAGGTGGGTGGTATTCTTCCTCTTTTATAACTGAGGAAACTGAGGCTTTCAGATGAACTTACCCAAAGTGACAGAGCTGGAAAGGGCCAACCCTGAATCATCACCCTGATGTGACAGCTACAAGCCAGAGAGTGAATGTGATCGGGCTCGCCTGCAGGGTGATGAGGGCTTCTCCAAGCCCAGGAAGCTGCTTGCTGCCTTCCTCCAAAACCATAAAGGCCTTAGTTTTAAGATCCTAACCCTAATCAACAGGTTAAAATGGACTTAATTTAATATAAATTTGGGATTTTTGCCTTCAAGGGATCAGAGGAGAACTCTAGTTTAATTCTAAACTAAAACTACAAAAACCACTAGCTCTTCTCCCAAAGATAAAAATGTGGATAAGAACTGGCGTTTACATTCCTGTTTATGAACATGATCCTGTTTGAATATCAGAATCACCCTGTTTGATAGAAGTTGAATTCAATTCAACCAATCTGCTTTGTCCCAGGGAGTCAGCAGTCTGCCAGAACTAGAAGAAAATAAGCCCACTTTCTGCCCTGCCCTGAAAACTCTCCCAAAACCAAATTTTTAAAAATTTTTATTTATTTATGATAGTCACAGAGAGAGAGAGAGAGAGAGAGAGAGAGGCAGAGACACAGGCAGAGGGAGAAGCAGGCCCCATGCACCGGGAGCCCAACATGGGATTCGATCCCGGGTCTCCAGGATCGCACCCTGGGCCAAAGACAGGCGCTAAACCGCTGCGCCACCCAGGGATCCCCCAAAACCAATTAAAAAGAAGAGCCTCTATGCATTTTTTAAATTCCATCTACTATATTTCAAGAAATCTAACAGTTCTTTTCCCCAGTTTGGTAACACATCATTCTACTTCTTAGGAAAAGCACCAGATGAAGTAGTAGGCTTGCATGTAAAGACCATATATTTGAAATAACGTGTTTATACACAGGCGCATACACGCACACACACACACACCCCTAGGGCATAGAGTTGAACTGATGTAAACTGAACATACTTTTGATGTACCTCCATTGCTTCATAAATGCTTGGAAAAATTAGCATTAATTGTTTATACAAGACTTGAATTATGTTTTTACATGTGTTAGCCTTCCAAAAAGTATATACAGGTAATCAGACTGCATTCCTGATCATGAGAATCTCCTCTCAAGTATTTCTGATAGAAGAGAAATGGAGAGGGGCCAACAGAACCTATCGCTCCTGTGGAGAGGGGAGAAACAGAAACCACCACAAATGTAACACAATTCAAACCCTAGCACAGTACTGGTGAATAACTCTGTAGGTCTTTTGGGCTACAGGCACAAGGGCAGCCCCCTCTGGGAAGCAGGCCTGTCCACCCTTGAAGACTACATCCATTCTCCTCCCGTAGAAAACCCCTGAGAAAAAAACAGGGTCTGCAATGTGGGCATCATGGTACACCTGAGGTGCAACAAGCAAACTGAAATATGAACCCATTAGCAGAGTCTGAGATACAGTCATACTTCCAGCCTCTTGTTCTGAATTTCTTAGTTCCTTCCAGCAGTAAATCCTTAAGTGTTATCTTCTATCAGACATTGCTTTCTAGAAGTAAAAAGTAGAAACGATAACGAATGTGCTCAGGGGCCTTAACAAAGTCCATTTGTTGTTTCTCCTTTCCCTCTTTTTTTCTCTTACTTTTTCACATTTTTTTTTCCTTAGTAGGCTCTACTCAATAAATATCAATGAATGAGAATCTATGGAACAAATTCCCAGTTCACGGGCATTTGCCTTCCGTATTTCAAGTTAGCTCTTAGGTCCAAACTGTTCTCAAAGAGGTATCTGGAGGCTTGAATTTGGCAGCAGACCTCTAGACCTGAAGCGACCCAATTTACCAGGGATCAAAAAGCAAAACACCAAACAGTGCTTCCAGGGTGGTCAACTGTTCTGCAGAAATAAATCCTTTCAAAGACACTTAAGGATGAAGATCAAACTTACATCCTAAAAATAGTCCATTTCAAAATTTTTTTTACCGTACACTTACACTGTATTTTGCTATCACTGGTATTCCCAACAGCAAGTTTGATCCTTAAACTGGAAAAGTGAAACGTATGCAGTTTGGCTCTGGAAAAGCAACTGACACCAAGTTTGCATTTAGGTTTCAACTACTCTATAAATATTAATATTAAATGTAACTTACTACGCTATTCTTATGAATTTAAAGAGTCAAACTTCAGTAGACTGATAGGAAAGTGTCTTTATCTAACACTGGCCAATCCCAAGGGTTTGTGTAGAAATGCAAATAGAACAAAATTTATAAGGAGCTCAGTGATAAAGCTAATTTACACAGTCTAGGCAGGCAAGTTCTCCATAACTCAGAGACTGTGAGTCTAGCAAATTTAGTTGGCAATAAATGCTTAATGATAAACTACTTTGGTCCTATAAAAATTCCTTTGCTTCTTATAGGAGACAGAACCCTAAGATAGCCATAGGATCTCCACCTCCTGACTGTAGAGGGGACCTGTGTCTTCCAGGCAAGAGAAGGAGGCAAAAGTCATAGGACTTGGTAGGTTTGATTAAGGTCCCAAATCAGTTGGTTTTAAGTTACTCAAAGGGCAGATTTTCTTGGATAAGCCTGGCTTAATTAAGGAGGTTTGTAAGGAGGATGCGGACTTTCCCTGAGGGTCAGGTACACTCTGTCACTGAGACCAAGGAAGCAAGTGACCAGAGTGAGGGAACCACAGTGGGGAACCCACCATGGTAAGAAACTGCCAGCAGCCTCTAGGAGTGGAGGGCAGCCCCAGATGATGGCCAGCAAGAACTGAAGCCCCTCATCATACAGCCACAGGAAATGAAATCTGTCAACCACCAGAACGGACTTGGAAATAGATTCTTCCCCAGTCAAGACTCCAGATGAGAATGCAGTCCTTGCATCTGACTGTAGCCTTGCTGTAACCCTGAGCAGGAGAACCAGTGAGGCCATGCTCAAACCCTGACTCACAGAAACTAGGAGACAAGAAAGGGGTATTGTCTTACCCATGAAATTTGTGGTAATTCATTACACAGCAGTAAACAACAAATGATTCCTCTTCTCATGCAAGACATTGACCCTTCCACACAAAGACAGAGAGCACCCCAGTATATCTTTTTACTGTTGTGATGCTGATGCTAAGACTGAGAACATCTGTGCCAAACACTTTTCTGTGCTCACAACCTCCTTAGGAAATTACTCCCATTTTATACATAGGAAAAACCAAGGCACACAGAGAGATAAATAAATTTGCCAAAGGTCACAAAAAGCTGGTTCAAAGAGGAATCAGGGTCAAACCCAGGCAACCTTTCAGCAGAGCCTACATCTCAGCCATCACAGCTGCTGCCTAATCCCTGCGGCTCCCACACTTCTGCTGAAGTCTTTCCAAGAAGCAGTTAGATGTAACAGCAGGGAGAGCTGGGAATAAGGTGACAAGGAATTTTGGGGGGGGACGACCCATTCAGAAGGGATGAGCCCAGAGGACACAGACAATGTGGCTGCTATAAGCCAACTGGAGCCCAACACTCTTCCACAGTCAACTGCCACAGAGAGCATCACAGGGAAAGGATTTTTATAAGAAAATCACTCCATTTTCAAGTAAAAAAAAATGTAAGAAACTGCACTATAAACAATATTAAAGGTTCCTGATATCTTAAAAGAAACTTTATTGTACATTAGAAACAGTCTGTTTAACACTTACAGGGGATGGTGTCCCTATGACTCCTTCCAGCTGGAATTACACATGAAACAGAAGATACCAAAGCAATTAAGTATTTTATAAACACTGCTGAGGGGTCAAAAAGAGGGAGGTTCATTCACTGACTAATAACGCAGTAATAAACAAACAGCAATGTTATGCAACTGAGAAAATTATTATAATTGAATCTACACAGCTGGGCAAGAATAGAAGCCTGCTTATGTATATTAGCTCACAAATCCTTTGTGTGGGTAGGTTTTAGTTTTAGAACTGTTTTAGACTTGAGTCCCTTTTATGAAGTCAGATTTTTTTTTCCTTATCTGAATACAATTCCTCAACTACGACTGCAGAACAGAAAATAACTTAATGAACTGCCCCACCAATTTTTGCTATTCTATTTATACTACAAGAGAAATAAGCATGTACACAGTGATTGGAAACTTAAACTTTTTTGAGATGTACTCCCTTTAGAGGAGTACATTTTACCTTGTTTGTGCACAGCAATATGAATAATGAATGACTGTGACTCCCTAGCATATGGGAGGGAAAAGCCCAGAACAAAGTAGCTTTTCACATTTTAACATTTAGCTCCTGCTGTGTTCTTGGAGTTTCCTTTACACCTTGATATCTTCCCCTTTGCAGAAGATGGGCAGAGAAATACTGCCAATTACCGTAGTTAAGTTTACACAGATGTGTCACAGAAAGTGACTCCTATATTTCCCTTGAATTGCTGAAGTCACAAGCATTTGAATGAGAGAAACACTATTATTCTCTTGGGTTCAGGACTAAGCTTGCTAAAAGTCCACCATCCTTCCATCAATTAAGTGTAGTTAAAATGCAAACCAAAACAAAGTTTCTTTTGGGAAAATATTCTAGCTAGATATTATCCTTATTACTACATGGAATTTTTTCTTGATTAAATGACTAAATCTGAACAAATCAGTGATCTATGTCAAGTTCCCGTCTGCATAAAAACCTAACTAACTTCAAACACAAATGGATGATTAGCTAACCATCAGGGCAGAGGTACAAATGTATCTTCAACAGGCACACATTTTACATCAATGATATCTATTTTTATGAGATAAAAGTACTAAAGCTTTAATGGTGGCAATTAAAACAGCCAAGAGTTTGAGTAGCTCGATGGCTGAGTCACAGACCTTTTACCTATAATGGGATCCATTATATCCCTGAACTCAGTTTGAGGGAGTAAAAGAGGAACAAATTTTTAAATATGGTTATAAAACAGCAGTACCCTCTGAACTAAGCTGTTTTAGTTTAAACCACTGTGTGATTTACTCTGTGTCTTAATGTCAACAACCATTCAGCAGCCTTCTTTACAGTTTTTAGATACTTGTATCTATTTGAAAGTATTTGAGCAATTTGAAAATGCTACAATGAGGCTATTATATAATAATTTATACTTCGGTAATTTGCTTCCATTTTAACTTATTTATATGAAAAAGTCCATCTGCTTTGAAAATGCATAACTTGAGATGACTTCTGACAAAATCCTCATCTGTGCCTAAGATATAAGTTTTTATATTTTGATATTCTCTTTTAAAGTACAATTTTGGGGGAACAGATAATTATTCCCAATAAAGATGGTATATGTTTCAGTGATAAAGAACATCAGCAAACAAAGGGGTGGGGATTTTTCATGAGAGTTTAACATTAGGATACATTATACTATTAGGATAATAAGCTCCATAGTTGCAAAACAGAATAATCATCTAACGTCTAGTCAGTCCAACACTAACCACTTCTCCAATTCAAGAACGTAAAGATGTTCTCATTCGCTTCTATTATAGCAAATTCAGAAATGTAAACAGAAATTATCTTGGGAACAATCTCACAAGTTTTTGTATCTGTTACCATCATCATCTCCAGGGACAGCTGGCAAACAGGAAACGGATGCAGAATGATTTGCCTCGACCAGGAAAGACCAAACTAACAGGAATGGCAGGGCAGGCAGAGGCCAAGGTCCTCAGGGTTACATGGGTCTGCAGCCCCCACTGAGTACACCAGCATTACATAAAGAGTGCCAGACGCGGCCTTGGGTATATTCCTTTCTGTTCTGGCAGCTCTTTTTAGACAAGTTGTTAGAAGGAAGAACAGCAGGATGGACCTGAGGACTCACTATTAGGGTTGGGTTTTGGCAATTTACTCTGTGGGACTTTAACAGTCAAGTGGGAAGACCATCATGATTCTCAAGATCTATAAGAAGCAGCAGCTTGATGAGCTGATTTATAAAATCCCTTCTAACTCCACAACTCAGGTCTCTGCTGTTAAAATCTGACTTTGTCCTGCTCAAATGATAACCACTCCTATCGTCTAAAAAGAAATGAGTATTTGTAAATATGGAGTGGGAAAATGAAGGTAATTTCAGAAGGAAACACTAAGGAAGTTTCTCAGATTAACACAAAAGAAATAAAGCTGATCTGAAAACCTACACTAGAAAGCACAAACTTAAATAAGACATACCAGAATTACTATAACAAAATGTTAAAGTATACAATTTACTTTTCCCATAAAAAAGGGAAACTTTCAGAATGGTATTCCAGGACTACATAATCTCATTTCATAGAGATGTAACATCTACTAGGCTTTCCCACAGTTAAGGTTAACCTCTGCTCAATATAATGTGTCACAAAATAATGTTTATTAAACATCTCAGTATGTACAGAATAGTAATGGCTACACTTCTGGAGCTGTAGATCCACACCAAATAAACCATGGAGAGGTGACAGTGAAGGGAAGAACAAGGGAAGGCAGAAAGGATAAAAGCCAGAAGTCGTTCAGCATGAGCCCCAAGCCCATGAGAAAGCACGTAGGAAAGCAACGCTCTCTCACCTGGAAATGGCGTACTGACACTTTTAGTGGGGACCATGCTGAATTCAGGGAAGCAAGGAAGGGACCCAAGCTCCTACTGGCACAGCTGAGGGCACAACCAGAGCACTGTGAGCTTTGGAGGCCAGCACTCCCCAGGTAAAGCAAACTCCAGGCTGGCATCAAGCTGCCCCACACCCTTGTGGCAACACTCTTCAGCAATTTCAAAGTCTGTCACACAGAACAATTTAGCCATATCCTTCAAATTTATCTCCCAACCTACTTTTGGATTTGCCTCTTTTCTTTACACAGTTCTCTCTACTTTGTAGCATCCTTTGACTCCTCGCTTGGTTTTTCAAATATTTATTGAGTCTTGCTTCACCCCCATCTTCCTCCCGCTCTTGTCATCTCTGCTCCCCCTTAGAGCAGAATTTTCAATCCTCATGAGAGTGACAATATTTGCTATCCTCGTCCTCCTTCAATCCACTCTTGACTTTGTTCTAACCACATCTCATCAGGGTGACCTCCAGTGGCCTCCTCTCCCTCTCACTGTCCATGAACTGACACAGCTTCCCACCCAGACCTCGACCTCCAGGACAGTCCTCTCCCTTTTACCTCCCAAGCTCTTTCTTTGCTGGTTTCTCATCAACTTCTCAACATATGACTTCTGAGATGCTCCAAGACTCTGTGTTTGGATCTCAGTTCTATCCAGGCTTCCTCCTTCTTCAGGTACCATTGCTCTAACTACTACCTACCTACAGACTGACAAAATCCACAATTCTTTCTTGAGCCCAGACCACTCCTTTGAACTCTGTATTTCTCTATCCAACAAACTACTTGATATACTCACTTCGATGTCCCAATAGACATCTCAAACTTAACACATTCTAAAAACAAATTCTTAACTCTCTTCACCAAACTCCAATGCCACGCATTGTTACTCTGTGAGCAGAAGAAGCCAAAAACATGGAGTCATCCCTGATTCTTCACTTAGTCTCCTTTCCAATTAGTTAAGTCCTGTTGGCGGCATCTTCCACAGAGACGGGAAATAACCTTCAATGACCTCACCCACTACTCTCTTCATCTAGGGACTTCAAGACCTTGCCTGGATTACTGTGACAGCCTCTATAACTAATTCCTGATTTCTAGCTTTGCCCTTTACCCCAATCTATTTCCTGCATAGTCTGAGTGATCTTTAGAAATGTAAATCAGACTATATCACATCTCTCTACTCAAAACCTCCAAGATTTGCTCATTTCAGAGTAAAATCTAGAGTCCTTGCCATGGCCAACACAACCTTAAATGATGTGGACTCCTGCCACTTCCCTAATCTCATCTCCTAAAATCCTCCTTTGTGCTTTTCCACTCCAACCACATAGATTCCTTATTTACAAACAACAAACGACGAAGGCCATTCTACCCCAGGGCCTTTGCACAGGCTACCTCTGTCCTCAGGTCTCTTTACTCAGATGCCTTCATGGCTATCTTCCTTGGCTTCCTTCAGATGGCTTAGGCAGTAAGAGAATAAAGCAAATGTGACACAATGCCAGTACTTGAGGATTTTAGGGGAAGGACAAATAGGTGCTCACGGTATCATTCCTTCAACTTTCCTGTAGATTTAAGATATTTCAAAAATCAAAGTTGAGGGGGGAACCTCTGTGCTACAATAAAATTATTCTCTCTTATACCCCGTTTCTGACCATTCCTCCCTAATTCTCAGCATAGTCAGATACATGTTTCCGCCTGAGACTAGGTATTTCCTTCAGCACCTTAAAATAGCAGGTCAAACATCAAAATCACTTTCCTCCACCAATCTGCTTTCCTATCTTAGTCATTCACTGGCACTGAGGTTCCCAGTCACCCAACCTTGTTTCTTCCTCATCCTCACTGGCCCCCATCCACACTTCTGCAGTCCAGGCCTGCTCCAAAAGTCTTCCTTCCAAGTCTTCCTCCCGCTGGGCTCACCTTCTTCCGTGTTCTCTGTGTAATGTAGTGGAGAGATCATTCTTTTATTTTTTTAAAGATTCTTATTTAATTGAGAAAGAGAGAGAATGTGAGAGAGAGCACAAGCAGGGAGGAGGGGGAGAGAGAGAAGCAGGCTCCCCGCCGAGCAGGGAGCCTGATGCGGTACTCGAACCCAGGACCCTAGGATCATGACCTGAGCTGAAGTCAGACACTTAACCAACTGAGCCATCTAAGTACCCCAGAGATACTGTTCTATAACACAAACCACTTGGGCTGCTTTCCTTTGTACAATTTGTCAGCGATCCCTGTCAACTACATTTAAAACTGAGACCCCCAGCATGGCTGGTGGGGGTCTTCCCGGGCCCATCTTTCCCGTGCCTGCCCCTCTCCACTACACATGCCGGCCACCGCAGGCTAGCAGCTGCAGTCACATAACGCACTTTGCTCTTTCCCAACTTAGTGCCTGTGGACATGTTACTCCTCCTGCCTGGAATGCTGTTCCTACTGTTTCCCTGACCACCCCCCTCACCCCATTTAATCCTACTCAATCTTTGAAATATAACTAAACATACCCTCTTCCTGAGGCCTTTCCTGATCCCTCCAGGTGGAGTCAAATACTAGATCAAGTACCATTTATCACATTGCTTGGCTAGTTATGATCAGATCCTTCTAGCCTTCTGCAGTACAGCCCCTGAAGGAAAGGAGTATGTTATACTGCTGTTTTTATGTATACATTGTGTGTATGCACCTGTGCAAGCAGGTGTGTACATGTGCCGGTATCCCTAACACCTAAAGTGGGCACTGAAACATACCAAAGGCTGAGTATTTACAGAGTGAACGTCAAAGTCTCCCTGAGTCTCACTCGGATGTTGCACAGATGTCCTACCCCACTCTGTCCTGACCACACATGTGCCTCCCCCTTGACACCTCAGAGCAGCTGTACCTCCCCAGGAGCTGGGAAGAAAGCCTTCAGCCACTGTGAACCTAACAAATGCAGGCATAAATGAATGCACACTGGATGGACTGGCCCAACGCAACGCTGAACCATCTGTTGTCCAGGACCCGGGTGGTGTCAGCACAAACCTCCATCACTCTTTCCCCTGACTCAACCATTACTTTTCTTCCTGGCCCTGAAATAATTAATTACCTGCTCCCATACAACTCTGCATTTCTCTCTCTTCATTGCAGTTACATTACTATAAAACCGTTTGTTTGTTTTTTTTTAAAGGGGAGAACAGAGTATTATACCCTCACAACCACACATGGTGACTGGCACATGGTGAATGCACAAGAATGTTCACTGATGAATGAATGAATGGATGAGTGAGGTTATCACCTCATCTTTCAGTATCCTAAATAAGACTCAACAAACAACAAATGCTTCCTCTTTACTGAGAACTAACCGCGATCATTCCATCTCAGTCCCAGAGACAGTGCCCAACAAAAGCACCCTCTGGAAAGAGACCCAGAAGAAGTTCTCAGAATTTGAGGTCTAAAAGTGAAAAAGGTACCTTTTCTAGTAATTGCTGTACTATGTTTTTATCAAAAATGGCATATGACTTTAGTGTATGTGGATTTCAAAATAAACTTTAAAATTCTGATGGCTTACCAACTGTGAAATACTTCATTTTAGATGGAAGGTTAAAACACACTTGCAAAATGTGACACTTGTATGCTTCTCCTTTTTGCTCTGACCACAACCATCTACTGGTGGGGGTGGGGAGGATGATTATCTACCTTCCCCCAAAGCCAAAGAGGAGAGTCCTGGGGCCAGAAAGAAGAGGAGAGCCAGAGAGGATGCCTGAATGGGTGGTTGGCCGAGGGGAAAACCGACAGCCCCGGGGATCAGTGCTGGGTTTGCAGAGCTTCAGCCTCCACTGGCAGGCCCCAAGTTTACACAGCCCCAGGTGAAGCTCCCTCTCCAAGACACCCAAGGTCCTACCCTAAACCGCCAACTCCAAAACTTAACTCACCATCTTAACCCTGTGCGCCTCTCTTCCTGAAAAATGGTAAAGTTTATGTGGTTTTTCCTGATTTTTTCCTACCAGCCTGTGTGGCCACCACTCACCCAGGACCCAAGTGGGAAAAGTGGTGGCCCTATTCTACCTCCTTCACCTCTCCATACATGCTGCTGCTGCCTCAATTCCAGACCCTCACTTCCCGACTCTCTCGGCCCAAGGCTCATGCTGTCCAACGCGCCAGCTACCCCTCACATGGCCACCAAGGACCGGGAATGTGGCACATATGAACTGAGAAGTGCTGGAAACATAAAATACACCAGATCTCAAAGACTTCAAAAACCAGTGGCAGCAAAAGGAAACTACCTCTATCTCACTAATATCTCTATATTATATAGTATTTGTTGAAAGGATATGCAAATATTCCATGCTGAAAAAGTATTTTGGAAACATTACAGTAAATCAAATATATTAAAATCAATTTCACTGTTTGTTGTTTGCTTTTGTAACGTGACCAGACATCTTTATACAACACGTGTGGCTCATATCCTGCCCCCTGAACAGCACTGCCCAGAGGCATCTCTCAGTTTCTCTGCTGGCCCCTCTGGGCAGTCTCATCTTCTCTGCCCACCATCCCCGGAGTCCTCCAAGTTGCTGTCCACTTCAGTCCCAGCTGGCTTCCACCCATCAGGTGCATCTCAGCCCAGAAGGTGTCTCCTCCACGGGAGGTCCCTGAATGTCACTCTCCTCACATCCCCCAAACACCTCTTCTCTCCACCCCTGCCATAGTGTACTGCACGCCGGACAAGCACCTACAGAATCTATGTGCCGTGCCCTGAGGGTACAAAAGAAAATGGCAAACAGGAACCCTGACCTCACCCAGCCTAGAATACGGAGGAGGTGAAAGAGTATTTTAGTTAAAATATAGTCACAGTAGTAGTAATAATATAATAATGTGGCATGGAGAGCTGTCGTGGTTTACCAGATACAAGTGCAAGCACTACATTACCTCACTTAATCTTCCTAACAACATTATTAAATTGGGATTAGTACGAGTCTCATTTTATTTTACTGTTTTAAAGAAGATTTTATTTCAGAGAGAGAGAAAGCACAAGGGGGGTGGGCAGGGGGAGAGGGAGAGACAGGTTCCCTGCTGAGCAGGAAGTCCCGAGGTGGGGCTCCATTCCAGGACCCTGAGATCATGACCTGAGCCGAAGGCAAACACTTAACTGAGCCACCCAGGTGCCCCTGCATCTTGTTTGAGAGGTGAAAAATTGAGGCCCAGAGAAGTTATGCAGTTCACCCAAGATCACACAGCTCAAAAGTGACAGAACCAGGATTCCAAGGCCACACTGTTCAACACTGTGCTGTGCTGCCTTCCAAGAGAAGGATCACCGCATGGTGAGGACATGATCCATTGTGGGAGCACAGAGGAGCAGTCCAGAGCCCACACTGTTGAGGTCAGAAAAGGCTTTGCACAAGAAGCCATCTCTAAACTGCAAGTGAATGTTCTGGGCCAAGCCCAGGAGAGAGAAGGTCTGGAAGACCCGAAATCAGTTCACTGTGCATGGTGAGAAGGAAAAAGGCTGTATCTAGAGGAAGACAGGGCTCTGTTTATTCGAGCTTTAAGAAAGAACTTTTTGAGAGAACCTGTACAGAGAGTACATGAGGATACAAGATGGGTGAAGACCCAGAGTTCTGGGGAAGAACTAACTAAAAAGGGGGAACAGGTCTGTCCCACAGCATCTAGAAGGTAAGAGAGGGGAATACAGCAGTCCTCAGTCCTTATCCTGATAAGCCTGGGCCAGAACCTCACATCTCTTACTAAAGGGAAACTGGGGCATCCCCAGTTCTCAAGAAGGAATTCCCAGCAGATGCCCTCCACCACCACTGGCCAAGGTCATCTGAAGATTTTACTAACTCCACACAACTGAGACATGCATCTAAATTTAAAAATATATATATCTGATTACAAGGCTGTGAAGTAAAAATGTTATGAAACCACGGGCATAAGCACTTCCCCACGATAACATGGCAAGTCTAACAACAGGGATTCAAAGCAACTAAAAAAGCACACATCTCCTTGGGGTGGGGGTGTTAAATAATTAAACAGCTAAGCACAAATGATATGCTTAAGTGGACTGCAAAATTTGCATCCATTTTAAAGATGAAAGACATGCTTTTAAAAGAATTTAAAAGATTTATTTTTTTTTAATTTTTTTAAATTTTATTTTTCTTATTAATGATAGGCACACAGTGAGAGAGAGAGAGGCAGAGACACAGGCAGAGGGAGAAGCAGGCTCCATGCACTGGGAGCCCGATGTGGGATTCGATCCCGGGTCTCCAGGATCGTGCCCTGGGCCAAAGGCAGGTGCTAAACTGCTGCGCCACCCAGGGATCCCAATTTAAAAGATTTAAAAGAAATGCTTATCTTGCCAATTCAAGCAGGGCCACAGGCCCCCCTCCCTCCCAATCCCTGTTTGTTCTCCTTCGCTTTTAGTGGTAGCAGACAACAGGAAAGAGGGACAAGCAATGCACAAAAACGGATACGATCCCTTATCCAAGACCATCATGAGAATGTGATTTCTCATCTTGCCTGAAGGCTTTCTACTAACATGTAGTACCTTGGAAGGGCAGTAATTTTGTTTTTCAAGTAGACATCCTCCCATAAGGATCTTCATAATCTTTAATATGGCTATTTTTCACCTGATTAAAGATGGGGTCCACTGGGGCACCAGGGTGGCTCAGTCAGTTAAGGGTCCGAGTCTTGGTTTCAGCCCAGGTCACGATTTCAGGGTCCTGGGATCAAGCCCTGTGTCAGGCTCTATGCTCACTGGGGAGTCTGTTTGAGATTCTCTCTCTCCTTCTCCCTCTCAAAGAAATAAATAAATCTTAAAAAAAAAAAAAAAAAAAAAAAAAGATGCCACCCACTGGAAGAAGGATGATAGAAACTGAAAATCAATCTAATACTAGTACTGCCATCAACAAACTGCAACCATTTTATCATTAGCTTCTATACTCTATTCATTTAATATTCCCATTTATCGTGCCACAAACACTGCACTAAAAAAAATGTACATACATTCTCTCTTCAGATTACAAGTCTGGGAAGTTTAGAAGGATTTTTTCTTATTTGTCTTTGTGTCTCAGGGGCTGATACCTAGTACATGGTAGATGCTAAGTGCTCTTATAGTGACCTCCTGATGAACTGCTACTCAAATGCAGATTCTATTGAAACTCAACAACAAAAGAGTTAATTTATTATGTTGTAGGGAAGTGTATGAGAATATGAAAAAGGCTGGCCTTTAGGACTGAGACAGCTAAGGGGCATCTGGCTGGCTCAGTTGGTAGAGGACGTGGCTCTTGATCTCGGGGGTGTAGATTCGAGCCCCACATTGGGTGTAGAGGTCACTTAAAAATAAAACCTTTAAAAAAAGACTGAGAAAGGTAAGATTCCTTCCTTATCTTACTCAACTTTACAGTAGCACTTGACAACTGATTACTCCCTTCTTGCAACCCTTTCTCCACTTGGTTCCAGGACACACCCTGGTGGTTTTCTACCTTCCTGACTACTCTTCTCATAATACTTTCCTTGATCTCCTGGTCTAGAGTATTAGACAAAGGGACTGTACAAGGGCCCAATCTTGCATTTCTCTTCTACCCATTCACTCTAAACAACATTGTCCAGGCTTATGGCAGAAAAAGCCACCTATGCAATGATAACCTCTAATTCCTCTACTAAATTATAAATTCCCATATGCAACTGCCTACTTGAAACCTCTGCTTGAGCCTAGTTAGTAAGCACCTCCCAAATTAATGTCTGAATCAAATGTGAGTTTTCTGCCCTAACCTGCTTCTCCCAGTGTTCCTGATCTTCCAACTTCTCAAGCTAAAACTCACATGTCTGTCATTCTCTCAAACCCAATTTCCAATCCATCAGCAAATCCTGTCAGCACTACTCTGAAATCTGTTCTCACTTCCTACCACAACCCTAATTTAAGCCACCATTATGTCTTGCCTGACCAATTGTCCTCGTCTTCTACCACATTTGCCCTATCTAGTCCTCATAGAGAAAACCAGAGTGAGCCTGCTAAAATACACAATATATTATGTCACATCATGCTAAAAAGTCAGGTAACTTTCCATCTTATTCACAGTAAAATTCAAACTCCTTAGTATATTGCTTACAATGCCCTACTTGATCCCTCCTCTAACCAAAGCTCCCACCATTCTTTCACTCACTATATTCCAAACACACTGATCTCTTTTCTGCCCTTCAAACATACAAAGCATACTCCTGCCTCAGGGCCTTTGCACAGGCTATACTCATTTTCCCCAGATGTTTGCATAACTTGCTTGTTCCCTTTACTTTATTCAGGTTTTCTGCTCAGTGTTACCTCCCAAGGAGGCATTCCTTAACAACTTACCCACATTATCACTCTCTATAGTTTACTCTCCCCTCATTCAGTTCTATTTTTCTTCATAACTCACATCATTTAATATTACACACACACACTTTGGTTAGTTGGCTGGTTGCCTCTCTCACTAGAATGTTAGCTTCATGATCGCTGCTTGCTCACTGTTCTGCCTAGAAGAATCCTTGGTACAGAATAAGCAGTAAATTTGTTCAAAGTTCTTCAACTGATAAAAATAGATGACAGAAATATCTACCAAAGCAACATGTCCTAAAGAATAGTGAAAAGGTACCAAATGAGTTTTGGAAACACAAACAGCCAAGTGCACTCAAGAAAAATAAAGTAAATGAAAAGTTACGTAATAATCAATTTTATCAAATCTAATAAGGAAGAAGGTATTAACAGGAAAGGTATAGCCTGCTAGGGACCCAAAGGACATTTGTTTACCCATTTAGCCAGCAAGGTCCAAAGAATGTAAAGGATCAAGGAAAACTCAACCAAGAAGAGGCGCTTTGCTACATGGCAGAGATACAGTGAGCCTGGATGAAAGTCCTAAATAAAGTAAACCTCAAGGAAATCAACACTCTTTGTTCCTATTGTATTCTCACCAAAGAAGATCTGATTATGAATCTGGACTCCTGAGTACATTGACAGCAAAAAGAAGTGACAGTGGAAACTGTAAAAACTATAAGTAACATAAAGTTCTTTAAAAAAAAAAAAGATTTTATTTTTTTTATTCATGAGAGACATGGGGGGAGGGGGCAGAGACACAGGCAGAGGGAAAAGCAGGCTCCCCACAAAGAGCCCGATGTGGGACTCGATCCCAGATCCCAGGATCACGCCAAGCCAAAGACAGATGCTCAACCACTGAGCCACCCAGGCATCCCAGTAACATAAAAAAAAAAGCTGGGAATGGCCTCCAGGGTCTTCAGACATCCAAGTACATCTTATCAAACTGGGTCAATCCCAAAGAATCTAATCTACTCTGAATGTCAACACGTTGCAGATTTCCAAAGCTAGAAGCCTCTGTGAAGCCCTGTCTGACCCAAACAAAATGCTTTATCTTTGTGCCATAATTCTACCCAGTGCTCCTTACCAGCATTCACTACATGGTAATATGGGCACACACTTGCCACTTGCTACTAACTACAAGCAAGCTCAGAGGCAAGGAGAAGCTATTGTTCATTTTTACATTCTCAGCATTTATTGTGTATGCATCAGTCACTAAACACGTGATGGATGGATGAAGGGAAGAAGGAAAGAACCAATGACCCCACTAAGACCCAGCCATCCTCCAAGGCCCTCCTGGGCAGCCATGTGCCTTCCTCAACCTAACAGTCTACTGCATAAATAAACTTATTCAGTTACTGAATTCATCACAGTGGACATACTAGCAGGCTATGTGACTCAACAATCTATGGAAGAGTTACTCAGAATTTTCTAGAGGGACAACAGGTGGCAAAACCTGCTCTCCGGTTTTTTTCAGGCCACAACTATCTCCGCTATCCTTAAAGCAGCCCTCCTCAGCTTCTGACGCACATCAGGGTCCCTAATGAGCTTCTCTGTAGCCGGGACCATGAGGCCCAGTCCAGCGGCTTGAGCATCTCTGATTAGATAATATCCGGATGACACTGCTGTGCCGAAGACACTAAGATGCAACACCGGAGTCATACTGACATTCTAGTGCTCTACAAATCAGGATGAGGACAGGACAAGCCCTGAGAATTCTCAAGAGTTTCTAAGGCCCACGAAGAACTTGAGGGGTCATTTTCCAGTTTCCCAAGGAATGCACCCACTCCAGGAAAACTGCAGCCTTCTGCTCCTTCTCCTTTTCTCTCTTCCTTTTTACAATTGCTTCTTTTTATCAAAATGCCTTTTATTTATCCCAAAACTTATTACAATACATGGCCTGCTCTTGGGTATAAAAACCTCTGAGGCACCAATCAAATGGTGATTTGAGAACGCCTTCCTGAGAATGCCTTCCTCTGGAGGAGGTGTAAAGAAAGGGCACAAATGCCCACTTAGTGAAATGATGGTGACACAGGCATTTTAAAATATATATACATACCATATAATATTATGTATTATATGTACATATATAAAATATGCCACACAAAATTTCTTTTAGGATCTGATGCCAGGAAAAAAACCATCCTTCTGAGAAGAAAAAAATTTAATACATTTATTTAATGCATTTATTCTCACTGAAAAACAAAAACAGAATTTTAAAAAATTTTTAAAAAATCTTTTAGGGGACAAAAAAGTTTAAGTACTACTGCTCTACCAAATATGACTAGAACTGCACTGTCGAATATGGTAGTAGCCAAATGTGGTTATTTGAGTTTAAAGTTGGTTCAGATTAAATAAAATTTAAAATTTGGTTGCTTGGTCACACTAACCACATTTAAGTCTTCACGACCACAAGTGCTTACACATCTCATCACAATGGCAGTACAGAGAACATTTCCATCATACCAGAAAACTCCACTGGCTAGAGCTACTCTGGAATTCTGATCAACTGTTTAATAAAGGGCTGAAATCCTTTCTAGGGAAAATGCTGCCTACAATCATTTTTATGATCCCAAGCACCATGAGAAGGTGAGAGGGCTTCAACCAGGTAACAACACATTAGGACTTCAACTTTCAAAACAGAATGTTCACCCTACAACTCTCACTCATCTGGTTTCCAAAGAAGAGGGTTCTACTCTCCACTAATAGGATAGAAAGCTAGTACTTTGGCTTCTTTTTAAAATTATCATTGAGTTATGTTTTACATAACATAAAAGACATAAACCATTTTAAAGTAAACAGTTCAGTGGCATTTAATATAGTCACAATAATTTAGACTCTTGATGACCTGAAGAATCTGTCAAATTATCTTCTATCAAGGTTCTATTCATGACCTAATTAAAAACAAACAAAAATCTAGGGGAGATTGCCCAAGATATGCAACATATCCACATCAGGCATCTCAGGTCCACTTAAGTTACCAAGCAGGATCTCTGAGGTACACTGTGTGGGTCAGATCAACGTAACCCTCACAAGACAGCTGTCACCATGTAGCCCTGATTGTCACTCTCAGATGGGATTGTCAAGGGGGCATGGAAGAAACTATCATGAGGGGGAAAAATAACTACTTCTACATTTGTTATAAAACTACCCCTAAAAAAAGTATCTGTGACACCAGTCAATACCTCCTACACATATAAAATATGCCACACAAAATTTCTTTTAGGATCTGATGCCAGGAAAAAACCATCTTTCTGAGAAGAAAAAAATATTTCCTTCCTTTTTATGAGAATTATACATCTTTGTATGCTCACTAGGAAGCTCAGAATAGAACATGATGCTCAGTTCAGGCAACCAAGGCTATCATTAGCATATTTCCTTGTCCTTATATTTCCAGGACCCAACTTCCTATCTCTACTTCATTTACACACACTCACACACTCTCATTCTCTCTCAATCTCCACTCCTCCCCCACCAATCGTTTTTGGAAAACCATCAACTAAGGAGTAATATGCAGCTATTATTCCACTTATCCTCTGCCACTAATACATTATAAAATTCGAAGACAACAAGATCATACTTAGCATAGGACTAATTTACCCTAAAGTAACATCATGTAACAGCTAATGGTTTTCTGCTTGTCTTCATGCTAAACAGGCACTAGCACCTTCTCATCAAAACAGATTCACACAGGGATACCTGGCTGCCTCAGTCAGTAGAGCATGCAACTCTCGAACTCAGGGTCATGAGTTCGAGCCCCATAATGGGGGTAGAGATTACTTTAAAAAAAAAAAAAAAGATATACACCCACCTCGAAATATGAAAAGTGCAGCTTAGGAGACCAATAAGCCAGATACTGCTGTCAGCCATGAGCACCTGAGAAAATATTTTGAAGTTTTTCTTCCAAGAATGAGGAGACTGAATTCAATATCAAATTGTGAGAAATCTTTTTCAAGGGCAAATAAATAAATAAATAAATAAATAAATAAATAAATAAATAAATAAATAAAACCACAAAACACACACACACACACACACCAATTTCATCAACTGTGATAGCTTTTAACTTATGAAACCAAATAACAAATTTTCATTTTTTAAAAAAGATTTTATTTATTTGAGAGATAGAGTGAGGGAGAGAGAGAGAGAGAATGCACAAGTGGGCGGAAGGTGGGGGGGAGGGAGGGAGAAGTAGGCTCCCCACTGAGCAGGGAGTCCAATGTGGGGCTCTATCCCAGGACCCTGAGATTATAACCTGAGCTGAAGGCAGATGCTTGACCAACTGAGCCACCCAGGGACCCCAACAAATGTTTCATATAAAACAGTAATGGTTAGGACTTCTTTGTGAAAAAGTTAATAACTTTCTGAAATATTACTTGTACTTTTAAACTAAGAGACTCTGTTCATGCTACTTAAAATAGCATGCGGTGTTTAGCAGCAACTGACTGATAAACAGAAAAGATTTATTCCAAAAATAACAATGTGAGTTGTGTCAGCATTACTGTGTATGAATCACTATATTCTATCACCATCTAGCAGGGCCAAAAGATACAGGGTGCCCATGGCTTTAAGGCCATCTGGTAAGAGGTGACAGATTAAAAGCGTAGGGACACAGATGATAAAAAAAAACTTCTCTAGTTCTAGTCGTGCTCTACATCTTACTTTCTCGTAATCTAACGTGTCTTGTTTGTTATGGCTGAGATGCACAATACGTATGTCAGTAGCCACATATGGCTAAATTTACATTTACTGAAATAAAAAAAAAAACTAAAAGCTCAGTCACACAGTCTCATAAGCCTCATTTCAGGTGCCTGACAGCTACCTGTGACAAGTGGCTTCTGTACCGGACAGAGCAAATACAAAACATTCTCGTCACCACAGGAACGTTCACAGACAGTACTAGCTTATGCATTTCCTACAAACACATTATTAGTGTGATATCAAAGAACAAATGGCAAAGTTTCTTTTTTTTTTTTTTTGCAAAGTTTCTTTAAAAAATAATTAGGAAAGTACTAGATACTTTCTGACAAACTTCAGTATACAATTAAGTATATTTAAGAGGTGTTATATCTTGAATTAAATGAAACTACTTGGACTGTAACCACTTTACGGTATTTCCTTGATATGAAGAGAGCATTTCATTTCATACATGATTGTGTGTAGATTACAGTTCAATAAATTAATATATACAGACATTATACACGGTATTTGGTAAACACATATTTGATGGACATTTGATAATACCTAACAGGTTTCCCGTGCTTTTTAAAATTCCACTCTTCAATATTTTTATAAAAAGGAAAAAACTATAGTGTATGAAGTTTGAAGATGAAAAGCAAAAAAGGGTCCTTTCCCTTATATTCAAATGGAAGAAAGATATGTGATCTTCCCTAAATACACCAATCTTCTATCTAGCTCTAAAATTCTACAGCTCCCCCTTCACGAAGATGGAGCCAAAGGCGAAGAAGGAAGCCCCTGCCCCTCCCAAAGCCGAAGCCAAAGCAAAGGCTTTGAAAGCTAAGAAAGTGGTGCTGAAAAAAAAAAAAAAGAAAGAAAAAGAAAGTGGTGCTGAAAGGCATGCACAGTCACAAAAAAGAAGATCCGCATGTCACCTACATTCCGACGACCCAAGACCCTGCGTCTCCGAAGGCAGCCCAAATACCCTCGAGAGAGCGCCCCCAGGAGAAACAAGCTTGATCACTATGCCATCATCAAGTTCCCCTGACTACTGAGTCAGCCATGAAGAAAATAGAAGACAAGAACACACTTGTGTTCATCGTGGATGTCAAGGCCAATAAGCACCAGATCAAACAGGCTATGAAGAAGCTCTATGACATTGATGCAGCCAAGGTCAACACCTTGATCAGGCCTGATGGAGAGAAGAAAGCATATGTTCGACTGGCTCCTGACTATGATGCTTTGGATGTTGCCAACAAAATTGGGATCATCTAAACTGAGTCCAGCTGGCTATAAATCTAAATATAAATTTTTTCACCATAAAAAAAATAATAATAATAAAATAAAAAATAAAATTCTATAGCTCTGAATAGGCACTTTTGGGGTTCCTGGGTAGTTTAGTCAGCCAACTCTTGGTTAAGTGGCCAACTCTTGGCTTCAGCTCAGGTCATGATCACAGGGTCCTGGGATGGAGCCCTGAGTCAGGCTTCAAGTTCAGTAGGGAGTCTGCTAGTAGATTTTCTCTCTCTATCTCTCTCCCCCTGACCCTCCCCCTGCACACACTCTCTCTCTTTAAAATAAGTAAATAAATCTTTTAAAAATCAAAGTGGTAATAGTATTGAGTTACACAAAAAAATGTTTCCAAAATTGTAAAACCTCACATATGAAAAAATCTGAATCACCTTCTTTGGCCACTTTTTAAAATGTAGCTGCTGAATCAAACTGCAAGGATACTTATTTTCCTTTTGTGACCATCTCACTTTGAAACATAAAGTTACATTTTATAGGAAAACAAACAGATTAGGATAAAGAAACATTGAAAAGATCATAAGTGGTATGGCCCTCACAAACCAACTGGGAAGAAACTAAACACTGAGAAAGAGGATATTTTATATATAGTACCCCACTTCCTAGAGAGTAAATAAAAAGAAATGCAGCAGTGTGATAGCAATTTTGCCCCCTCCCAGCAAAAATATTATGAATTCTTGTTTGCTTTATAGGGATTCTGATAAACTGATTTTTTTTAAAGATTTTATTTATTTATTCATGAGACACACACACACACACACACACACACACACAGAGGCAGAGACACAGGCAGAGAGAGAAGCAGGCTCCATGCAGGGAGCCTGACGTGGGACTCGATCCCAGAACTCCAGGATCACATCCCCGGCTGAAGGCAGGTACCAAACCGCTGAGCCACCCGGGGCTGCCCTGATAAACTGATTTTTAAGACATTGGTATATAATGCTCAGTTTCACAAAATAAGGGAAAGTTTTTCTACTTTCAGGTGAAAAGTGGAAGTGGGGAAGAAATTCCAAGAGCTCATTTCAATAAACCACATTAGCAGTAATTGTAATAAAATACTTAACTTTTATCAGAGACTTATCACATGCCACACACTGTGCTAAAAACTTGACAGCCACTGTCTCATTTAACGCCCATAGTGATCTGGAGCAATTGATATTTGTCATCCTCAGGAAACAAGTTTAGGGAGGACACTAAGTACCCAATTTCCTGACTAGGCAAAAAACTGGAAGAGGGAGATTCAGATGCAGTTCCCGTGCAGGTGGAGCCCATGAGCCCATGGTCTCCACCAGTCTGCACTCCTGACTTGCCAGCATCCTCTCCAGCAGCACTGACAGGCAGTGCCCTGGCCAACCCCCCATCATATGGCCCACTAGACAGAAGTACAAAGTGTTTTTTTAAAAATGACACGGGAAACCCTAAATGAAGTAAACTGATACCTCTTCCCATTACCTCAGTCTTGGAATCAAATTTATATTTAATATGAAATATTACTCTAGCATCCATTTAAAGGATTCTCAGGGGATCCCTGGGTGGCACAGTTGGTTGAGCTTCTGACTCTCAGTTTCAGCTGGGGTCGTGGAATCAGGCCCTACGTCAGGTTCCACACTTGGCTGGGAGTCTGCTTGGGATTCTCTTTCTCCCGCTGCCCTTCATCCCCACACTTCCTCACTTTCTCTCTCTCTCTCTCTCTCAAATAAAGTCTTTTCAAAAAAAAGGATTCTCACTTAAGTCTTCAGTGAGGGAAACTTACTAAAACTGATCTTGTGATCTGGCTTATTTTTTGCTCTATGACTGCCTGGTCTCTTAGTTTTTTGTTCTGTTTTGCCTTTTCCCTTCACTAATGATACCCTAGCTTAGAGACTTATTTATACATAAATACTGATTTTTAACTTTCTTGCAAACACTAAAGCTGTGAGCTTTAAGCTCAGCTCTAAGGACATACCTTTTCCAAAATCAGGCTCTGGAGTTTTCTTTCCTTCAGTTGTCTTCTACCATTGTTTCAAAGTAAGAGGAACACCTGACTGAATCAGAAGGCAAGATATAGGGCAGCCCTGGTGGCCCAGCGGTTTTAGCACTGCCTTCAGCCCAAGGCATGATTCTGGAGACCTGGGATCAAGTCCCGTGTCAGGCTCCCTGCATGGAGCCTGCTTCTCCCTCTGCCTGTGTCTCTGCCTCTGCATGTGTGTGTGTGTCTCATGAATAAATAAATAAAATCTTTTAAAAAAAATAAAAGAAAGAAAGAAGGTGAGATATATTAGACATTGAGCACCAGTGCTGCTTTCGCATCTGACCCCAGAATGGGGGAAGTTCGTATGCTTCATTAACAGTCCCCATTATTTAGGGGAATACAGCTAAGGTGAAAAGGGGAAGCATCCAGAGGAATAGCTGATAAAAATGAAATACTACTTAACTCCTTCTAAATCATCAAACTTTTTCCCTAAAGAACTCTCACTTGTCTCCTTTAATCCACGGTATGCTTCCATACATTTCAACAGCTCTCCTTTGTGAAAATGTCTTTGCAATATTTGAGCAGCCAGAAATGGAGTTAGCTTAGTAATGGACCAATTTAAAGCAACGTCAGCACATCCTACTTGGTGATTGCCCCAGTTCCACTTCTGCCTGTGGTTACTGACAGATTATCTGTAGATTTACAGCTATGAATACAGAGAACGGAGAGTAACATTAAAATGTCAAGACTGAGGTAAATTCTCCATTAGTCGCCACTGTCCATTTCTGTCAACCTCCACAGTGGTATTAAAGTTTAGCCATCTCTTCACACTGACATTTTGAGGTGGTTGTAACAATAACAGTGAAAACAAACACATCATAACTGGATAATCCCACTATTTCATGACTGCTTTTTTTAAGTTAAACAGAACATTTGTGCTATAAGAATCAAAGAAGCAAAAAAAAAAAAAAAAAAGAATCAAAGAAGCATGACCTAAAAATTGAACTTTAATTCCAAATATTCCTATAGCCAGTAAGAACTTTAAATCTATGCATGGCCCCTTCATTAAAAAGTTCAGAAATATGACTTTAAAGTTTCAGAGAAAGAATGATCTAAAAGTCCTTGCCTATTTACTAACTGAGAAATCTACCCTGCAGTGTTCTCAGCCCTCTCTGATAAGCAAGAAGCAGGGACTTTACAGCCCACCAAATGGCTAAGGGAGGAATTCCCACCCCAGAGCTCCAAACCTGCTCTGGCCTGCCATTAACAAACAGGGTGGGTAACAGGCTGAGTTAGAACACCACTCAAGAAAATCTCAGCAAGGCTTCCAACATCGCTATTTGCCCCTCCTCCTCTGCCCATGCCCAAAACAAACAAAATGACTCTCAGATTAATCCCTTTTATTTCAAATTAAAGCAATTTTTTTTTTTTTTTTTGGCCTTCACAGTTAGTGTTGAGGTCTAAGAATTCTCCTAAAATTGGTGGTAAGAATTACTTAGAATTAAATTAAACATAGAAGACAGTGGAGGAGAACAGGCCAAACACACAATAAAGCAGAACAGACACATGCTCTTCATTAAGAGGAATCAAGATAGCATGTTTCTTTTAAATAACTGGTTCGGTGATGATTTTAATGCAATCACTAAAATAAGACAGAGGGAGGAGCACCCGGGAGGCTCAGTCAATGTTAAGTCTCTGACTCTTGGTTTCAGCTCAGGTCATGATCTCAAAGTTGTGAGATCAAGATCGAGCCCCACAAAGGGCTCCATGTTCAGCAGGGAGCCTGCTTGTCCCTCTCCCTCAGGGCCCCCTGTCCCTCCCTGCTCCTTTTGCATGTGCATGTGCATGCTCATGCTTCCTCTCCCTCTCCCCTTCCCTCCCTCAAATCAATCCATCCATCCACCCATCCTTTAAAATAAGACATAAGGCCTTCTGGCCTTACTTGGTCCTCTCTCACCATCCAATCCAAAGCAGGAAAATGAGTGTCTATGTATCTATGTTGACTTTTGACTTTTTAAAATGGTGCCAACTCCTTGGCATTTGGCCAGCTTCCTCTAACTTCTCCACTGGCACCACTCCTAGTGTCATGCCCCAGTCCCTAGAAGGCTCGCCTATGTTTCTCACACTAAGCAAAAGAAAAAAAAAGTGAAACCTCATTCATGGTGATGCACCATCACCTACTAAAGTTTGCAAGGCAAAAGCACAAGTTTGCTGCTGACTTCCTTCACTGATAAAGGAACTATATTCGGTGACAAAGGAAGAATGAGGGCCCTCTCTCCATGGTTATTTAGAGATTACCTATAGATTGACAGCTATAACTACAGCAAATGGAGAATAATATTAAGGTGCCAAGATGAAGGTAAATTCTCCAAGTTAGGTCTAGCAATGCTTTTCCCCTAATTGTCTCCCTGACCCACTCCCCAATTTTCCTTCCCCAGCCAACTATTGCTCTGCGGTGCCAGAGATGGTGTCCTGAGTGATTATAAAAATGAAGAAGAAAAAAGCAGCAGAGAAGAAAAAGGTAAAAGGAAAAGGAAGGAGGGGGAAATCATAAGAGTAAAGACGAGGGCTTTCTCCTTTATCCTTGGAGTACCAATTTCATAAATAAGCATTAGTGATGGAGAGGCAAGGAGAGATCCGGAGTTGGGGGGAGAGGAAATAACTACTAAAAGTATCCAAAAACCACTTGAAACTAAAATCTTGGAAATGGTTATAATCCACCTTTCAGACAAACTCACTATTTTTTATTACAAGAAAGTAGAAAAACATTCAAGACAGCCTTCTTTGAAATCGAAACAAATGGAATTTCACTTAGATTATCTTTTCATGAGCTGACGAGGATACCACACACATGCACATGCATGCACACAACACTACGTGTAGTGTTATTACCTAAAAAAAACACTACTACTTTCCCAACCTTACAACCTTAGACCTGTGTTGAACTTTACTGTCATAATTAAAGAGTTTAAAATTTACTTACATGTGCATAGATTTATTTATACTTGGAGTTGTTTTCAAAAAGAATTTGAGGGACGCCTGGTTGGCTCAGTGGTTAAGTGTCTGCCTTTGGCCCAGGGCATGATCTTGGAGTCCCAGGATCGAGTCCCATATTAGGCTCCCTGCATGGGGCCTGCTTCTCCCTCTGCCTGTCTCTCCCTCTCTTTGTGTGTGTGTGTGTGTCTCTCATGAATAAATAAATAAAATCTTTAAAAAAATAATAATAATTTGAAGCAACTACTATTCAAAGAGTCCGGCCCTGTGCTCTTCAACATGGCAGCTGCCAGCCACATTGGGCTCCTGGTCCACCTTCTATGGAGATGGCAAGTGCTGACTGAATGCAATGAGAAGTGTGTGTAAAACGCCAATCAGATTTCAAGTACTTGTGTAAAATATCTAATTAGTAATTTTTTACTGATCATGTGTTGGAATAATATCTTATATATACTGACTTAATTAAATATATTATTAACTTTTTTAAAAGATTCTATTTATTTATTCATGAGAGAGACAGAGACACAGGCAAAGGGAGAAGCAGGCTCCCTGCGGGGAGCCTGATGTGGGACTCGATCCCAGACACCAGGACCATGCCCTGAGCCAAAGCCAGACGCTCAACCGCTAAGCCACCCAGGCTTCCCAATATGTTACTAAAATTAATTTTACCAGGTTTTTTTTTTTTAAGTAACTATTTAAAAATTCAAAATAACACATGTGGCTTACACCTGCAACTCCCACTACATTTCAATTGGACAGGACTGGTCTAGAACAGAGTTGGTACCCGAAGAAATGACAGCAAGGAGATTATACACCTAAATAGCAAAATCCCCTGTCCATCTCAGTGAAGGCCTTTATTTCATCCCTGCCTTGTCCCACATCGCCAATCTCTTCCTTCATATAGCGCTTAGCACATAACAACATAAATATTTCTTTAATGGAGTTGAATGAAAACAACAAAGATCCAAGATTAAAATGCAATACCCAAAAGTGGCTTCTTAAACGTTAAGAAATTTCATTGGCTGCTTAGGACACTGAGCCGATGGTTAATATCCAGGTTTCAAAAGTAAATCAAAAAACTAACTCCTTGTTACCTGCAATATTTTTGATACAGAAAACAATACTCTTTTACAAAATGAAAGCCACTAGGAGACAAGGCTACCATTTAGTATGCGGCTCACTTCACGCCTTCAGACGGTGGGGGTGAAAGGACAGATAGGGCAGAATTTTTTCCTTTGCTTGACTCTACACTCGGTATTTTCCATTTCAACCCACTGAATCTCTGACCTCTGAGATAAACCACCTGTGCTGAGGGAAGACGCAGGGAGGCTCTCATTAAGCTGTAGCATATAGAAATTGTGACAGAAGAAACACCTAACAGTCTTCACTGAACAACAAGAAGCCGCTGAGAGCACCAGATCACCCAGCAAAGTCAAGGGCAGTCAAGGACGGATGGCTTGCTGTAACCAAAGGGTATCATGAAGAAATAACCAGCAAGCCACCAGCACATGGGGAAAGAGGCGACTCCCCTGACTCCTCCCTTCCCTCTGTGAGAATGGTGGGACAGCCTGTTCCATCAAGGTCTTAGCTATGGGTGTCTGTTCTCTGAACGTGGTACACTTAGAAGAGCCCCTGAATGACACTTAGGTTGAAGCTGGGTTCTCCCCATCTCTATCAGATATCTGTGGGGGTATGAAAGTGTAAGTATGTCATGTCAAAAGTAATATTCATAGAGATACATGTATTCTCTATTAAAAAGGCCCCTTTCTCTACTTCTGATCACAATTTGCATAAGTGAGGCTTGAGATGCATGGCCACATTTTCCATAAAGTTTATTTAGTAGTTGCCAATTACCCTGCTCATGTCTGGAATTCTGTATTTACTGGGTGAACTGAATGAATTTCAGTAGAATATTCACTGTACTTGAAACTTAACAGGAAAAGGTTTTCCCAGAAAAGCTGTTTTTTAAAGATATTTATAAGATATCATGGAAAGACAGAGAACTGCAAAAGTTACAACCACTGATTCTTCTAGGTGTTTTTCCTTTTTTTTTTTTTTTTAAATCTCCTGGGGAAAAATTAGGACACCAAAATTATTACCCATCACCTCAATCTTAGAGTCCCTTAATTTTTTCTGCTTCTGTTTCCTTCATCATGATGGTCTTTCAGGCCCAAGTTAATGAAAAGGGTACAAATATATTCAAAATATACTTATTCTAAGGATACAACACTGTAGATTCTAAATTCCACCAAAAGTTACCCCCACCCCAGAACAAAATCTGTAAACGGAGATACCTGTGTCTTGTGTAGTAGAACTTATTCAGAAACTCAGGGATTTGCCTATGACTTGACAGACAATCTATTTAACCAGTCTTTTTTAGATAAGCTCTTCAAATGAACAAAACGATGTTCTAGGTGGTTCTCACCCACAGCCACCGTGCACTGATCAACATTCCATTCTCTGCTGTGCTTCCCACTCCTTGGGTGCTGCAGAGCAAACCAATGGTGCTGTGTTCCCGCCAAAAACATCCCAGTGCACCCCGTGGACACAGAACCTGCCCACAAGGAGACCACACAGCTTCCTCTCTCATACCCCAGCCTCTACACCTCTCAACAACACTGAAGTTCATTCGGGGGGCATGGGGCTCTGGTCTTTGGACTCAATTCCTCAGCCTTAAACTCCTCTCTCTCCCCCTTTCACCCAACCTCCTCTCAACCTGGGCAGATCCTTCACACCTCAGTGAAGCCATCTCTTCCCCTGGCTCAAACTCAGAGACCCCAACTTCACCCCTACAAGAGTGGATTGGAAGCTATTTCCAAACCACACAGTGCTTATTCCTGGGCTGTGCTTTCCTTGGCAGATGCATGCCTGCACCATACACCCCCGACTCCCCACCCCCCGCCGCCCCAAACAAGCTGTCTCTAGCTCTCCCAAAGAGTAGTATTATTGGGAGCCTCGGTATCTGGTAACTGTTCCCTAAAAGCATGAAAACAAAGGCAAACAATTCCAACAATAGTTAATATTGAAGTAAGTGCTTTAAGTTATTTTTTAAACTTTGCAACAAGCAATTCTGAGCATTGGCCCAATGATAACATAATGTTTTGGAGTCCTTACCATGTATCTGACACCATGTTAAATGTTAAAAGATATTATTGGTAATTTTGCTATGCCTCTAACCAGGGAGGTAAACTCTCATTTTATTTATTTTTTAAATTTTATTTATTTATTTTACACAGAGAGAGAGCAAGAGAGCAAGCAGAGGGATGAGGAGAGAAAGAGAATCTGAAGCAAACTCTGCACTGTGCACAGAGTCCAACACAGGGCTCAATCTCAGGACCCTGAGATCATGTTCTGAACCAAAGTTAAGAGTTGGATGCTCAACCGAGTCACCCAGGCACCCCAGTCTACCTTCATTTTAGAGAGAAAAAAAATTGAGGCCCTGAGCTTAAGTCACCTGGTCAAGGTCACAGGGCCAGCAGTTGGTGGTGTTTCCACTCAAAAGCTGCAAACTCCAAAGCCTGCACACTTCCCCTTCATGCTGGTGGCTCTGAAAGTGGGACTGGGGCCCTGGGTTCTATGAGATGTAATCTGTCTCTCTCGCTCTCATTCTCTCTAAGCATATGTGGACTTTTCCAAAGAGTCCCTGCAGGCTGTATGCGGTGGCAAATGTTAGAATCCAACATTTCAAAAAATGTAAAACGATGTCTTTTTTTTTTTTGGTTCTGGAAAATAGTTATTTTTTATTTTAAAATGCTACTGATGTTAACACACAATAGTTTATTATTTTTTAAATTTATTTATTCATTTGTTTTTAACTAATCTCTACAGTCACGTGGGACTTGAACTCACGTCCCCATGATCAAGAGTTTGCACACTCTTGCTACTTATCCACCTCGGTTTATTATTTTTAAATGATCAACAAATAAATATTTCAAACTGTCCTCAGTTTAAATTTCTAAGACAATAAATTTCAACATATAAACCCATGTAAACGAAAGATCTTTGGAGTCCTCAATAATTTTTAAGCATGTAAATGGGTCTGAAATGAAAAGGATCAGGAATCAATGTCCTTCCTTATCAGCTATTTAAAAGAAATACAGGATCTTTTTCTTCCCCTGTAAACTTCATCAAATAATCAGGATAGTCTGGACCTAACGCCAAAGAATGTGCCCACACTCCACAATGAACACTGTGGTCCAATGAACTCTGGCCTTTCTAACATTTTCCTTTGTTGACTCTTCAATAAAAAGTTAAAACCTCTTTAAAAAAAAAAAAAACTCTTTAAAGATAACTATGTGTGTTATATAATTTGGAAAATATCTGTTTAGAGCCCACGAGACATTTAAAAAGCTTCACATACTTTTAAAAAGTGACTCAAGATAAAACCAACAAGCCTATATGATTGTGATAACTCAGCAAATCACATCAATATTTCAACCCGATCGGGCAGTTTCCCTGCTACACAGCACGGTTTTGAACCACCATTCTATCATATATGAAATGCAAAATAATTTTAGTAGTTCTAAAGCAAAACATAATTAGATAGATATATTTCCTAGAGTGAGTCATTCACAGGGAGAGAGAGGTTTTTAGGATTATGTGATAGCATTTTGAATTACTCACATCATTATCCTCATCACACCTGTCAACATGGGCTAAAGAAGGGGAAATATTTGCACAAATCAAATTTAATGTTTCATAACTAAGGCTATAATCATATTTCACCTGTTCCTTAAAAATAAAAAAGTAATTTTACATTGTATTTACATGTGAAATGATGCAATGATAAAGCAAGGTCTGTATCACAGGAGATGAGCACTACAGCCTGAAGAACTAACAGGAGTACACACCACAGACCGCCACTATACTAGGCACTAGATATATGTTAAGTTCAACGCCTTTTGCAATAGGGTACTTACTATCTTTCCTATTTTACTGACGAACAATCTGAGGGCAGAGAGGTTAACTTGTCTGAGGTCGCCAAGCTAGTTAAGAGTAGCAGAGCTGAAATTCGACTTTTTTTTCTTTTTTTTTTGACTGTAGTCTATGCTCTTCCCAAGATTTTACACCTCCCTAGTATTATTTTCAGAAGTGAGTGCTTCAAAATCTGAAGAGGATGCAAAGTTATGCAGAAGGAAAAAGGCAAATGCCACGAACAAAAAATGTTAAGGGCAACGAAACTTAAATAAAAACACTTCAAATGTACGTGTTTACAGTTCTAAGTCTGTCTATAAAGGCGGACTCAAGAAGGTGACCTAGAGGCAGGGGAACTGCACGTCAGGTCCCCTAGAGTCTAGCACATATGCAACCCTCCAGTGTACAGTGACTCCAATGCCACACACTTGTAGTCATCCTCTGAAATGGCTATTGAGATGTTTTAAGCTCTTGAAACTAGGGAAAGGGTGATGAGAGCAACGATTCTCACCCAGAGAGTGCATTACAACCACAGGGTAGCTCCTTCAAATGGGTGCTTGCATTTAGCAAAGTGAGAAGATGCCAGAACGAGGAGAAGTCAGAATTGCTGCTCTGGAAAGGTCCCTGGGCCAATAAGATCCTTTCCAAGAAGCAAGTTAAGAGTAATTCTTGGAAACCAAGTCACACTCATTTCTGCCCTCAAGGCCCCCCAGCCTGAATGGCTCAGGGACAGCACTTTCCGGGGCACCTGGCCTGGAGATTGATATAAGAGAAAACAAATACACAGGGTTTGATGCCATTCATTCCTCTGCACTCCTCTTCCCCCAGGCCCTCTGTTCCCAGCCTCCTGTCAGGCTAAGCTCTCTCACCTCCCCCTTCCCTTGGTCTGGGAACCACTGGACTCCAAATCCCTTTCCCATGGGCTGCAGGTCGAGCTTCAGCTCCCAGAGGAGACAGGGAACAGCTCTCTCCCGGACAGCTCCCACTGACCTTGGGACTCCTGCTGAGAATATCCAAGTGTGCCAGACCTCGGAGGACAGCTTCCCCAAAACCTCCACATGTCCTTGTGTCCTGGGTCCCCGAGAGACTTTCTTGATCCCCACTTTCCTGCTCCCACTATGGCTGAGGCTTCTGAGTCTCTGTTCTAAATGCCTCTCCACCTGGGCTACCCCAACACAGATTTGTTTCCTGACCAAACCTTTCTACTTTCACATTGCTTTAATCCCTCCTTGTTTCTACTCCCCAATCCTTGGTCCAAACTGTCCTTACAGGCCTGGACCACAGGCTCACAGTTCAACTTCTGGTCTCCCAGCCAGCTGTGGACTGTCTAATCAACATCCCAAGCTCCCCACAGAAGCCTGTCTACATTCCTTAAAAGAAAATACAAGACCTCCACCAACTGGCCTGCCCTGCAGCAAGCTCAAGGTCCCATACCCCATTTACTAAGTCATCCCCAAACCAGAAATGCTGTCCTCAGTTCACTTTTCCTGGCTAACTCCTAGGCAAGAGCCAAGCACCCACATTCCCAGGTATTTCCTGTCTTTGGACACCTGTTGCATAAGCACGTGTGGTCTTCCACTGTGCTTTTCTTTCCACATGTTGGTCATGTTTTCCCATAAGTTCATTAAGAATAGCTCTAAAATCACCTCCTGTGCCATCCGAACTCAAGTTGCAATCATGGTGGAAGATCAATACCTATTTTTGAACAGCACTCAGAATTATCTGTACATATATTCATTTATTTTTCCTAGACCTACGGCACAAACACCAATGTTTATAATGGAAAGACATCTTTGTGAATACAAGAGCTTTGAAACTTACATGTCCACTTACAAACTCGTTAGGATAACAAAAATCCCAGCTTATAGAAAGGTAGACTCCTGCAGCGGTGCCGGGTACCCAAATCTCTTAGAGACCAAACATTTTCTGCAGATTAACGTTGACTCTGATTTTCTACACTGCAATTTAAGTTCACACTAGCATTCAACATCTGGTAAAATAAGTATTACAGAAGAACACATTGTGAACCTTCCCAAGGAAAAAAAATTATAATTTTCTAAAAGAGGTAAGAGGAACTGCCACAAACAGAAAATGTTGCTGAAAACCAAGTTTCACTGTATTTTTAAACCAGAGAGAGAAGAGAGATAGAGAAAGAAGAGGAGCCCAATGTCCATGTCCCTGTTGGCAGTGACAGCTCTTGCAGGCAAGCAGGGACCCAGGTTTAGTTACCCGTGACACATCCGCAACACTGAGCATGATGCCTGGGGTAGAAGAATTCAAGGCTTTTTGAATACGTGAATAAATGCAGAAGCCAATAAGTGAAAGAAGAATAGAGGGGGAAAAATGAGATTCCAGGGCAGCGTACAATATAAAAATTAAGGAACTCATAACGAAAAAGCTCTGCATGAAACTCAAAGGAAAAACCTCTTTAAGTTTACCGTGTTGCACTTTGCACTGCAAGGCAGGCCGGATTCGGGTTCCCTTACCTGAGGCACAGGCACTTTCTGCGGGGTGTTCTGGGGTGATGGGTGGAGCTGTGCCCAAGGCTGGTGATGCGGGTGTGGGGGCGAAGACTGGTGGTGCAAGCCTGGGTGGGGCTGCATCGGAGGGCAGGTCGGCAACTGCTGGAAAGACGGCTGCTGGCCAGGATGCTGTTGGCCAGGAAGCAGTCGCTCCTGGATTGCTTGGGGATCTGCAAGGCCAACACCGGGACAACCATTTGGTCTCATGTGCCCGGCCAACTCCCTCGGTGCTGAGGACATGCCCATGAACGGACGAGACTGCTGCATGTTTCTGGGGCCCATATTCCTCTGTCCGATTCCCATGGCACCGGGGGGCTGGTGAGACGGCTGAGGGTGGGGCATATTTGGATAACTGCCAACTTCCATGGGTATCCCAGCACTTCCAGGCCTGACCTGCGGAGGAGGAGTACCTGCCGGGTTACTCATTGCTTTCATGGGTGACATGGGAGGTGGAGAGGCGTAAGTTCCCTGAGGCTGTGAAGGATGCATAGTTTGTGTGTTCATTTGGTTAAGTGAGCCGCTGGGGTGGATGGGCTGCTGGTGCATTAGTCCTTGACCACTGTTTGACGGGAATCCTACAGCATTGGGATATCTTGGTACGGACTGACTCATTGGAGGATTATTTGTAAGGCCTAAATTTTGATTCATCCCTGTATTGTTAACTAATCCCTGATTTAGGTTACTGTAAGGATATCGAGAATACTGCCCTGAGTTGTTCATAGTAGGTGAGGGGACTGTCTGGCTCCGAGAGCTAAAGTTAAGGGTCTGTGGCCGAACAGCCCCTTGCTGAGGAGGATTAGGGGAGAATCTGGGACTGTGGGCCACGGATTCTCCATGGAGAGCAGTAGGGGGGTGGTGGTGGAACTGTGGCACCGAGTGACGCAGGGAAGGTGCCATGCTGGGACTCTGTTGGGGCACGTGGGACAAGTGGCCAGGGCCTGAAGTGGCGATGAAAGGACTTCCCTGATTGAGGCCCTCTTGGCCTGGGGAAAACTGGCTCATCCTCTGCTGTGGCTGACCATGCTGCTGCATGGAAAAATCCCCACGTGCCATGTAGCTGCCCATCTGCTGCATGTGCTGAGGGTGGCCCTGTGCAGGAGGCCCCGACGGAGTGGGCTGGGGCGGCTGTGGCTGTGGCTGCTGCTGGTAGGGGGCCCGTATCTGGTCTGGCACCTGCACAGCCCGGGGGCCCCACATGGAGCCACTGTCCACGAATGACTGCCCGTGCCTTTCATTCTGCATGCCAGGGTAGACTCCCATCTGACTGCCGCCACTGCCACCATGGGGGACCTGAGGGACGGGGGGGCCGTGATACTGCGAGTGGGGAGACGCAAGCCCGTTCCCAGGGGCGCTGCTCATCATTCTATTCGGCTGATCCATCAGATGCATCTTTTGCTGTTCGTACTGATTATAGTGATCAAAATGGGTCAACTTTGTTTGATTTTGATTAGTGGAGGGATGATGAAGGGATGGCTGCAAGGAGGCGAAGCCCTGGTCTATCGGCATCTGCTGACCCATGGGGTTCACTGGATTTTCTGGGTAACCACATTCTCCGAGGCCTTCAAGGCCTTCGCTGAAAATATTCCCATCCTCGCCAAAAAGACTCATCATTCCTGGATCTGCCATCTTCTTCCAACGCGCGGCTCCTCCAAACCACAGCTCAGGAGCTTGTCTGTGCTTCACCTCACTGAGGTGTTTGTCCTCAAAGCCTATAATCCTTGACTAATCTTCTTCACGTCATTCCATATTTCTTTAATTCTCTTGGACCCTGCAGTGTCAGGCAAAGTCTGGATATAGGTCCTAGAAGAGAGCGGGAGGTGGGGGGAGGGGGGAGGGAGGGAGGAAGAAAACAAAGAATTAGGAACGAATGATAAGAAACTGCCAGTATTTTACGCATTCGAATTTGGTTTCCATCAACAATACTAATCTAGCCCGCTCGCTGAGCTGTATTTTATAAATCTAGTTCACTTTAAGAGAAACTCATTAGCTTCTACCAGAAGCATTATTATGATCGGTTACTTAGAAAGCAAGCAAAACACTAACCTTAACCTTAAATTAATCCATTCACTACACTTCCTAGCGCTCCATTCTTGGATGGAACAGAACAAAAGAACACAACATGAAGCAGCAGCAGCTGCCACAGCAGGCAAGCAGATGTATGAATATAGCCAAGCAGCCCATCTGCTGAACTAAAGCCCTGGAAATGCTCTGGTTACCAACAGCCCGCCCTTAACCTTATTCCCCTGAGCAGTGTAATCAGATGAGCAGCCGCGGCACCGGGGGCTGTGAAAAGCTCAACTTAGTTAAATTGACTAGAGGATTATACAAATACCAAAATCAGGCATTTCGTACAAATTAGATATTTACGGCCTGCATACAACTATGTAACGGCCACAGAGGCATCCAACAAGAAAGTGCCCACAACGGTGTTCGAACAAGGGAGAGTCCGTAAGGATGGTGGAAAGCAAGGTCATGAACAGTATAATAGGTTCATAATTCCATTATGTTTCATGGCAGTATATAGGACTCAGAAAGAGACCAGAATAAAAGCTTTCATTCTCCAAGAGGGTGGATTTCACCCATGGCTTTGGGCCCACCGCGCCCCCAGACCACGCTGCCGGCCGACAGATCACAGGTCATGATTTGCCGGCACATACCAGGCCCTGGTGATGCACCCAGAGTGTGACCACTCAGAGAAACTCTGGACGGGTGGCTAGACGCTGGACGATGACCATTCTCGTCAGAAGAAACCGAAAACTTCCCCCAAACTGGTCAAAACTGAAAATTACTTTTTTTTTTTTTAAGATTTTATTCATTTATTCATAGACACACAGAGAGAGGCAGAGACACAGGCAGAGGGAGAAGCAGGCTCCATGCAGGGAGCCCGACGTGGGACTCGATCCCCAGGTCTCCAGGATCATACCCCAGGCTGCAGGCGGCGCCAAACTGCTGCGCCACTGGGGCTGCCCTGAAAATTACTTTAATGGAATAAAGCTCCAAATATCCATGCAGGCCTTCGCCCTTGCCTTTGCCTCTTCTGGGACAAGACAGGATGAGAGCCGGTAGGGAGAAAAGCACATCTGTCAGCATCCTGTGTTTATAGCACAAGGTATATACTACTTACTGCTGGGCATTTTGTTCAAACAGTTTCTAACAGATTCTGCACGTCCGATTAAAATCACCAGTTTAAAGAATGCTTCACCAATCAAAACCGGAAAGTGTTTTTGTCGAATGCTAATTAAATCAACAACCTAATAAAGAACTAATTCACATAGGAAAAATGTCCGAAATCTTAAACATCTTTGGAATTTAACTCATTTTTTTCCTCTTTCATGAGCACATGAAGTATTGTGTGACACCACCCAACTGGAAAAGAGCAGTATCTTGAAGAATTTCAAAAGTGATGTTATAAACAGGCTCAGTCATAAATACTGACGCACTTCTCCACCAGCATGGGAACGAACAATGGGCAACCAGCACTGCTGAGAACTTACCAGAAAGAGAGAGAAAACCCAGTCCCTAAGAGAGAGAGAGAAAACCCAGTCCCTGCCTGTCCTACTCTAACATATTCCTAACAAGGGGAGAATTTTGCTTACAGAAAATGTAAACAACATTCCTGTTCACTGTCAGAGCTACAGACATAACACCTGAGAAGGTCTTCAGGTCTGTAGTTTTCAGGTGACAGCTGTCAGCTAAAGTCAAAGGTCTCCTCACTCCGCCGCTAACTGCCATGAATTTTCTGATCGACTTTTCTCCAAAACAGAGGTCAGAAGAGTGAGAATAAGGTGAGCATGAAAGCCATTTTATTTACCGACATGCTGCTTTACTACACAACCACTTTCAAATCCAAAATAAAGACAGGCAGAAATCTTCAGCGCCAAGTGCAACAAATATTTATAAACCGAATTTACTCCTAAACAGCCCAAGCAGTCAGTCTTCATTTATTCAAGACTCATTCTAGCTTTCAAGGAAATAAACACTAGAACGGACTTGGTAATAGCTTAAACTAGCCGTGCAGACTAACCCCTTACCAAAATAACCTTTCAAATTAGCTTAAGGAAGGTAATGTCTACTCATATGTACGGACGGCCTTGTTTTTATAGGATAACAGCTTCATCCTCCAGGGTGCCCCGCGTGTCATGGGAGGCAATGCTACTGACTGCATGGGGTTCCCAGCCAGCTCTGGAGGGAAAGCAGTCCAAGGGGAGGGGATGGCCTGGTCCGCTGAGCCCAGAGGCACAGCAGCCTGGGAGCAGCAGCTTCTGAGATGCCCCTTACCTTGTATCAGCTTAAAGGTGGGGCAGAAAGGGGAAAAAGAACTTGCCTACAGGCAGAAGAAGGGACAAAACAGAACACTTACTCAAAGTAATCCTACCTGATGCATAGGCTTCCAGTTAGCCAGTCTAAGACTTCATTTCCCAGAAGCAAGAAAAATGACAGCATTACCTGATATCCAGTAAACGCACCACCCTCCACAACAGAGACCACCATCAGGTGAGCTCCAGGCAGAGGAGTTCAAAAACTATGGTTTTAATGACGCTCCCGCTTGCCTGGGCAGCCACCACGATGCTCCTGCCCCTTTTCTGACCTCAAGACTTGGCTGGCGACTATGCTAGGAATCCATCTGGTAGCTGGATTTCATATTTCTGATCTGAGCTAATCTAATTAATTTATTTTGGTCCTTTTTAATTTGATCAAGTCCATTTGAATACCCACTTTCCCAAGTCACAGCTGCAACCTATAATTTTGTTTCTATCAAAGATATTCATTTAAAACTCCTTTTTGGAGGTTGGCCTCTTCTCTACATTCAGCATCTATATTTTCTATGTCTACATAGATCAGCTGTTCAATGAGCCATCAAATCAGAGCCGTAGATATCATTTTAAATTTTGCAGTAGTCACATTTTAAAAATAACCAAAGAGTGTGAAATTAATTTTAATAATAAATCTAACTTAATCCAATATATGGAAAAAAATTATCACTTCAACATGTAATCAACATTAAAAAAATGAATGAGATCATTCACATTTTTTGGTACGGAGTCTTGGAACCCCAGTGTGTGTTTCACACTTAGAACATATCTCAATTTCTACTGACCACATTTATTTAAGATTTTTAAATTTATTTATTTGAGAGAGAGTGAGCAAGAGAGAGAGCACAAGCTGGGAGTGTCAGTGAGAGAAGCAGCCTCCCCCACTGAGCAGGGGGACCTTGATCGTTAGTCTCTCGATCCCAGGGCCCTGGGATAATGACCTGAGCTAAAGGCAGATACTTAACCAACTGAACCACCCAGGCGCCCCTACTGGCCACATTTCAAGGAAAAAATGTGCACGTGGCGGTAGGGGCTATCACGCTGGACAGTATAATTACATATTATTAAAAAGATGACTAGATATACAAGTTGTCAGTTATCAATACAATTATCAAATAATTTTCACGATTATTATCTGGGTAATAAATATTCAAGTTGTATTTATGTTTGATTTGGTTTTAAATAAAAATCAAACTAAATATCAAATCACACTTATTCAAAACACAGGTACTGAGTACCTATAATGATCCAGGCACTGGTCTAAGTACTAGAGATATTATCAACGAATAAAATCAAAATTCCCTTTGTCCTCATGGAGCTCATCTGTAAATGATAAATCTTAAAAAGTAAGATTCAGAGGTTACATTAATAAAAACTTAGGATACCATTTTACAAACTATTTCTTGGGAATTTATGATGGACAAGTGTTTTAACATGTGTGATATTATATAGTAAATAGTACGGAAACAGACAGTGAAGTCACAATAATGTAAGTTTCTGTTGAATGCCTTACTGGGCACTGGGTATTTTCTGAGATAGCAATGGCAGTGCAGAAGGTACATATGTCTGGGGGTGAGGAGGGGTCCAATGAGACAGCTCAACTAACAGAATCACCTATGCTGCAGTAGAAACTTCACTGTGAAACCAATTATGAAAATCTGAGAATTAGCAAGGACTTTGGAGACCTTCTAATCCAAACCCCTCTTCCTCCAACAGATTAAAAAAAACCTTTTATAGACTGAGAAGTAAACATCTTCTAGGAGGTATTTTCATGACGGACAATTCCCAAAGATGGAAGAGAAATGTACGGAAGAAATGGCAGCTTACTAGTAACAGCAAATTATTAAAGGCCTAATTTGCATCTGTTTTGTTCGGAGATAAGTTACTAAACTGCTGAGACCAACCAGCATAAGAGTTTCCTTTCAAACAAATATTTTTAATTATACTATCTATCTGTAACTTTAAGGAAGCAAGCACATTATTAGCACCACATTGAGGCTATTGATTGATTTTGGGGAGGAATAAGCAGGAAGAAAACTGGCAGATCCAAAAACCAAATAAACAGCACATAGAGAATCAGGGATGAAAGCAACAGGCATACAACGAACCGAGGTGAAATAAGTTGTGCAAAAACACATATTAATATCTTGAAATGATTTCTGACTTCCCCAAACTTCTATAAACAATGCTTATCTACGCTGCTCTTGCCAAAGTAATATGGCATTCCTGCAGGCAAGTTTCAATGTGGTATCATAGTGAATGACCTGAGAAATTAGCAAGGAGGTTAAGTGAATACAAAACATTTTCATGTGCAAGATATTTTCCATAGGTCACTTTTTATCCAATTGGGTAAGTAGAATGCCATCCAAAGGAAACTTTTTTCATAAATATCCAACATGTGTGGCCAAGTGTAGACTCAAAGGATAACTGCATTTTAGATGATGAAGACTATTTTGTGATCTATAGCTTGATTTTTAATTGTGCTCTTCAAGTTTCTATCCTCCATCTCCAAAATGCCTGGGGCACGTAACATGACCGTGACAGTGATTCTTGGGCGTGGGTAAGCATATATCAGCATTTCCACGGCAGTTTCTAGCAGCTGTCACCATCCGCAGTACAACCTATGAAGGTGCCTCTCCATCATCAAGGTTACAAATTATATCAAAAGGGAGGAGGATCCATGAACCCATAGGTGATCACATGAAAGATAAAGGGCTCAGTACCACTGCATGTTCCTATTCATAGATCTGCTAGATCATAAGGCCTATGGGCATCGATGCCCACTCATAGCCCCCAAGAGCCACTTGGGAAAGAGGAAAAAGTCTACCCAGGCCAATGCCCACTGTGGAAGAAGGTATTACCTAACGGACAATGACCCAGATAAACAATCAGGAAATGCCTCCAAGTCACCAGCATCAGTTGACTACAAGTCAGTTCTAGATTTGCCTCATGGCCCTTCCTGAACTCCCCAACCCACCACCCACTCCCTGCCCTGGGAAAGACCATTTTCTTCCTCATTAGTATGTCGGGTCATGCTAATATGCTATGAATGCCCTGTCCCACACAACAGCCATGAGCCACATGTTGCTATTCAAATTAATTAAAACTAAATAAATTTAAAATTCAGTAGGTCAGTCACACAAGCTACAACCCAGGGCATACATAAAACATTTCCATCATTGCAGAAAATTCTACGGACTGCACTACTATGTATTTCCTGTTAGAGGTAACATGTTTAGACAAAGACCATATTAGATAGTAGCAATTTTCTTTGATGAAAAATACTTTCTCCTGTTCAGTGCATTTTTTTTTTAAGATTTTATTTATTCATGAGAGACAGAGGGAGGCAAAGACATAGGCAGAGAGAAAAGGAGGCTCCCTGTGGGGAGCCCAATGCAGGACTCAATCCCAGGACTGCAGGATCAGACCTGAGTCAAAGGCAGATGCTCAACCGCTGAGTCACCCAGGTGCCAGTAAGCTTAATTTTTAAACCAGAATCTACATAATGATATAGTAAGGACACTATTTTTCTTAGTGGCTTTGTGTATTATTTTCACTATTTTATTGGAAGAAAAAAATATAGAAAAAACAAAAAAGGATTTGAAGTCCTTTGGAAGTCCAAGCACCATATGTAAAATAAAACCAAAAAAAAAAAAAAAAGAGTAAGAATTGCATTTACAGCTAGCTTCCATGTTTAACACCAGGAAACCCCCAAATCTGCTGATATTAAAGAGATCCATATTTTTTATAGGAAAAACTATGCTCAGAATTGATGTTGTATAGAGTAATGGTATGCTTTACATCAGCATTCCTTACAGCAGCTAATACTAGTTCCATCCGCCCCTCTGACCCAGCCAAACAATGGAAAATAACCCTCTATCCTTCCCATCATTCATTCATTTAAAAATATTTAATGAGTGCCTACTTTGCATAACGCATTTACCAGACACTGGGTACACAGAACTGAACAAAACAGACAGGGCCCCTGTCTTGTGCAGCTTGCTATTCTAATAAATGCCCCTCAGATACCCTTCATATACCAACCACCAACCAACCTGCTGACTCTGCCTCCCAATACCCCACAGGTCTACTTCTTCCTCTCAGTTCACCCCACCTCTGATGGAGTCAGGCCTTCGTATTTTAAGCAAGGATAAAACATTAAAGACTGGCTGTTTCTCTCCAAGTCGGGTCTCAACAGGTTCACACAGCCAACTGAGCGATCTTCCAAAACACAAAACACATCATGTTTCTCCCCTGATTAAAATCCTTACAGGAGTTTCCAGAGTTCCATCAAGTCCAAGTGCTCCAGCGTGGGTGGAAGGCACTTCATAATCAGATCCCTGTCAACCTCCATTCTAAACCCCAAACTTCCCCCTCCCCACCCCTGAAACATGCACAAACACCCAGGCTAGGTCTGATGAGAAGTTTACCAACAATCATCCACTCACTTCCTCACACCTTCCTCGAACTACACACCTGCCTCCTTATGTCCTCACCTTGCACTCTGGCATCTTTTTCATCTCAGTCCTTTTGTTACCACTCCTCTGGGGAAACTTCCTGACCCTCAGCCCTTTTTCTCCTCAGGCTGATTCAAGTCAAGCACTGTTGTCCTCATTTATTTGCCTTGCCATCTGAAGCAGGTGCTGGGACTACTGATACTTCCTAGGAACTGGTGAGAGACACAGATTCTTGGGTGTCCTAATCCAGACCTCCTGACTCAGAATTGGCATTTTATTAACAAGCCTGTCGATTCCTGCGCAGATGAAAATTTAGGAAGTCCTGCCCTCAGGACTGAGCCACCATGGCTCTGACTGCTCCTCAGTTAACACAAGAGTGAAAAACCAACCACAAATAACTCATCCCAAAGGATTACAAAGCAAGTAATACAAAGATGTGCTATCTTACACTTAAGGAAAGGTAGTCGAGGCATTCCTGACCAACAAAGAAACAACACTACTATCGACCTCACCCAAAAATTACGAATATTCCTTAGTGATAAATTTTAATTCATAATGGTTTACAAGGAGTGGACATCTAAAAGGGGTTTAATTTTATAGATACACCCATCTGCTTGCCAACCATTTTACATGACCCCCACACCAAAAAAAAATGCAGTTAACATTAATATCTAATGCTATGTTACATAACACACTATTTCACAGGTTTCTTGCAGAAATCTTTCAGTTATTTCTACATAACTTTGAGAGTGTGCATATTCTGAGCTGCCTTTCAGATAAAGATGATTTTCTTTTTCCTATATAAGAGTGCTGGAGCCAATGTTTTCCTTTAAGGCAACTAATGAAACAGCACTCAACTAACAGTTCATACCAAGTGCGTGGCCACAATACTATTTTTTTTTCTAAATTGGACAAAAGGTAGCATTGTCCTATACATAAGTTATCTACCAAACCACAAGAATCATGGAAATCAATGTCTTTTAGAGAACAACCTTTACACCCTACAAGTCCACATTGAAATACCACTCTCTGAAATTAGCTCCTTCAAAGACTAAGCCCACTGAGAAGGCAGCCAGCAGACAGCTAACCTGCTTGTCCTACCACAGAACACATCCAGGGTGACCTCCTTTCCACATACAACTTTGCATGGCCCAGCAATAAACCAGTATACATTCTAAAAGCACTTAGAGGGCAGCCCAGGTGGCTTGGCGGTTTAGCGCCGCCTTCAGCCCAGGGCCTAATTTAAAAAAATAAATAAATAAAAATTTTTAAAAAAGCACTTAGAGATTCAACATGATATGGCGAAAGAAATGAGAACAAACACCTATATACTTATCTGTACGCACCATATCCATATAAGTACACAAGATATGTATCTATGTAAAATATGTGAATCCACTCCAACTTTGTAATGCTATCTTTTTTTTTTTAAGATTTTATTTATTTATTCATGAGAGACACAGAAAGAGAGAGGCAGAGACACAGGCAGAGGGAGAAGCAGGGTCCATAAAGGGAGCCCGATGCGGGACTTGATCTCGGGACTCCAGGATCATGCCCTGAGCTGAAGGCAGACACTCAACCGCTGGGCCACCCAGGCGTAATGCTATCTTAATTAATTTTATTACAGATGAGAAGGAAAGCAGAGACAAATCCACAAATAGGTAAATGGAAATTTTTTTAGTGTAATTTATTTGGGGCAGGAAAAAAATGAAACTTCAGAAATGTATTTCAATCCACCTAGCAAAGATGTTTATTGGGCAAACTAATGGAAAAGTAATATAAATTTTACAAAATTTTATGAATCCTGGTACATCTTGCTTAATATTGCAAAATATCCATGCATAAACAAAACATGGTTGATCTATGAAGGCAAATGATGTCACATGTTTATGAGCCTATTAAAAAATTATCATTTGAAAATATTTCCCTGTTCACTCTATCTAGTCCTATTTCAAGCAATTGACTACACACACACCCCCATCTGGTGATGTCAAGCCTACCAAAAGTGAGAAGAGAACAAGAGGAGGGAAGGAAGGATTGCCTAGGGCCACCCTCTGTCCAGGGGTGCTCTGCTGTTCACAAACCCCTGTAAAGCTAAACCAATGAAAGTTGCCAAGGTGGGACACAGGTAACAATGGTGAGAGGTTACCAAAAAAAAAAAAAGAAAAAGAAAAAGTAAGCAGCCAACTCTTCTGTAAGTATACAGAAAACACCATTTTTACCACATTTTCTGTACACTTACTACGGTTGTCACGGATTAACTGATCGGGCAATTTCCTATAATCTTTTGCATTTTCAAAGGTCCCAAAAAAGTTGAAAAGGGGATCTTGTCTCATATTCCAGGGGGATTTTAAAACTCTCAATTCTGTACCCAACTCTGCCTGGTTTGAAATGCAGGGAGAGAAAGGCTGTAGTAAACAGTGTCCTCTGATACATACTACCAACATTCTTTTCCTGAGAGGAGGCGGGGAAAAGAACCTTCGGCAATACCACAGCTGAAAATAATTTATCATCTTCTCTCCTAGAGCAGAGCACATGTGATGAGAAGCCTTATCCATCATGAATAAACCTGAGCACAGACACAGGCAAAGTGTCACGGGATGAGGGTAGAGGTCACATGGTAACCTGGAAGGTTCTTTAAGATGCCGTATTTCATGTGAAAGAGGAATACACAGGACTAAGAAAAATCCAAATTTCTACCAGGGAAGCAAGCAATATATATAAAAGGTACAGAGAATGGTAAAGAAAGGCTGTGGAGGTCCTTGGAAGAATATTAGAGAAAGTTATTTGGAAAAGTGCACATACTCTCAAAAGGTAAATCTATAGGGGGAAAAGGAAGAAAACAAATGTCACTTATTCAATGACTACATTAAATCTCTACTTCAATGTAAATTATATTTGACAAAGGAAATGGAATGATGCCTGGAATATATAATAAACAGCCTCACATCCATTATGTCATAATCATTCTGACTTAAAATAAGGTTGAAAACATTTTTTCTATACCTATGACACTTAACGAAAATGTGAATAGGATTCTACAATGCCATCATCATCAAAACTATGATAATCAAATCAAAACTATAATCAAAAACTATTCTAGGGCACCTGGGTGGCTTGGTTGGTTAAGTGTCTGCCTTTGGCTCGGGTCATGATCCCAGAGTCCTGGGATCGAGCCCTGTGTTGTGCTCCCTGTTCAGCGGGGAGCCTGCTTCTCCCTCTGCCCCTCCCCACTGCTCATGCTCTCTCTACCACTCTCTCTCAAATAAATAAAATCTTTGATTAAAAAACTATTCTAAAATATAACTACTGACAATCAAAGCTATCAATTTCATGAAACTAAATAAGCCTGATAATCTTTTAGCCAAGTTCAATGTCTTCATATTCGCATATAACAAAAGACAACAGTTTTCTCCATAAACTCTATATATTTAACTTTATGTTTTCCTGCATCCACTGCAAAGGCTCAACCCTAAACTAGCCCTTCTCCTTATTACCCAGAAATTTCCTGAGCTTCCTTCCCCAGTTATCTGAGCACTGCGGGCAAAACGAAGTATCTTTTACACTATTCTAAGCAAATTAATTCATAACCTAAATCTGTTCTCCCTCAAATTACAATACATTCTGTAAAAAATTCCTTTATTATTTTGCTACAGTGCCATACTATTCTATGTCACTGAAAGCTGACTGTTATGACCCACTTCTGTTTCACATATTTCCCCTAAAAATCATTCAATTAACCAATTCTAACATTAAGTACTTTTTACAGGAGTGTACAAGATTCCTGCTATTAGGATATCATTCTAACTTGCACATAAACTTTATATTTCAGTTTGAAAAGGGATCCCACTTATGTACTTATAAATTTCTACCTTGTGTTCATTTTGATCATAGATCAATATTAAGTTCACCTTGAGTGAGCAAGTAAAAGAGACTATAATGTAAGAAAAGGCAAAGTGAGAAGAGGAGTTACTACTAGGTGAGGCATTTGTTTCGCATAAAGAGGATGATCAAAATAATTTAAGGCTACATGAAACCTTATCAAATTTTGTACTTGGTTTAATAAAAAAAAAAATACAAAAAAGAACACACACTTGCCTATTCCGCTTTAAAATACAGAGCTTCCTAAGACCTGGGACTGCTGCACCCATTGGTTAGTATGGTTTTAGGGAGTTTAACTAGTATACATCATTTGCCAATAGAATTATGATGCAGGTAAGGAAATGTAAATAGTTAAGTTTCATCAGTGATACTATACATTGTATTACTCCTACCCACATTTTTCATTTTCTCACCCCCACATTCATTCTCTCTCTAAACATACCAGTTCCTACTTCATTCCCATTTCTCAGAGAACATATAAAAATATTCACAATGTTTCCTATGAAACAACTATGCAGAATATAAAGGTTTCTAACCATGCTACTGAGAGTCCAGTGCCTTTTTAAAAACAGAGGTTGGGCAGCCTGGGTGGCTCAGCAGTTTAAAGGCCTGCCTTCCGCCCAGGGCGTGATCCTGGAGTCCCAGGATTGAGTCCCACATCAGGCTCCCTGCATGGAGCCTGCTCCTCCCTCTGCCTGTGTCTCTGCCTCTCTCTCTCTCTCTCTATCATGAATAAATAAATAAAATCATTTAAAAAAAAAAAAAAGAAACATGTAGGGTCCACTTAACCGTGGATTCTTTAAAAAATAAATAAATAAAAATAAAAAAACAGGGGTTATGGCAAACATTTCTCAATTTCTTGAAAATAGCTTTAAAGGTTCTGTATATAAATCAGGGTGTCCCATTAAATAGAATACTGCCCCTACACTACATCTTCCAGACTGCAATGTATACCTGGAAAGAGCACAAAGTGTTCTGGAAGACCACGTATCTTAAGTTTCTACTTCAAAAATATACACACAAGCCCTCTGTACTCTGGGTTTGACACCTGTCAAGATCTCTGTGTATTCAATGGCCAATGCTCCTCAGCACTAAAACTAAAACAGGGAGATTAAAGGTTTTTTTCTCATCATGGTAAAGGGAATAGTTTTAAAATACCATTTGGTATTTAAAATTGTTTAGATCATCAGTATCCAAATAATTTTTATTGGTTGCATATAAACTTGGTAGTTAACAGCTTTTAACCTATCAGAATCATTCATAACTATTTTGTAGAATAAATTTAAGTTTTCTGACTGTACTTTTAACTTTTCCATTTTTCATATTTTTAATTTGAATAAATGATGTCCTATTGAAAGGTTAACCTGCAAATACATACATATCAATATTTCTTTCATCATGAACCATTTAGGGTTCCCCTATTGTATCTTAAGTGCATTAAGGCCCTATATTTTATGTCTATCACTTTGTACCCCCAATGCCAGACCCAATGCCTCAGTTTAAAGAATTAGCCATTATACAACAGATATCTCAGCATATCACTAATGCCCCCTCCTCCAGCCACAAAAATGTAGGAGAATCAATAAGCTGCACTGTCTCCCTAAGGTTTTACTCATACAAGGGAGGGGTTTGCATTGGGGCAGCATCTTCCATTTCTCCACTGATACTGTGCCATTTAAAAGGGGAAGCACATGCTGATGACAATTTTCTAGTTCTACAACTCCTTGTTTGTGTAATGACCCGCTCCAGCCTTCAGAGTGAACCTCTTAGAACAGTGTGGTCTGGCATGTTTCCCATCAACAGCGTCCAAAGAATCTAGCAATCTCTTCTCTCCACTTCACATTTTTTTGTTTCAAATGATGACTTTTTTTTTAAGATTTATGGATTTATTGAGAGAGAGAGCATACACGAGTGCGTGCAAGCAGGGAGTGGAGCAGAGAGAGAGAGGGAGAGACTCTCAAGCCAACTCCCTGCTGGGCACAGAGCCCAAGGCAGGGCTCTATCTCAGGACCCTAAGATCATGACCTGAGCTGAAATCAAGAGTTGGATGCTTAATGGACTAAAGCACCCACGTGCCCCTTCCCACTTTCCATTCTACCTACATTCTCACGTGCCCAAGAAGGAAATGCATTAAATGCTATTTATTGCTTATTACATTCGAACACCTTTTCTCCAAAAAGTCCAAAGTTCTCTACACACTGCCTTTTCACACATTTTAAGTTCCATCAATATTTGCTAACCATCCAACAACAAATATTATTGAAAACTATATTATCGGGCATCCACAAACAAAATGTTTGAAATAAATTTTTATTATTAATTTCACCTGGCTCCCTGGTTCACAGCTTATATTTAAGCATTTTGGATGTAATTCCAGTATAAAACAAGTAACCATGTGAATATGTTGAAAATAGTAACTGGTTCTTGATCAATCAAAATCATATCTTAATAAACTTATTTTTCTGCATTATAATACTCTTATGTCTTCATATAAATGTACTTTGAGTTCTTGAGCTTCTTTTCTGAGTTTTTTCTGACCCCTCTACTACTATCAGCTAGTATTTTGTTGTTCTTGGGGAAAGTGTTTTGGTGGAGATAAGAACAGAAATGCCGAGAAGCAGAGGCACCCTCCCATTAGACCCGTGTAGGTATTCCAATTAAGTGAAATTACAAAAATTTAAAATCCTCTTCTTCTGTCACACTAGCCACATGCAAGTGCTCAACAGCCACACGTGGCTAGTGGCTACTGAACTGAATGCAGCAAATAGAGCTCCGTTGAATTTTCACTACAGTAGAAAATACAGGCAGTATTGGTCTAGAGGGCAAGCAGGAGAACAGCAGGTAGAGGGAAGGAGGGACGACTGAAAAAGTCCATTCCTGAGGCCTAGAGAAGCAGGATATACTCAGATGTTGCAAATACTTCAATATGTCTTAAGTGGAGGCCAGATCTTGAAGGGCCTTATAATTCACTGAATTCATGGAGAAATCACTCTCAAGTTGTTAAGCCATACTATTTATAAAGATATACACTGTGAAAAGATTTACTGACTTGTGGACCACAGACTGGATGAGGTGGAAATGGTACAAGACTAGAACCAAGAAGCCCAATTTGAAGGCTCTAGCAGGAATTCAGGTAAACAATGATGGTGCAGCCAAAAAGGGAGAGAACTACCCAACCATCTGACTCAAGTTTCTGACCGGATGTTGGAAAATGAAGAGTCTAGGATGACAGGACCCTGGCTTGGGTAACTCCGCAGATGGTCATACCATTCACCAAAATATGGGGAATTGAAGAGGAGTTTACATGGGGTGGGGGAGAGGTGTAGAAATAACCCAGAGCTCTCCAGGAAGCCATACAAAAGAAGTGAAGAGCCCAAGAGAGAAAGCTGAGCTAAAGATATGGCTGTCTGGGCCACTGACAAACAGAAAGAAGGCAAAGTCTGAGAGTAGATAAGATCACCCAGAAAAATATGTTTAGTGATAAGAGAAAAGAACAAGGACAGTATCCTGAGGAATACCAACACTTATAGGGCAAGCAGAAGCGTCCACCAGCATGACAAAAGCAAACACCAAAAAAAAAAAGAAAAAACAAAAAAACAAAAACAGCTTTAAGAAGGAGGTGATCAACAGGTTCAAAGGCTACAGGGAAAACAGAACAGTGTCCACCAGTCTCCACAGGCAGAACACCAGTAACTCCACAAAGGTAGTTTCTATAAAGCAGTAGGGCCAGAAGCTCCAGTGCTTGAGTTGAGATGGTGACGGGTGGAGAAAAGAGTAAAGATGGCTGCCAAGCTCCAACAGAGGAGGGGAAGGGACAGCAAGCAGCAGTGAAGGTGACTAGTCGATCAAGGGCTGGAATACGTCTACTCAACATGAGGGAAATGGGATTTGTGTTCCAACACAACTCAAGCAACCCTGGGAACATTCCTCAGTCTCTCTGTGCCTTGATATAAAGTGGGGATGACCATAGCATCTACTCCACAGGGTTATTAGGGTGAGGTACATTAGTATTTGTAAAGCACTTAGAACAGTGCCTGCCATTTGGCAAGCACTATACAGGCATGTGTTAGATAAAATACATTAACACTGAGAGGAGGAGACATAGGGAGTGAGAGGTCCAAGGAGGAGCATAGAAAAAGGGGAATGATTAAAGGCATGAGTCTCTGAGGTGGCGGTGGGGCGGGGGGCAGGAGGGGAGACCCATGCACAGGGCATAGGATCTGCCTCTTTCATTGGGACAAGCAGAAGGATGGGTACAGATGCAGAGTTAACAAGTGAATATGGTTCATTCCCATGGCTTTGACTGGCTAGTTCAATTCCAAGGGAGGCAGTGGTCTTGAGGTATAAGTTTTAAAGAAACAAATTGGAGACAAAACAAGTGGAAAGCAGAAGATACACTGTGCTCACGGATTGAAGAATTAACGTCATTAAAATAGGTTATAAAAAAGGTTATTAAAGATGTCCACACTACCCAATCTATAGATTCAATACAATCCCTATCAAAATTCCAATAGCATTTTTCACAGAAATAGAACAATCCTAAAATTTGTATGGAAACACAAAAGACCCTGCACATCAACAGAACAAAGGGGCATGGTCACAGGGTGCCATGAACACACTAAGGTCTGACATCAACTCTGAAATGACATCTGGTTCTAGAAATGATAATTCCACCCTAGCTCTAATATTTGAGGACTGAATTAGAGTGTATATACAAAGCACTTAACACACTCCCTGCAGATGATCAAACAACTTTCTTCTTTAATGTGAGAAATTTAAATATGCAAAGTATGTCACCCAGGCTGTGTGGCCTTGATCCAGTTAGTTAGCCTCTCTGGTTCTTGATTCTTCACCTCAGGAGAGGGGAAGTGGAAAGGTGGCTGAACGAAAGGACAAATATCTTAGTATTCTGAGGCACTAAGTACTTCACAATTGGAAACCGGTGAAATTCTCTTCTGAAATTCACACTTCTAGTGACAGAAAAGTAATGAAAATTTCAAAAGTACAGATAATTGATAAAAACTGAATATACAGGTAAATTGAACACACATATATTATGTAAATAATTCAGTAGCTTTTTAAAAAAGTTTATTTATTTGAGAGAGAGAGAAAAAACAAGTATGGGAGGGGCAGAGGGAGAAAGAGATTCCCCCCTGAGCAGGGAGCCCAAAATGAAGCTTGAACCCAGGATCCTGATATCATGATCTGAACTGAAGCAAGATGCTTAACCAACTGAGTCACCTAGGCACCCCAATAATTCAGTAACTTTAAAGTTTAAAGAATTCATTCTGAATTCATGGAGAAATAAATCACTTTAAAGTTTTCAGCTATGCCATTTGGAAAGATACATATTTTATAGAAGGAATCCCCCCCTTACTAAAATGTGGGGACCACTAGCAACTCAAGTAACTGTTCCCGCCCCCCCCCCCCAAAGGTAAATTAGCACCTGGTTCATATGGTGAATTAGGAAACCACCATTTCTCAGAAGACGTTCACTTGCAACGCTATAAATGGGCATCCTAGGGAATCCCTCTGCTTCGGGCCCACCTTCAGAAAGGGCAGTCAGGGCAGTACACCTGCAGGCCCTCCTCTACGACAAAGACCTCAGAAGCCTGCCAGGTCCTTTCCCAAATGTCTGGAAGTGTTGGTCCAAAGACCAAGCAGTCACCTAAAGCAAATTTCTCAGAAGAATGAACTGCATGCCATCTTTATTCGAGGCAGCACACAATCTCTCTCCCAAATCACCAATAATATAAACTGTTGGTCACAGAACTGTAATCCTTCCATTAAATTAATGATTTAAGGGTTTAGAATAGAACTACAAAGCATCCTATAAAGTGCTGAAGAATTGGATTGCTAATTGCATTCTTCCCATTTCCCATTTATTTGCTGAACAAACTTGAGTGAGAAGTAATCTCTTTAATTTCCTTTTCCAAAAGTAAAATAGGTTAATGTCAATTGTCATCTTCAGGGATGTTGAAGGATAACTTCTTCAAATTCCTACTACAAATATACTTACTATAAAAATATATTAAAATGTTTATTATCCACTATGACTAGTCTTTTTTTTTTTTAAGATTTTATTTCTTGGGGATCCCTGGGTGGCTCAGCGGTTTGGCGCCTGCCTTTGGCCCAGGGCGCGATCCTGGAGTCCTGGGATCGAGTCCCACATCGGGCTCCCGGCATGGAGCCTGCTTCTCCCTCCTCCTGTGTCTCTGCGCCTCTCTCTCTCTCTCTCTCTCTATGTCTATCATAAATAAATAAATAAATCTTTAAAAAAAAAAAAAAAAGGTAGCAACCTGTGGATTTAATGCAGCTACCGAGATGTACCTTTAAAAAAAAAAAAAAAAAAAAAAGATTTTATTTCTTTATTCATGAGTGACACAGTGAGAGAGGCAGAGACATAGGCAGAGGGAGAAGCAAGCCCCATGCAGGGAGCCCGATGTGGGACTCGGTCCGGGGACTCTAGGATCATGCCCTAAGCCAAAGGCAGACACTCAATCGCTGAGCCACTCAGGTGTCCCCTATGATTAGTCTTGTAGGTCTAGCCTAGAACAGTCCTTTCCTCAGATTCCCAACTATACACAGATGGAAGAACTCTTCCATCAAAACAAAACAAAACAAAACAAAAAAACACACACAAAAAAAACCCCCAAAACACACGTACACAAACACAAAATTTTAGCTTCCACAATTTTAAAAACTTTCAGAAAAAAATCACAGACCATTTCTTTAAAATATCTCATTCCCTGATCAAGCCCCATGTCGGGCTCTGCATTCAGCACAGAGTCTGCTTGAGATTTTCTCTCTCTCCCTTTCTCTCTGCCCCTCTCCCTGCGTGCACATGCACTCTCTCACTCAAATAAATAAATCTTTAAAAAAATAAAACATCTCCTTCCCTTATGACCCACCCGCGGTAGATTTCCCTATCTCTGGAATCTAGAAAAGCACTTCTGCAGTCTGCAGGGCTTCATCACACAAGCCCAAAAGGTCCCCCTCCCTAGAGCTCCCAGAGAGTAAGGGAGACTTTGGTCATTGCCAACAGAGCCCTGTGCCAACTACCCACGGGCTGAGGGCTCATGGAGTGCTGCTCATGTCTAATTTTATCCCCAGTACTCATCACCATGGCTAGGATAAAGCAGCTGAATGTACATGCCTATAGAAGAAATAAAGAGTAAAGAGTTTTTCTTTTCAATAAGTAATCCACAAAAATTTGAGTGTCTACTTCATGATATGGAAAGTCAAACTGGAAACACCTGAGTGCTGTATTTGCAAATCCCATCATCCATTTCTGAATTTGTCCAAAAACTTATCTCCCCTTGATCTTACGTAACTAATAGTTCCAAGCAGACCCCCTTTCAACACAAGTTTATGATTTCATATTAGCATTTTCTCATCTTCATCTTTTATTGACCGTTGTCAAAAATTAGGCCTATAAATGTCAAGTTTACTTATAAAATCACCACCTCTCGTTAAAGATTAGTGTTGCACAATTATGGCACCTCTTCAACACTTTAGAAAAGCTTAAAACAATAGTAAAGAAAAATGAGAAAAAAGGAGTATCATGGCTGGGGGGATGGTAGAAGAGAGCAGCATCTGGAAATTTGGGGAAAACCAGTTGTGAAGCCAGCTAGATCCGGCTTACACACTTTCGCCACCTCAAGCAAATTAAAGCAGCTCTCTGACTTCAGCTTCCTCATCTAAGAAAATATGAAAATAGTATTCTACAACCTCCCTCAGAGGACAGCTTAGAAGTGCTCTCTCAAAAGTAGCCATTATCAGAATGCCTTACACACGACAGATGGTAAACAATAGTTGTCCTCCCACATTCTGCACCAACCCTACCTAGTCATCTAGATTTTCCTGCTCACAGCTTCACTGACAAATATACTGGGTACCTCCACGGGAGCTGACAGTACGAAACTCAAATGGTATTACACCAAGTCCTGAACTCTTCTGCCCTATAAAGAATTAAAAAATCCTTAAAAAAAAAATTCAGAACCACAGAAGCCTGTTACCTTACTAGGATAGAGACAGGGCAGGCAGAAAGAGTCCAGAAGGCTGCAGGGCAAGTCCCTGGATGAACATCTTCACAGACAATGAAGGAAATTCTGCTTTCAGGCATCTAGACTCTGGGAATCACAGAAGGCAAATGCTAAAGAACTCAAGACCTAATCCAATCACTTGACCTTACAGAGAAACAGTGAGAAGGTAAATGCTTCATTCAAGGTCATTCAGCTACTCAGAGGGAGAGAGAGAGAGCAAAGACTCCAAGACAAGTGCTGGTTCCTACTGTAATATATACCCTAAACTGTTAAGGAATGTATGCCTTTATTCTCAGGCAAGTGTCCTCTCAGACTAGACAACTGTATATATAATTAGAAAAATGTTAACAGACATTTGAGGCAATACAATTTTAAAACAGTACACCCAAACACCATCTATGGAGTAAGCTAAAGTCATAACTTGAAGCGATTCCAAATAAGGTGGCATTCTAAAAACGTTCTGTTCTAACCGTTGGCGTTATCACTGAATGTGGTGTTGTGTCTCCAAGGTCACTATGCTGAAGGAAACAACATTCATTTGCATAATTTCTGGTGTATTAAGTCAACTATGTCATGAAAATTTTTTTCTCTTAAACAGCAGAGGAGTTGCTTCCCCAAAATGTCTCTGAGTGCTAAGTCCTTCTTTCTACACGCAAAGATATTTGCCCTCTATGCATTGTTCCCATATGCCTGTATCTTTCTAGATGGTAGTTAATGCCATAAGCTATTCAATTCAAGGTAAATAGTTTGTGTGATCAAATTGCAAGCTTTTTTCAAAAACGGTTTTTCATGGGGAAAAAAACCCAACTTACAAACTATGATTATTCAGACTTAAGTGTGTGACAGGCATTTTCTCAAAAATGAACAAAATAAGTCTGTCACTTAAGAAAAACAATCGACAGTTTGTTGCCAATGATAAAATTTGACTTTCAAGCAAAAATGAGAATTTTGGAAAATCTGTATCCACCACTATGAACTTGACAGCTTCCCAATACTTAAAGAATTTTTTTTTTAATTTTTATTTATTTATGATAGTCACAGAGAGAGAGAGAGAGAGAGAGGCAGAGACACAGGCAGAGGGAGAAGCAGGCTCCATGCACTGGGAGCCCGATGTGGGATTCGATCCTGGGTCTCCAGGATCGCGCCCTAGGCCAAAGGCAGGCGCCAAACCGCTGCGCCACCCAGGGATCCCTTTAAAGAATTTTTTATTAGATAGATAGTAAGAGGAATAAGACTTTAAAAAATACTGTATAATGAAATGTGTCAACAAGTGAAAGATTTATGTAACTCGCTGAACCAATATTTTCCAAATTACCAATGCATGATGTTACAAAACTGTACACATGGATGGAAGATCCATTCAAAGCACAAGATACACCAATGCATTTTAATGAAACCAAATACAAAAATTTCACTGATACGGATTTCAGATTCCACATTGCAACTAACCTGTAAGAAATTACTCCTTATAGGGACACCTGGGTGGCTCAGTGGTTGAGCACCTGCCTTCGGCTCAGGGCGTGATCCTGGGGTCCTGGGATCAAGTCCCGCATCGGGCTCCCCACAGGGAGCGTGCTTCTCCCTCAGCCTGTGTCTCTGCCTCTCTTTGTCGTCTCTCATTAATAAATAAATAAAATCTAAAAAAAAAAAAAAAAAGAAAAAAAGAAAGAAAGAAAAAGAAACTACTCCTTATAGTTTTAGTATAAAATTATCTAAAAAGGCTATTCAAATATTCCTCCTTTTTTTTTTTCATTCCTTCCTTTTCAATTACAAATCTGCATGCTAGATTTTCTTCATGTTCTTCAACCAAAACAACATATTATAACAGATGGAATGCAGAAGCAGCTATCAAAATCTAACGGTCTTCTCTTGAGCCAGGCACTAAAGAGATTTACAAAAACAAAGTAATACCCTTCATTCTCGCTAAACTTTTGCTTTGGAAAACACTTATTTTTCATAAAAATTAAGTTGATTAACATGTAAAACTATTCTTGGTTAACAGCACTGCTGAGAAATGCAATGTACATACACTTAAAACTTACACATCATGAAACATCTAAACATGGTAAAACAAAAAATTAAACAAAAAAGGCCTTTCAAATATGATACCCTGGACATGGACAGTATGGCCACAAGTCGTAGCCGTGGAGATCTAGAAACTCAGTAATTTCCACTGCCACAATCACCAAAAAAAGGTCACAGATATCCTTGACAAGGGAGAGGCCAAATAAGGAGCCACAGACTCTATTATGAAGGTTACTTGATTAAAATGCCTGGCTTTCAAGAGAAGTTGGGGTGTGGAATGCAAAGAAGAGAAAGTTTAAGAACCAGCAAATCAAATGACTTGGCTGTGATTAGCCTAGTGGCTACACAGGGGAGAAAAGGAAGAGAATACCTTACTTTGGCTTTTAGCTTACTATATAAATATTTCAGCACTCACCCATTTGTTGTTCTTTTTATAAGAATGAGACATCCACACTCCTACTCTTACTGCTATGTATGAACATCAGAGAAAGACCCAAAAGCTTTCTACGTGTATCTTAAGTCTACGGCCATACTACCCTGAACGCGCCCAATCTCATCTATGCGTATCTTAGCTTCAATAATCCTATGAAATAAGCAGTACAAATATTATCCCCATTTACAGAGGGTGAAACTAAGTCTCAAAAGTTTATTTTTTATTTTTTTTTTATTATTTTTTTTTTCAAAAGTTTAAAAGACTGCCACAGTTGAGTGGAAGAACCCATATCCCTACCCCCACGTCTTCTGGGCTTTTATTTGAATCCTCTTCCACACACTACTCAGACACTGGTTCTCCCTGGGTGGTCCTGCACCAGCATCATTGACACCTTGGGGAACTTGTTAGAAATATGACGTCTCAGGCCAACCCATACCTACTAGATTTGAAACTCTTGGGGTGAGCCCCAGCGATCGGTGTTCACAAAGCCTTCCAGTCATTCTGATGTATGAACCGAGGACCTAGGAACAATGACACTCCAGAGAGACAGCTGTCCACTAAGACAATTATGTAAATAATATAAACAACTTGATACCAATACAATACAGCCAGAGCTGCCATAACAAAAAAACCACAGACTGAATGCTTTGAACAACAGAAACATCCTTCTCACAGCTCTGAAGGCTCAAAGTTCAAGATCAAGGAACCAGCAGGACAGGCTTCATTCTGAGCCCTCTTCTCCTGGCTTGAACGTGGCCACCATCTCCTCTGTGCTCACATGACCTCTTTGTGCACAAAAAGAAAAAAATCTTTCTCTTCCTCTTTTTACAAGGCCATCAATCCTATTGGATTCAGGCCCCATCCATATGACCTCATTTAACCAGAACTATTTTCACAAGGGCTCTATTTCCAAATACAATTACACTGAGATTGGGGCTTCCACGTGTAAGTTTGGGAGAACAAAATTCTGTCCCTAACTGAATTCAGAAGGAAAATGTTCAGGTCCCATGCAAAGGCTGATGCTGCTGGTCTAGGACCTCACCTGCAGAACCTGCAACACAGAGGGACAAAGAGAACGAAGTTTACTTGGAAAAGCAGCAAGTATCATGGGAATCCCAGCACTGATCCAAAGCAGCTGAGGAGGACTCACGGGGATTTCCACAGGAAGTAAGGAAGGAGGGAAAAGTCATTTCCCACACTGGTGCCTCATGCTAACTGGTAGTGGTAAACACTTACTGAGCATATGCTCATGTGCCTGGCCTTACATGGTAAGGCTTCAGATGTACTGGCTCATTTAATCCGCGTTACCCTCATTATGGAAATGGAAACAGAGGATTTAAAGGTTAAGTAGCCTGTCAAGGATCCACCACTGGCAAGGGGCAGCAATGGGAATAATCCCCAAGACAGTTTTAACCTCTACACTCTACTAGAAGGGAGAAAAGAGTGCAGGCTTGTATCTGATCTTCAATCATTGAGAGCAATCCCAGGCACTATAGGCCATCCAGCACAATGGTGTCGAGAACAGCTGTTAAGGAAACACAAAAGACCAAAACACACAGGGAATGATACTCGACTTCACTGATAATGAAAGTGTGCACCTACCAAACTGGCAAAGGACAATAATGTCCTGAGTTGGCAAGTGCAGAAAAATGAGCAACTCCCACACCACTGAAAAGATTATGAAATGATGTGTCCTTTCAGGGCAGGGCAATCCAGGAAAACACACCATATAGAAAATGAACACAGCCTGTGACCCCATGACAATCCTTTCTAGGAATGCATCCTAAAGGTGCATGGAGATATATGTGAAAGGCTAATCTGTATGGCAGCACTGTTTTCAAGAGTAAAACACTAGAAATGACCTAAATGTCCATTAAAAGAGGACAGGTATGTGAAGTTACGTGGTAGAGGATATCATTGTTTGAGCTATCTGAAAAGATAAGGTATAGCTCTATGCATTGATATGAAACATCAGCCACAGTATTCTGAAAAAAAAGGGAATTACAGGTGTATTAATACATTAGTAGTGTGAAAACCTATCTCCCACTGAAAGGCCTAGAGGGATAATTAATGTACCAATGTTTATTGGGCATGGGGGCTTTCATTTTCTACTTCATACACACTTTGTGGTGTGAAATCTTTTGGAATAAGCATCCTTACAATCAGCCAGATGTTAGAGATAAATTTTATTACAATTTTCCCCTCATGTCAAATGGATCTAGCTTCTATCCAAATTCTGCTAGCTGCTAACGGCTGGGTTACTAATTCTCACAAAACCTCAATTTTCTCCTAGGAGCCACTGTTGGGATAAGAATGCCTATTATCGGGACGCCTGGGTGGCTCCACAGTTGAACATCTGCCTTCGACCCGGGGCGTGATCCTAGAGTCCCAGGATTGAGTCCCACGTCAGGCTCCCTTCATGGAGCCTGCTTCTCTCTGCCTCTCTCTTTTTCTGTGTCTCTCATGAATAAATAAATAAATCTTAAAAAAAAAGAGAGAGAGAGAGAGAGAGAATGCCTATTGTCTACTCTCAGGCTACATCCTTGGCTTTCCTTCCTGGTGCTCACCAGGACAGTACACACAACCCTGCATGTTGGGACAAGGGTTTGCTGGGTTAAGAGCCCCTTAAGGGTAGGTCTGTGTGCTCATGCATCTCTGGTGTCTCAGGGTCCCCCAGAACACCTAGTACAAAGAGATGATCAAGTAGTAATTAATAAGCAAGAAAATCTACAGCTAGCATATTTAACCAATACTAGTAATGTAAGATATTTCACTTTCAAGAGAATTTTGGAAAAAATATTTATGAATCCTTGAAACCCCATACACACTCCAAATATTTTAAAAGTATAAAACTGATCTACCAGGGGGCCTGAAATGGCTCAGTCGGTCAAGCATCTACCTTCGACTCAGGTCATGATCCTGGGGTTCTGGGACCGAACCCTAAGTCAGACACCCTGCTCAGTGGGGAGTCTGCTACACTCTCTCCCCCTGCCCATCCCCCCACTCATGAGCACCCTCTATTTCAAATAAATAAATAAAAACTTTAAAAATAAATAAATAAATAAAAATGATCTATCTAAATTTCTTCATTGCAGAGTTGATGAAAGACGTCTAAATTTTCCATATTCCTGCTTTGAAAGTTTAAAAAATATTTCAGTCCACTCATCTGAAATTACAATTTAGACTTACCTAACTCAGAAACAAAATCTGTCATCTCCAAAGTTCCCTACCCTATGGGTGATAAATTCTTTCCCATAACCAAACAGTGCCATGCATTTACTCGAGTGCAGAGTGCAGAATGCTATACACGAACATATGATCAGAATTAAGTCTGTCAGCTTTTACAGCTAGTTCCTCTCTACTTACTCATCCCCTGCATGGCTAAATTTTAACACAGAACCACCTGAGTGGCAGTGTGACCAAGAGGAAAGTACTAGGGTAGAAGATGGGACTTACTGTGCTATCTCAAAGGGCCCATCTATATCTAGACCATAATAACCCCTTCTCTCCAGGTGAACAAAATGTACAATGAAATAACAAATGTGACTTACTTTTGAGTTCTCAGAAAAGTCCTACACATGAGGTACTTGGGCAGCTCCATGGGTTAAACAGCTGCCTTAGGTTCGAATCATGGTCCCAGGGTCCCAGGATCCAGTCCCACATCAGGCTACCTGCTCAGTGGGGAGCCTACTTCTCCCTCTGCCTGCCACTTCTGCTTGTGCACTCTCTCTCTCTGTCAGATAAATAAATAAAATCTTAAAAAAAAAAAAAAAGTCCTACACAAAGGTATTGTCAAATCCAATAACTAACCAAAGTGTTTACATCATAACCAAAAGTAACTAAATGAAAACACTACAGTGACACAGTTTCCTTCATTTTCAAGCAGGCTAATCACCATACTCCTAATTTGACAATAAACTAAGGTTTTAAATGGAATTCTAGTAATTTCCTTTTCAAGACAGAATGTAGCGCCTTCACCAGATGACCAAACTTAACATGACCAGTAAACAGGACGAAGAGATGTCACGTGCCCCTGTGTGACACCCTGAGGAAAGACACACCACCGCCCATGCATTACTCTGGCCAAAAAAGGCTTAACCTAAATCTAAACAGGAGGAAAAAAAAAAACTACTTTGCTAATTAGGTTGCTATTTTGGCCACCTCAAAGAGATGTCTAATTTCTGAAAGCCACTACAGTATAATATTTGCTGTCTTTCATAAAGTTTTCTCTGCTGTACCCATGCCAAAAACTACTACAAAGAAGCAAATTGATGACATTTTCCCTCCAATGATTAACTTCCATATACTTTCATGCAACAAATATCTATTGAGCACCTGCCATTATGTCAAACACTGTTCTAGGCACTGGGGATGCATCAGTAAACACCATAGACAACAATTCTCCCCTTCAGAGCTGAACTGCATTCTAGTGAGGATCAAGTCAGAGTAAGTAGGTAAAATATAAATAAATAATTAAAAGGCAAAACAAGAAAAACCACAGCACAGAAGGAAGGGGGACAGGTAGTTTTAAGGAAAGGGTGTGATTTTAGAGTGGGTGGTACAGGGAATTCTCCCAGGGAAAAGGACTCTGAGGATGTGGAAGGAGCTGACAAGGAAGCTGGACAACCAAGAGGACTGCTGGGGATTGGGGGATGGGGGGTGGGCAGAGACCATGAGGTAGGCCTCCCTGCCCCCCCCCGCCCCCAGAACCCCCAGACCCCCCCCAAGTGTCCCAGGGAAGCCACTGCGCAGGGTGCAGCAAGGAGGAAGGTGAGCCACGGAAGCACTGTGGAGGAGGGGCCGCTGTGACTTGGGCTCTGGCACTGGCTCTGTGGATGGAAAGAGCCTGCAGAGTGAGGGCAGGGAGCAGACCAGGGAGGGCGCCGGCCGCGGCCAGGCTGCAGGAAGAAATGGCCGCTGAAGCAGGGGGGTGAAGTGGAGGTGCAAGTTGTCTGATTCTGCACATACGTGGTAGAGCCAACAGGATCTGAGGATGAATCTGATGCAGTGAGAGAGAGGAGTAAAGAGAATTCCAAGGTTCCCATCAACACCTCCGTGTGATAAAGGTTCTGAAAGCAATGCTGGTGGAAAGCACCTCAACTCGCTGTGCCCTCTTGCTGTGCACCACAGTCCTATGAGGCAGGCTGTGCAGGGTCAGTGTTTCCACCTTTTCTAAATGCAAGAACGAGGCCTGAATGGGTGTTTTGTCCATACATAGCAGTACTGGAAACAAAACAGGAGCCTAGATTTCCTTCCCAAGTTCAGGGTTTTTTCCATTATATCATGTAGTTGGGTTTTTGTTTCCCATTTTTTTTTTAAGGTAAAAGGTTACCATATACAAAATATACAGAAAATGGAGAAGCCTTGTTCTGGGACATTTTAATGGCTTGCTGGTACCCAAGAACTTGCTAACGTGAACTCTTCTGCACCAAGAGATCAGCAAGTGCTTTTTACCAAACTGTCAGGTATATGCAGGGCCATCTGTATGCTGAGAAGCTCCCTGACGTTTGGCCCTGGCTGGTTCTAGAAGGAATATATACAACTAGAAGAACAGCAGTGGCCCATCCATCCTTATTTATAGAAAAAGCACCTCAAATTTTAGCCCCATGTTGTCACCTATCTACCCTCATCTGTTTTAGGAGGCAAATCATGTCAACATTACTGCGTTTCTTTAACATCACCTCTAAACCCTAATATCTCTCTCCAATCACATTCCTTGCAGATCGTAGGAGACCTTCCTTTAGCTATCCTGTACACCCAAACAAGTCCGACAGACTATTTCTCTCTTGTCACTGCCAGAATTCCTTTTCACTGCCCACTGTACCACGTGCACCCTCAATGCCCACCACCACCCTTACCAGCCTAAGTCCATCCATTCATTCATTCATTCACTGAGCACATCTCTGATGGGAGCTAAGCCCGCTGTAAGCACCCAGATTTCCGGTTCCCCACCGGCAGACATGGAATACTAATTATAAATGGGATAAAGGTTATGAAAGCAGAACAGGCAGCCGAGGCCAAGGGACGGTGGGGGCGGGGGGGGGGGGGGGGGAGGAGGTGCTAACCAGTGCTACAGCCAGGGCAGGTCTCTCTGGGTAATGACCAGAGGGGAAGGTGGGGCAGAAACCAGGCAAATGAGGGAAGGCAGGTGGGTCAAGCTCCAAGCGGTCAGAGTGGCTCAAACAACACTAGAGAGAGAGAGAGAGAGAGAGAGAGAGAGAGCAGGATATTTGAGGAGGGCAGTACACCTAACCAGAAAGGCCAGGGAGCAAGTCCGGGAGGACCAAGGGGCAAGAGCACTTCAGAAATCACATCAAAACTCCTGGCCTGGGGCAGCCCCGGTGGCCCAGCGGTTTAGCGCCACCTTTGGCCCGGGGTGTGATCCTGGAGACCCGAGATCAAGTCCCACATCAGGCTCCCTGCATGGAGACTGGTTCTCCCTCTGCCTGTGTCTCTGCCTCTCTCTTTCTCTGTGTCTGTCATGAATAAATAAAATCTTTTAAAACAAAAACAAAAGCTCCTAGCCTGTATGAAGACAATGAGAAGTTGATGCAGAGTGTTAAGCAGAGAAGTGAAAAGATCAGGCTTTTGGGGGGAAAGGTCATTTTAATTACATGATACTTCTTCCTTGATTTCATGTAGAATCTCTGTTGGGTTACCCCACACAGCAACAGCTCTAGAAGAGCTCTTCATCAGCTCTGGCCACCTCCTCCAAAGCTTCTGGCCTCTAGACAGTCAACACCCTGTAGAGAACGTTGCCTCTGCAAACAAAACAATGTTTTGATCCTGTCGTTCTCATTTCAGAATTGTGATTGCTTCTGCCTACTGATCCTAACTGTACAGTAACGGCCCGTCACCCACTGCGTTCTAGAAAAAAAAGCACACTAACAAGTTGCTCCTCCAATATAGCACTGCTTTTAAATTAAAATAAACAAAAACTACCTTAAAACGTTCACACAAGCTTCTACAGCAATTTAATTTGGAAGGAGTTCTTTCCTTTTCACCGATATATGTTAAAATATTTTATATTTTTTAAGATTTTATTTTATATATAGTAGGAGAGACCGTGAGCAAGAGGAGGAGCAGAGGGAGAGAAACAAAGAGTATCTCAAGGGCTCAATCTCAGGACCCTGAGATCATGACAAGAGCCAAAATCAAGAGTCGAATGCTTAACCTAACCCACTGAGGCACACAGCGCCCCTGTACCGAAATATTTTATTTTATTTTATTTATTTTTTTTTTATGTTGAAATATTTTAAAATAAAAAGAATACGCTGCCTAGGATTTCCTTCAAGTAATACAGAACCTGGGGGAAGCTGACAAGTATGTGAATGAAGTACATCTGGCTATGACAGCTGATTCTACTATTCTGTCTCCTTTTGTGTGTTAGAAGGGGTTCTACTATCTGGGCATCTGAAGCACCTCAAAGTACTCAAACTCTACATAGAATCCCCTTCTTTTGTTCTGTTACTTTCCCTGAAAGTTGATGTTGCTTAGAATGATAGCAAACTTAACCATCAAAGATTAAGCTATTGCGATCTAACTTTTGTTACAAAAGAGAAAATTCCAATTTTAGGGCAAATACCTCAATGAAGCATTTGGATTTTTTTTTTTTTAAGATTTTATTTATTTATTCATGAGAGACACAGAGAGAGAGGCAGAGATGAAGGCAGAGGGAGAAGCAGGCTCCACTGGGAGCCTGATGTGGAACTTGATCCTGTGTCTTCATGATCACACTCTGGGCCAAAGGCAGACACCAAACTACTGAGCCACCCAGGAATCCCCTGGATTTATTTTTTAAAAACAGTCCTGCCTAAACATCTTCCTTCCACCAAATTTATTTTAGTCTCACAATTCTTAGCATTATGGATTTATAAAGTGTGAATAATTTGTGTTAATAGATACGTTTCCAATCACCCTCTACCATCAACTTAAATATCTTCTACTTCATTTGTAACTCTATATATGAAAAATGGTCATTACATGTGGTAAACTGGCTTACAGAATCACTGACTTCCAAGGCTGAAAAGAACATTCAAGGCTCCCCAACCAGTCATTTGATGTTTTTGTCTTTAGATTAACATGCATATGCAACCTGGTAAGTTTTAGTGGGTAATTTAATGCTACACACTACATACACTACGTACAGTAGAAAATGTGGAGGATCAGGAAAACTTGTTTTGTCCACAATGGTGGATCAATTACTCGTGCCTTCCTAGTATCTCACACTAAATAATTATGGCTCAAGGAAATAACACTAATATCTCTATGTCGTCTTAGAGTTTCCACTGTAGACAATTACAGGCTACAAAAAAAATTTTGTGCTCACCTTCTGCATAGCAAACTTTACCATACTGTGTTCAGTCGTTGGAGCTTCCCCACAATTAGTGTGAGAAATAACACCATTTCCACTCTCGCTCAACATTTAAAGTCAAAGTCATCAAACAGCGGAAGATTTCATTACCACCCTGTACTGACAGAGACCAATATTAATTATTATTTGAATTAACCTCTGAGCCATGGTTTTCATCAGTACTCAGAAAAGACAGGGACAATTTCTAATTACATGCCACCCTCATTATAAGTCACTAGGCCACAAAGCTGTATCTGATGGGGCTGCCACCCTGTGCCTTGAAACTGCTTTGGACTTCTATTACTGAACATTCTCATCTCATTTACACAGAAATGGAACTCGGCACTCAGAGATACTTTCCCCAGGAGCTACCACATTTTTCCTTTAAAATTGTGATGGGGGTGGCACCTGGGTGGCTCAGTGGTTAAACACCTCTTCAGGTCAGGTCAGAATCCTAGGATCCTGGGATCGAGTCAACATCAGGCTTCTGGCAAGGAGCCTGCTCCTCCCTCCACCTGTGTCTCTGCCTCTTTCTGTGTGTCTCTCATGAATAAATAAATAAAAATGTTTTTTGAACTGACTGGGCGGGGGGGAGGGAGACGCCTGGGTGGCTGAGTGGTTGAGCACATGCCTTCAGCCCAGGGCATGATCCTGGAGTTCTAGGATCGAGTCCCACGTTGGACTCCCTGCATGGAGCCTGCTTCTCCCTCTGCCTGTGTCTCTGCTTCTGTGTGTGTGTGTGTGTGTGTGTGTGTGTCATGAATAAATAAATAAAATCTTTAAAAAAATTTTTTTAATAAAAATAAAAATTGTGATGGGGAACTGTACATAAGTCTATTAGCAAAAGTCCTTTAATGCAAGGTAAACAGTACGAAGTGTTGACACTTAACTGAAACATTGAGTTTTATTTCTCTCTTCCACCACCAACCCTAGTCTCATTCTCCAAAGATAATCAACTTAACTGTCTCTTAGATGTCCTTCCCTGCCCATGCGTGCACATACAGATGTGTCTGCACACATCAGGTATTTTAATCAGGAATTTGGGAGATAAACATGCAAGCTGTCCATCAACATCTCAGCCACAGTCATTCCTTGGTGAAGTTTCACTGCTGTCCTCTGCCAAATACACTGCCCTTTGAGGTACACATTCCATTCTATTGTTAGAAAAATGAAGCATTTTCAAATCCTAAAAGTTTTAGGTTAATCATCTGTGACACAAATATTCACATTTAAAATATCTCAAGATTAAGGATTTAGGTGTGGCACTATACGATTCCTTAAATGTCAAGAGGAATGGAGACCAGATAAAAACAAATCTATGTGTTCTCAACAAAAAAAAGACAGAGTTTCTGAATTTTGATTAGAACACAATTTTAAACTTGACAAAACCACTGGTACAGCCACTGTAAAAAACAGTATGAGGTTTCTCAAAAAGTTAAAAATAGAAATACCACGATCCATGATCCAGAAATCCCATGCCTAGGTATTTACCCAAAGAAAATGAAAACACTAATTCAAAAAGATATGCACCCCTATGTTTACTGCAGCATTATTTACAATAGCTGAGACACAGAAACAACCCAAGTGTCTATCAAAAGACAAATGGATAAAGACAGGGTACGTGTGTATGTATGTATACGTACACACAGGTGCACACACACTGGAATATTATTCCACCATTAAAATGATGAGATCTTAGGGTGCTTGAGTGGCTCAGTCAGTTAAGCATCCAATTCTTGATTTTGGCTCCAGTCATGATCTCAGAGTCCTAAGATGGAGCCCCACATCACCTCTACACTCAATGGGGAGTCTGCTTGGGTTTCTCTCTCTCACTCCCCACCCTCCACACTTAAATCTTAAAAAAAAAAAAAAAAAAAAAAAGATGAGATTTTACCATCTATAACAACATGCATGGATCTAGACATGCAGACAATAACACACATTTACTTAACGCTTAGTAGAATTAGAGAAAAACAAATACTACGATTTCACTTACAAGTGAAATCTAAAAAACAAGACAAAAACCAGAAACAGACCCATAAATAAATACAGAGAATAAACTGATGGTTGCCAGAGGGCAGGGTGGTTGGGGATGGGCGGAGTGGGAGATAACAGGCTTCCAGTTACAGAATGAGTAAGTCACAGTGCATCTGGGTGGCTCAGTCGGTTAAGTATCTGCCTTCAGCTCAGGTCATGATCTCAGGGTCCTATGATTAAGCCCCAAGTCAGGCTCCCTCCTCAGCGGGGAGTCTGCTTCTCCCTCTACCGCTGCCCCTCCCCCCACATATTCTCTCTCTCTCTCTCTCTCTCTCTCTCTCTAATAAATAAAATCTTAAAAAAAAAAAAAAGAAGAAGTCACAGAGATGAAAGGCACAGCACAGGGAATACACAGTCAATGGTATTGTCATAGTGTTGTATGGTGCAGATGGTAGCTACACTGTAGTGAGCATAGTATAATGTATAAACTTGTCAAATCACTATATTGTACACCTGAAACTAACATAACATTGCATGTCAACTATACTTCAATTAAAAAAATAAAATTAAGATCAGGAAAAAAATAAACTCGGCAAAATCAACTGTGTGTTAGAACAATAACTTACCAATTTTACTACAGTTGGTACAATGAAGGAAGACAGGATGTCATTATCCACAAGATAGAGAGAGAGGTCTAACCTGATGTATTCTAAATACAACTGTCCCATTTCTTGGCCATACACATGGCAATCATGGCATCCATCCTCCACGGGGTTAGTGCTTCAAGGGTGAGTGAATATTGTTTGTTACTGAAAAGAGCACTATGGGGACCAACATCATCAGTAAGACAAAGGTGAATTTTAAAAATCAAAAGTCTACACAAGAGTTATATTGAATTAAAAACAGGTATCTTGCTATCTAAAATTTCCTTCAAAGATCCTACCTTCCCACTCCCCATTTTATCAATATAAAAGAACCTTTCATCTCAACAAGATGTAAAGAAGAAACTGGTATTTGAAGAATTCGTTCCTAAAAACTAAGAGTGAATTTTTGTAAACACTTCAAAAACAACTATCATAAACTAAGGAGATTAAATCCTGAGATTTAAAACAATCTCCAGGGATACCTGAGTGGCTCAGTGGTTGAGCGTCTGCCTTTGGCTCAGGGAGTGATCCCGGAGTCTGGGATCGGGTCCCGCATCGGGCTCCTTGTGGAGAGCCTGCTTCTCCCTCTGCCTGTCTGCCTCTCTCTCTCTCTCTCTCTCTCTCTCTCGAATGAATGAATGAATGAAATCTTTTTAAAAAATAGGAATAAAACAATCTTCAAAACTATTCCTACCAACTCATATCTGTGAATCTCCAGTTTTAAATGTCACTAATAACAAATTACAAATACTTGAATTTATACAAATTACAACTATAAGATACCTTTAAACTCCTCTGTAAGAAATCACTATCTTTAAATGTCCATATCTATTATGATCTCAAGAGATAAAAATTTTAACTAAAGTTTCCTTTCACTCTTAGAGTTTCAATTTCTATTTAAAAACCAAAACATATATAGGATGTGAGTGATACTGCACTAGGTCCTAGGAATAAAAAGTAAACAAGAAATGCTTGATGAACTCAGTCTAGTGAGAAGAGCAAAGAGAAAAGTAACAATGATACAATGTGATTTAGCACTATAATAATTTAGTTTACAAGATAATCTCTCACTTAAGAGTTTTTACTTAGTCTTCAATTAAACCAAACTCCTTTAGGCTGTTTACTGGCTTCTATGGGGATGCAAAAATAATAACAATAAGCCTCAGTGATTTTTATACTATATTTACCTTCCCTACTTCCTCTAACTTTACACTAAATTCACAGGATTCCCTCCTTTAAGGGACTCTATCATTTTTTCAAGTTAATTGATATTAACTTGATAGGTAATATTACCACCTATACAAAAGCACCTTGGTTACTTATTAGAGAATGTACAACTACCTATTTTAGAAATCAGAACCTAATGGGAATAATCAGGAAAGTACTAACTAAAAAAAAGATTACAGTAGCCCTAGACATCTCCAAAGAGCAGATAACATAAAAGAAAACAGCAATGTAAAGCAGTACAATTTTAGAAATTCAGCAAAAAGAAGCCTGCTGCAGGCAGAGATGGAGCAGAAGCACCAAGGACAAGAGCAAGATGTTGCCATGTTTACCTTTGTACCTCACTTGTGTGTTTACTCATTTACTGATGCAATAATCTACACGGAGACATGTGCCCTCAAATAACTAGAAAGAGAAGACAATGTAAGACAGGGAAGTTGCATTCCATTGAAAATAATTAGAAATGTCATTCCAGAAGAGGTAGCATTTGAGACAGAACGGGAAGGCAAGCAAGATTCTGACAGGCAAAGATAGGTCTGAGAAGACAAAAAGGTACTTGCAATAGAGCGAGCAAGAGTAAATCTACTGAAGAGGGGAACTATCGTGTGTTTAGGGACCATGAGTGCTCCAGGTGAGCCTGAATATGGGATACATTTTAACAAGAGGAGGGACTATGGTTAGAAAGTTAGATTGGCATTAAGAATGGAAGACCTGGGGATCCCTGGGTGGCGCAGCGGTTTGGCGCCTGCCTTTGGCCCAGGGCGCGATCCTGGAGACCCGGGATCGAATCCCACGTCGGGCTCCCGGTGCATGGAGCCTGCTTCTCCCTCTGCCTGTGTCTCTGCCTCTCTCTCTCTCTCTCTCTCTGTGACTATCATAAATAAAAAAAAAAAAAATTAAATAAAAAAAAAAAAAAAAAAAAAAAAGAATGGAAGACCTGGGAGGCCTGGGTGGCTCTGCGGTTAAGTGTCTGCCTTCGGCTCAGGACATGATCCTGGAGATCGAGTCCCACATCGGGCTCCCTGCATGGAGCCTGCTTCTCCCTCTGCCTAGGTCTCTGCCTCTCTCTCTCTCTCTCATGAATAAATAAAATCTTTGAAAAAAAAGAATGGAAGACCTGAGTGCAGGCAGGCAATCTTGTATTCAAGGGGGAAAAACAAAAAAAGGGTGTGCAGAATGTGAAATGGGGAGATGTGGGCACTGGGGCAGCTTCTCTAACACACAGGTGGAGGACTCCTGTGGTGAGAAGTCTTTGCAGGAGTCCAGCAGAGGTGGCCAAGAGACACTGAAACGTGGGCAAGATCTGAGAGGCCACATCAGGGGAGAAAGAATCTACAAATCTACAAACTTCAACAACATTCTATATATGGGGTAAGAGAGTCAAAGTAGAAGTGAAATGGAGACAGTATTTGTGGGTGACTGGGGAAGCACAATGTGGTTTCAAAGGCGTGATACCCAAAGCACAGGTCTGGTGTCCTCCATCCTTCCAAGGCTCCCTCTGACTATGAAATAAAACCAGCCTCATTTGAAAAGCCCTTCTTATGCTCATCTTCATACCCTCTATCTCACAGGTCAAATTCTTCCCAGGTCCTAGTATGAAGCTTTACTGTCTTTTGCACATGTCTTTCCTCCTCCACTTCCCACCACCCTTCCTTTAAACCCTGCACAGAGGCCAATTCCTCTGTATTCTCCCCAACACTTTCACTGGCCGAATATTACCAACATTTAAGGTCTTAACCCTTAGTATTTGACTCAACTGTGAATTTGCATGCACCTAGCCTTGCCGTAGAAGAGTGTGAGTTTTCAACAGCTACCCAATGCTGACACTCCATTCTTCAGAATTACTATTAAGATCCCTGAAAGTTAACTCTTAGAGAGGGGTAACTTGTAAACTTTTTCCATTAATCCAATCCATTAATCAGTAATTGAGACATGTGTTACATTATAAGATGTATAATAAGTTATACCATTTCATGGGGAACAAGTGCATGACATTTAAGAGTAAGATAGTAAATTATAATCTTCTAATTTAACTGGGCTAGAGCAGAGTCACTCAAGAGGAAGAAAGCAAAGCAGTCAAATTCCTTTCCACAGAGAGAGATGCCAGTCAAGGAAGACTCCTAGATGCACTGACTCACAATATTTTAATTGAAATCACTATCAATAAATCCAGTTTTGTCAATATTTGCATATTTCAGCCACTGTAGATACAGAAATAGAGGTTCCAAGATATTAACATCAAAAGGTGTTTTTTTATTAATAATCCAATTTTATACCACAGATTAAGAACTATGCAAAATCCTGATATTAACATGCATTTTTAAAGATCTTTGTAGATTAGCAAACAGTGTTAAAAGAACTTCCCTCTTCTTAATGAAAATTAACAGCACAATGACATTTTTAAATGGCAAAATATTTTAACCTGTAAGTTTAAACTTAAGGCATCAAATCACAGCTAAATTACTATACTTTTGTTCTCATAATTTGAAGATAAATGTGTTACTCGCTGATTTATCTTTTTATGTCTTACAACTCTAATTCTCACTTTTCATTATGACTATTCAACAACTGGTGCAATATCCTCTATTAACAAGAAGTTCCATAACATGCAATTATGTAGCAAGTGGTCTAGTGTCGCCCTTTGTTTTATCATCACCTACAATGTCCAGACACTGTTTTAACACAATCTATTTAGCATATTTTTCTATTTAATTATAGTGAAATTCTATCCAAGCACTAAAATATTCCCTGCTATCATTAAATTCACTATTTTACCAAGGGTTTAAAAATATTAAACACTATAAGTACGGGCCCTGCTAAATTATTCCTAACTACTTCCTGAATGTTACTGACAAGCAATTCTTAACGGCTCAACCACATGATACAAATTCAGATTTCCATCATTTTATTTATTTATTTTCTTTTGGTTTTGTTTATTTTAGAGAGAGAGGGGAAGAGAGCATGCATACACAAGTGGGGGGAGGGGCGGAGAGAGAAATCTCAAGCAGAACTCCCCAATGAGCATGGAGCCAGCCCCCAAAACTCAGATCACAACTTCAGCTGAAATCACCATTTAAGTAACTGACTGAGCCAACCGTGAGCCTCAAATTTCCAACATTTTAAATAACTTTGCATAAGCACAATTAGAAAACAAAGTATTAATCAGAAAACTTGCCACGCCACCCAACAGCAATCAGATTAAATCTATTAAATCTACATAATCACTATTGCATAAAAAGTCTTTGTGTATGTGTATTAGATACCTCATGAGGGATGCCTGGATGGCTCAGCAGTTGAGCATCTGCCTTTGGCTCACGACATGATCCTGGGGTCCCGGGATCGAGTCCCACATCGGGCTCCCTGCATGGGGCCTGCTTCTCCCTCTGCCTGTGTTGTGTCTCTGCCTCTCTCTCTGTGTGTCTCTCATGAATAAATAAATAAAATATTTTAAAAAGTAAAAATTAAAAAAAAATAGATACTTCATGATATGTGGAACTACATGGGGTCCACACACAAAAAAAAAATGTAACCCACCCTCTTAGGATGCCCATGGTAGATGTGGAAAGGCACTTGACTCTGTTTTGGAGTCGTGAGGACTGAAATCAAGTATGTCTCATCCATCTACTATACACGTGGCTTTGGGTAAATCCTGTTCCTTTTTCTACAGAATGCCATATGGATTATAGCACCAGTGTGTGTTAGAGTAAGCAACAAAATACAGTACAGATGTGATTCACTGTATAACATAATGTTGACCAACATTGGCTGAAGCAATGAACCATTACTCCATGTTGCCTTTCTCCCCGTTTTCTCTTCTGCATGTGTCACCATTATCTTTGTACTGTATATCTAAATCTAAAAAGTGGATGGTATGCATTTCTCTCAAGTCCAGGGATCAGACAATTAGCAAGAATCCTGCCATTTTTACTCTATGAGGTTACTTACAGATACGTTATCATAAGTTAAATTAGCAATATTCAGAATATAGTTAGGAATTATGGAGCTGGGCACATCTGAGTGCAGAGCACAATCACAGGACATGCTCGCCACTGTTCCTGTGGGACAGACCAAGCTCTCCCCAGTCCAGCCACTGAGCCTACAGGCAGGAGGACCACAGCTCAAGCTTACCTTCGTCAGGTCAGTAGTCCTTCCATGTCTACATTCAATGCCTGTTACCCACTCCATAGCTCCTTTTTATTTTTTTTTAAACAACTGGTTAACAGTTGTACTTTGACCAGTCTGTGCAATTACCTGATTAGTTACCATCTTTCCCACTAGCCTTGGGCACCTGGTATAGTTTTGCTCACCTCTATACCCAACACTCTGCATGGTGCCCACAGACACTCATAATTACTTTTATGGATCAGCAAATAAACAGGAGACAACTAATCCTATAGCCAATACCTTAGGGAAGATGAGATAAAATTCATGATCAAGTGCATGTGCACTGAGGAAAGTCAAAAGAGAAATTTGTCTACAAGTGGGTTTAAAAGTTTAAAAAAAGGGGTGAGGGGACATGAAGTTAAAAAGGCCCTAGGGCTGACGGGTCACAGTTCAGAGAAGGGCAGAGGGGAGGGTCACGCTAGAGGGAAGAGGGAGACCTGGGACACAAGGGACAATCTGCGTCCCAACTGACACGTAGATCCAGGAACTGAGACATGCTTAACCAAGATTAATTTGGCAGAAGGACGTCTGATACAGAAGGGAGTTGCAAGCTGTTTCAGAGATGAGGCGGAACCACAGCTTGGATTCAGTAAATGGCTGGATGCAGGGGGCGCCTGGGTGGCTCAGGGTTGAGCATCTGCCTGCAGCCCAGGGCGAGATCCCGAGGTCCTAGGATCAAGTCCCACATCAGACAACCCGCAGGGAGCCTCCTTCTCCCTCTGCCTGTGTCTCTGCCTCTCTCTGTGTCTCTCATGAATAAATAAAATATTTTTTTTTTTAATAAATAAAATCTTAAAAAAAAAAAACTGGCTGGACACAGGGAAGGAGAGTGGTCTGGGAGACTGAAATTGAAAGAAGTTGTCCAAGATGCCACCAGGATAGCAAGGCTGTTGGCCGGACAGCCCTTCCAGGACGGGTCGAACAACGTGGCATTCAGTTTACACTCAAAGACGAGATGTAATTTTAATGTTATGATGCAGCTAACCAAACAAGAGCTGAAGCACTGGCTCTAGTTACGGAAGCATTAGGAATCTATTTTTCCTTAGTGGCAAGGGTAGGGGTTGGCAGAGTAGAGACTATAATTTCTACTGATAGAGTTCAAACCAAATAGGATTTTAAGAATTTACCTAAAACAGCTTCTGAGGCTTAAGTACTATAATGGGGAAAATGAAAGTACAAATGGCCTTTCTTTCTTGCTTTATTTTCTTCTGTTTCCCTACTTTGACCAATGAGAGGAAGAGAAAGCAATGAGATTCTAACATGTTCTCCTCTAATCTCTCCATTTCAGCACTACCACCAGTTAACTGGCCAAAGGCATTTTATGCAAGAATTAAGATTATGCACATTCACCATGGAAAATGGTTGCAGTCTGTTCACACCTCCCTTGAGTGGTCCCTCCCACACCGCCTGGCCAAGTGAACAAACAGCTGAGATTCACTAGGAGACTCTAGGATCTCCGAGTATAAACTAATTCCTTGTCACTTTTGACATGCCTCTCACCAGCAACTGAAATGCTTGGATAGAGGACCCCTGGGTGGCTTAGTGGTTCACCGTCTGCCTTCAGTTCAGGGAGTGATCCCAGGGTCTGGGATCAAGTCCCACATTGAGCTCCTTGCAGGGAGCCTGCTTCTCCCTCTGTCTATGTCTCAGCCTCTCTCTCTGTGTCTCTCATGAAGAAAGAAAGAAAGAAAGAAAGAAAGAAAGAAAGAAAGAAAGAAAGAAAGAAAGAAAGAAAGAAAGAAAGAAAGAAAGAAAGAAAGAAAGAAGGAAAGAAAGAAAGAAAGAAGAAAAGAAAAGAAAAGAAAAGAAAAGAAAGAAAAGAAAAGAAAAGAAAAGAGAAATTAAAGAAATGCATGCTTGGAGAGGAAAAGGATTAGTAGAAGAGATTTTAAGTTTACAACTAAAACCACAGTCTCCACCTTCTCAGGAGCTTGTTGCTAGGAGGTCTTAATATAAAAAGCTTTACTTAAGGGACTAAATAGATTCCAGTTGTTCTCAGAAGTTGGAATGGATGGTTAAATTGAGGAAGAAACCAAAATAAGAGCTGCAAGAGGCAAAGTGTGATACAGATGCAATAACTGTATTTACCAATGTAGAAATCAGGAGGGACATCTTGTCTAAAACAAGTGTAATATTTGTTATAAGAAAATCCTGAAAAAAAAAAAAAAAAGAAAATCCTGCATTTTCCCAATTATACACCACCACATGTGGAAAATTACTGTTAAAGCAAGGGGGGAAAATAGCATCTAGTAAGTGCTCACTATAGACCAAGCACCATGCCAGGTGCTTTACACACCACACACACACCCACACACACCCATATAATCCTCACAAATAGCCCTCAAGTATTATCTCCCTCTATTTTCTATTTTGTAGATGAAGAAAATGAAATCGAAGCAATTGAGTAATTCTCTAGAATACAAAATTAGTCAGTAGAGGAGCTGGTTTTTCTTCATCTTGTCCTGCCTCCAAAAGCAGCACTGCAAGAGTGAAAGCACGGGTCCTCACTCCCCATCAACCAGTGCACCAGAGGCTTCAGGATTTGCACAAGAGGCAGAAAACAACCCTACAGCAGGGTAAACATCCTTTACAGAGAAATCAAACAAGCCACAGTGGTGATGGCTGCCTCTCCCCACCCCCGGCAAAGAGCGGGGGAGAACTTTCTTTTAAACATCCCCAGGAAGGTTAAAAATATCTCCTAAGTTCATTTGGAGCTGTCACTAAACCAAAAACCTTTCAAAGAACAGAGTTTCCTTCTCATCCAAACCCAGTTTTCCAAATAAAATTCATTCTTTAAAGATTTTATTATTTGATTAAAAGTTTTTCCAAGACAGAACTATATCAATACTCCCGTTACCCTGCATAGACGGCTGCACGGAAGAAGCAACTAGGGTACGTAACACAGTCGGCACGTCCGACGGCAGGCGCGGCTACCATACCCCCGGGGGTAAGAGACCCCCTCCCCCTTATAACTAGGAAGTCCACCCATTCCCAAACAAACGTCCAAATGTAATCACATACACAACGGGAGGAGGAAAAATAACCCACTTCGCCTTAAGGGATGTGCTTACTGGGAACTATATAAAAGGGCCAGTCCTCACACAGACACAGACCGGCCACCACACGGATGCGTGTGACTGAGGAGACTGGCTCTCTGAGCTGTGATGCCTTCGGCCACGACGAGCACTCACTGAGGACCTCCCGGAGAACTCAGGACCGTGTGCCTTCCCGGGGACTTCACACCAGCGGTGCCACTGACCTGGTGACCGAGACAGAGCTGCTGCTTATAAAGATGTGTTAACGGCGACTCTCGCTTCAGTTAACCGAGTCCGCTGATCTGCTCAAGTTGCAGCCACGTATCTGTTCCTACTGCAGGAGAGATCCCGGATTACTTCAAGGGTATGTCTGTGTACATATGTGTGCTCACTTTCCATCAGTTTATTTTCTAGCCCAGATACACATTACTCACAAACCTCACTCAGCTCAAAATTCAAATGAACATATTGTTCTAATCTGCGAAACCAGCCCACCATTTCTGGAAAGTATCACCTTCTGAGGCAATGACAGACTTGCCGGAGCTGCAACTCCGCTGCCCGTCGTCATCGTGCCCGTGGTTCTGCTTAGAGGGCGTGCGCCAGGCACTGGTCTCGCTACAGAAACTGAGCCTGGAGGATTTAAGTAGCTTTCCCAAGGTCACGTGGCACAGTGCGGAGTCTAAATTAGAACCAGGCTCCAGCTCCAGAACCCATGCTCTTAACTGTTAGGTTATACTGCCTCCGATGGCTCACGACAGCAGCTAAAGCATTTGAAAACTCCCACATATTCACAGACCTTTTGATTGGCTTCAGTGGCTACCCAGCCAGCACGGAAGCTGGCAGTATTTTTAAGTTTCTACAACTAACCACTTAGTTACTTGATGTGCCATCAACTCATCATGTTAGCCCAAACACAGTCCACTCCCAATTCTGTGATCTTGATTCCTTTGGTACTGTCTTCATCTAGTACAGTCTTCATCTAGTTTGGGCTAAAGATACATATGGAACCCGTGGCTTTCATCAGGTCAATATCCAATCTCAGCCCAGCAACTAATAAAAAAAAAACCTGTTAGATAGTGTGTACCTACACCAGAACAACCATTGCCTGTTATACTTATTCTAAGATAGTAATAAGCTTTTAGAAACGTCCTAGACCTAATCCGTGAAGGTGAAAAGCTGCCAGTATGGCTGGAAAGAGCCTAAGGCAAGCAATCACCAAGTATCAATTCAGTATTTAGTTTTATCCATGATGATCTTTTGAAATTTGACTGTTTAGAATCTAAAATATTTCCATAGAAACAATCTCTAGCTATGAAACAACAACAAACAAAAAGGGGGAAAAAAAAAAAAAACACTTGACCTAACCCATGATGCAGCTGAGAGGGTGGAATGTGACGGGTGATGCTAGAAGTCAGTGGAGCATGAGGCTGAAGAGGAGATGAAAGTTAATTCAACTGTAAGCTCCTTAAAGTCTTGCCCTATTTCTTACTCTAGTTTTCTATGCCCTCCACACCCCAGTAGATAAGGCTCTCGGGAAGGAAACAGAGGAGTTGGGACATGTTCCATAGGAATGAGGGGAGACACAGGGCTGGTTACACAGAACAGGCCATCTGAGGCTTTAAAAAAAAAAGAGAGAGAGAAGATAACATGTAATAAAACCACACCCATCACATAGCCCTGGCTTGTTCTAGATGACTAGAAACAATGTTAAAGTATCAGCATTTGGCAATTTTGAGATCATCTCAGTTCTTAATGGTCACATGAATTTTTTGGTGATGTTAAAATACTTGGTTACATCATTTAAGATATAGGAATCTATGGGATCAAACAGAGAAGCCCCTGTCACGTTGTACAAAGCACAGTTGTAGCACACTTGGCTACAACCTAAATCCTCATTGCCATATAAAAACCACTCCTTCTTAACCACATAATGCAGAGAGAAATCCAGAAAACCCTGACCAAGAAAGAAGTCACCAACAAAATGTTCTACTGGTAACTGCCACAGTCATACTTTTAATCTTTTCTTTTAAATATACTAATAACTAACTGTTCTCTGGGTGTGTTATGCTGTGATGCCAAGAATGCCAGTTAGCTACCATCTCTATGTGAAACCTTCAGTCATGCAAATAGATACTAGGGCTTGCAAATCTTTACATCCCTCACTTTCATCTTCTCTTTACAAAGAAACACAGCATACCATTACAACATTAGTAACTGCTCATTTTAATGAATGCTAGTATGTGCCAGGCATTGAAGAAGGTATGAACTCCATTTTACAAGTGAGGAAACTGAAACACGGAGGTTAATTAACTTGTTCAAGGTCCTAAAGGTAGTTAAGTTGTTGGAACTGGGTTTTAAACCCAGGTCATCTGATTCCAGAGCTCTTGGCTTTAACCTTTATACCGTGCTACTTTTCTGATCTCTAACTGTGCCTTTAAGAAATCTTTAAATTGTCATCATTTTATCTGCAGTTTTTCTTTCTTATGGCTGGTGGAGGAGGAAGCTCTGAGGTCACTGTAACAGGTCCACATTTGGGTTTGAAGAAGTCTACCTAACCTGAATTCTTTATATACTGGCCTCACACTATCTGATGCAAGATCCTCTTAAATTATCCTAGATACAAAGATATTAAAAGGGGTCCTTCCTTGCATTTTTATTACTGAGAAATTAGATTTTAAACTTCTTATAAACAAGAACCACTCATTTTACTACTTTTCCATATGTAAAATGTGGGCACTAGCCTCGTACAAAGCTCGGAATCTATACTCAAATACCTGATTGTTTGTCAAGTTAGATTTTTAGTGGTTAACAGTACATTGCTTGTTTTCCTGTGACTTTTAATAGATTTTGGCATCAGTCTTGTGGAATAGTCTCGGTGACACTGTTTTATGGTACCCAATGTGTTGACAGCAGTCTGGCAGATTAACACCACAAAAAGTTGCCCACTGTCTGCTTACATTAGGTCCAGTAGCCAAGCAGGGTCATGATGAAATACCTGATTCATGAGTCTATCTCTGCTGTACTCTATGTGCTATTCGCAACGTATGGAGCAAGGTGGGTTAGAGGTGGCACCAGGTGTGACTAAAGTGACATATAACTGTGAAATCTTTCTGCTCAAGATTAGAAGCTTAGGTTCCAATTTCAGATACATTCAGTTGATATTCCTTTCTGTTCAGCAAGCAAAACTGAAAAATACAAATAACTGTGAACTGAAGGTTTCCTGATTTTTTACTCACTTATCTAATCACTTCCAACACGTAATTTTCTTCCACATTTCAATATACCAGAAATAGGTCTGTCTTACAACTGATAACATCTTAGATTTGATGAAATAAAATAATAAAACAATTGCATATATATCCTGGATTCTATGATTTTGAAGTTTTATATTACCATCAACTCATAATTAACTTAGATGACAATGTTAACAACTTGTCTCTGTTCTTCTCCTGTTTGCCGTAGAAGATATAAGAATGTGAGATAAATGCAAGGTAACATAACTTGAAGGAGACAAAAGCTTTGAAGCTACTTTATTCTAAGTGCAAAGCTGTTACCCTCCTGTGAAGAAAATAGAGCCTGAAAGTTTCTCTAGGCTGCATGCAGCCCAAATGTTTCTTCTACGAGAAAGACACAATTCCAAGGTGAAAGAGTTCCAGATGCTAAAGTCTTCCTACTAACTTACATCAACTTGCTCCAAGACACAATAAGCCTTTTAACTCAAGCTCAAAAACCTCAAGGGCTTTCTCCTCCACCTCCCAAATATCAAAATCATGCTCACATATTTAAACAATTAGGTGAGACGTACAGAAGCTAGCACTAAATATGTCTGAAATTTGAGTGCTAAATGTGCAGTTAATATTAACCAAATTCAGATCCCATCTATAGAAATGTTTTTAAAGATGATTCTTGTTTTCAAGGGGAAAAGAAAAAGATGATTCTTGTTTTCTTTGACTTCAGAAAACTTAAAAAGGGGAGTAGAAAGGGTTGTTTAAATTCAACTTATGGCAGAACAAAATTTCTTTGGGATAGAAAAAAAATAAGCCAATTATTGGTAAGTGATCTAGAAAAAAGAAAAACCCAAGAGGAAGAAGTTGGGAGTGCTTGTTTCAAAAATATAACCAGCTAACATTATTTTTTCCAGAAGATTTCCCTGGCTATACCACAAAACACTGAAATATTGTTAGTCCTTCTTTCCGTATAAGGTACCGGATAGCTTCTTGGTGGTTACTGCTTTTCCTGATTATAAAAATATCTTTCAGTTCAAAAAAATAAAAAGATTAAAATAAGAACCACTTGCAATCTAAGTAACTAACATTTACTGAGTGCTAACAATACACAAAACACCGTGTGAATTATTTTAAATGCACTGTTACATTAATCTAAATAAGCCCAGGAGATAAGTACTATTATCATCCCCTTGTTACAACAAAAACCTGAATCTTAGATAAGTTTTAAAAATTTGCCTATGGTCATAGAGCTAATTAAGTCACTTGTCCAAAAGTCACATAGCCAATAAGCTGTTAGAGATTCAAACCAGATCTATGTAACTCTGGAATTTGAGCTTTTAACTAAGTGAAACTGCCAATTTCTGAAACCACTCATTTTTTTTTTAATTGATGTATTTTCCCTGTAGTCTTTTTCTATGCTTATAATTTAATTTGTATAAAATTGGGACCGCAGTTAATATTATTTCATACCCTATTCTTACACGCTTTATGTTTTTTTAAAAATATGATCTGTAATGCTTGTACAATATTCTAATATATAACACAAATTTAACCACTAGCAATTTTTCCACTCAGAAAAAATGCTGCAACTTCTTACTCATCATGGCTGACTGCACTTCAGATTTTTCCTTAGGATACACAGCTGATAACTTCAATGGCCATTTATAAACATCTTGAGACATAGAATCTCCAATTAAAAAAAAAAAAAAAAAAAGAATCTCCAATTTTGTTTTAAAATATTTGTGTTGGGACACCTGGGTGGCTCAGCGGTTGAGCGTCTGCCTTCCACTCAGGGCTTGATCCTGGATTCCCAGGATTGGGTCCCACATCGGGCTCCCTGCATGGAGCCTGCTTCTCCCTCTGCCTGTGTCTCTGCCTCTCTCTGTGTTTCTCATGAATAAAATAAAATCTTAAAAATAAATAAATAAATAATAAATACAATATTTGTGTTTACTGCACTTCAGACAGTACTGAGACTGCAAGTTTCACCATTATTCTGCCAGCATCAAGAGTATTTAATTTTTACTTATTTGACAAGGAGGAAAAAAGTATCTCATTTTTTTTTTTAATTTTTATTTATTTATGATAGTCTCACAGAGAGAGAGAGAGAGAGGCAGAGACACAGGCAGAGGGAGAAGCAGGCTCCATGCACCAGGAGCCCGATGTGGGATTCGATCCCGGGTCTCCAGGATCGCGCCCTGGGCCAAAGGCAGGCGCCAAACCGCTGCGCCACCCAGGGATCCCAAAAGTATCTCATTTTAATCTGCATTTCTTTTATTACTCCACAATCTGAAAATTTTCATGTTTAGTGGCAATTGAATTTTCTTCTATGTGTTACCTACTGATACCCTTTACTGCTTTTCCATTGTGCTCCAATTGGTTCTTTGCTGTATTCTCTCATAGAAAATGCTCAGGTGTCTTTTTAATGATGCACACAGACATACACAGAGTAGATGAAGTATAAAACACGAGATTGTTCTTCCTAATGTTGGAACACATACATTTAAAAGAAAGTTGACTCTCTTCCTCGGCGCCGCCTGCGGAGGTGGCAGCCATCGATCGCTGGGCATCCTGGCTGCCCTCAGACCTCTGGTGAAGCCCAAGACCGTTAAAAAGAGGACCAAGAAGTTCATCCGGCACCAGTCAGACCGATATGTCAAAATTAAGCGCAACTGGCGGAAACCCAGAGGCATTGACAATAGGGTACGCAGAAGATTCAAGGGCCAAATCTTGATGCCCAACATTGGTTACGGGAGCAACAAGAAAACAGCACATGCTGCCCAGTGGCTTCCGGAAGTTCCTAGTCCACAACGTCAAGGAGCTTGAAGTGCTGCTGATGTGCAACAAATCTTATTGTGCAGAGATTGCTCACAATGTATCCTCCAAGAACCTGCAAAGCCATTGTGGAAAGAGCAGCCCAGCTGGCCATCAGAGTCACCAATCCCAATGCCAGGCTGCGTAGCGAAGAAAATGAATAAACAGCTTATGTGCGCGTCATATTTGTGTTAATAAAACCATAAAACTACAAAATAAATAAATAAATAAATAAATAAATAAATAAATAAATAAATAAATAAACGAACGAACGAACGTTGAGGGGCGCCTGGGTGGCTCAGTTGGTTAAGTGTCTGCCTTGGGTTCAGGTTGTGTTCCAAGGGTCCTGGGATGGAGCCCCACATCAGGCTCCCTGCTCAGCAGAGAATCTGCTTCTCCCTCTCCCCATTGCCTGCCCTCGTCCCTACTTGTGCTCTGTGTGTGTGTGCCAAATAAATATATAAAATCTTTAAAATAATAAAAATCTAAAAAAAATAAAGCTGAACTAGAATAAACCAGTGAACTTCAGTCTGTAGTACTGTATTTGTATTGGCCTTCTTACAGACGCCTAAATTACCATCATGCTGTTTTGACTCTAAATGAGTAATATTAATATTCTATAGGATGCTGTCATGTTATTCTGACCCATGCAGTAAAGGACATTTACAAAAATAAAGTCAAGCTACATATGAAAATAATTCCAAAAAGGGACCCCTGGGTGGCTCAGTGGTTGACTACCTTGCCTTTGGCTAAGGTCATGATCCTGGGATCCTCAGGTCCCGGGATCGAGTCCCACATCAGGCTCCCCATGGGAAGCCTGCTTTTCCCTCTGCCTATGTCTCTGCCTCTCTCTCTCTCTCTCTCACGAATAAACAAAATCTTAAAAAAAAAAAAAATAGTTCCAAAATCATCTTGATAAGATCCTTTTATTTAAAACAATGAACAAACAAAAAAGGCTTAATATTTTGCCATTTCTTGACCTGCAAGTTGTACGACTTCATCAGTTCAGTAGTTTTACTTTGGAAACTTTCTAACATGATCATTTTTTTTTCGTTTTATACATCTTACACTGCTCAAGTGTTTTCTATTTCTCAATCTAATCTAAGCTCAGAATCTCAAACCTAAGTTCTCATGGAGGCCAGTCCTAGCTCCACACCAAGCCCCCTGCAGTGACTGGTTCCCCTCCCCCTCTGCACCCCCAGTCTCCACCTCTCCTCTCCAACGTCCCCTTAGTGTCCCCTTAGTCAGGGCTCACCTCGGCTGGCTGCCCAACTCCAACTGCTCTGACTTTTTGCCTCTAGTCCCTCTTCAACTGCAATCCATCACATGTTGCCAAACTAACCTTTCAACTCCATTCCATCACGTAATGGGAGTCAGGATCTAACACTCTGAACTTCCAATTTCGCCATAGCCCACACCCTCCTTGTCTATCCAAACCCTGCTCCTTTCTTCCTGACCAACTCTGATCCTCCCAGAGCCAGACGGCCATACTTGGCCACGCTCAGCCACAGCGGACTGACCCAGGGGCAGTGAGGAGGAGGGGACAGGTCCACAGCAGTGGCTGTGTCCTCCTCCAGCTCCTATTTTCCTGGGAAGGGCCCTGGGCATCAAAGTGCCCTGTGCTGGCCCCTGCAGGCTGCTCTCGGCTGGCCCACCCGTTCCTTGCCAGGACCCTTTGCTGACAGTGTCTCCCGTGATTTTGTTTGTGTTATTTGTCAGCTATCTCAAGCTACCAAAAGGCAGTGCAAGCCAGATCTCATGGTTTCCTTCTCCATTCCCAAGCCCTGCACTGGCTGCTTCCAGGTGTTACTAGGCCGACAGCATCACACCTTTTAGCACTTAATTGCACACTGTGCTGTCCTGTTCCACATTGTCATATGTGGGTTAATCTCACTTCCTAGCTATGGATAACAATTTCAGTACCTCCCACAGAACTAATCATTCTACATGGGCACACCTTCACAAACATCTAAGTCATATGAAAAAGACAACAAAAATATTCTGAAGGTCTGCATCCTCATAATTCTATTACCTTTGAAAGGAGTTCATGAGAATAACAGCTTTCACCAGGCACGTTCCAGATTTCCAAAAACCAAAGAGATTTTATTATAAACCTCACACAGAAATTGCCATTTTCTCTTTAGAGATGTAAATCTGAAAACATTATTGAATTTTTCCCTGCCGTTACTGGCCATGTCTTTGCATTCATTAAAGTCTTTCCTAGAATTGACTTGGGTACAGCCCTTTATGTAAAAGCTCACAGTGACATGAATTCAGATAGGTCCAGCTTTCTGTAACCCATTCCTAAAAGCCTGATGAACTCACAGCGAGCTCATAAGTCAGGCATCCTCCTGGGTTCTGGTGTTACTGAATGGTTCCTCATGCCACCATCACCCACTCCAGTAGGTACTTAGGTCATGCTCACTTCAGCAAGCAATTTTCTCCCAAAAGGATTTCAGGAGCCACTTTAACAGTTTCCCTCCAACACAATATTAGAATATGGACATTACCGCGCACTGGATTAACCCACAGTGAATCGTAAGTACCAAATCAAAACAACGCCACCATGGAGAAACACGTTTGGATCAAATGCCAAGACCATGGCAATGGGGTCTGAGGAGGTCAGAATAACTCTCACCTCCTCTTCCCCACCCACGTTCTGAACTAACTGGGAGACAGCCAAGCAAGAGGAGCCGCCTGCCACCCTGCCACGGAGAAGGCCGGCAAGGCCTCAGGCACAGGCACAAGGCCTGGCGCCGCCTGCGCTTGTCAGGCCCAGCTGCACACGGAGGCCTCTCTCTGGAGGCCGCCACGCAAGGAGCAGCAGGGCCCGCGCTCTGCGGGAAGCCGCGCCCCAGAGCAGGCTCCCTCTGAACTCCCGGGGCGGTGTGTGGGATGCTGGATGCCAGCGGGGGCCACCAGGCACAGAAGGTAGACGCGGACGCGGGTTACTGCTCTGCTCTCCAGGGCAAGCAACAAGGGCGGGCTGGGCCTGTGCTCTAATGGCCGAGCAGGCATCCCGGAGAGTGCGCTATAGTGGAAGAAGCAGGGATGCCGGGGCACAAGGCTGGGGCACCTCCAAAGAGAAGGAGGCAGCCAGGATCTGGGGAGCCAGGAACTGCTGACGTTCAGTGCAGGCATCAGGTGGAGAGTTGGGATCCAAGAGAAAGAGCTGCTTTCGGGTTTTCGGGACTTTGCTATGCTTCGGCAGAAAGGAGGAGACGTGAGGAAGACTTAGGTTTTAGACCAGATGGGGACATTAAATTAAGGACAGAAGTATGAGAGACGTACCAGAAACAAAAACATAGACTCAAGAGTTCCTCGTGTAGAAACGAGAGCTGAGGCCGTGGGCCGGACCTAGACCCAAGAGCAGACCAAGGCGGAAACCCTAAGAGCAGGTTGTCCGCAGGGAGAGGACAGAGAGGACGGATGGTTAGTGGGCGCTGAGCCGGAGAGGGAGGGAGGAGGTGAGAGACGGCCTCCACGCCGAGGCCTGCTTTCACCCTCTCAACGTGAGCACCGTGTCTCTTCTGCAGAATTACACTAACAAGTCCTCACAGACAGCACTAGCCCACTCGCCAAATTACATTTTGAGAGGACTCTCATTTTAAAGTTATTACATGCCCTTGGAAACGATACTGGCTCGCACTGGGCTGCCCAAAAATAGTACTGCAGCGTGTTAACCTATTCGTCTCTCATACCTCCACCGCAGAAACTGGAACTACACATAAAACAAATGTTTAATTATTCTGTGGCAGGAAAGAAAATGAAATGTAACAACTAAATACTAAACAACCTACTCCCTCTCCTATTTAACGCCACCTTTAAAGTGTACTATGCTTTTAAACTCTTAACCCATATGTCCATCTTCACCTTTCCTACGAACTGGCTTGTCAAATAGCAACTATACTTCACTCATTTGCATGTAAGAGAATAAACAGTAGTTGCAACATTGAAAAAAACATTGTAAGAATATATCAGTTGGATTTCCTTTTTTCTAAATTGTTTTGTATTTCCCAGGTATACCCATTGTGTAACTAATACATCTGTCTAAATGTGTAGTTTTTTTAGAGTGTGTCAGAAACACCTAGAAAAAAGCAGATTTTAGATGGCCCACAGAGATTCCGATTCAGTAGGATGGGAGTGGGGGAACCTGCATTTTTAAAGGCACCCCAAATGACTGTGTTAATGGTAAAGCATAACAAGTATCTCTTTTATTAGTTATTCTAATCTTACCACATGAACTTTTAAAATAACAACATAAAATTTTAAAAATCACTGAAATAGACTCATTTTATGGGTCTCTGGAAGAAAACATGAAAAAGCTACCTCAGCCCAGCTCACCACTCTACTCTTCCTTAAAGACCAACAGATGCATTAGTTCTGCAAAGCAACCTTATATACCTTCTGAATCCTGGCAAGGTAGGGGGCGGAAGGCTGAAGGCAGAAAGGAGGAGTAAAAACATTGTTAAAAAGCTGCATTTCTGCCCCTAGAATGATGGACGAGTGTTCTTACCTGCAACCTTCTCAAAGCAGTGAGAAAAGAGAAAGGTGGAGTTCCCCTCACAAAGGAGAACATTGGGAGAGTAAGAAATACACAAGTCAGTTTCACAGGGATACGAATTAATGCTGTCGTGCTTTGAATCATTTGAATCATTGACCCATTTTCTCACCTCTAGCCTAGCAGGTGAAACAAGTCAAATCTCTTAGCTGGCCAAGCAGTCATTTTTAGAGAAGGCAAAGGTAATAAACAGTCATTTTTCAGGTCTGCCAAGGGAAGACATTATTATTATTATCATCACAGCAGTGACCCATAAAGGAAAATACCAATGATGTGGGCATTTCCCGAGGTTCTGAAAAACCTGAGCCACAGAGGATGGCAAGCAACCATTCTGCTCGCAAAAGCCTGGGTTTCCATGCAGCATCTTGGACAGCACACTGCCTTTCACTCACCACATAGAGACAGTCAAACAACACTACGACACACACTTGCCAGCTGCAGCACAGTGGCACTGCCTGCCAGCCAGCAAGTCAGCGCCAGCAGTGTCACCACCGGTGGGCTCAACCGTGTGGGGAAATTACCCGACTATGCTACTGTACTGTGTCCTTACAAATGTATTTGACAGCACATAAGACAGAGTCCTCCTTATCCTGCTGGACTCTAGCAGCTAAATGGAAGGGCTCTCAGCAGCCCGTACTAGCCACAGAGTTCCTTCTAAACAGCCCAGGTGTTTATTTTTGTTTTTTAATGAGAAGGAAAATGGAAAATTTAAAAATGTTAATTCTAATGATAAACCCAGCTCCGAAACTTAACACAACCAAGACAAAAATTTAAATTGCAATCGTACAAAAAATGGTAAAACTTGTTTCAACTAGAGGCTCACTGTTTTTAAGCTAGTCAACAGTTTCTTCAGTTGTAAAGGGGGAAAAAAACTGCAAACATGAAGACGATCTAGAAACCTATCACCATAGAATATTTCTATGAGGCAAAGTAGTATTAGCATTTTGGACTTTTTCTTTTCCTTTTAAAACTCCTCTAAAAAAAGAAACACACATCTACCCCATAACACACAAGTCTACTGATGTATATACATTTGAATTCTATACCTATTTAAACCATGCAGTGTATAGTTGGAGAAGATGGCCTGCTGCCTTGCAAGTTAGAAGAAGAAGATAACAAGAAGGACACATATTCACCCAAAATAATGCATCTATGAAGAACAAGGGACTGTGAGCCTAAGTCTTGTCCTGGTTCCTGCCTAGGCAATGCAAGTCCTATGAAATGAGGAAAAGATGTTAAGTGAATTACATCCTGGATAAACACTGGGAAGGAACGTTCAGGGAAGCCAATTCTATAGCAAGCCGAATACTCTGATGTTGGCTCTATCTTGGACTGGTAAACAAAAACAGGGCTGAGACACCAGTAAGTCTCGCAACGAGCATATGTCTTATTAGGTTGAAAGCATTCACAATTAATACAACATCTGAGGAAGAGAAACTTCACTGACTACGATCCATTAATAGACAACTTTCTGCCTCTCGATTTCTCTCCAGGAGGCAACCTTCCAAAGCAAAGGTATGTAAGATCTTGATAAACTCATTCTATCCTTCTAAGGACTACTACATCTGTTTGATGGAACCATCCAAAGCAACTTCTGCAGAGAGGTTAATGCCACAGGCTACTCAATGAGCCTATCCTGATTTGCACCCCAACTCCACCTCCAACAGTTGTGATTTGGGGAAAATTCATTAAACAATCTCTAGAATTCCATTCCCTCACCTATAAATGGCAAGTATTGTTCCTACCTCAGCATTTTCTGTTGTTTTAAGATTTTATTTATTTGAGAGGGATAGGGACAAAGAGAGAGGGAGAAGCAGACTCCCTGTCCAACAGGGAGTGCAGGGACCCTAGCCCAGGACCTCAGGATCACAACCCAAGCCAAAGTCAGACGTTTAACAGACTAAGCCACCCAGGCACCCCTCTACCTCAGCGTTTCGGTTAATCCTACTTCAGGATTCAGTGAAACCAGTTCATGTAAATAAGGAGTTTAGCAAAATGTGAACTCACAAAAAGTCCATGCTCTGTAAACGTTAGCTACTGACATCAAGCCCTTAGAGTCAGTCACGTTAAGAAACCTTTTTTTTTTTTAAGAAACTTTGATTTTGATACAATTTCCCAACCTGCAGTAAAGATGTAAGAACAGTACAAGGAACTCCCATGCATCCATATTTATCAACTGTTTACATTTTGCCTGACCATCCCAGAGCCTTACCCTTCCAGAGCAAGGGAACCCTCCTCATTCTCTTGTGGCTACTTCAAGCCCTGGCCCCAAATCTACTTTCACTTTAGATGCCATCTTATTTCTTCCTTAAGTAATAAGGAGAACTTGGAGAGGACAGGACTGAATTCAATGTTCAGCAACTTGAAGACCAAAAGCTACAGATTGTGAGAACACCCTATAGCTCTCCAGTCTGAACTGGGAATTTATAATACTCCAGAACTGACTAAGTATGCCCACACAAGTGACTGTCCAAGATAACACCATCCAGCATTTTTGGAGAAGCACAGGTTTGGGGGAAAGAAGGAACTAACTGGTTTGCTGGCAGGACAGCCACCATTTAGGCTGCAGACAGGTATCTCACAGCTCAAAGGAACTAGTCCTATGATAACTCAGCTGTCTCTCAGTAACCAATATGAAGTTAGCTAAATAACATCTAGTTATACACCAGGACAAGGGCACATGTAATTTTATGTCTACACCTGAGGAAAAGTGAAAATGTTATGGTCAATCACTACTATAGGCCACTCATTATTTTCTAGTCATAATTTAGAATTATGGGGATTTTTTAAAGTAAAAATAAAATCAAGATACATGGTTTGATAAGCTCAATGATTAAGAGTGAGCTAATAATAATAACTATCAAAACAATAGTAACTATTCAATACATAGACCACATGCTATACCAAGTGCTTTAGGTAAAGTATCTCACTTAACCCTGGGTAGGTAGATTCACCCTCTGATCCATCTGATATCAGAACTCAAGTTCTCAGCCACCACAGAATAAAACCTCCATAAGAACAAATGTTGTGGGCAGTCGGTGGCTCAGCGGTTTAGTGCTGCCTTCAGTCCAGGGCATGATCCTGGAGACCCGGGATCAAGTCCCATGTTGGGCTTCCTGCATGGAGCCTGCTTCTCCCTCTGCCTGTGTCTCTGCCTCTCTCTCTGTATCTCTCATGAATAAAGAAAAATCTTTAAAAAAAAAAAAAAAAAAAAAGGAACAAATGTTCTGGGGCACCTGGGTGGCTCAATGGTTGAGCATCTGCCTTTGGCTCAGGTCCTGATCCCGGGGTCCTGGGATCGAGTCCCACATCGGGCTCCCCGCAGGAAGCCTGCTTCTCCCTCAGCCTGTGTCTCTGCCTCTCTCTGTGTTTCTCATAAATAAATAGATAAAATCTTAAAAAAAAAAAAAAAAAAAAAAAAAAAGAACAAATGTTCTCACCTCCAAGGGAGAGGAAAGGCATGAGGAGTTAAAGGCACGGGACCCAGTCATTTTAGGGGCCAAGACATATGGCTTCACAAATACAGCAGCACAGACGGAGGAAGTGTGGACAGAAATAACCTGGACTGATTGGATACAGCAAGAGGGTATCATATAGGATTACAGGGTGTTGCCAGTATTTTTAACAGACCTTTGCCTTTTAAGACACAAATGATGGTCTCAGAGCTGGTTGAGGACACAACCGAGCAAGATGCTTACACATGCAGTTTCTGGACACTGGCCAATCTAGATTCAAATTCCTCCTCCATCACTTGCTAGAATTGTAAGACCCTGGGCAATTTAACCTCTCAACCCAGGTCTCCTCATCTATAAAATGGAGATGACAATTCTACTTATTTCCTAGGTTCTGATAGGTAAATGAAACAATCCATTAAAACACTTGGCATAATGTCTCCTTGACTGGAAATGCTCAATAACTAACCATTGGTTAGTACCTATGGGTTATTACTGTTATATGTAATGCTGTTTTGTTATTTCTACACCATTTCAGCTGATTGCTCCAATACACATGTAATAGAAAAATAAAAGTTTATTAATTTATTTTTATTTTTTTTTAATTTTTTATTTATTTATGATAGTCACACACACAGAGAGAGAGAGAGAGAGGCAGAGACATAGGCAGAGGGAGAAGCAGGCTCCATGCACCGGGAGCCCGACGTGGGATTCGATCCCGGGTCTCCAGGATCGCGCCCTGGGCCAAAGGCAGGTGCTAAACCACTGCGCCACCCAGGGATCCCAAGTTTATTAATTTAATCAAGATTTTTAAAATCTCAAGATGAGTCTGCATGATTTTTCTGACAAGATCAATACACCTGCAATTGGCCAAAGCAAAATTCCCAGTGCAAAACAAGGTCAAGTACACAAGAATATAAAATACTGCAATAGAGAGGTTTCAAAAAAGTTCACCTTGAGGATACGGGCTTAACAGTTTCAATATGTTAGTCCCATCCATAAATAAAGTAATTTCTAGACCCATACACTTTAAAACACATCACCAACCAAGGCATATTTTTGATTGTACACCTGTGCTCAAATTGATTTTATTATTCACTTAGTGCAATGGCAGGAACTACCTTGGAAACTAAAGCATGCTTAGAATTCTATAAAGGACTTTTACTATTTGCCTCTTAGTGTCACGTTAAAGATAACAGTTGTTGGGTGTGTTTAAATAATAGTACACTCGCTAATTATATTTTAAATATCAACAGAACAGATTCTGCTATGGATATCTTACAGAATAGAAGAACAAAAGTGGACTCTTTAAAAGATTAAAGCAGCCCCCCGGCTTGCCATGGAACTAAGGGGAAAAAATTAATTACTGAAGTATCATGTATCCTTTACCAGACCTACTGCAACTAGAGTGTGAAAATCTCTATTTTAAGCGATGGATACCAGGGAGAGTATATGACATGTCAGAACTAACACAGGTGTCTAATTCCCTGCCTTTCCCTACACAAAGTCTCAATGTGGCAATCCAGGTCCCAGTTGTCCACATGATGACGATGGCTCTCTGCGTGACCTGCCCCCCATCCCACCCCATACATGAGATACACGGTGGAAAACTCAAACCTGCTATCTCATTGGCCTTGTGGGGTGGAGGTGGGAGGGGGCAGGATAAATAAACATCCTCTTTATTCTTCCACTAAAACCCACATCACAGGAACCTTTGTGCAGCTTTCCATTTAGTGTCTACACCTCTGAAAAGACAATGATTTCTTAAACTGTAAGAATACACTGTTGATGAGACCAGACAAGGAAATCTATTTTTTAAAGTTTTTCAAAAACCTGGAACTACCAAGTTGAAGAAATAGCGTAATAAGTAAATTGCCGCAGAGTAGCTGACAACAGTCTATCAGAAGGTTGAGTAAGCATGTCAAGCTTTTCTACTATTCCACCGCAGGTAACATACCGCTCCTGGGTTTTAAACTTATCCAAATAATCGCTCATAACAACTAGAAGTAAAATTTTCAGATGAAGCATGTCCTTACGATCAAAGTCCCTAAATTTGCCTGTGAAGCCACACAATCTTGCCTACCCTGAATGAGACAGGAAGAACTCTAGTAGACTTGAACATGTCACAGTGTCCACCAGAGAAGCCTATAAGGATCAAAGTCCACGTAAGCATCTTTGACATCAAACCCTTACCCAAAGGCAGTGAGTCCCAGGAAGGATGTCTGTATGCACACCGAGATCAAAGTCTGATTTATAACCAAAATAAATGGGTAATATTGTTACTTACATAAACTAACACAAAAATACAGACATTTCCCTCAAAAACTATTTCAAGATAAATGTTCAGGATTTTCATAATTTACCTTATTAGAAGCTTTTCTCGATTTATCAGTTAGCAACCATGCAGTATATATAGTCCACTTTCTATAATAATTGAACAAAATGGCTTTTAAGATAATTTACACCACAAAGTTATACATCCTCGACTGAAAAATAAGTAAATATTCTGGCCCAGGATGGTATTTTCTCCACAATTATTTAAGCATTGCATTCATTTCTACCATACCCATGTAGAACTGCAACCAGCTCCTAAAATACAACTAACACCCTTCACTGAGCACAGTGGGACCCACCGGCTATCTGCTGGAAACCCAAGCACCTTGTGTCAATACCTAACTAGCAACAGAAAGCCACCACCCACAATGTGGAAACACAGAACAAAATGTGGCAAAGTCCAACCACCATAGGATTCTATTCTCAGTGTATGAGGAGCAAACTCCTACAGAGTGCTACATCATCTCAGGTAAGTCACAAAGTGCCATATATTTGGTAAATAGCAAAGGTTCCCCCCCCCCCCCATTTTATCGACGCTCACCAGCACTCCTCAATGGACTCACTATTCACCATCTTTTTGGGGAAGCTAGCAAGTCATTTTGGAAAATTTTGGAACACCACTAGCAACAGAAAGAAAGCTGAGCTACTCCCTCAGTCGTACGCTGTAAGAACTGGTAGGTACCCTCCTCGAACCAGGTCCTCAACAGGTGCTCCCTGCCTCAGTGAACAGCATAGCATCACCAGCCAGTCAGCTAGGCACGCAGCGTGTATGCCAGAAACCTACATTCCTGGATACCTTCTCCCTGAGCAAATCTATTGAGTCCTATTCATTGAGCCTCCTAAAGATTTCTCAGCCGGGTCCACATTACTCCATCCCCACAGCCACTACTTGGTCCAGACCATAACTGTTTCCCCTTCACATGGACCACAACAACAGCACATGGACCACAACAGCAGCTGGATGCTGTCCCTAACCCATTCCACCTCTTCTGCCCCACCCACCAACTCAATCTTCCTCAGAAAATAAGTCTGTTCATGTCAAATGCTGTGAAACACTCATCAGTGGCCCTGCAACTTCTTTGTAAATCCCCAATTCCAATATTCCATGGGCCCCACCCAAGCTGGCCTCTGCCTGTCTCCTGAGTCTCATCTAGCTCCTCTCTGTAGACCTCAAACACACGACCTCCCTCTAGCTTGGCTAATGCTACCCTCCTCTTGTAACACCATTTAGATGGCAGTGCTAAAGACACTTCCTAAGGGGTGATAGCCCAGACAGCTAGATGAACCCCCCAAAGTCACTCTCACTCCTCCAAATACGCACCACATAGCACCTAGGACAGTGCAGTTGCTTTATTTACGTTTTGTCTGGCTCTACCACGTCTTAGACCCACCCAGGTGTCTCGTGGCACCACAGCATTCCCAACACAGCACCTTTCAGGTGGCAGGTACCCAATGAATAGGTGAATTGATGAACAAGAAAAGAGATAAACCAGGAGAGCTGATCGTAGTCGAGTCATTTGCCCCTAGAGCCAAGCCTGACCCGTACAGCACTGTGGCGGTTAAAAGGGCCACTAAAGAAAGTGTCACCAATACCACACTGGCAGAAACAAGCAAGCCCAAGTACCAATCAGCCTTTGAGTGCCAAGCTATGCTTCTGTATTCCCATTCTACATTTTTTTTTTAACAGAACCCTCTAAAAATACCCCGCTGACAAAACAATCATGTTTTCAGTCACCTAACGTTAGTTAAAAGGTACAGAAATCTAGTTACGGTAATGAATACAAGCTTCTAAAATGAAAACAGTAATCAAATCTTGGAATAATTATCTCTGCATTTTCCTAGATGGATAATCATAGTTTTACAAAAAACAAAAAACCTCCAAACCATCACATAGTAGAGACAAATAAATTATTATTGGCATAAAAACCCCTTTAAGAGCGATGTTAAATTCTTAAACCAAAGGTACTTTTGATCAGAACCTAAGGGGGAAAGATACTCTTCCAGAGGCAGCTCAGTCATCCAACAACAGCAGCAACAACAAAAAACCCAGTACCTCCCCTACACAGGCACCAAGCTAGGCACCTTGAAAACAGCCACGACCAAGACAGCTCAGCGCTAACTGGGTGACCAGCCAGAGGCAGCTCATCTAATTAATCTCTCTGGGCTTTAGTTTCTTAATCTGTAAAATGAGAAAGTTAGACCAGCTCTCTAAGGTTCTCTCACTCTAAATATCCATAAAGATTCACCACTGATTATAAGACAAATTTCTATTCGACAGTATCATGATGATTTCCTACTTCTGTTTATCATTTTCGTCACAAAGGTGTGGTCTCATTTAAGAATTTTATTGATGAAAGGAAAATATAAAAGAGCACTAGTAGAGTTTTTAATTACCTTCCCAGCTCCCGACTACCACCATAATCATCTATGGACTTCTGCCATAATTGCAAACCAATCTGAAATGCAACATGACATCTATTTTTTGTAGAAAAATTAAGTGATCATTTACTCCCAATTTCTCTTATACTTTAACATCATCTGTCATCGTTGAATATCAAAGGATTTTTTTTAAGAAGTAATACAAAACAATAAAGTTTTCTAGGGGGAAAAAAAGGAAAATTGTATCACCCAAGTAAAGCTATAATGGCTTTAGAAACCTGATAAGATACGACACTAAACTCCGAATTTCTAATGACATAAAAAGAAAATAGCTTTTTTTTTAAGATACACAAACACGTCCATATGAATGGACAAGACAATGAAAGAGTCACACGGGGCCAACGTGTTCCTGACATCATCTCAACATCATCCATCTAGTTCACATCTAGAAACCATCTGAATACTGAAAGTAAATCACTTTCTTACAAAGTGGAAATTAAGGGTCTTTTTTTTTTTTTTTGTAGTCACTTTACTCAGCACTGACTAAGCATTTTTATTCTTGCAATGCCATATTTATAGATGTTTATAAGACAGTCAGTCATGTTGTGTGCTATCAAATCGGAAAGGCCATATATGGATAATAAAGGATGAAAGATAACTACTGCCTCCAAAGTTAATCTCAAAAGTTAAATGTGGGTATTTGGTTACTTAAAGAACTCTCTCTCCTACTCGACAGGAAACTCTCTGAGGGAAAGCACTGCCTCTTATTTGTCATTTATACACTGAAAGGCTTACCAATGATTGATTACTGAAACAAAGAGTAAATAAATGGATGGTAACTTACAGCAAGCCAACTTTCTTAAGCACGGGTAATAAAATGTAAGCCTAGGTATGAAACGACTACTCTAAACTTGGCACTTAGGTTGCTCTTAAGGGTCACACAGCTCATACATTGAACCACTCAGACTGTATTCTTTCACAGATAAAAAAAAAAAAAAAAAAAAACACTCCTCTTCTTCCTTTGACCTAATTGCTTAAAAACCATACTATAAATATTACATTCTCGGCTGTATTTGTATGAGAAAAAAAGTTGTAGCATTTCTCTGATACGTTACTATAAAGGTACTCCTCATGGTATTCATTTTAGCTCAGTAAAAGACTCTCATGAAAAAAAGTTTGGGAAATAGTCCTGTAAGTCCCCCTGGTTAAAAACTAAACCAAGTACAGGTGAATCTATGAAAGTTCTATTTTAAAACTAAGTTACTAGATGCATTTTAAACTTGACTTCTACATTTTAAGCTTGGGGGAAAAGGCGTCATTTTTTCCTCAAAAGAGGAAAATAGTGTTTGAGCTGTTAAACCATCGCTATCACGTATACACAACCTGCATCATTTCTCTATCCTGACTTCCATGTCAAGAAACAGAAAAGGAAGTAATTTTTTAAATCAGCTTAAAAATACACGTATTGATTATTAAACCAAGATAACCAGAGTTTGGAATTCCCATGCTGGTCTATATTTCTTACCTAAAAATGCATTTGAATCTTTAGAAACCTAGAATAGAATTCCTCAGGCTTCAACTTACTGGCTTGCCCAGAAAGCAGGAAAAAAAAAAAAAAAAAGAAAGAAAAAGAAAAAGAAAAGAACGTATCAAGAGGATATAAATTATAAAATACATAGTGCTGGGAAATAATTCTTAAGTGTCAAGTCATGGTGAGGAAATTCACCTGTTACAAGCCTCACAAAAATCCATAATCTTCCTTTTATCAGGTCATCAGAGAGGGGAGAACGCCATACTCCCACTGTGTGGCAAAATAAGAAAATTTGGTTCCTAAAACCGACTGCAAGTCCCTATCCGTTTCCATTTCCAAATTCTGTTTACTTTGTAACTTTTTTCTACAGTACAGATTTTTTTCCAGCGAAAATAAACTTTTCGTGAGCAAATCTGGAAGACATAAAATGTCTCCTACTTATTATCACCTAGAAAGGCAAACCGAGTACTGCTCCGTGCCCCAAGCATCTAGCTTTCAGCCTCTTTATTATCATTGTCAATGAATGGGCCCCAGTCAAATGAAAGCTGCCATTTTAGGGTAAAGACTGGAGGGCTTCTGTTGTGCAACAGCGAGACAAAAACACTCCGCGACAGATGTACTCTGGGGGCTGGGAGACGGATTCAACTTCATAAAATCGCTGCTCAAGTTATTCCTGAAATAAGAATCACCTAGTACTCACACATTACTACAATCTAAATAGAATTACAACTAGGATAAATTAGGTTCCCATGCTGTTAAGGTCGTAGTCACTAAGATTTGTTTGTCATCGTTAGAATGGGTCTGTGAGGAAATAAAGAGAACTATTTTTTTTTTCCTATTTGATTATTACGTACAGTGAGTACTCCCCCTTCTCGTTATTGGGAGAGAATGGGGGGGGGGGGGACATACACTCAACCTCTTTGAAAGGTACTGCCCACCGCAAAGACGGCTTCAGTTAATATTTTTAGAAAATAAAAATCAGGGCCTTCACGTAAATCCTTCAAATTAAAATAGTCAACATGCCCCAGAAATGGAGCCCAGAGGATGGACGTATTTCAAGATAAGTTATTTAAATCGATTGCTAGATAATATACAATGGGAAACTAAAAAGTCTACTTAGCGAGTGGAGAGCTGGATAGTGTATCTAATTCTAGCAATTCAAAAGGAAACTCTCCATGTGGGTTGCTACTTTTCTTTTGTCCATTGTCTGTTCAGAAGAGGGGGGAAAAACTAGTTTAAAACCGAGGCGTGAACAGTCTCTAAAAGTGACCTCCGGGAAAACCGTCCGACCCCCCGCAGGAGCAGTCCCCGCGCCGCCCGCTCCACGGGGGCGCTCACAAAGCGGGCGGCCGGCCGGGACTTGGGGTGCGCTCCCACGGCGCGGGGCTCCTCGAGGCACGGCCATCCGGAGAAAGGCGGCTCGGTAATGATGGCTGCTCGGGGCCGGCGGCTCCTTCCCCGGAGCCTCCCGACCCCCCCACCCCCCACCCCGCCCGGGATCCGCCGCCCTCCCCGCCCCACCCCCCACCCCCCGGCTGCGCTCGCCCCGCGCGGACGCGGCCGCCCCGCACCGCAGCCCCCCGGTGCCCGCGCCCCCGCGCCCCCGCGCCCCGCGCCCCCGGCGAGCCCAGTCCCCGGTGCGAACCAAACAAACAGCGCGTCCCCCGCCGCCCTCCTTCCTCTCCCCGCTGACCGCCTGGCCTCCAGCCACCTCGGCCGTTCGCGCTCCGAGCCGCGGATCCCTGCGGGGGCACAGCGCGCCCGGGCCGCCTCGGGGGCCACCAGGAGACCCCCCCGGCGCTGACCCCCCGGCGGGGCCCGGCCCGGGGCGGGGAGCCGAGCGGCCTCGGGGGCTTAAAGTCGCTATTATGCAGCCGCCGCCGCCGCCGCCGCCGCCGCCGGCCCGGCCAGCTCGGCAAGGTGGGGTCCCCTCCTCGCCGCGCCTCCCCGCGCTCGCCCCGGCCCCGCTCCCTTTCTTCTCCTCCTCGCGCACTTGGGAGCCGCCGGGGAGCCCCGGGGGCCCCCGGCTCCGGGCTCGCAACTCCCCGAGCGGCCGGCGCGGGTCGGGGTCCGGCGGGGTCGGCCGCCCCCCGCGCCGCGTGCTCGCGCCGCCCCCGCCCCCGCCCCACGCGGCGGCCCCCGCGCACTTTCCCCGCCGCCGGCCCACCTCGCCCGGCCGCCGTCCGCCCGCGCCGGGAGGGACGCACTTTGTTCGCGCCGGTGCGGCCGCCGCTCCCGGCGAGCGCGGCGTGGTCGGTCCGGGGCGGGGGCGGGGGCGGGGGCGGGGGCGGGGGTCGCCGCCGTCCCCGAGCCGCCGCCGCTCAGCCGCCCCGCGCCCGCGCGCCCGTCGCCCACTCGCACTTGAGTTGGAGCCCAACTTTTCCTCCTTCCTTTTTCTTTCGATCGGAGCCGGCAACTCGTGCTCGGCGCCGGCGGGAGGAAACGCGCTCGCGCTCCCCCGCGCAGACACGCTCCCTCCTGTCCCCGTCCCCGTCCCCGTCCCCGTCCCCGTCCCCCCCCACGCCGGCAGCACAACAAAAAGCCATTTACATGCGAGGAAGTGACCCTCGGCCGGACCGCGCGCCCCCGCCGCCGCCGGCCCCGCGGACGCAGGCAAAAGTTGGGGCGCGGGCGGCGCTCGGGGCGCGGGTTCGGGGCCCGCGGGCGGCGGTGGAGGCGGGGGCGGCGGCGGGGGCGGCGGCGACACGGCCCGGGCGGCGCTGCGCTCCTGCGCCCACCCGGCCCCCGGCCCCGGCCCCGGCCCCGGCCCCGGCCCCGGCCCCCGCCCGCCCGCCCGCGCCCCGCGCCCCGCGCCCCGCGCCCCGCACACGCCCAACTCCTCGCTCCCAACTCCTCGCGCGGCCCCGGCCCCGGCCCCGGCCCCGGCCCCGGCCCGGAGCGATTTCCTGCCGCCGCCCCTCCCGGAGGCGCCCGGCGAACTCTCGCGCTCACCGGGTCGGTCGGGAGGCTCCTCCGCTGCCCCGCGCCGAGGGCACAGCACAACGCAGGACGGGCTCCGGAGTTGGCTCGGCGGCCGCGGCCGGGGGGCTCATCCACGGGCGCGGAGTTGGCCGGCGCGGACGGGGCTCTGGCGAGTTTCAGGGTCTCCGGGTCCCCGGGCCGCCTCCTCAGCGGCGCTCCTTTGTGTAATTCCACTCGATTCAAGTTTAATCCGATAGTTCCCGAGCACGAGCGCGTCCGCACTACCGCGGCTCAGCCCCCGCGCCGCCGCCGCCGCCGCCGCCGCCGCCGCCGCCGCCGCCGCCACCGCTGCCGCCGCCGCCGCCGCCGCCGCCGCCGCGGCCCCAGCACGCCAGCGCCTGCGCGCGCCCGGCAGCCGCGCGTGCCCGAGACCGCGGGGCCGCGCGCGCCCGCCGCCGGCTCCCTCCGCGCCGCGCCCGCGCCCGCGCCCCCGCCCGCGCCCCCGCCCGCGCCCGCGCCCCCGCCCGCGCGCCGCCACCTGACGTCAGGCGCGCCTGGCATAATTTATGCAAGAATTCGGCCGGGGTGGCGGAGGCCGAGGGAGAGGCCGAGGGAAAAGGGGCGGCGCGGGGCTGCGGGGCGCGGGCGCGGAGGGCGGGCCGGGCGCCACTTCCCGTCCCCGGGCGGGCGCCGGCGCTGCGGGCGGTGCTCCCCGCGGGCCGGTGCGCGGCCGCCGCGCAGCCTCCCTGGCGGGGCCCCTCCGAGCGCCCGGCCGCCGCGCAGCAAGCAGCGCCCCGGGCGCGGGCCGCCGACGGTGCCACGTTTCCCCGCGCGGCACCTTCCCGGAGCCCGGGTGCGCCGCCCCGGGGCAGGCAGGGGCAGGCAGGGGCGCGGGGCGCGGGCCGCGGGGCTCCGGGACGGCGGCGGCCCGACGGCGGCGGGCGCCCCTCCTGCGACCGTGCTTCCACCTGGAGTGATCTTCCCGCATGAGACTACCCAGATGGACACCTACCGATTCGACCCGGTCCGTCCCGCCTCCCCGACATTGCTCTTCCTGCCTCCTCGTTGACGGGACGGCCGGGTGCGCGGCTGGATCAGAAAGTTTGACCTAGATGGCGTGGATTCTGCTGACTGTGTCGCCGTGCCAAAGACGGGGGGGGGGGGGGGGGGCAGTCGTGGTGAAACAAAGAAATAGGTTGTGTGCCCATTATTAAACGTGTCGGGACTAGAATGCTTTAATCATTCTTTGGCAAAAATGGCACTTTCAGATGATCTCCTGGCCCTTCGTGTCCACACCTCCTCTTCTGGTTCTCCTCCCGGTGCAAAAGCAATAGGGAATCTGGAGAAATGTTTCCTTTACTGATTTTCCTTCTAGGAGACAGACCTACAAGCATTTACCAAGCACTCTCTGTGTGCAACTTACTGAGCAATTATGGTTCTTTTAAACTGTCAACAACTGTGCGCTCTAAGATGATGTTATTAGGTTAAATACTGCATGTATTGTTAAGTCAAGGAAGAAACCTGTATCAACCCAAGATAGGCACAGAGTAAAGCGACTTGCTAGACTTCAAAATAAACTTGAGAAAACTGCAAAACTATGCAAAATATACTTTCTCCTCACCACCTGTGGTGCCAAGAGAAATCACAATATTCCTATTTGAACAAAAGATTCATCAGAACCATTTTTGCCGCATAACAACTAGAACTGTTCGATAATGTTGATTAGACCTAACCACTAAAACATTTATTTTTCTAATATTAGTAATACTTTTCTAAAGATTTGTGACATTATACTGTCATTTATCAGAATGCATTGCTTTTGGCTTTCTTTTGTCATTTGAGTGCTGTATGAAAAGAGGTAAATGTTTCACCCAAGGGATTTACAGATACACAGCATAAAGAAGATGGACCCTACAGAAAATTCTGACATTAAGAAATTGGCAAACACTAAAATCAACTTCTCCCTGTTTTATAGCCCCATGTCATAAACCAAGAATCAGAATTCTGAGGTTAGATTTACTTTCCATTAAGTTTATATCTCTTAATGAAAGCATGTGGGGGGTGCTTTAGTGTATGTGTGTGGGAGAGAGAGAGGTTAAAGACAGGATACAATGTCTACAAAGAAACCACTAGGACCTTGCTATATCAGAGGACATAAAAGTAACATAAAAGGAACTACTTCTTATCTTTTACGGTATACCCAGCTCTCTGTCAGATGTAAATACGTTTCAAAGCTAATTATAAAAATAAAAAAAAATAAAAATAAAAGCTAATTATAAGCCAAAAAGTAAAAAATAAAAAGACATCTGCGTATAAGGAAAGTATGTTAGTTAACCTTTAAGGAACAAATAGTATTAAGTGACTATGAGGAGATCTCCCTGTGCCCTTGTCATTTAACTAGAAAGATAGGACACTTCTTGAAATAGGAGAAATGGTGAAGTAGTGCAGCCAAAGCTCAAAGTGGAAACAAAACAGTTATACTGCCCTTCCCTGATTTATTCTCCCTCCTTATCCCAACCACTGTCCTGACAGTCAGTGATGGAGAAGACTCTAAGCTTTTAGAAGTTGCACTAGTGCAAAGTTTGAGGAGGCTTGAAGAGCAGGGAGCCTCAGCCTCTAGGCAGCTCTGGCCTACTAAAGTCTTTACTCCCACCCCCATCCCCACTACCTTTTACCTTCAACTGTTTTCTCTCCCTTTGCTGCACTATTGAACTTCTCCCAATGAGAAGTACTTGAATTCACAAGCTTTCCCTTTAAGTATGCAAATATCTTAAGGAGAGATAAGGGACTCCTGCTCATTCACAGATGATTGTAAATTAGGTCAATGGGTCATTTTCCTCCCAACACCTTGCTGAAACTAACAAATTTAGAGATTTATTTATTCATTCAACACAGAGTGCCTAAGAGGTTCCAGGCATTGTTCTAGGCACTGGAGATGAAGTCGTGAACAAAACAAACCAAAATCCCTGCCTTCTTGGAGTTTACAATCTAACGGATTGGTAGTTTTGATTCAGTGGTTAGAGAAAACAGTAGTTTGGGAGCCTGAGCCCCTTGGGCAGGCCTGTGTTCCTTACAGCCAGAAGGCATTACTAAGGACCTGGAAGATGGACATGAGAGTATGGAGTGGGTGCCAGCAGACAGCAGTTGAGAAAAACACCAAAGACAACTTAACCTGTGGCCAAAAGGTTTTCTCAGCCCCTGAAATGAATGAAAAGTCTTCCAAGAACTCAAACTATTACTAAGTGACCTATAATTCAGCTACATCAATGTTGAGGCAAATAGTTGTCTCTGGGAACATAGCTATAATGTATCAATGTATAGTGCTGCATGAGGGCAGGGGGAGGAGGAAAGAGGAAGATAATTTGCCCATCCCAAGTAACTGAGAGGTACCTGGCTGGCTCAGTCCATAAAGCATACTACTCTTTTCTTTTTCTTTCTTTCTTTCTTTTTTTTTTTCTGAAAGAATTTTGTTTTTTGTTTGCTTTGAAAGATTTTGCTTTTGTTTCTGTTTTTAAGTAATCTCTATACCCAGTGTGGGACTCCAACTCAAAATCCAGAGATCAAGAGTTGTATGCTCTACTGACTGAGCTAACCAGGCACCCTGAGCATACTTGCTATTGCTCTCTGGATCATGAGTTCAAGCCCCACGTTTGAATGGAGAGCCTACTTACAAACAAACAAAAAACTAAAAATTACCCAAACTCTAGGAACACCTCCTATTTAAAATGAGAGCCCTATCTGTTCTTCCAGATATTGTGAACTTTAAAAAATTACAGATATTACACTAATTCCTGTTGAAAGTACTTCTATGTGTTTTTGGAACTCATCTTTTGTAAATGTGTTTGGAACCAATTTGCAAGTTATAGGGGACAACTCTCTTTAGAACCACGTCTCTTTTTCTCCACTAAAACTGCATTATTCTACCTCATCATTTATCAAATTTGCATCCAAATGATTTTGGCAAGCTCCAACAATGTATTTTGGCTTTAGGGGCACTTGGGTGGCTCAGTGGCTGAGGGTCTGCTTTCAGCTCAGGTCGTGACCCCGGAGTCTTAGGATCAAGTCCAATATCAGGCTCCTTGGAAGGAGCCTGCTTCTCCCTCTGCCTGTGTCTCTGCCTCTTTCATGTGTCTCTCATGAATAAATAAATAAAATATTTTAAAAAATATATATATATTGCCTTTAAATGATGAAGATTTACTACCATTGAAATTATAGAGGAAAAAATAAAGGTACAGATATCTAAAGGGTTACAAATGCTGAAGGAAACACCAAAAAGAAAAGTCTAAAAAGCATTTCTTTCATCACTGGAATAACAGTATTAATGCTCCTCTGTAATTTTTTCATAAGGGAAAGAATCCAGTTGAGAATGTAACCTCACCCTCTATGCTCTGCTCATAATGGAACTACTTGCAACAAGCTTTAACTAGGCACTGCCAAGATTGTTAAGGTCAAGATATGAGGTGAAAAGAAAGCCACTAGGGCTACAGTTAGGCCACTGTTGGCTCCCAAAGACACCACGTTTAGCAAACATTGTATTGAATGCCTACTTTCTTTCAGGAAACATTTACTGAGTACCTAGCATATGCCAGACTATTAGCCGTGGAGGACGTGGCTAGCTCCCCGTCCTCAAGGAGTCCATGGTTTACAGCAACTTAAAGAAAGGAGTGATTTTTGCTACCTGAGACAGCAGAGCAGGTTTCCTAGAAGATAGGAGGCTCAAGCTGGGACTAGAGTAAGCACAGGTGTTTCTCAGAACAAGGAGGGTGGGAGCCATTACTGACAGACAACAAAGTGGTCCAGTGGTTTTGAAGCCTGGTGAGCACTTGTTGCTGCCAGTAATTCCATACTGAGTGGAACATGGAGGGTGAGCCATTCTCCATCTTCAGTCTTCTCAGATACCCTTGGGATGGGTTGGCTGTTTTTTTGTTCTCCCCAAAGTGCCTGCCTGCATCAACACTGGTTTTCATTGGATTATAATTTATTGCTTCCCTACTTTGTCATTAGGTCATGGGCTGGTTGGGGACAAGAACCATGCTTTGTCTTTTAGCATGCCTAGTTGGCATAGAGCCCTCCATATAGAAGGTGCTCAGAAAATGCTGACATACTTATATAAATGGTGGGGGTAAGGAGGTAGCAGAGAAGTAGATAGGGCCAAGGAGAGGTCTAGGCATCACCCTCAAAGGTTTTGGCATCACTGATGAGTTCAGCAAGAGAGTAACAAGTCAGACCTGTACTTGGAAAGATCTCTGTGATAGGTGCTGAATGCAGGAAACTAGACCTGAAGCGGGAGAAAAGCGAGGTGGCCCCCATAAGACAAGAACAGGGAAGATCTAGAAACAATTACCAACTTCTTTGTACCCTTCAGATTCAGAGAAGTTACTAAATGCTTGTCACATGGGCTGTCATCCCATAGGAAAAACATAGCAGAACTGAAGAACCACTCCTCCCTGTGGTGGAGGAAGGCAGTGCTCTTTCTGGAAGGAGCACTAGATGGAGAGTGTGAAGGCAGTGGCCCTGCCGCCAATCTGGAAAGAGTCACTTCTCCTCCTTACCTCTCAGTTACCGGCTCCAGTCAGTATTGGGTGACTTGTTGCCACTGAACTTACCCTAAGTAATACAGGGCCATACCTAGGTCGTTCATTGTCTCCATTTCTAGACTACCAAATGGAAATCCATATTGCCTAACTTAGCCAATTATAATTAGATTCTTTTGCTTTACATTCAAAGTGGGAAAATATAAATATAGTGTTTTACTCAACAGGGATTAAGCACTTGCCATGCAAGTGTTTTCTGCAAAAACAGAAAAAAAAGTAAACCCCTGCCCTAGAGGAGTTAGTTCTCTGAATCTATCAGGCATGACACACATTTAAGCATGTCATTACAATTCGAATGCATCCAATAGTGGTATTACTGAGTATAGTGGTAGCCCAGAAGAAAAGACGACTAATTTTGCTTCTGTGCAGATAGGCAGGGAAAGCTTTACAGAGGATGTGACATTTAAGCTGAGTCTTCAAGGACTCTGCAGATGGCAGGGCTTGGTAGGTACACCAGGCAGGAAAACTGTCCAGGGCATCTACTGGGCAGATGGCTAGTGTCAGCACTGCAAGTAATTTGGCTCAAGCACAGCATAAACAGGGAGAGGACAGGAAATGAGGTTGGAAATATAGGTAGAGCCAGGTTGGGAGGGTTTCGTAGCCTATTCAGAAATCTTTATTCCAAAAGGGGTGAGGAGCCACTAAAGGATTGTGAGTAGGAAAATGATCAGGACAAACATGGATGTGTTGGCTGGGTGAGCAAGGAGACAATGAAGAGACATCATTGATGGTCAAAGTACAATATGACAAAGCCCTTGACCAAGGCAGCATGCAAGGTGATGGAGATCAAGGAATAAATATAAGAGCTACTTAGACGACATCTTTTTTTTTTTTTTAAGATTTATTTATTTATTTACGATAGACACACACAGAGAGAGAGAGAGAGAGAGAGGCAGAGAGAGAGGGGCAGAGACACAGGAGGAGGGAGAACCAGGCTCCATGCGGAGCCCGATGCGGGACACCAGGATCGTGCCTTGGGCCAAAGGCAGGCACTAAACCCCTGAGCCACCTGGGGATCCCCTTAGGCGACATTGATAAGTTCATGAAAAGTAAGGGTGAAGATCCACTTCTAAGTTTCCTCCTTGAGTGGTAACGAGTTGCATCATTAACTAAGATAAAGAATAATGAGCAGGAGCGGTTTGTAGAACATAGTGCTCTGGTGTGGGGATTCAAGGTAATCTGTAGACTATTCAAGGGGAGATGCCTGCTAAGTAAGAGATGAGAACATGGAAGAATGATCTGGTCTGGAAATGCAGGCATCAGAATCATGAGGTATGAACCATAATTAAATCCACTAGCATGGATAGCATTGTTTGGGAAGACCTGCAACATGAGACAAAAGCAGGCTAACAGGAATCTTTAAAATACCATGTTTTCTCCGTTATTTATTACTGTGTATCAAACCACCCCCAAAAAGTACTGGCTTAAAACAAAAATTTATTATTCATCTGATGAATTGACTGGAAGTTGGGCTCAGTTGGAAAACCTGAGGTAGATTGTTCTGTCTCTCTCTCCCCCTCTCTCTCCACTTGGTCTTTATCTTAGTCATCCAGATGACCTGGCAGTCTCTGAGGAGTGTTCTAAGAAGGCAAGCCCCCAAATACAAGCACCTATCGAGCCTTTGCTGGCTTCATGTTTCCTGATGTTCACTGGCCAAAGCAAGTCACATGGTCAAGCCCAGAATCAATGTGGCAGGAGTAGGAAAGTGGGAAATCGCATGACCGCACAAGGAATAATTCACTGAGGAATGTTACTTATCCATGTAAAGCACGTTAGGAGACAGATAGAAAAAAATAATAAAGGGAGACATCAAAAAAGAAGCCACTGAAGAAAAATCATGAAGATCAATCTGAGAGGAAAAATAAGACCTCAAGAGAGGAGAGTTTCTAGAAGGAAAGGAGCAGTAAGTCATATGTCACAGAGAGAGCATGTAGGAAAGGAATGAAAAGCGTTCATTGGATTTGGTCTTTGTTAACCTTTTCAGCTTCAAGTGTTGAGGGCAAAAGCTAGATTGCAGAGGGGTGAGAAAGTTAATGGGAGCTGAGAAATTGTAGGCAGTTGGTATAGACTTCAGACTGTTAGTAGTGGTGTGGTCACAAAGTGAAGTGAGATGGGATAGTAGCTAGAGGAGACCTCACATTAAAGAGAGGGTAGTAGGTTTTTGAAGAAACAAACAAATGAACAAAACAAAACAATACCAACCATGGGGGTGATAAGCATTCCTATGGAGTAGGAGGCAGGAGCAGGAGGGGAAATGGGCAACCACGTCAGGGAGTGAGGCTCGTGAGAAAGAGGATGCCATCAAGCCCCAGGTGGATGACAGGAAAGATGCCTATCTTTCTGGAACCCAAGAAAGGTGGGTAAAAACTGCAATAAAGTTATAGGTTGGGGTAGGGAGAGATGACAGAAAATTAAGCAAATTCATTTATGGTAACTTCTTTCTTTTTTTTTTTTTTTTGGTAACTTCTTTCTTATTAATTCAGTTGCTAATCATTTACTGAGATTGAATTGTTCATGGATGGTCAAGAGATATGAGATATGAGGAGAGAGTTCAAGCTTTGGAATAGTACCTACAGGGAAGAAAGAAGCTGCAACAAGAAAGTAAAGGGACTTTTTCATTGAGTCCTGAACTGAGATATTAGCAGTGCTAAGTTGTTATGCAACTTTCTTAAGTGATGTTCACCTCTAGAGATAAGGAGTACAAATGGTGAATTGCCAGGTTCGCCCTGGGGAGTTGTTGTCTTCTATGGAGACCCCAAGGGCCACTGGCAGCATAGCCAAAGTAGGGCCCCTGGGGCCACACCACATCAGCTTGCATTGTTACCTGGAGCAATGAAGTAGCCACATTAAAGGCCCTTTGTTTAAATGTAGGGCACATTTGTTGTTGTTGTTGTTTAAAGATTTTATTTATTTATTCATGAGAGACACACAGAGAGAGAGAGAGAAAGGTACAGACATAGGCAGAGGGAGAAGCAGGCTCCACGCAGGGAGCCCGACATGGGACTCGATCCCGGGTCTCCAGGATCACACCCTGGGCCAAAGGCGGCACTAAACCGCGTAGGGCACGAGTTGTACATGAAATAATAAAATAGAGATTTCTGGCTATCTCAAATCCTTTTTTGGGGAAATAGATATGTTCTCAACAACAACAAAAATAACTAAGTGTGTCTCTTCCTCCTTCGATTTCATTAAGACCCTGGGTGGCTGGTTGACCCATTTGGTTGGATTCCCATGTTAACCAGACCAAATTCTTGGGTGTTGTTTTTGTTCTGGTGATCTCAGTAATGTCAATGTCAGACAGTGGAACATAACATCGCCGCAAGTTCTTAGACAGTTCTAGGCTAGACTATGTCAAATTCAAAGATGTACTTTGATATGTATAATGAGAAAAGGTCATAATTTAAGGTCACCTAATTCTATATCTCATGTGTCAGATCTCATGATACTCCTAAGTTCAACTCTGGTTTAGGTATTTGCCAATAACTATTGCTAGCACACGATGCTCCAGGCCCCTTCCTCCTCGGTCAAAATATTCACAGTAGGAAGAATATAAGATTTGGGTTTTATGGATCAAGTACCCTCAACCCTCTTTTACAGATGAAGAATCTGAGGCTTGAGAGATTGCCCTGCTGTGAAAGATAAAAGTGGGATCCAAACCCAGGTGTCCTAAACCCCTGCTCAGTGTTTTTTCCCAAAGAAATCTAAGAACTGTCAAAAGGCTACTTGCCTTTCCCATGATCCACTGGGAGCTGAACTCCCTTACATCCAACTATTTTCACTTTCTTCTTTTTTAAAGAAAGGAAAGTCACATTTGACAGACAAGTCTGTGCCCTGTCACAACATCTTGCCTTACACTACAGCTCTGGGTTAGACTGACTTGATAATTGAAACCAATGATGGCTAATTCCTTCTGCTGGGTGGAAGCACTAACTACTCTCTGCCTAGATGCTCCACTGTGAAATGTGGTGGTCACAGGGATGCACATATCTAGTTCAGCACTTGGATATGTGAGCAGTTGGCTTGGTACCAGCACCTAGGCAGTGTCTGGCACATAGAAGGCCAGCGACAAATGCCCATGGAATGTGTTGTATTTAAGGTGCTGGGATAACTGGATACAGAAAGGCAAAACTTTTTTTTTTTTTTTTTGGTTTTTATTTATTTATGATAGTCACACAGAGAGAGAGAGAGAGAGAGAGAGAGAGGCAGAGACACAGGCAGAGGGAGAAGCAGGCTCCATGCACCGGGAGCCCAACGTGGGATTCGATCCCGGGTCTCCAGGATCACGCCCCGGGCCAAAGGCAGGAGCTAAACCGCTGCGCCACCCAGGGATCCCCAAAACTAATTTTTAAAAGAGATTCTGTGTACTTAAATCTGAGAGGAGAAATATTCCTAATTTTATCTTAATTTGTATTTTAACATAGTTAACTTCCTCCAAGGTAATTACTTTTTAATATGTTCCTAATGTGTTTATAATATGATTGAGCTGCTATACTGGGGCTTTTCATTTAGATAGCTAGCAAGAATTTGCATTAACCCATCTCCTAAGCTCCTCTCTGGAGTTTCTCTGTGGTGTGCGCTGCCATAACTTCAGTTCAGGGGTAGAGCTTCTTGGACGCCACAAGACAGAAGTCAACTAGGCACAGTGGTGCGCACCATCCCATTCCTCTTCCCGTCCTCACGGTTCTGTTGAGGGGCCCTCACGAGCCATGGCCCTTGGGTCACTCCTAAGTCACCTGGGTCTAAAGTCGATTAAGTACAATTTCACAGGTTTCACCAAGAGCCTGTTCATTTATTACCTCTCTTGGGGGGGGAGGGGATATATATATATATATAATTACCAGACTTGACTCATGAAGATTCAGATACTCCATGAGGACTCAGAGATGGCATGGATTGAGGCAGTGGCACAAGAATGACTGCATTTGGGGAAACAAGACTACGTTCCACATTGCATGTTTCCCTTGCTTCATGGGGTTTTTAAAATTGTGAGTAAACATATCCTATATAAAAATGCTTTTTATTTTTTTAAAGATCTATTTATTTTCTAGAGAAAGTGTGCATACAAGCAGAGGGGAGGACAGAGGACAGGAAGAAAAATAGACCCCCCACTGAACTCAGAGCCTCATGCTGGGCAGGATCTCACAACCCTGAGATCATGACCTGCGCTGAAACCAAGAGTCAGATGCTTAACCAACTGAGCCACCTAGGCGCCCTGAGACTGGTTTAAAAAGTATTTCTATAGGCGCTTTCTCCACATGCAGTGTGCAGCCTGCTGAAGATTCTCTCTCCCCCTCTGCCCTCCCCCTTCTTCTCTCAAATAAATAAATAAATAAATAAATAACCAAGTTTTTTAAAAATATTTTATTTTTGTATTCATGAAAGACACACAGAGAGACAGAGACACAGGCAGAAGGAGAAGCAGGCTCCATGCAGGGAGCCCGATGTGGGACTCCATCCCAGGACTCTAGGATCATGCCCTGAGCCGAAGGCAGACACTTAACCGCTATGCCACCCAATTTTGAGTCTCCAAGTCAGTGGCATTAAGTTCATTCACGATGTTGTGCAACTATTACTACTATCCATCTCTAGGATTTTTGTCATCTCAAGTGGAAACTCTGTACCCAGTAAACATTAACTCTCTCCTTCTGCCCATCTTCCAGACCTTGGCACTCTCTACTCTACTTTCTGTCAATTTACCAAATCTAGGACCCCACGTAATGGAATCATATAATATTTGTTCTTTTGTATCTGGCTTATTTTACTTAACACGATGTTTTCAAAGTTTACCCATGTTGTAGCCTGTGGCCTAATTTCCTTACTTTTTAAGACTGAATTATATTCCATTGTAGTATTGCCACATTTTCTTTATCCATTCATCTGTTAACAGAAATGGGAACTGTTTCCACCTTGTAGCTATTGTGAATAACACTACTATCAACATGGGTGCACCCTCGTCTTCTATAAGACCAGGACCCATTCAACCTAAGTGCTGGCATCTTGTAACTCCTCCTTCCCTGAAATTGGTTCATCCCAACACCCTTGTCCCTTTGCCTACTCCACAGTGAAGGCGTCACCTCCTGAGCAGAACTGAGACTGGCTTCCTCATGTGCTGCTGTGCTCTCTCCTTGGAGTGATTATCTTGGTCCTATAGATTCCTTGCTCCTATCTCCAGATGCAGGAACTTGACTGAACCCACTGTCTTCCCTGGAAGCCACGCCACAGGACCAGGCACACCCAGCCCTTCTCTTCATGAGCTAAAACTTACTATGCCTCAAGGTCAGACCTTTCCAAAACATGCTGTAAATAATAGCAAAAGCGTACCGCAGCACAGAAAATCTCACTGAAAGACAGATGTGGTTGATTGGATAATGCTATAAGACTTTTTCAAGTTAAATATTTTTATAAAATAGAATTGCTTGCTTTGTGAATATTTACTGATAAAAATTGATAGTCAGTTATTTGTTAAGGTTTTCTTATAGGATTTGTGAAAGAATATATTAAATGTAGACATATCCCCTCCATTGCCTTCAGAAAGAGCATATGTAATCAGAGATATGGGCCATGATGGTATAACTAATCAAACAAATTATGGTTTATCTTTTTTTTATGGTTTATCTTTCCAATAAAACCTACATAGGTATTAGAATAGGTATATAGGGGATCCCTGGGTGGCTCAGCGGTTTAGCACCTGCCTTTGGCCCAGGGCGTGATCCTGGGGTCTCGGGATCGAGTCCCATGTCAGGCTCCCTGCATGGAGCCTGCTTCTCCCTCTGCCTGTGTCTCTACCTCTCTCTCTCTGTGTCTCTATGAATAAATAAATTAAATATTTCAAAAAAAAAGAATAGGTATATATTTTTATGCTGACATGCTATCATCTCTGAGCCATGGTATTATATGGGGGGAAAAGTCTAGACGCAGAAGAATATATGCTATGTTCATAGTTGGGGGAAAGGATCAAAGAATTTGTAAGTGCACACACACATATATACATGTATGTATGTTTATGTATATGTAAATATATATGTATTTGTGTGTGTGTTTCAAAGATTTTCTTTCTTTCTTTCTTTCTTTCTTTCTTTCTTTCTTTCTTTCTTTCAGAAAGAGATAGCAAGCAAGAGCACATGGGGTTCAATTCCAGGACCCCCGAGATCCTGACCTGAGCTGAAGGCAGCTGCTTAACCGACAGAGCCATCCAGGTGCCCCCTCATATGTATGTTTGTAAATGCATAGACGTGTCTGTAATGATAACACAAAGAACAAACGGTCGTGGTTGCCTCTCAGGCAGTCGTGGATGACAGAGTACCTTTTTCCTGCATGGCCGGCCTGGTACAGTTTAAATTTTTGACTGTGTGCACATATTACTTTAAACTTAGAAAAATGTTTATAAAATTAAAAGACAGAGTAAAGGAAGCAGTAAATGAATAGTGTATAAACAACAGAAAGTCTCTCAGAGGAAGGCAGGTTGGCTCTAGGCTGGGGCAGTCAGTTCGGGTCATGGAAGAGTGGGCCTTCCAGCGAGATGTGTAGGATGAGCAGTTTGGGGCAGAAGGAGAGGTAGTGGGAGAGTAGAGTGGGACAGCATTCCAGAGAGAAGGCACACAATAAGCAAACTTAGAGTCTATGGGGTAAATCAATTGATCTTTGCGTAGGTGGAGGAATGTAGCAATAATTTATTTACATAATGTATACACCGGCTTTTTCCAAAATGCATTTGAAGACATTTATAAGATGAAAAACAACACAAAATTGTTTGAGTATAAGTAGAACAGGACGCAGGGGGAAAATATAAAATTTTTTATCAAAAGAAGTAACCAGTTATTAAGCTTTGCAATTGCATCTGAGCCTCCTGATGGCCAGAGTAAAAAAGGAAAACCATAAATACATGGTTTTTGCTACATAAAGAAAGATGGCATAACAGCTTTCTGAGTACCAGTCCTTTGTGTCAAATTTTGTAAGAAAGTGAGGTGCCTGGGTGGCTTAGTCTATTAAGCATCTGACTTAGGCTCAAGTCATGATCTCAGGGTCCTGGGATCGAGCCCCATGTTGGGCTCTGTGCTCAGCGGGGAGTCTACTTCTCCCTCTCTTTCTCCCTCTGCCCTCCCTCTACTCACGTAAGCTCTCTCTTTCTCTTACATAAATAAATAAAATCTTTTTTTAAAATTGTAAGAGGGACGTCTGGGTGGCTCAGCGGTTGAGTGTCTGCCTTTGGCTCAGTTCGTGACTCCAGGGTTTTGGGATCGAGTCCCACATCAGGCTCCCAGCGGGGAGCCTGCTTCTCTCTCTGCCTATGTCTCTGCCTCTCTCTCTCTCTCTTTCATGAATAAATAAAATAAAGTATTGCGTGAGAATTCATCTAGAAGACAGTGAGTCATGGCCCTGAGCAGATCAGTGTAAGGCAGGGTAATGATTAGGAGCACCTTGGTTGAAGGTCATCCAGGATGCAGATGTTCAGTGGTCTACCTTAAAACACTTCTTAGAATACTGGATGAATATCATGTCTCCTAGAAAATTTTGCCTGACTGGCATTCTGCATTACTGGTCTATGGCCAGTCACATGTTTTAAGATCAGACAACAGGTAGAAGTGTGAACATCTTATTAGGAAAGCTGAGAAAGCTAGCAAGAAGTGTTTTGCCAGAGTGACAGGCAATTTCCTCGTCCCCTAGCATGGGGCCACAGGGTATCCCTTGAGACACATCCAGAATTATCCTCAGAGAGAAGATTTGCCTTATTACAGTGCTTGGATAATTGTTCATTTGACTCTCTGATATTCAGCAATGAAAAAGGATGTCAGATATGACAGTGGTCTACATGTTTTCAAGTCACTTGGTTTTCATGGCTATCAAAAAACATTGAATGCTAAGCAAGATGAACTGTGAGGGGAGGCTGGTAATATAGGTTGGGATCAGACTGTGCTGGAATACTCTCAGTAGCGTAGACTTTATTCCAAAAGTAATGGGTAACCATTGAAGGTTTGTATCTGGGAAGTACTTAGTAAGGAGTACATGATGTGTAGGTGGTTAATCCAGTGGCAGTTTAGAGTGGGACTGAGGAAAAAGAGACCAGAAGGGGAAAGGTATTGTAATATTTTTGAAGCCTGTAGGAGGGCAATAGGTGTGAGAATCAAAAGGAAAAACTGTTCACATTCTATTGAGAGAGAACTGACAGGTCTTCATAACTGAATATGGGAGCTGATGAAAAGTGGAGGATGGCTCTAAGACCTGGAGCCTGAGTGATGTAAAAGGACCATAGAAACTGCAGAAACAGACATGGTGTTAAGAGAGATCGTTTGTGTGGGGGAAGATCCATTTGTTTTTAGACATGCTGATTTTTGAGATGATGGCAGATTATTCTAGTGAAATGATCCACAGCTAGCTGACAATAAAGGAATGAAGCTATGTAAATGAATGAGATTCCTGATGGAAGAGCATCATTTCACCTATGAAATATTCTTGCCAAAAAATCAACTTGAATTGGATCACACCTCTACAGTTTACTGGAAACTTGGGTGGGTGGAGGGCTGAATGTGTTAAACAACATCCTGGAGATGTGATCAGCAAACTCCAGAATGTGGGACATGGCACAGGACAAATGAGCGGACATTCTCTACAAATGTATTGCAAAGAAAAGAAGAAAAAAAAAAAAAAAAAGAAGGAAGAGAATCTAAAGATTGAAAGAGATTTATTTATTTATTTATTTATTTTATTTATGATAGTCACAGAGAGAGAAAGAGAGAGAGGCAGAGACATAGGCAGAGGGAGAAGCAGGCTCCATGCACCGGGAGCCCGATGTGGGATTCGATCCTGGGTCTCCAGGATCGCGCCCTGGGCCAAAGGCAGGCGCCAAACCGCTGCGCCACCCAGGGATCCCTGAAAGAGATTTAAAAAAGCCACATCAACCAAGTGCAAATGTGGACTTTATTTGCATCCTGATCTGAACAAACTGACTCTTCAAAAAATTTATGAGACAACTGAGGAAATTTGATCTGATTAAATATTTGGATATTTTTAGACATATTAATATTTTTGTGGTTAAAACTTTTTTAAAAAAAAGAGTCCTTAAAATTTAAAAATACATGCTGGAATATTTACAAGTGATCTAATACAGTTTCTGAGTCTTGCTTCCAAAGAATCCAGTGGGAATAGGACATAGGAAATGGTGGGGTATAGACGAAATGAGAGTAGCCATAAACGGATGATTGATGGGCATGGTTGGTAATTCCTGGGGGCAGGGGGAGCATCATCACACAATTCTCTCTACCTTTGCATACTTTTAAAATGTTCCATAATAGGGGTGCCTTGGTGGCTCAGTCGGTTAAGCATCTAACTCTTGATTGGGCTCAGGTTGTGATCTCAGGGTCATGAGATTGAGCCCCTCATCAGGCTCTGCACTGAGTGTGGAACCTGTTTAAGATTCTCTCTCTCTCTCAGGGATCCCTGGGTGGCTCAGCGGTTTAGCACCTGCCTTCAGCTCAGGGCGTGACCCTGGAGTCCTGGGATGGAGTCACACATTGGGTTCCCTGCATGGAGCCTGCTTCTCCCTCTGCCTATGTCTCTCATGAATAAATAAATAAAATCTTAAAAAAATAATTCTCTCTCTCCCTCTCCCTCTGGCGCTCCTCCCTCAAGCATGTGTGTATCTCTCCCTCTCAAATAAACCATCTTTAAAAATTTTTTAAATAAAGTGTTCTATAATAAGTAGGTAAAAATGAATGAACAAATGAATGAATGAATGAAACAGTTCACCCTCGTGAAAATCAAACATATCCTTGTGAAAGTAAACATCTAAAGACAGGTGAGCAGCTAGTCCAAAGCAGAACCCTGGGGAAGTCTCATATATAGGGTGGAATCAGGAAAAGAAGAACAACAGATAGATTAGAAGCAATGTGCTCTACTGGCAGAAAGCATGGCTTTGGAAGTCCACAAATCTGGGTTTGTGTCCAGTTCTCTTACTAGCTTTGTCATCCTGAGCACACCATTTTCCTCTGTCAGCTTACAAGCCTGGTTCGTTGTCCATAAAGTGGGAATAATAACTGCATCTGCCTCATGGAGATAATACAGAGGTGGAATGAATCAGTGTGTATACAGCATCTTATAGTCTGCCTGAAACAAAATAAACACTCATGGAGCATTCGCTATTACCTTGTGGTTTTGTTGCTGATCAGAGTGGTGGGAAGAGGTAAGGAAAAGAACCAGAGAGTGTAATGTAACAGAAGGCACGAGGAAACTTTGATGACAGGGCAATGACATTGGTGCCAGGTTACAATCAAAGAATCTGGTGCGTTCATCTGATTAGGTGGTTTGGAGGTCACTGATGATGTCAACACCTTGGCTTCGTCCAGACGTGGCCAGTACAACCTGATGACTAGACTCGGGCTGGCATGCTGGGGAAGTGTGGGGGAGGTGGCGATGGATTCTGTGATTCTGTACATCTCTCCCTATTTGGCCAAGAAAAAAGGAAAGGGATAGAGCAAGAAAGACAAAGGAGCCCTTTCTCAAAGTGAGGGGGCTCTGGCAAGTGTGGGGGAGAGAGGAAGAAGCCTGCAGAGGGGGAGTGACAGAGGCGCTGAGGCAGGAGCAGCGTCCTCACTAAGGAAGAGAGATGGAGGGCTGGCCTTTGGGTGAGGTTATTCAGGGAAGTTGATTCACAGCGAGTGAGTGAGGCGTGGAGAATAAAAACAGGATGAAGCCTCAAGAGGAATCAGGGTTTCCAAGAGCACCGGAAGGGACTGTGAGGGAGGGAAAAAGCTGAGACATGCAAGGGAGAAGTGTGGAAAGGAGAATGAAAGAGGCACTAGCTGAGTACAGGGCTTGGTGTCTGGGACAGAGGCAGAGGATGACAAGGGAGACCTGGCTGGTGGCCTCCCTTCTCACCAGGCAGGCAGTGGGAGAAGGGAGGCCACCAGCCCTGGTACTGAAGCAGCAACCACGGTGGCCAAGGTGGAATAGAGACCTCCAGCTTCCCGGGGTGGAACTGCAGGGGCTCGATGAAGGAAAGGAGAGGAGCACTCCCCAGAGAGCCAAGGGAAAAACAGCACAAAACAAATCTAGCCCATGAGACTTAGGGTCGTATTAGAAGCGTTAAAATGCACAATCCTTTCTCTACTGTTTGTGAGCCCTCCAATCTACTGACACCCTTCACTTCCCACCCCCATCACCTCGCCTCTGAGACGCATCCTAAGGATGAATTAATTGGTAGCTCTTCTTTCTTATGTTACCCAATAATAGGAAAAACTTGGAAATGCAATAACTTGCTTGATGTAAAAATTCCAGAGTCTAGAGATGCCTGGGTGGCTCAGTGGTTGAGCATCTGCCTTCGGTTCAGGTCTGATCCCAGGGGTCCTTGGATCGGGTCCTGCATTGGGCTCCCCACAAGGGGCCTGCTTCTCCCTCTGCCTTTGTCTCTGCCTCTCGCTCTGTGTCTCTCATGAACAAATAACTAAGATCTTAAATAAGAAAAAACAAAAACAAAAAACCCTTCTGAGTCTAAATGTCATGATCTTTCGACAGAGGAGATTAAGATCTGGGAAGAATACATTTCAAATCTAGATGCATCCAGATTATGATGTTGACATATCTGTATCTCTTTTCAAACTCAGGGATGGCCTGCCCTTCTTTTGGCCTCCAATACTCATTGGTCCTCCTCTTCCAATACCAACAGGATTTTTAGCTGCGCACATGGCTGCTCAAAACAAAGCCTGTGTAGCTCAGCCTCCCTTGCAGCTAGGGGTGATTAAATCAGCCCAATGATACATAGGCAAAAATGTTGGATGTGAGCTTCAGAAGAGCTTCCAGAAAGACACATGGTACATGCACTTCTCCCTTTCTTTATTCCTTCATCCACTCTGCTGCCCAGAATTTGAGTCCAACCTCCATCCCAGACCACAGAGATAGTGGCACAGCCTCTGGATGGTGAAGTCAAAGAAAATCGATGCCTGCAGATTTGAAGTGAGACACATATTAACCCATCACCATCTGCACTTGTGCTTGTACAGACGTGGAATAAAATTTCTGTTTTGTTTATACTAGTGCTATTGGAGGATTTTCTGTTATGTGCATCCTAACCTAATACTAATTAATATACAAAGTATTAAAATTAACTAGTTGTTGGGGAAAAAAAGCTAAAATAAAAGGTAATGATTTGATATTTATAAGAATCACAGAATTTATAAAATCACAGAAGTAGATAAAAACTTAAAAAGGGGTGGGGGGGCAGCCTGTGTGGCTCAGTGGTTTAGCGCCACCTTCAGCCCAGGGCGTGATCCTGGAGACCTGGGATCGAGTCCCACATCAGGTTCCCTGCATGGAGCCTGCTTCTCCCTCTGCCTGTGTCTCTGCCTCTCTGTGTGTGTGTCTTTCGTGAATAAATGAATAAAGTTTTCAAAAAAAATCACAGAAGTAAAACTGTAAGCCAAATGATCATCTATTAGATCAAATCTATAACCACATATTCTCCCCCCCCCCCCATTGTGTTCTTAAAAGCATATTCAGTGACCAATTTCCAGCCAATTTGCCTGTGTTGGGTCCTGTATTAGACTCGGAGGATGCCATAACAAATATACCAGTTTCTGCCCCGTGAACCCTATGTCTGGGGAAGTGATTACAAGGGAGAGAATAAGCTGCTATGGGCATACACACACTCTGCCTGCAGACTGAGGTAGGGCCCCGGGGATGCTTTCTCGGAGATGAGGTCCCAGCTGAGCCCTCAAGAACAGATAGGGTCTGTGCAGACGAAGAAGAGGAAAGAAGCGGCTTGCCAGGCAGTGGGGTCTGCCGGTGCAGCCTTGGAACAGGGAGCGCAGCACCTTTGGAGGGCTGCAGCACGGGGCCGTGCCAAATGAGCTCTGTTCATGCAGAGCTAGGCCGGAACAGGACGAGGCCATGCTCTGTTCCATGGCATTAGGAGAAGCCGAAAGCGACACGGGATAGGCTTAGAGAGTGCAGTTTTAAAGATTTTTTTTAAAAAATTTTTATTTATTTATGATAGTCACAGAGAGAGAGAGAGAGGCAGAGACATAGGCAGAGGGAGACGCAGGCTCCATGCACCAGGAGCCCGACGTGGGATTCGATCCCGGGTCTCCAGGATCACACCCTGGGCCAAAGGCAGGCACTAAACCGCTGCGCCACCCAGGGATCCCTTAAAGATTTTTTTTTTTAAATGTATTCATGAGAGACAGAGAGAGAGACAGAGACATCGGCAAAGGGAGAAGCCGACTTCCCATGGGGAGCCCGATGCGGGACCGGACCCCAGGACCCCGGGATCATGTCCTGAGCCAAAAGCAGATGCTCAACCACTGATCCACACAGGTGCCCCAAGAGGGCAGTTTTAGAGGGTAAGAGGGAGTCATTAATGGCCTTGTAGAAAAGCATGAGAGACTCCACTTTGGGCTCAGTTGGGGTTGCAGACAGTAAGCCAGTGTGTCACGGGCCCAGTGCCCACAACTGTGTGACACCCTGAGCCGCGCTGGGGGAGAGGCTGAGGGAATGGGGTCTCCAAGAGGTTGAAGAGCAGGTGTAGTAAAATCAAAGAAGGATGAAGGCTGTGGGTGTAGGCTACATGTGGATGTGCTTCGGAAGTGGGGTGGTCGTCGGCAGTGTCCCACGTGACCGTGGGAGCACAGGGCTCGGGGCTTGGATGACAGCCCCAAGTGGTGGCGGAGCACTGGAAGCAGAGTGTTGCTTGAGAAGAGCTGGGGCGGTCCAGGAGTGCTTATGAAGGAGGGGGTAGGAGCATCCCCTTGCACAGGGCCATGGAGGGGGTCCTGTCATGCAGGGAGAGATTGAGGATGGGTCAAAATTCAGACTGCCACACGGAAAAGTCGGGGGCAAGGCTTTAGGCCGATGGCACAAAGCAGGTCTTCAATCAGGGATCCCACTGTGGGCTTCCAAGTCTGTTTTGTTTAAAATATTTTTTTGCGGTGGGGCACCTGGGCGGCTCAGTGGGTTAAGCGTCTCCCTTCAGCTCAGGTCATGATCCAGGGTCCGGGATGGAGCCCTCTATTGGGCTCCCTGCTCAGTGGGGAGTCTGCTTCTCCCTCTCCCTCTGCCCCTCCTCCCGGCTTGTGTTCTTTCTCTCTCAAATAGATAAATAGAATCTTAAAAATAAAATAATTTTTGTGGTAAAATATACATTATGTGAAATGTACCATTTTCACCATTTTTAAGTGTACAGTTCAGCGACATTAATTATATCCACATTGCTGTGCAACTATCACCACTATTCCTCTCCAGAAGTCTTTCATCTTCCCAAACTATAAATCTGTCCCCACTAAGCAATAGCTCCCAATTCCCTCTCCGCTTCAGTGCCTGGGAACTTCTATTCTACTTACTGTTCTATTTTGTCTGAATTTGACTCTTCAAAGTACCTCCTATGAGGGGAATCATATAATGTTTCCCTTTGTGTACGGGTTATTTCACTAAGCATAATGCCTTCAAGGCTCATCTATGTTACAGCCTGTATCAGGATTCTCTCCTTTTTTGGCTGAGAAATATTTCCTTGGATGTATATATCACATTTTGTTCACGGATATTTGGGGTTTTCACCTTTTTTTTTTTTTTAAGATTTTATTTATTTATTCGTGAGATACACACACACACACACACACACACACACACACACACACACACACAGAGGCAGATACACAGGCAGAGGGAGAAGCAGGCTCCATGCAGGGAGCCAGACGTGGGACTCGATCCCGGGTCTCCAGGATCATGCCGTGGGCTGAAGGTGGTGCTAAACCGCTGAGCCACCCGGGCTGCCTGGCTGTTTCACCTTTTGAGTAAAAAGAGTTGGAGCAGTTAGCAGGCAGGGAAAGGGAGAAACCCAGAGCTGAATAGGAATGTCATCCACTCTCTCCTTTTACATAGAATGGGGAAAATTGTCATCCATGGAAGGACTGAATGACTCAAAGTCAAAAAGAAATCAAGTCTTCTGACCTTCGGACTGCTTTTTCTTCTAGTACCATGTGCTAGTCTGAATTCAGCTGAGTTCCCTGACAGAGGAGGAGTATGTGTGGGGCAGATGAGCAGAATCTGGAAGCCTGAGAGCAGAGGCTGGAATCCCATGGCATGATGCCACACCAGCACAGAAATGGAGCCAGAGAGATGGTTCCCAGGCAAAACTGTCAAAGCTCTTTTGGGTCTCACCTTACTGGGTCATTGATCTTTTCTTCCTTTCTATCTTTGCTCCCTTTCTTCATCTCAGCAGGATAAAAATGATCTCTGTTGACCAGGTAAAAGATGATTTAGGTGTGAGCTTCAAGTGCCCTGTGCCACCTGTGCCCCTCACAGGAGATTTATATTTTAAGGGGCAGCTTTAGAAAACTGAAAATTTTAGGAGTCAAGAGGATGGGACTGTAACAGTAGAATGGCAGCCGGGGTGAGTACTGTATTCAGGCAGGAGTCCCCTCCTCTGCTTGCTGGTGTGGTTAGAAGGTTGCAGAGATAAGTGGGTGGGAAAGTGTCTGCCCAGCTTCCCCTCCCTCTCAAGAAGGGAGGCTCAGTCACAGATGCATTAGGGCTTTTTTTTTCTTCTTCTTCTTCTTCTTCTTCTTCTTTCTTTTTCAGAATTTGATATTAGCTTCTTTGAGATAAAATGTATCTTGTGGTTATTTTACCAACCATCGTGTGTGCATTGTCACTTTCTGCACATAGTCAGTTCTCAGTCAAAACCGGGAAGGCAATTAACCACTGGCCAAATATTTTAGACTTGTGTGAAGGAGCCAGGGATAATAGAAGGGCTTTTGGTGCTACTTTATCCTTGATCATGGGTCAATAATGAGTATTATCATTGAAGAACACCTTCCTCTTTTAAAGTTTGACGGTGAACACTGAATAAGGTATACTTCATTAAGTATTTACCTTATTTTTCTTTACCCGTTTTTATTAGTATCTCTCACACACACGCGCGCGCATACACACACACACACACACACATTACCTGGCTCTTGTATAATATGTAGAGCATAACAAAATCCAGATTGTACCAGAATCCTCTTAAACTTCCTCCAATGATTCTTTTTTATATAGAGTGCCCCAGTTGCCTCTGATATCAGCTATTACCCATGAATAAACGCAAGTACACATCAATCCCTATAAGGGAATTGGAGTTTATGAAAAAGTAATTTTACTTCCTTCTTAGATATTTTTTTCATACTGGGTGTGTGTTTGTGTGTGTTTGTGTGTGCATCATTTCTGTGAAAACCAAATCCTTTCAAGTCCGAAGTGGAATGTATAGAACAATAAGGGCAACTACTGTTTGGTTAGTGTTTTAAGGTTGGTGGTACACATTATCCTCATTTGATCCTCATATCAGCAGTGGGAGCTTGTCAAAATGGGAAATAGTTGCTAATTTATAATGTGGAAACTAACTCTCAGGCATAACTTGCAAAAGGCATAAACTAGCTGATTTGGACCAGAGTCTTTTAATTCCAAATCCCAAGCTTTCCGCACTATATTATGTGCTAGTCATCACTATCTGCATATCTCTACTAGACTGGTAGTTTATTTTCAATACCCAATTAACTTGAAATCTCTGTTAAAACCAACAAATGTAGCAAATGGCAATCTTACATCTCATCTTAAATGTGTGTTTCTTTCAAATGGTTGCCTAATCAGGTTTGCTATGCTTAAATAAGGCTGAAATGTACTTCATTGTAGATATACTCTTAAAATGAACTATACTTTTTAAAAATGTTTCACTATAAACATTTAAAAAAATCACTTAACACTCCGCAAGGTTTGGAAATAAGATTTTTAAAAAGGTTAAAATTGAAAAACACAGCTAAAATGTCAGTAAAGTGTACTTATAGGACTTTTACCAAATCAGTGCCTAAAATGTGTTTTTCCTTTTTTTTTTTAGATTTTATTTATTTATTCATGAGACACACACAGAGAGAGAGAGAGGTAGAGCCATAGGCAGAGGGAGAAGCAGGCTGCCTGCAGGGAGCACAATGTGGGACTTGATCCTGGGACTCCAGGATCATGCCCTGAGCTGAAGGCAGGTGCTCAACCACTGAGCCACCCCAGGCGTCCCTAAAATGTTTTCTCAACTCAAAATTATCCAAGCCTACACACCTAAGAGAAGCCCTTTGGGGTTTACTTTTCCCTTATTATTTATGATAATTATTCAGTTTGTCCTTTATATAAATAGATATGATACATACTGAGAGAATACTTATCTACAGAACAGTAAATAATTATGATGCCTTTTTTTTCCTGCCCCAAATACTTTAAATACATTACTTGGTTTCACTTTTATATGATCTCATTAATTTTTTGCCTATTTTACTAAAGAAATTTTCTCTTTTTAAAAAAATTTTTTATTTCTTACTAAATTATACTCCCCTCCACCAAAGTGTAACAGAGTCAACAGGCTAGTTGTACAGTAATGAGAAAACCAACAAGGATCTCCTTCAGAGTAAGGCTGAAGGGAAACAATTTGTAGTAGTTAAGATTTATTCCCTTATACCCCCCCTCCAAATATTACATCTCTCAACAAAGAATTCTTGTTTAACTTTATTGAAAGTGTGTAGCAGGGTGGTGTTTAGAAATACTACAGATCTAAATGTACATATGTAACACTGCTAGCTCAGAAGGAGCACAAGGAAAATGATAATTTCAATTTGTTACCATGACATCTCTTAAACAAAAGAAAAATATTAAGAGTACAGGATATTTTTTTAAGTCAGTATCAGGACAATTTCCTAACATATTGATAATTGCTGTCCTAAAAATTAATAATAACAATCAAGGATCAGAACGTCCACCATAATGTTCTTTCCTTCCACTATCATTTTTTGGCATTTAGTTTCAGCTCAGTTTTAAAGTTTCAGAGCCTGGGCTTAACATGAACATTTCTGCCCCTTAACGTTAAACAGGGAGCTACTGTTCCAGAATTTCACTTCACAAACCACACACACGATGGCTGCTAAAAAAGATTTATGGTTAATCGTGACAAAAACATCAGAATGGTCTAAGCAAAATTTATATCATTTTTTAAACAAGTTATTCTTCTAGAGAAACTTCTGATTAAATGAGGAGCATTCAAAACTGAAAAACACAGCAACATAAGATAAATCTGTCAGTAGATACCTAAGGCGACTCTAATTTTTGTTTTCCTACGCCGGTCGCTGAATTCTTAGAGGGTCCGACCAGTACTGCCAAGGACCGTCCTGGGGAGCTGGGAACAATGGTGAGCGGGATGCAGCAGCCCGGTTCCGAGGAGCTGGTGTGGGCTGGAGCACCCCGGGCGCACAGCAGGCGAGCGCAGCGCAGGGCGACGGGTGCACCCTGCTGGGAGGGACGCCACCGGCCCTTCACTCGGGGTTAGGAGGTGAGGGAAAGGAAGGAAGCCACCTCTTACGAAAGGAGGAGGCCGGGGCGTGTTGCCGAAGCTGGGGAGGACCGTCGCCCTGGAGAACCGAGAGCCACTCAGGTGGGCTGGAGCTCGGGGAAGGGGGGGGGGAGTGGGGAGCGGCCGCAGGTGGACGATCCTGCTGGAGACAGGATTCGGAGGCCCTTGCGAAGCGGATCTAGGGAGACGGGACTTATCCTGAAGGCAACGGAGATTTCCTAGAAGATGTGAAACGGGAACAGCGTGATCGGATTCACTCTACGGGAAAGCATAGCTGTCGGGCCGCAGGGTCGAGGTGGGGGAGGGGCGGGGCCGGAGCCGACGGACCTAACGAGCCGAAAACCACGGCGCTCCAGGTGGAAGGCGCTGGGGGCCTGTACCAGGAAGCCGGAGCGTGGCAGGAGCGACGGGCGGACGACCAGGGGGACGCGAGTAAAACGGACCGTGGGCCTCGACGACTGCGGGACGGGGCTGGGGGCTGAGACCAGGCTGCAGGGAAGCAGTTTGGAAGCAGGGAAGTTTGCAGGAAAGGTGCGGGGCTCCGCTTAGGGCACGCAGACTGTGAGGCTTCTGCGGCACCCAAGTCCCATCTATCCGGACCCCAGAAGAGGGCGGTCTGGGAGCAGGACGACCGGCTGCGAGGGGACCAGACACCCTCTAAGGTGCGCACGGGAGGGACGACGGCCCAGGACAGCTGGGAGCCCTGGGAGCCCCGCCCCCCGCCCCCCCCCCCCGGACAATGCTCATATTCCACTTTTCTTCAAATACACGCTGAATCACAGAACGCGCTGCGACATAAGCAGGGGGAGTTCATTGCTCTACTTTTTTCAGGTGACAAAAGTGAGACTTTGGGCAGGGCTGGTTCACGGTCCTTCCCGTCTCCAGCCGAGAGCCCCCGCTCTGCCCGGCTGCTGAAGCATATTCTTTCTCAAAATTTCGGTAGAGCGGGTCACGGAAATGGGATGTTCCTTTTTAGACGCCTTTTGTTCTTTTTCTCCCAATCCTCGTGAAATACAGTGATCAATGTTCAGTTCTAATAAGATACCACCAGGCATCGAAAATACGTAAAAACAAAAACAGGATTCGGATAGAGGAAAATTTTAGAGCCCAGCGCCACCAGAACGCACACGACTTCTTCAAGTTCTCTGAGCCGCGTGAAGGAACCTCGACAGATTCCGGCTTCACGCTTAGGACTCGGCTCGTCCATCCCCGCCCTCCCCGCTCGAGGACGAGCCCGAGCGCCCCCCCGCCCGCTCCCGTCGCTCCCGTCCCGCCCCGCCCCCCTCCGGCCGCACCACCTGCTCCCGTCTGCCCGCTCGCGCCGGTTCTCACGCGCGGCCCGCGGGCCTCCCCGCCGCTCGGGCCTCGGAGCCCGGCCGCCGCCCGCGCAGCCTCCCGGCCCCTCCCGCCCCCCTCGGCGCCGCGCCCCCCGCGAAGCTCCCCCCCCGCCCCGCCCCCCGCGAGGACTTCGGAGGCGGGCCCCGGCCGGACGCCGCTGATTGGCTGCGTCCCCGGCCCCGCCCCGTGCACGCGCAGGAGGTGGGGCGGGACCCGGCGCGTGCGCGCGCGCGCGGCGCGGTCCCGCGGGCGGAGCGTCCGTGACCCGCGTGCCGGCCTCGGCGTCCGGGCCCCGGCGTCCGGGAGGCGGGGGCGGGCGGCGGGCGGCGGCCGCGGCGGCGGGGTGTGCTCGGCTGGGGACTCACGCGGCCCCCCCGCCCCGCCCCGGCCCGGCCCCGCCTTCGCCCCGGCGGCGCTCCCCAGCCGCGGCCGGTCGGGCGCCCCGCGGGGCCCGGGAGCTGCCCGAGGGGCCGTCGTCGTCGCCGGCCCGGTAGCCCGGATGTCGCTGCCCCCCGCGGCGGGGCCGCCGACGCGCTCCCGGCCCCGGAGGAGGCTCGTCTTAAAGGGACAGCGCCGAGTTCGTGCCGGCGTGGGCGGCGCCTCCTGCCCTCCGTGCGCGACCCGCGCCCCGGGCCCCTGCGCCGGGCGGGGCTGCCCCGGGATGGCCGCCGCTGGCCGCCCGCGGGCCGGGGTGCTCGGGCGAGCTCGCCGCCGGGGCCGGGGCCGGGGCCGGGGCCGGGGCCGGGGCCGGGGCCGGGGCCGGGGCCGGGGGCGCCGCGCGGGGCGGCGAGGCGCCGGCCTGTGATTGGCCGAGGCCGCGGTGAATGCAGGACATTGTCTGGCGGCGGCCGCCTCCGAGCGAGCACGACGGGTGCGGGCGGCGCGGGTCTGCGGCCGCCGGGGCGCCGGGCCGGGGCTTCCGAGCGGGGGCGGGGGCGGGGGCGGGGGGGCGCCTCGGAGCACAGGGTCAGCCCCAACGAGGAAATGAGATCATCGTGTTGCAGATACGGGCTTCCTTTAAGGCGAAAACCATGCAGGTGATTGAAAGGGGCCAACTGTTGTACAAGCGCGTCCTTTGGTTCAGGCGTGGGAGGCCCCGGCTCTCCCGTGCACAGCGCCACGCCGCCCGTTCACACGTGCGTATCCACGCGGAGGCCGGGACCGTGCGGCGGCGCGTCTCCCCGGGCCTTGGCCTCCGGGCTCGTGAGAAGGACACGCGGGGCTGGTGGCTTTGCGAGTTCGTTCCTATTGTTAGGAGGACTCTGACGCCGGCCCTAGACCCGGAATCCTGTTGTGCCCTACGTGTCGGGTCACCTCTCAGGGTCTCGGGATGAACGAGATCTTGTAAAGAGCCCTCGAGGAGATGGGAGCGCCCAGAGCCTGCCTGGACGGAGAGGAGGCCTGTACGTGGGATTGTGCAGTGAAGGGAAATGAGCGCAGGACAGGGGTGTATGCAGACCAGTCAGTTATTAGTCTGTGAAGAGCAGGGTTTTCTCTCATCCTAGACACGTTTTCTGGGTAAAGGAATATTATGGTAAAGAATAGCCCTCTTTCCTGTTTTGTTCCCAGTATCAAAGGACTGGAAAGATGGCAAGGGAAAGAAGGCACGAATGAAGAGAGAGACACAAATGGGAACTATTTGGAGAGTTTTGAATGAAGCTAAGTTGTATTTGCTTTTTTAAAAAGCTGTACAGGAGAAATTATCGTAGAGTTAAAATTAAGCAGACTCGTGTTAACACAGATTGCGTGTGTTTGCACATGTGTGTCCATATATAGACATGCATACACATATAAAATATATAAACATATACATGCATACATATATATTTAGGTGTTTTATTTTTAAGATGGTTAATTCCAGGATAGTTGACGTACAGTATTGCATTAGTTTCATGTGTACAAAATAGTGATTCAACAATTCCATGCGTCAATACAGGTTTATTGTAATATGTTGTAACTTCAGTTGGATGCCCTCTTCAAAATAAAAAAAAGTCAGTGATTTCATTTAATTGAACAATCAACAAGAATTAGAGACGTGGAAATGACAAACAAATGAAGGAAGGAAAACATCCAGAAAACAAGATAAATTTAATGGACATGATTCATTGCAAGAGACATGACCTCATTCCTTATTAGAGGGATTTCCACTAAACCAGGTTTGATGTTAAATAAATTTGTTTTACAGACTTTCCTCAAAATTACGCTAATCTAATATGTTTTTTCCTTGTTGTTGTCATTGTTTTTTTCTGTGGTATGGAAAAGGGAAAAAGGGAAGAGATACACTGAAAAATTTAAAACATTGTTGCAGCTTCCCCAAATGACAATTGTTCCAGGTTCCTCTACCTCATCCATCGTAATATAGGAATAAAAAAGCAGAAATCATCAGCGTAAAGATGCTAGCTGTTCCCAGAAGTGAAACATGAATAGTTGTGTTGGTCTCTGTGAGCGAAGCAAATTTAGTTTTGATTACTTCTAGCATTTAAAGTGTTGATTTCTATAATTAAGCTGATTTTACTTAGAAGTTATTGAATAAATGATGAAAAGTTAGGGATTAAGCTGAATGAAATAAGCTGTTTATCATAAACACAAGCAGCAGGTTATAGGATAAAGTCTATAAGGTAGGAAATGACTAGCCAAGAAAGTTTGAGACAGTTCCAGCAAGTTCTTTTCCTCGGGACTTTCGCTTTGGTAGTCCATATATAACTGTAGGCTAATCTTACAGGATCATAATATTTACCGAACACTTGGTGTATACCAAACACTGTCTTAAGTATACTTCTTAGGTACTCCCACAAAAATCTGAGGGAGCAGGTATACGATTATCCCCGTTCTAAAGGTGCAGAAAGGTTAGATCGCTCGCCTGAAGTCAGACAGCCGGCGGCACAGAGCCGGACCCGGGCCTAGAATCCTGTCTGACTCAGAGCCGGGAGGCTATGTGATCTCACTCGCTCACTGAGCGGACTTAGTGATTTCTAGGGATGTGGTCACTAATACACCTTTGATCAGGTTTTTTTTTTTTTTTTTTTTTCCAACAGTTGCACATTTAAACGTTTTGCCCTTTCACTCATTTGTATTTCAGGTGACCCTGGGGCCACAGGGCTGCCATCTGTGCTTAGTTAGCTACAGAGAGTCAAGCATGCCTATCACCTTTGAAGAGAAACACCCCCTGAAATTTGCATCTCTGTTCTCTTTTAAGCAGACGTGGACATGGGCAGTAGCACATGGGAAAGTCCGCTCACCTCCTGCTTTTCTGCGTTTTCTCTTTCTCTTCTTACTTTTTCTTCTTTCAGGCCTGTGGCTTCATAGGACCCCTGTAATACTGGCTGGCCATGTTTGGTGCATCTGGGTGGTGTCAGTCCCAGAAGAAGTCCTCAGTCATTCAGTTATTGGCTGAAGGCTGACATATCACTCCTTTCTTCAGAAGACAGAGAAGGGAGGAGGAACCAGTAATGCAAGACAGGAATTTGGGGATTCAGTAGCATAAAGCTGAGAGAAAGGGCTGCCCCTTCAAGTTATTTTATTTTTTATTTTATTATTTTATTTTATTGTATTATTTTTATTTTGCCTTTCTTCTGCAGTCTGTACCTTTAGCTGAGAAGTGGTACACCCTTAATGACAATCAGGGGTAAAGGGTTGCTGGCCCTCCCATTTCCCTTGGTGTCTTTAGGCCTGGTCCTGCAGGGAGTGGCCAGTGTAGTACTCCTCTGTAGCTCTGCCAGCAGACAGAGGGAAAGGGGCCCTCAGTCTCCAATCAATCCCTATTGTTGCTTATTCCTGGTGTCAGTATCAGGAGGGTTAAGAAATTAGAAATAAAATTATTCTGAAGGGGATCACTTGTGACTGACTCATTAATCCATGTGATTTCTGATGCTCATTATCACTGAAAATTGAGTTGCCTAAGTCTGTTTAACTTTTGTGATTAAGGATCAGCGTTAGGATTTGAGGTTCCAGGGACAGAGAGGGATGAAAGGATTGTGTTCAGTGGTCCTCCGCCCCTTCCCGCCCCATGGCCAGCACCCAGTACTCTTTGTCCTTGGCCAACAGGTGCTTCTCCATCTCCAGTAGAACACCCGACAGGGAGGCTGACAGAGCAGTGTGGAGGACGACGGGCCAGCACTGGGCTGGCCCAATCCAAGTCCCACTGCCATCAGTGGATGACAGACACAGCCACAATCAGTGTCTTAATCCCTAAGAGTACCTAGATGGGGCGGGGGAGACGCTTCTGCAGGCCTAACTGAAGACCCGCCTCCTTAGTCATAAGTTGTCTTTTTATTTTATTGTAGTTTTACAGTATTCCATAACTATGCTCTTACCCTCTGATACTTTTTTTTTAAGATTTTATTTTTATTTATTCATGAGAGACACAGAGAGAGGCAGAGACATAGAGAGAGAAGCAGGCTCCCCACTGAGCAGAGAGCCCAATGAGGGAATCGATCCCAGGACCCTGGGATCATGCCCCGAGCCTGAGGCAGACTCTCAACCACTGAGCCACCCAGTGCCCTGCCCTCTGATGTTTTTCAAATCCAAATATTTAAACATCTTACAAATGTGTAAAAATATTTTAATCTAATAGCGAGCACCTACTCATTTATCTTAGTACTAGTACTTCACACTCAACAGGTGGCCACCCCCTCTTCCTGGGCTCCAGCACACAACCAGATTCTGGCCTGTCATTTCCTTTCTTTAACCCCTCAGCCCAGGGTGGAGAGGGCTTCCCACTGGGGCTGTCCCCAGATGCCTTATCTTGCTGATTCCTTTCACTCCACCCACAGTTCTTAGAAGTCTTTTCTGAAAGTCCTCCTTTGATGGTTCCTGCCTCATCAGACATCCAGCACCATCTGGCCCCCACCTACACCCCCAGGTTCATCTGTGGCCTTTCCCTTCTGCATTTTTTCCCTCTCACACACCAAACTACTCCTCTCCCCCACACACTTTGACCCTGGAGGATGCCGTTCTTTCTCTCGGGAAAGCTGTATGAAGACTTCCTTGGGCTCCTTCCACCTGGGCTGCCTCTGTTACTACATTTACCACATTGAGTTGGAATTGCTACTTGGCCCTTCCCAGACTGGAAGTCCCTTGAGGTCAGAGCTCATGACATTCATCTGCACATCTTGGTGCTTAGCACCATGCTGAACACATGCAAGAACATGATGAAGGAAGAGCTAGATACAAATTGAAAATGTTTCACTTCCTCTATTGATTCTCTTTCCAGATTCACTGTCTAGTTTTTCAAAATTTAATCAATTCAAAATTGAAGTTTCATTTCTTTCAACCTTGTCAATATCGATGTAGATAAAATTATACTCTTTAATTAACATTTACATGATTGCATGCTTTTACTACACTGTATACACCAGATATGCTCTCAAAACGTGAGTAAATATTTCTAATTCAGGTGTTTACATTTTAAGGTAATTTGATTTCTTTTTTTTTTTTTTTTAAGATTTTATTTATTCATGAGAAACACAGGGAGAGGCAGAGACATAGGCAGAGGGAGAAGCAGGTTCACTGCAGGGAGCCTGATATGGAACTTGATCCCAGAATCCGGAGACACGACCTGAGCCAAAGGCAGACGCTCAACCACTGAGCCACCCAGGTGCCCTGGTAATTTGATTTCTTAGTGGTGAAGCTTTCTGTTTTTGTATAACAGTCATTTTCTAGATTATTTGTTTGGGAAGTGCTACTTTCCTTGTATCAGATTTGCCTTAAGAAAGAAATTCTGCAATGTGCCCTACTACATAAGTAGATTTAACTGAGAAGTATCATTTTGCCATTTTTTTGCCCCTAAATACAAAAATAAGGAGAATGATGTAACAGTCATATTCTTTTCAAGGCAACTCCACCGTCTGTGTGTTTTCGGCAGTTAGAGCAGGGGAAGGCCCAGCTTCTCCCCTGCCCCTTCCCTGTGTTTCTCTAGCTCTAGCAGAGACGTTTTCTGTAATTGGTTTTCCATATTTGCCAAGAGTCTGTTTCCTCTTAACATTCAACATGTTTAACAGAAGTCTTGTAATAGTTCCAAAAATAATAAAGCTGGTCCCAAGCATAAAAATGATCCATACACAACACATTGTTTTTTTGTCGTGGTTTTGGTTTGTTAAGTTCTTTTTAATAATTTTTAGTGTCAAATCACGTGGTAGAAATAAAAAGGTTTTCTTCACAGTAATAAAACCCACTAAAGAAATACAATCAATGGCTTGTGCATAGGGCGAGTGCTACCTGCCGAGGCCACCCCAGGACAGTACGGCCACCTCAATGTCCAGCACTGCTTGCTGTGATAGAAGTGGGAGATTCTGGTTAAGTTTAACACTGTGTATCCTCAGAAGGCGCAAAAGCTTGTTCGAGGTACATGCTTCCTGCATGTTGGGAAGGCTCTTCTTAATCTGATGTAATTTATTTCTCCCATTGTCAGATGCTAATATAAAAAAGGAACACTAGCTTATATTTATCCTCCCCTTCCATCACTCCTAGGAGGTGGTTGAAATGTCCCAAAATAATGTTCTCTGTCTTAATAATTAGATCAGACAACTGAACAAATGTAGATTTCCTTTAAAATTGTTCCTTGTTTTACTGTGGTGGTAATTATTATTATTAGCGCTACTATTTTAAAATTTTTATTTATTTTTTATTTTTTAAGGATTTTATTTATTCATTCATGGGAGACAGAGAGAGAGAGAGAGAGGGGCAGAGACACAGGCAGAGGGAGAAGCAGGCTCTCTGCGGGGAGCCGGATGCGGGACTCGATCTCCAGGACCCCAGGATCACACCCTGAGCTGAAGGCAGACCCTGAACCCTGAACCACCCAGGTGCCCCTATTACGTCTAGTATTATTATTAATGAAACATCTTTAAGTGTTTAGGGATCTAAGTCCAGATGAAGAGCTTTAAAATCCCAGGGAGAAATCAGAGGCATCACAGTCAGCAGGTAGCTGAGGAGCCGACAACAAAACCCCTATGATTTTGTGCAATGCATTTCGACCTTTTCTTCGTCAGTGAATTGGAATCCAAAGATAAGCCCGAGGCAATACAAATAAATAACCCTGGCGAAGTGGTGCCCTCCCCCCCCCCCCCCATCGCTGTTGGAGTGAGCATCCCAGAGCCCGGGATTCTAGGCCCTGACTCACACCCATGTTGGGGGAACCGGTCTCCTCGTCCCCAGATCCACTTCTCTCTGCTGAAGGACCCTGTTGTCCCCAGGACCCGGAGGGGCTGGGACCGAAAGATCTTGCTGCTCCCTGCCTGTCTGAGCTCCAGCAGCAGCCGGGCGACCCGAGACCCTGAGGAAACCGCAAGCTCAGGCTGTACCTGCACCTTGGGAGTCCCAGTCGGCCTCTTGGCCAGGGCTTGGGGGGACCACGGCACCCCGAGGTGAGCAGCCTGGCTTAGAGCACCCTCAAAGGAAGATAAACTGAGAGTGCCCCCCCTGGGGCAGTGGGAACCCCCTTACATGTTGTATATTTGACCAGTCCTCGTCTATTTTAGCATATGTTTCTAGGGAATGGAAAGATTTGGGGGGAGGGTGGATAAAAAAAGAGTACTCACCTCACGGAGCCTGATCAACACATGGAGTTGAAATTGTATGTCTCTCGTGAATAAATAAAATATTAAAAAAAAAAAAAAAGAATCGCTTGGGATTTGATTTGAATCCAGGTTCCAGGGCACGGAACCAGAATGGGAGTTGGGGGTGGCCTGGGGTCCAGCTGGAGAGACACCCCGGAGCCCCTCCTGCTGCCCGCTGGCCTGCACCTCCTCCAGAGGCCACACCTTCTTCAACTCGGGTGGCCGGGGATCGGGGTCCCCAGGCCCAGCAGAATGTGGCCTTATTTGGAAATCATGTGGCAGGCGAGGTCATACTGCAGTTGGGAGGAGAGGGGACTTAATCCCTGACGACCCTGACGACGACCTGTTTTACCCAGGGGGAGGAAGGACCGCGGCAGGTGAGGAGGCAGGCACCCGGGAGAGCAGCATGTGCGCAGCCCGGCACCCACTGCCCAGGGGCACCCACTGCCCGGGGGCACCCACTGCCCCCCAGCCTGTGTGGTACTTTGTCACAGCAGCCCTAGGAGACCAGTAAAGATTCGAGATGTAATACTTCTCTTTTATTTTTTTAATTTTTTTAAAAGATTTTATTTATTTATTCGTGAGACACACACACACAGAGGCAGAGACACAGGCTCCCTGTAGGAAGCCCGATGCAGGACTCCATCCTGGGACCCCAGGATCATGACCTGAGCCAAAGGGAGATGCTCAACCACTGAGCCACCCAGGCGTCCCACTGCCAAGCCACTCTGACCGCAGACGGCCTCACTTGCAAGCTAGGGTGGGAGGCATCAGGATCCCAGCAGGGGTCCCCATCTTTCCCAGCTGGCCCACACCCCAGTGTGCTGGTAGACAAACGATGGCATGTGTGTGTATGTGTGTGTGTGTAAAAATGAATCTGGGCAGGAGGCCCTAGTTGTGGAAAAAGCAATCAGGAATTTGTTGTTAGAGTACAGTGACAGGTGACAAGAGCCCTTCACGGTGTCATGACAGACACTTTTATTGTTGTGAAGTCTATACACTAACCTCAAGCATTTCAAACCGGAGGTGGTTCATTCATTCATCAAATACTTCAGTGCCAAGTTGTACTCAGTGCTTTGGGACTTGGCGGGGGCGGGGGGGGGGGGTTGCTCTTAGTTAAAAAAAAAATCAAATTAAATAAATTTAGGAAATTAAAGTAGATTGCAATGAAAACATTTTTCTTTTGCCAGTTACGAACATAGAAAAAATCGCCATCATCACAGCAAGGACTTCAATTATTTTTTTTTAAGATTTTATTTATTTGTTCATGAGAGATAGAGAGAAAGGCAGAGACACAGTCTGAGGGAGAAGCGGGCCCCATGCAGGGAGCCCCACGTGAGACTCCATCCCGGGTCCCCAGGATCACGCCCTGGGCTGAAGGCAGTGTTAAGCCTCTAAGCCACTGGGGCTGCCCAGGGCTTCAATTATTTTATCTTAAATTTGTATTTTTTAATTTCTGAATAGGTAAAACCAAAAGATACAAAGGCTGATGATGTAAAGTAAACGTCTCTCCCTCAGAGGTGATTGCTGTTACTTGAGAAAAACCATTTTAACACCAGAGAAGTAGGAAGGACATAATCTTAGAGAAAAAGAGAGCTTTCCCCAAAAGGGAATAGTTAGGGGAAAAAATATGTATGTATTTTTCCTTAAAAAAAAAATCATCCATTACTTTTTTCCAAGGTTGGTCCTCACTCCTTTTATGAATGAGGCATTGTTCTACGTGCGAGCAATATATCAGAGAACAAAAACAGTGAAAACACCATTCCCTGCCCTCTTGGACTTCTATTCCTCTGGGAACTGAATCTGAAACTAGGGCACAGAAATCCAAGTAAATGAACAAGGAGAAGCCGAAAGCTAAAGGAAGAGGCTGTCCCAGCCAGCCAGGCATCGCCCAGTGTCCTCCAGGCATACGGGTACAAAAGTGGGCATGTGTTTAGGAATAGCCACCTGCCATGGCCAGGACTGCTCAGAGGCGAAGCCAGTCAGACCAGCTGAAGGGCTTCATGTCTGGGTCTCATCGGACTCAAGAAGCCAGAGTCTGACAATAGAATTTGGTCCAGATGTGAGTACAAGTGCAAGAGATGTTGGTGGGGCGGAGGGAGTCTGAAGAAGCAGAGAGGAGGGTGATTATAATTTTTTGGTAGGGTTTCTGTTCATGCAAAGGAACCAGCTAAATCTGTTTGCCATTTGCATGCTTCCTTCTTCATTCTTCCAGTATCTGGGCGTGCCTCTCAACCGAGGTAGCGACTGAGCTGTGATAAACTACCCGGTCTCTGCCTAAGGCTCTTCAGTCAGGACAGCAGGTGGAAGAAGCATCGACCTCAATCACTACACTTTTCCAAAATTAATAAGCTTTTTAAATTAAAAAAAATTTTAAAACATTTTATTTATTTGAGATAAAAGAAGAGATGGAGAGACAGAGAGAACAGCGGGGAGGAGGAGCAGAGGGAGAGGGAGAAGCACACTCCCCACTGAGCAGGGAGCCTGATGCGGGACTTGATCCCAGGACCCTGGGATCATGACCTGAGCTGAAGGCAGATGCTTAACCGACTGAGCCACCCAGGAGCCCCAATAGGCTTTTTTAAAAAAAGTAGTTTTAGGTTTACACAAAAGTATTTGTATATGCCCTCATCCATCCCAATTTTCCCTACTATTAACATCTCGCTGATGGTCTGATAATTTGTTACAATCAATGAATGCACATCGATACATGATTATTAGCTAAAGTCAATAGTTTACATTAGGATTCCCTCTTTGTGGTGTACATTCTGTAAGGTTTTTTTTTTAAGGTTTTATTTTCAAATAATCTCTACACCCAGCATGAGGCTCGAACTCACAACCAAGATCAAGAGTCGCATGCTCATCTGATGGAGCCAGCCAAGCACCCCACAGTCTGTGGGTTTTGACAAATGTATAATGACACGTATCCACCATGGTAGTATCATACAGAATAATTTCACTGCCCTAAAAATCCCCTGTGCTCTCTGCCCATTCATCCCTCCCTCCCCCTGAACCTCTGGCAACCACTGATCTTTTTACAGTGGTTTTTTTTTTTTTTTTGCCTTTTCCAGGGCGTCCTATAACTGGAACCATACATGTGGGTTTTTCAGATTGTCATCTTTCACTTGCTGATATACATTTAAGGCTAGTACCTGTCTTTTTGTGCTTAAAAGCTCATTTGTTTTTAGCACTATATATTATTCCATTGTCTGGATGGACCACATTCGTGTTTCCATTCATCTATTAAAGGACATTTAGGTTGCTTCTACGTTTCAGCAATCATGAACAAAGCTGCTATAGGGCACCTGGGTGGCTCAGTGGTTAAGCGTCTGCCTTCAGCTCAGGGCATGATCCTGGGGTCCTGGGATCAAGTCGCTCATCAGGCTCCCTGCAGTGAGCCTGCTTCTCCCTCTGCCTGTGTCTCTGCCTCTCTCTGTGTGTCTCTCTTGAATAAATAAATAAATTCTTAAAAAAAAAAAAAGTTGCTATAAACTTTTGTGTGCAGGTTTGTATGTGAACATGGATTTTCAACTCATATGGGTAAATGCTAAGGAGAGTTATTATAGGAGCATATGATAAGAAAATGTTTAACCTTCATACTTTTCCTCCAAGAACTGTTCCCTTTATGTAAAATTTTGCAGAAAAAAATGCAGTATAACGTTTTGTCTTAAAATACTATGTTGCACGCGATTTATTTATTGATATGGGCTAGTCAGTTTAGGTAACTGTATTTCGCATCACAACACAAAGCTAAAACTTTTTTTTTTAGTACAACTACATGGACATTTGGCTTTAAAAAACAGACTTTAATTTTTAGGGCATTTTTAGGTTCACAACAAAATTGAGGTTCCCATGTACCCATTCTCACATTTGTTTTTTTTTTTCAATGCTGTTATTCATAGAAATATGGTTACATGTAGATTTATTAACAAGAATGTTGATCAAAAACACCTACAACTTTTAAAATTCAAGAGCAATAGTGGCTCACAGAAACAAGTATAAGCAATGCACACTTGTGTAATGTAAATATCATTTCTCCTGCTCCCGACTCCTGCCTTGATCATCATTCAATTCGTGTGTAAGCTTGACATCATTTTTCCATGCTTTGCAAGCATATTTACGCAGAAGTACGTTTTCTTCTTTTGTCATTATTCTCATAAAAATGGGATCCTGCCATAAATATTGTCCTGCTAGCATAATCTGTTTTCTTTATAACTTTTCAGCTTAGTGCATAAAAACTTTATTTTAAAATATTTTATTTTTAAGCTAGCTCCACACCCAACGTGAGGCTTGAGCTCCCAACCCCAAGATCAAGAGTCACATGCTCCACTGACTGAACCAGCTAAGTGTCCCTACACCTTATTTTTGTTATGGCTGGAATGTATTCCTTAATCTATCCCTTCTCCTAATGTGGAAATTTAAGCAATTTTGCATTAAAAATTATGTTTAAGTAAACATGCTACATATTCATCTTTATGCATTTTTTAATAGATTTTATTTATTTATTTGACAGAGAGAGAGAGCACAAGTGGGAGGAGCAGCAGACGGAGAGGGAGAAGTGGGCTCCCCTTGGAGCAAAGAGCCCAAAGTGGGGCTCAATTCCAGGATCCTGGGCTCATGACCTGAGCCAGAGGCAGACACTTAACCAACTGAGCCACCCAGGGGCCAATCTTTATGCATTTGTGCTAAATCTTTTGAAAGAGTCAGAAGAATAGAACTGTTATCAGTGGTCATTTTACACACACACACATACACACACTCATATATAGAATTTCCCTTCTTTAAATTCCATCAACATTTCATGAACAAATAAATCCTTAATTATGGATGTTACTAAGCTTTTTTATTTTTTGCCGATTTGAAAGACAAAAAAATGAGTATCTCTGTTTCAACTTATAGTTTACTGATCTTGAACGCCTTTTCATATGCTTGGAAGCTATTTGTATTTCTTCTTTTGTTAATTGTCTGTTCATGCCATTTGCCTATATTTTCTCTTTATGTAATTTTCATTTGTACAAGTCATATATTAATGTAATATGATTATTTAAAAATTCAAACAGTATAGAAGTGTAAAGAATTAAAGATAAAAATTTTCCATCCAGAAATTAGTTATCATAGTCAAAAGTTGGGATGTATTTTTTTTAAGATTATCTATTTATCTGAGGGGGGGCACCAGTAGGAAGGAGGAACAGAGGGAGATGAGAACAGACTCCCCACTGAGCAGGGAGCTCCATGACCTGAGCCCAAAGCAGACATTCAACTGACTGAGCCACTCAGGTGCCCCAGGATGTATTTCTCTATAAAATTTCCTCTGTGTAAAAAAAAAAAAAATTTCCTCTGTGTGTGCGATCAAACATACATAATGTGCAAATGTGTGTATATGTGCATAAGTGATATTATTATCATATCTATTATTCCCCATCACATTTTTTACCTAACAATATGTTTTGTACAGCTTTTTATATTATATAAATGGTTTTACTTAATAATATGCCATATATACCTATTTTAGAATCCTGATTTTTTTTAGCATTATTTAGTATTCCATATATTTTTCTTTTTTTCTTCCTATTTAATGAACAACTATATACTGCTTCCTGTGCATAAGGTATTCTTCTAGTGCTTCATAAAAATTAGCCCATTTCAAAAAAAAAAATTAGCCCATTTCATCATCACCACTATCCGGTGGAGTAGGTATTACTGGAATCCCCCCCCCCCTTTTTTTTTAAAGATTTTATTTATTTATTCATGAGAGAGAGAGAGGGGCAGAGACACAGGCAGAGGGAGAAGCAGGCTCCATGCAGGGAGCCCGATGTGGGACTCGATCCTGGGTCTCCAGGATCAGGCCCTGAGCTGAAGGCGGCACTAAACCGCTGAGCCCACCCCCCACCCCCCCGGGGCTGCCCTGGAATCCTTATTTTTATCATGGAAACTAAGTTACAAAAAGGTTAAGGACTTGCTCAAGATCACACTGTTGATCAGTTGCAGAGTAGATGAAAATTTTGCTTGAAAATTCCTGTATTGATAGGCTTAGGTTGTTTTGCTCTTTCCCATGGTGCGGCAATAAACACCCCAGGGACACAGCAAGAAGCTTGAGGAAGGGAGTGGCAGGAAGTCAGGTCCAGTGGGGGTTAGCAGGTTGGAAGGAGGTGCCAAAACAGGCCGGAGAAAGATGGCTAAGGACACGTACTATGGTACATGGGCAGTCTACAAAAAGAACACATCTTTACAGCTTTTTTTTTTTCTTTAAAGATTTTACTTATTTCGTCATGAGAGACACAGAGAGAGGCAGAGACACAGGCTTCCTGCGGGGAGCCCGATGTGGGACTCGATTTCAGGATCCTGGGATTCCAGGATCCTGGGATCATGACCTGCGCCGAAGGCAATCGCCCAATACTGAGCCACCCAGGTGCCCCTTGTTACAACTTTTCTAAGGAAGGAATAGACCACAGGCCAATCAAGTGCAATTTGTCTTCAGGACAAGGTTAAAAGAAGTCAATAGAGCCAGTCTATTGGGCTGGATACCATGTGGAAGACTTCATTATTAAGCTACAGGCAAGGACTCTGATAGCCAATATGTTTCAATAATTTGGATGCTAAATATGAAGGAATCTCACATTATGTTATCAAGTAGCATATTAATATGATTTTACTATATTTACTTGGCAAATACTCAGTATTTGCTGAATGCTCACTCGTATTGAGTTGAATGAAATGCACACAGAGTGAATATTTGCTGTTTCTTTTTGGATGACATTTTATAGCTAAAAGAAGAGAAAGGCTATTTTTTTAGGATAAGGAACTAAGAGATGGATGGAAGAGAAAACAAGCAGTTGAAAAATAAAAGTCTATGAGAAAGATAAAAATTAGTAGAAATTGTGAAATGCCTTAGATTAGTCAAACAGAAAGCAAAATGGGTAGAAATGTCCTCCCCCAAATTGCACTGAATTTGAAAATGCAGACGTGAGATTAATTTTAGATTTTGAAAAAACTGAGCTCCTCAAAAATTCTATTTCTAGAATGAACATCATTATCTTAAAAACCCTTGTTGCACAGATAGACATAACTTGTTAGTGGATGGAAACATTTAATATTACAGGAATATTAGCTTTTCCTCAAATTAAACTATCTGTTAAGCACAATTTAAAAAATTTTCAATAGAATTTGGAGTGTTTTGGGGTGCTTGGGTGGCCCAGTCAGTTAAGTGACCTACCCCTTCATTTGGCTCAGTGTGGGGAGTTTGAGCCTGCATGGACTCCGGGCTCTGCACAGAATCTGCTTAAGATTCTCTGTTACTCTGCCCCTCCCCTGTGCTCTGTCTCTCCTCTCAAATAAATAAATAAATAAATACATACATACATACAATTTTTTTTAAAGATTTTATTTATTTATTCATGAGACACACACACACACACAGAGGGAGAGAGAGAGAGAGAGAGGCAGAGACACAGGCAGAGGGAGAAGCAGGCTCCATGCAGGAAGCCCGGTGTTGGACTTGATCCAGGTGTCCAGGATCACACCCTGGGCTGAAGGTGGCGCTAAACTGCTGAGCCACCCAGGGATCCCCTAAATAAATCTCTTTTTTTTTTTTTTTTAAAGATTTTATTTATTTATTCATGAGAGAGACACACACACACACAGAGGCAGAGACACAGACAGAGAGAGAAGCAGGCCCCGTGCAGGGAGCCCGATGTGGGACTCGATCCGGGGACTCCAGGATCATGCCCTGAACCAAAGGCAGACACTTAACCACTGAGCCATCTGGGCGTCCCAATAAATAATTCTTTAAAAAAGAATTGGAGGGGTTTGAGGGATAGTGGTAAAAGAAACATAGAAATCTGTGACACAATACAAACATAGATTTTATATGGATATAAAATTTTGTCATCTGAAATTAAAGCTTTTATTTTTTTTAAGATTTTATTTATTCATGAGAGACCCAGAGAGAGAAACAGAGACATAGGCAAAGGGAGAAGCAGGCTCCTCGCAGGGAGTCTGATGTGGGGCTCGATCCCCAGACCTGAGATCGTGTCCTGAGCCAAAGGCAGATGCTCAACTGTTGAGCCACCCAGGCATCCCTGAAACTAAAGCATTTAGATGTAGTGAGGAAAAGAACTGCTTAATAAATGACACAAACCAAAGATTTGGAGGTGGCCTCTCAAGTTGCAAAAAACTTTTTTTAAATAAAAATTTCCACTGCTGGTAATTCAGTACAGAAAACAGAACACTCTTGAGGTCTAGTTGGAATATAAATTGGTACCTTTCTTTTTTCAAAGGTTTTATTTGTTTATTCATGAGAGACACAGAGAGAGAGGCAGAGACCCAGGCAGAGAGAGAAGCAGGCTCCTCGCAGGGAGCCCAGTGTGGGACTTGACCCAGGACTCCGGGATCATACCCGAGCCAAAGGCAGATGCCCAACCACTGAGCCACCCAGGAGCCCCATATTTCTTTCTTTCTTCTTTCTTTCTTTCTTTTTCTTTCTTTCTTTCTTTCTTTCTTTCTTTCTTTCTTTCTTTCTTTCTTTCTTTCTTTCTTTCTTCCTTCCTTCCTTCCTTCCTTCCTTCCTTCCTTCCTTCCTTCCTTTCTTCTTTTTCTTTCTTTCTTTCTTTCTTTCTTTCTTTCTTTCTTTCTTTCTTTCTTTCTTTCTTTCCTTCCTTCCTTCCTTCCTTCCTTCCTTCCTTCCCTCCCTCCCTCCCTCCCTCCCTCCCTCCCTCCCTCCCTCCCTCCCTCCCTCCTTCCTTCCTTCCTTCCTTCCTTCCTTCCTTCCTTCTTTTTTTTAAAAAAGATTTTATTTATTTATTTGAGAGATTGAGAGAGAGCTGGAGCAGGGGGAGTGGCAGAGGGAGAGGGACAAGCAGACTCCCTGCTGAGCGTGGAGCCCGACCTGAGAGCATGATGGGAGCTGAAGTCAGATGCATCACCGACTGAGCTCCCCCCATCACCCCCGTTAGCTATTTCTCCTCCTCTCCCTATCTCACTTCTGCACACCCTCACTATACTCCTGGGGGCACTAACCCCCCAGATTACTTGCATTCAAATCTTGTTCAGACTCAGCTTTGTGGGGAATCCAAACTTGGAGACTCATTTTAATTCTTCACGTTTTCTTTGTTTTCCTTGTGTTTTCTGCAGCAAACACTGCATTTTAACAAGTTATAAAGGAAGACAGTGTTGTTGTTGTTTAAAGGAACTTCCTGGGGATCCCTGGGTGGCGCAGCGGTTTAGCGCCTGCCTTTGGCCCAGGGCGCGATCCCGGAGACCCGGGATCAAATCCCACGTCGGGCTCCCGGTGCATGGAGCCTGCTTCTCCCTCTGCCTGTGTCTCTGCCTCTCTCTCTCTCTCTCTGTGTGACTATCATAAATAAATAAAAATTTAAAAAAAAAAAAAATAAAGGAACTTCCTGGACTTCTAGTTAAGCCAAGTGGATTCAGCACATGCCCTTATCTCCCTCCCAAGACCTCAATAATTGCGATTAAAGGAATCAAATATACAAATACACAAGGGCAAAGAGGAGGGGAGGAGAGGCAGTGGACAGGAAATGACAACAGTGTATGGACTCAGCAGAGTGAAAGCCATGAGCAGCGAGCCACAGCCACCGCGGCAGGTGAGCCAGAGGTGTGGGGCTGGCCTGCACATCACCTCTCAGTACCGCAGGGTCGGGGGCCAGCCTCCATGCCTCTGCACACAGGAGCTGGAGGCTGACAGTGGGTGCAGGCTCCAAGCAGGTGGTGAAAGCAGGGCTGAGAACTCTGAGGAGTTGCTTATGAGGTGGGGACAGGCAGGACAAGGGATGGTGGCTTTTATATAAGCCTTCTAACACTATTCGACTTTTTGGAAACTATGTGCATATGTAATTTTAGTGATTTTTAATAAAGATTTTATTTATTGATTTGAGGGAGACAAAGAGAGCACAAAGGGGATAGCAGCAAAGGGAGAAGGAGAACCAGACTCACTCCTTGCTGAGCACGGAGCCCGGTGTGAGGCTCGATCCCAGGACCCTGAGATCATGATCTGAGCCGAAGGCAGACACTCAACCAACTGAGCCACCTAGGCGTGCCTAATTTTAGTAATTTTTAAATAAAACACCAAAGGGATATTTTTATTATTTAAATATGGGAAAATCAGGACTAGGTTGGTGCCAAGTACCATTAGATAATCAGGTTTTTAAAAAATATTTTATTTATTTATTCATGAGACACACAGAGAGAGAGAGAGAGAGAGAGAGAGAGGCAGAGACACAGGCAGAGGGAGAAGCAGACTTCTTGCAGGGAGCCCGATGTGGGACTCGATCTCAGGACTCCAGGACCATGTCCTGGGCGGAAGGCGGGCCTTCAACCGCTGAGCCACCCGGGCATCCCTGATAATCAGTTTGATAAATGTACATACTTGCTCATAGCAGCAGTAGTCCCGATCATCAAAAGGTAGAAACAGACCAAATGTCCATCAGTGACCTAAGGACTAAGCAAAGTGTGGTGGACACACACAGAATATTAAAGTATAAAAAGGAATCAAAGTACTGATATCCACTGCCATGTGTGTGGACCTCGAAAACACTGTGCTGAGCGAAAGAAGCCAGGCACAGGAAGCCGTATCGTATGACTCCACTTACATGAGCTGTCCCAAACAGGTGGATCCACAGAGAAAGAAAACAGATTTGCAGTCACCAGGGGCTGGGTAGAGGGGTTAATGAGGAGTAACTGCTGAATAGGTACGGGGCCTCCTTTGGGGTGATAAAACTGTTTTTAAACTAGATAGAGGGGATGGTTGCATAGAGTGTGAATGTACTAAATACTACTGCACTGTTTCCCTTAAGATGGCTGATTTTATGTTGTGGGAATGTCACCTCGGTTTGTTTGTTTTTAAGATTTATTTATTTCAGAGAGAGAGAGAGAGAGAGCGCGAGCAAGCAGGAGGGGCAGAAGGAGAGGGAGAGAGTCTCCTGCAGACTCCCCACTGAGTGCAGAGTCCAACGTGGGGCTTGATTCTCCTCCGAACCTTAGATCAGGCCCTGAACCCAAACTGAGAGTCCTTTGCTTAACCGACTGAGCCACTCAGGCATCCCAATGTCACCTCAGTTTAAAAGAAAGAAAGAGGACACCTGGGTGGCTTGGTGACTGAGCATCTTGCCTTTGGCTCCGGTTGTGTTCTAGGGTCTCAGGATCGAGTCCCACATCGGGCTCCCTGCATGGAGCCTGCTTCTCCCTCTGCCTGTGTCTCTGCCTCTCTCTCTCTCTCTCTCTGTGTCTCTCATGAATAAATAAATAAAATCTTAAAAAAAAAAGTATTAAGGCTAAGTAAGAGTGGGAAGGCAAGAAGAATTAGAAAGCACAGCACCACCGCACATGTCATGTTCTGAGGAATTTTGTTAGGCAGATGGGCGATGCCGGCTGACAGGATGACACCGGGCCCTGGGACCAGGCAACTGCTGGGAGACACACACGACAGCCCCATGAAATCATGGAGGCGCAAGGGGAAAGGGCCTGGGTTCCAATGGGCCTTGATTACACAGTGAGATATTCAGAATCAGGAAGAGGATTATTCCATGTGCTGAGTTTCTCTCCCGGGTTAGGTGACACAGACAAACAGAAGAGCCATTAAAAGAGCATCTTTACACCTGTTGACACCCAGCGGGTTCCTGCCCTTTGTGGTGTTCCTCAAATCCCAGCTTCATGGTAAACACATATTGGGCTGAGTAAAGAGCTAAGTGCTTCTCTTTCCTACTCTCCAAATCCGTAATCCACAACCCCACTCCTTACCTCTGAATCGCGTTCCCGTCTCCCAAAGTCATACGGTGAAACCCTAAACCCCAGTACAGCACAGTGTGACCTTCTCTAGAGATAGAATCTTTACAGCAGGGATCCGGGGGATCCGATGCCATAGGGGCGGGCCTTACTCCGGTACCACTGGTGTCCTTCTAAGAAGGGGAGATTTGGATACAAAGACACGCCTAAAGGGAAGATTATGTGAAGAGACACCGGGATAGCCCTCCAAGACCAGGAGAGGGGCTGAGCCGATCCTTACAGTCCTCAGGAGGCCTCAACCCTGCCGGCACCTTGATTTCCAATTTTAGCCACCAGAACTGTGAGGCGATACATTTGTTGTTTAAAGCAGAGCAGTCGGGCAGCCCGGGCGGCCCAGCCGTTTAGCGCCGCCTTCAGCCCAGGGCCGGATGCTGGAGACCCGGGATCGAGTCCCCCGTCGGGCTCCCTGCATGGAGCCTGCTTCTCCCTCTGCCTGTGTGTGTGTGTGTCTCTCTCTCATGAATACATGGATAAAATCTTTTTAAAAAATGAATAAAGCAGAGTTCTTTTTCTTTTTCTTTTTTTTTAAGTAGGCGCGGCACCCGGTGTAGGACTTGAACTCACGACCCCGAGGTGGAGAGTCCCACGCTCCACCCCCCGAGCCGGCCGGGCGCGTACAGCGCAGGCGATCGGGCTGGTAGGGCGGCCCTCGCTAACCCGCAGTCCGTGACACAGCAACCCTTGCTCTTCACCCCATGTGCCCACTGTCCGCAGGGCCGTCACGTGGGACTCCGCGTCCTCCCAGACCAGGTTTCCACGGGCGGGTCCTGGGGACGCGCGACGCTGTGGCCCGGCGCTGCCCTCTGCCTTCTCTGACACTGGCTGCGGAGAGGACGTCGGAATCCCAGCGCTCAACGTGAATCTCCACCTGCGGAGGGCGGGGGGGGCGGGGGGAGGGGGGATGGGAAAGGGGGGATTGGGGGCCCGGGAGGGGGGGGGGCGGGCGAGGGGGGGGGGCGGGCGAGGGGGGCCGGGCCAACTCCTGCGGCGCGGGGAGGCTGGAGCGGAGGCCACTTACCAAGCTCCTGTAAATGGGGTTTCTGCGCGGCCTGCAGCTCCTGGGGACCCGCCTGTGGCTATTTTATTTTTATTTTTTAAAATATTATTTTATTTATTTATTCAGAGAGAGAGAGGCAGAGACACAGGCAGAGGGAGAAGCAGGCTCCATGGCGGGAGCCCGACGTGGGACTCGATCCCGGGGCCCCAGGATCACGCCCTGGGCTGCAGGGGGCGCTAACCCGCTGCGCCACCAGGGCTGCCCCTGTGGCTATTTTAATGCAAAATTAATCGTCAACTAGAAGCCGGCAGCGCCCAGGGTCTGTGCGGCGCCCCCTGGGGCTGGGGCCTTCCTCTGGCCTCGGTGCCCCGCGGCTTGCTAGCGCTCTTCAGGTGATCAGGATTTCAGCATCTCAGACTCAAAACACAACCCTCTGGGTCAGCTCCCCCCCACTTTGTAATTTGTTCTTTCTCGCTCATCCCCACAAACAGGAAGGCCATCGTTTCCAGAATTTGTTTAGTATTTCCACTTTCATCTCATCATCATATGCATCAGATCACATTTCCTTTGACACCTGGCTTCAAATTTTAAGCTAAATTCTGGGTGTAATGATAAAAATTCTTTTTTAAATATTTATTTATTTATTTATTTATTTATTTATTTATTTAGAGAGCGCGAGCGCACAAGCAGGAACTGGGGGAGGGGCAGACTCCCTGCTGAGCAGGGAGCCTGATGTGGGGCTTGATCCAGGGACCCCGAGATCATGACCCAAGCTGAAGACAGCTGCTTAACTGAGTCAGTCACTCAGGTGCCCCCAAAGATCTCACGTTCTGAATAGCACCTCGATGTGTAAATGAAGCTGAAGCCAGAGGATGTCGCATCCCTAGAGAGTAACCCTACTTCTCTCAGGATGAGCTCTACATGTGCTGGGCAGTGAAGTGGCCGTTACCCTCTCATAAGCCCATGGCTTCAACACAACCTTTCACTGAAGGTACAGAGACAATCCAACAAAAAACCTCTTCACTCACAGGATATAAGGGATGTTTCAATCTCCTAGGGTGGCTGTAACAAAGGGCCACACACTTGGGTGGCTTAAAATAGAAACTTAGTCTTTCAGTTCTGGAAGCTGGAACAAGCTCCAAGTCAAGATGGCAGCAGGGCTGTGCTCCCTCATACCTGGAGGGGAATCCTTCCTTGCCTCATCCTAGCTCCTGGTGGTTTGCTGGCAATCTTTGGCATTCCTTGGTTTGAGGCTGCACAACTCTAGTCTCCGCCCTGTCATCACGTGGTCTTCTCCCTGTGTGTCTCTGTGTCGTCACATGGCTATCTCCTCCTCCTCCTCCTCCTCCTTAAGTATTTTATTTGTTCATGAGAGACACAGAGAGAGGCAGAGACACAGGCAGAGGGAGAAGCAGGCTTCATATGGGGAGCCTGACGTGGGATTCAATCCCAGTTAAAAAATTGTAAGGCAAGTATCTATGTAACTCCCATTCAGGTCAAGAGACAGAATCTTGCTGGTACCAGAGAAGGCACCCCGCCCACCCTGTGTACCCCTCCATCGTCAGAACCCTTCCCCAGAGTCCATCCAGTATCCCACGTTGAATTTAGTTGTCATGTCTCCTTAAATCTGTGATACTTCCTCATTCTTTATCCTTCAAGATCTTGATATTTTTGTAGAGCACTAGTCATTTTTTTAAAAATAAGATTTTATTTATTTGAGACCAAGAGAGCACAAATAGGGAGCGGAGCAGAGTGAGAGGGAGAAGCTGATTCTGCCCTGAGCGCAGAGCCCAACTTGGGGCTGGATCCCATGACCTGAGCCAAAATCAAGAGTTGGAAGCTCAACCGACAGAACCACCCAGGTACCCCACTAGTTGCTTCTTTCGTAGGAAGTGTTCCTCAATTTAGGTTTGTCTGAGGTTTCCTAATGATTACGTTAAGGTTCTATTTTGGGCAAGAATCCCACAGAACAGTGTTACCATCAGTTGATCCATGATGTCCTCACGTCTTACTGATCATTTGATGAAGGTGGTGTCAAGTTGGCCAACCAGCAAGTTAGTATTTTTCCTTTTGTAATAGTATCTTGTGGGGATGCACTGAGCCTATGTATATATTCTGTTTCTCGTCATTCTTTTGCCCACATTTAGCATTCATTAATGACTCCTATCTCTAACAATTCCTGTGGTTTTGAGGATTTTCTGTTTACATTATGCCTTCCAGCTCTACTAACTGGTATTCTACTATAAGGAAAAAGTGCCGCTTTCTCACATTTCTTTATGCAATTATTCATTTATATAATGGATGTTTATTTTATCCCATAGTTTACAATCCATTACTAGCATGAATTATTTTTTGCAAAGCATTCCAGATTTGGCCATCAGAAGCATTAAGTTGGCTCCTGAGTACATTTTATGAGCACTCTTTTTTTTTGTTTTTTTGTTTTGGCATCACAGATGTTCCAGACTTGTTTTAAAATTTCCCTGCCCCGGCCTTAAATCAACCATTTCTCCAAGGAGCTTCGGTTCCTTTTATAGGGGAAGGTATTTAGAAACCAGTATCTGTACACTTGGTGTGCTCACTGCTGCTGGGGTGTCTTTACTTTTAGATCTTCCTTTCAGTAGACAAAACTAGGAAAGGTGTACACATATTCTCACTCATCTATCTGTATTTCTCTACACACCCGTACATATAAAAACCATGAGTTCCGGGATCCCTGGGTGGTGCAGCGGTTTGGCGCCTGCCTTTGGCCCAGGGCGCGATCCTGGAGACCTGGGATCAAATCCCACATCGGGCTCCCGGTGCAAGGAGCCTGCTTCTCCCTCTGCCTGTGTCTCTGCCTCTCTCTCTCTCTCTCTGTGACTATCATAAATAAATAAAAATTAAAAAAAAAAAAACAAAAAAAAAAAACAAACCATGAGTTCCTAACACCTTGAATATCAATCCACTACCACATAGTTCATTCTAGTCTTTCCCAACCTTTATTTGTAACTCCTTTTTTCCATAATGAAAACAGATTTTCATTATGGATTTTTCATTATCCACAATACATTTATTTGCTCAATCTAAATACACAAAAGCTATTTTTATAATTGCTAACCCATATCTCTTTACTAACTACAGTGTAACTGTGTATAGTTCATTATGTTTTTAGCTTTATACAGCCATATCTTTTCCAAAGTTGCTGGTTGTTCGCTAGTTTTCTTTCCTGTCCCCTTCATGGTGATAATGTCACTCGTTTATAATATAGGCAGGTTCATTCATTACTTTATATTCCATTTTGAGTCCCCTGAACATCATGGTTGATTTTAATTATTTTTGGAATACTAGAAATACTACTATGGTCCTGAGTCAGAGCTAAACAAAAATGTATACTGAAAGAGGGGGTCACTTGTCCCAAATACCCCATTCCCAATCCTTACTTTCCACACTGAACCCACTCACCCTCTTTTGGGTAACCAGTCTCATTAGTTTCTAGTTTATTCTTGCTGTTTTTTTTTTTTTTAATTTACTTATTTATTCATGAGAGACACACAGAGAAAGAGAGAGGCAGAGACACAGGCAGAGGGAGAAGCAGGCTCCATGCAGGGAGCCTGATGTGGGACTTGAGCCCAGGTCTCCAGGATCACACCCTGGGCCAAAGGCGGTGCTAAACCACTGAGCCACCCAGGGATCCCGATTCTTGCTGTTTCTTCTGCACAAATGAGCAGATACATGCCATCTTTTTATATTGCCTTCTTTATTACAGGATAGTAACCTGTAGACTCCCTTGCACTTTGCTTTTGTCACTTAATATATTCTGGACATAGTGACATCCATTCACAGAGCTCTTCCTCATACTTTGTACAGCTGTGTAGGGCTCCCTTGAGTAAACATATCAGTTTCTTCAATCATCCTTATGTATAGACATTTAGGTCATCTCCAATTATTTTGCAATTACAACCAATATTGCAGTGAGCAACTTTGTGCATATGTGCTTTTGTACTGTTGGAAGGGTATTTTTCTAGAAGTCAGATTGCTGGGTCAACTAGTTAAGTGTATTTTGATTTTATTAGGTATGGCCAAGTTCCTCTTCAGAAAGGTAGTACTTGTTTGCACTTCCATGAGCAACATCTAAGAGTGTTTCACCAATAGAATCTGTTGTCATACTTTATTAAAGTTCCAATCTCATAGGTGAGAAATGATATCTGCTTTAATCTGAATTTCTGTATGTTTGAAATTTTAAATTATATTTTGGGAAATTTAAAAATCCATTTTGGGTGAACTAAACTGGCCCTTTAAAGTTTTCCATCATGACTTCAACCAAGTACTATTATCTAGTAAATACCAATGCATGGGGTTAGGTTCCACTTTCATTTGACCACGAAAGCTCATGTAAACTCTTCTAAGAAACACAGGTTGGTATTTCAGTTTGTCTCTGTATAGTCAATTCTTGTTTACTTTGAAACAAGATTTTCTTTGTATTATTTTTTAGCTCATATAGTCAACAAACCCTATGCTGTCAACCTTAGTACTGAGTTTTGATAGGGTTCAACTACCTATGAGAGAATGAATAATGTATTCCAAAGCCAGACATAAATCACTGCTTGAGTGATTATTAGGCACATTTCATTATCATTTACATTCCCACCCTTTTTACTATGAGAAAATAAATGGGGGCTATTTTCCTGCTAACAAGCTATTTTAAAATTAAAGGCAAACTGTGTATGAAGATTCAATTCAGCTCCCATGTTGTTTGAATTACATATCAAATTACATGTCACTCTTTCAAAAATGTGCTCCTGGTTCAGTTGTCTTAAATTCAGAAGACAAATAGTAACACTGTCTTTATGAAGATTAGAGCTTTGGAATGTTACATGTTAAGACATTGAAAGTTGTATTTAGGGCAGCCCGGGTGGCTCAGCGGTTTAGTGCCGCCTTCAGCCCAGGGCGTGATCCTGGAGACCCAGGATTGAGTCCCACGTCAGGCTCCCCGCACGGAGCCTGCCTCTCTCTCTGTGTGTGTGTCTCACATGAATAAATAAATAAAATCTTTAAAAAAAAGTTGTATTTAGCTTTTTAGTGACTGATTTCCTAGCTCTTAAATGTCCCACAGATGCTGCAAAAATTGATCAAAGATGAATTAAGGACTCACAGCATTAAAGATTAAATACAGGTGCCAATATTATAGTATTTATGATAGGGATGATAAAATAAGCAAAGAGTACAAACCAGACACTAATACTGCTTTGTCAACTGACATAAAGGATTCATCACATGTACTCTTTAATGGTAGATGAGATTTGTTGAGAAAGTGGAAATGAATTATCAAGACCCCTGCAACCAAGATGGAAGCAGATTAAGGTTGCTGTGGTAGGGGCTGTAGGAGGGCTCCATCTTTTCTTAGGGCATTAAAATACATACGATAGACTTTTTTTTTTTTTTTTTTTTTTTTACCATTAGCTTCTCCTCCTATACTTGATTTTTACTTTTTTAAAAGATTTATTTATTTATTTATTTATTTATTTATTTATTTATTTATTTATTATTTATTTATGAATGATAGACACACACACACACACATACACAGAGAGAGGCAGAGACACAGGCAGAGGGAGAAGCAGGCTTCATGCTGGGAGCCCGACGCGGGACTTGATCCCGGGACTCGAGGACTGCGCCCTGGGCCAAAGGCAGGCGCCAAACCGCTGAGCCACCCAGGGATCCCCTATACTTGATTTTTAAAAGAATTAGGGGAGAGAGCATGGAAAAGAAACATTAAACTTCTGGAAAAGTTAACAGTGGCTTAAAAATAACAATTTCCAAAGAATCCTCCCCTTCCTGGTATAGAGCAGAACAAGTCATAGCTGTCCAAGCCTTTTCTACTCATCATTAATGACAGTGGTAATATGGTAAGATAGTGAATTTTATATAACCACTTTAAGGAAAGACAGGTTTATAATGACAATACTCTTGACTTCCTCTCACCTTTCCCTCTGGCCTCCAGGAGCTAGTTAAAACAAACCTAAGATAACATTAGGTGACTTTCCACAAGAGTAATGTCAAAGCTTTGACAGAGTATTGCTGAATCTCTAGGGAAGATCCACAGAAGGTTGAAGTTGGTGGGTAAATTGAAAGTAGTTTCACACTTAGAACTTCTTTATAAACGCTTCTTCTCCTTTTTCTTCTTTTTTGTTAAATATTTTATTCATGAGAGACACACAGAGAGAGAGGCAGAAACACAGGCAGAGGGAGAGGCAGGCTCCATGCAGGGAGCCCGATGTGGGACTCTGGGACTTGATCCTAGGACCATGCCCTGAGCTGAAGGCAGATGCTCAACTGCTGAGCCACCCAGGCGTCCCTATAAACCTTCCTTATAGTCTAAATGCAATGTGCTCTTGCGCTCTTTGAGAAGTAGGAAATACCTGCTTACATCAACAGTAACAAAAAAAATTTCAGTATTGTGAAGAACGCGATCACATTTAAGGAAAATTTTTAAAAAGGGTGTTAAACATGCTGACCTTTAAAAAAATATGCTCAAATAAATATATGTGAAAGCTGTGGATGGACTAAAAAGGTACATTTAAAGAAATGATGTGGTCATAATAAAAAAAGAACACTTTTATACATAGGATTTTATTTTGCACTGCTGTAACAATTTCATTATAGACCAAGGGAGAGAGAGAGAGAGAAAAAAAAAGGATAAAACCATCACACTGAGTAAATTACTAAAGCTTTTCTACTTTTGACAGGATTTTCCATCTGGTAGATTTATTGTCATATCCCCTTCAAAACAGACAAGATGCTTACCATATTTTAAAGATTATAGGTTGCCACTGAAAGAAAAATTTTACACAGTCACTGTACATCAAGGTTGAAAAACTGTCCTGCATGAAAAATATACTTAGAAATCATGTGAATAAAAGCAAAAGAAAACATTATTGTGTTTAAGGAAAGATTAAAGTCCTCATAATGTGCCATCTAAATGTGGACATTCATTCTTCTTGGAGTCGCTTAGGTGTAGGGAGTTCTTGCTTCTGCCCATTTCACTCATTATACTGTGTTTCTACCCAACAGTATTCATTAAGGCAAACAAATCCTTTTCTGAGGAGGTCTTAAAGAAACTGTGGACATATAGCAAACTTTTGGCATTAAAACAGGTTAACACATACATAGCCTTTAGTAATGTACATTAAGCATATTTTCTTGGACTAGTGACAAGAAAAGATGAACATGCTTGTTAACAATGTCAAAAAGTTTAAAATTCAGTGTCCAAGCAATTCCTAACAATGCTTCTGTAGCTTTAAGCTCTAAACAGTATAGAATTTATGCAAATGCATTAAAGAATTCAAGCTTGGCAAATTACACCCAAGCAGGTTAAACTGTATATACAGAAAGTAAATGATAAATACAGAATTAAAAGAGTCCTTCTGGTTTTCCTTATAGCCTTGAAAATTGACAAACTTTTTGAGGACAGTTCTAGAATATTAAACATTAGGTCCACAGGTGTCGGGAAACCTAACCACACAAACTGATTTAAAATACTCAAGATGACTTTGTAGTGTTTAATACAGTTCAGTTCGTAGGTAAGGGCACAAGACAACATTTAACAAAAATAATCACATCAATTGACCTAGAAATCAAATGCAAATAGATATGAATACAATCTCCAAAATCTGTCTTTTTTAAGTGAACATTAACCATTTATTCAAAGTTATACAAGAATTTCGAAGGATTAGAGTCTCCTGTGACATAAAGCCATTTCAAATAGTTTCATGTCTCAGCTGAGCAGGAGAGTGAAAGAGGAAGTGAGGAGCCACATTTGGGCAGCGAGACGGTAAAAACGGACTCAACAGCAGCCTCCCCCGGCCTGCTGTCCTCCCTGATTGCCCGCGTGTGTGGCATTAGTAGCAGCGTGCTGAGGGCCAATTTTAATGCCGTTTGCCTGAAAGGAGGAAGGGGAAAGGAATAAAAAAAAAATGTTAAAGGGACCCGACCAGTGCGGTTTAACTAAATTTAAAGAATTCCACTGAATTCTTAATGACATAATTTTACCGAACAACTTCAGAAAAACATACATGAAACAGATGTATACGACAATTAAAGCAGTGTCTCTTAGGGGACTGTTCCTTTCTTTTTAAAAAATAATCCCGTGGAAATATTTCTGAAAATAATTCTTTATCACACCAGGTACTTAGGAGGCAATGAGACCCAGGCAATGCTGCTTTCCAGGGCATTCTCACTATGGAGAAATTGTTTAGAACAATTACTGCAAGTAATCTTTAAAAGATAAAAACATGCACAGCCCGGTACTGCTCTAATACAACGTAAAATCTTTTCTCTAGACAGCATTTCTGTTCCATGTTGAATCAGCTGTACAGGCTAAAGGCATATGAGTGTTCTGTGTCATCAATAATTTCTATGATCCCCAAAGACATGGCAGCTTGCCAAGAACCCACACACAGAGTAGTTCTTTCATTCATCAAACTCACACTTCTGTCTTAACCCTCACTCCCTCAAGTGGATTTTACCTAAAAATACAACACTTTGAGAAAAGTAATACAGTAGCTTCAGAAATTAAGCTCTTAAGGAAACTTTACGTCACAGTAAATCTCAGATTTATAGTGCTTGGCAGTTGTTCTGCAACAGTAGTAGCCTTGGGGTTTCTGGCACTAGCTCAGTATTGACAGCAGCTGATGTGGTTTCTTTTCGCTCTTTTGACTCCTCTTTAATAAAAAGCATGCCCTATGGCTCATTGGTTTTGCCCCCTCTGGGCTGGTAGCAACTTCTTGAGGAATCAAGGAGTCAGACTTGGCATCGGGCCAAATAAATCGCACGGCCTGTTGGCTCCTGACAGCACATTACAATCAAAGCTGCACCCAGCCCAGTAAAGCAGTCAGCTACTATATGAAACCAGACAGAAACGATGAACGTGCCCTTTTAAACAGAGGCCCAATTACTGTTCAATTTATATGGCATTAGTCTCTGAAGGGCGTTGTCTTTAACTCAAAATCTACCGCCATAAGGCTAGAGGACAGGATTTAGAAAATATATTACTCTAAATGAAAGAGAAATGAGAATATCAAGTACTTTTTGGAAACCTTAGGCAAACGGTTGTCTTAGCAGAGAATATCGAGGGAGATATAGAAGAGCCTCGTTTATGGATAGGCCGAGAGGTACATGTGCAATAAAGGATTCCTAACAACGCTTTCCTAATTGCAACTGTGGGAGGAATAGGGGTTTTTCCCTCAGAAGCACAAAGTCTTAATATGGAATGGCAAAAAAATTTATGTAAAAGTAAATAATATACCATACATCCACATAAACATTCTGAAATAAGTAAATGCACAGCAGGGATTTAGGTCAGAAATAATAACCTTTGGTAAACACTCTGAATTACATGCTTCAAAGCTGTTTTATCCTAATCATATTCATCAAATAATTTTACAAAAAAGACAGAAACAAAAACAATGCCAATTGCTAATTATATATATCAGTCTCCTGAAAACATGCTATACTGAGAGTAATTTCCAAATTGGGTATTTTCTCTCTTTCATACTAGACAACAGAGAGAGCATCTTGCATCAGTAACATAGTTCGTGCATTTACACACTAGAAAATTATTCCCCAAAGCAGATGACACCATATGGACATGTGGCTGAAAGTGGATTTTCTTCTCTCTTTGGAGGGTTTATTTTTTTTTCTTTTTGCATTGCTTGCAATAAATGGTCACTTATTTTCACAAAGTGCTGCTCTACTAGAACATAAACATTTATCTATTACAGAACATACAACAAATTTTCAGTTAGAGGATTATCAATTAATCATACATTTACTGACCTCATAGACTCATTTTATGAATTAAAAAAATGTAGAATGACGAATCCATGTAGTAATTAAAATTCAACTCTAATATTAGCCAACATTTGCTTATCTATCTATCTATATATATATATATATATATATACCTCATTATTAATGTCAAAGACTCCTTCTTGGATTTTCTCATAAATTTCTTTTGCTGTATTAATAAATGCCTGAAATATAAAGTAGAGAAATTGATTAGAATTATTTAAAACTGCAACAGTAAAAGAACATTATATAAAAACTGTAGAATATCATAAGGTTCTGTATAAGAACTCAACAAATATAATACAGAATATTAATTAATAAGGACAAAACTGTATGATCACTTCAATAGAGGCAGAAGCAGCATTTAACAAAATCCAACAACCTTATGATAAAAACACCCCACAAAATAGGACTAGAAGGGGACTTCCTCAACAGCATTTATGAATAACTCACAGCGAACATCATACCAAGTGGTGAAGACTGAAAGCTTTCCTAAAGATCAAGAACAAGGCAAGGACGTATACAAATGTTCATTATTAGCATCAATAGCCAAAAAGTGGAAACAACACAGATGTTTATCTACTGATGAATGAAAACCAAAATGTGGTTTAACTTTATAATGCAATGTTAGTCATAAAAAAATGAAGTATTAATTCATATTAAAATGTGGATGAACCTTGAAAATATTATGCTAAGTCAAAGAAGCTAGATGTAAAAGACCACACATAGTATGATTCTATTTATTGAAATATCCTGAAGAGGTCAATTCATAGAGAGAAAAAGTAGATTATTTGTTGCCAAGGGTTAGGGAATGAAGAGTGACGACTAATGTTATGGGGTTTCTTTTGGGGTGATAAAAATGTTCTGGAATCAGATAGTGGTGATAATTGCATAATGCTGTGAATACACTAAAACCCACCAAACAGTACTCTCTAAAGCGTAAATTTTATGGTATGTGAACCATATCCCAGAAGAAAAATTCATCACTGGAGGGGGTGGGGGGGAGAGGGAACGGGGCAGGGATACCATAATGTGAGAACAGCACACATGAGAAAAAGATGTCAGGTCAATAAACTTCTGTGTTGAAACTAGCTTACTTTTAGAGGCTACTGTTCCACACAGGATCCTTTTTGCCAGGACAATGTATTACTTAATACACAGTTTAAGGGGGAAAGACTCAAAGGATGCTTATGATAAAGAAATAAAAAGCAGCCAAACTTCTTGCCATGTTGAATAAAGGCTTATCCTTTTTCCATATAGCATACTACTAGATTGGCAAAACAAAACAAAACAAAATCAGTATTAAAACCTAATCAGGGATCCCTGGGTGGCGCAGCGGTTTAGCGCCTGCCTTTGGCCCAGGGTGCGATCCTGGAGATCCGGGATCGAATCCCACGTCAGGCTCCCGGTGCATGGAGCCTGCTTCTCTCCCTCTCCCTATGTCTCTGCCTCTCTCTTTCTCTCTCTCTCTTTCTTTCTCTCTGTGTGACTATCATAAATAAATTTAAAAAAAAATTAAAAAAAAAAAACCTAACCAAATTAAGCTTCTAAATATCAAATGAATCCACAAGCATTCTCTATGTAAAATATAAGCTATTAGGGGGTGCCTGGCCTAGTCAGTACAGCATGTGACTCTTGATCTTGGGTTCATGAGTTCTAGCCCCATGATGAGGGTAGAGATTACCAAAAACACAAATAAATAAGAATAAATATTAAGATGTTTTATACAAATATTGCCAATGTTATAGAAGGTGTTTATAAACTCATGTTCTGATGATCCCATCTGAGAGATCACAGGTAATAGCATTAATATTACAAATCAGGTCCTCTTCAGTGAGCACTGAAAATTCACAAAATAAGGCTATTCTCCACTAGCACTGATAGTTGTAATTCCAAATTTAAAAAGTAAACAGGTTCATGGAGAGGAACCAATCATACCTTGCGTCTTTTCCACACTGGAAACATTTGACTGCTGAACTTGCCACCAGAGCTTTTGTTTCCTAATTAACAGGACTGATATGTTTCCACCTTTAAGGGCCTTACAGCTCCCCAGAGTAATCAATCTACTGCAGCTCAATTACTGCACCAGGAACATACCGGTCAGCGAAGGAGACGCGCGACTGCGGCAGGAGCGCAGAGATATGAATATGCATAAACTCTAAGTGGCTGATCGAATCATCAGAGAGGGTCATGAGAATTTGCAGCAAAATAATGAGAAGAATTAATCACTGCAGATTCACAAGACACTTAGGAGGTGAGTGCGCTTTTCGTGTGCGCAGGAGTTACAGTGAAGGAGAAATTGGCTTCCAGCCAGCTCTGAATTGATTCACGTTCCTCAAAATTGAAGTTATTACCCTTATAAATAAGGAAAAACTTAACTTTATTTCCAATAACATGTCAATTACAGTGATGGCCTTAGAAACCAGGCTAACTAAATATTGAAGTCAACAGATTCATAAATTCACAGGGCTTGAAATCCTTAAAGGGGCACCTGTATGTGTACATCTCCCTAGAACATCAGACGGAACTACAAGATCCCATAAACGAGTTATAAACTTCATATATACAAGCACTTATATTATAAAAGCCATTAAACGTGCCGATTTATGTAAACAGACTTTTTTTGTTAATTTGTTGATGCATCATTTTAAAAAGTGGCTCAAGAAAGCTATGCTGGGGGCACCTGGGTAGCTCAGTGGTTGAGCATCTGCCTTTGGCTCAGGTTGTGATCCTGGGGCCCTATGATCAAGTCCAGCAGCACTGGGCTCTCGGCAGGGAGCCTGCTTCTCCCTCCGCCTGTGTCTCTGCCTCTCTGTTTCTCACGAATAAATAAATAAAATCTTAAAAAGAAAAAAAGAAAGAAAGCTATGCTGCATGAAATTTTTTAAGTCACTACTAATTTTATGACTTGATAGTACTTAATACTTTATTAAGCGCCTTTAAGAACAGTTGTATCCAATGGACTTAAGATGTATTTTGTGGGGATCCCTGGGTGGCGCAGCAGTTTAGCGCCTGCCTTTGGCCCAGGGCGCGATCCTGGAGACCCAGGATTGAGTCCCACGTTGGGCTCCCGGTGCATGGAGCCTGCTTCTCCCTCTGCCTATGTCTCTGCCTCTCTCTCTGTGACTATCATAAATAAATAAAAAAATTAAAAAAAAAAGATGTATTTTGTGTCTGAAAAAACATGTAATTAATTCCATTACAACTGAAGTACATAAAATGATTTTCTTTTTTTTTTTTTTTTGATAAAATGATTTTCTTTCATAATTCTTATCATCTCCATGAAATAGTCTTTGGACAATGCTATATTTACTTGCCATCCAACTGAGGATTATATGTTGAAAACACTGAAATAAAAATATCTTCCATTCTCTGGGCATATTATAAAGAGAATATTATATAAGTGGGTTATTTTATGTATCTGATGGCAAAATTAATTATATTTAATATTATCAAATAACTAACGATCAATTTTAATGACTCCTCAGTTTAAAACCCAATGTGACAAATGCAGACATTAGTTCACATGTTTTAAAAGCCCATGGCTATCAACTGAAACTACTGAATTCCCAAAAATAATGAACATTAACCAAATACTGTTAAGGCTTATTAGAGATAAAATGAAACTTCTAAGATAAGAACCTTGGGTGTTACAGACAATATCTTTTCCCTAAAGCTGCAAGCATTTCAAGAACTTGGAAAGACTAGAGATATCTCACAATAACTGGCTAGAATCTTAATTGCTCATTTCACTCTAGTCACTAAACTCCTCAAAAATATTTTTAATGTAGAGACCTAACAATGTGAAATACCTCTAGAACACAGACAACAATGATGAGCAACAATTTAGCTCGATACAAGGCCTTTACATTAAAGCTATCACGTTTTCATAGGACAGCTTGAAATTCCTTCCAATTCTATTTTTTTAAAGATTTTATTTATTTATTCATAGAGAGAGAGAGAGAGAGAGAGAGGCAGAGACACAGGCAGAGGGAGAAGCAGGCTCCATGCAGGGAGCCTGATGTGGGACTTGATCCCGGGTCTCCAGGATCACACCCCGGACTGCAAGCAGTGCTAAACCACTGTGCCACCAGGGCTGCCCTCCTTCCAATTCTAAACATAAAATGAAACCAGTTTCATTTTTTCTATTTCCCAGGCTACAGAAACAAATTCTGAGAAGGGGGCAGGAGAAAGTAAAGGGGAGGAGCGCTTGGGTGGCTCAGCCAGTTAAGCGTCTGCCTTTGGCTCAGGTCATGATCTCAGAGTCCTGGGATTGAGCCCCGTATCAGGCTCCCTGCCCAGCAGGGAGTCTCCTCCTCCCTTTCCCTATTCCTTTCCCTCTGCACTCCAATCCCCATGCTCTCCTTCTCTAATAAAATAAATAAAATCTTAAAAAAAGAAAAGAGGGATGCTCACTGGGTGGCTCACTGGTTAAGCATCTGCCTTCGGCTCAGGACATGATCCCGGGGTCCTGGGATCAAGTTCCACGTTGGGCTTCCTTTGAGGAGCCTACTTCTCCCTCTATGTCTCTGCCTCTCTCTGTGTCTCTCATGAATAAGTAAAAATCTTTAAAAAAAAAAAAAAAAAGGAAAGGAAAGGAAAGAAAAAGGAGCACATGTGAGGGCAAATCTGTTTTGAGTGGTAGGTGGGGATGAGCATGTGTAGTGTTAGGGCAGTGGCAATGGGGGAGCCTGCATATGGTGGCAGCTGTGGGGATAGCCAACTAGGGGGCATCTCACAGCTCCTGACATGGAGTACAAGCACTAGTGACAATGGTCCGTATCATTCAGGAGAGAGGCTGTAACCTGGGAAATTAATCTATCTAGAATACTTATTTATTATCAGAAAAATGAAGCAAGTTGATGGCACACCTACAGGAAATTGTTAGCATTCGTGCAATACTGTCAAAGCATGACAACCTAAAGATTATTGTTTGTGACACATAAGTTAGAGCTATAAGCAAGTACGTTATATACTTCTGTATTCTACAAATACGGTCAAATCTGAACATTAATAAATAGGTTATAGAATAGGAAAAAACATTTGCCGGAAAACCAGTATCAAAAGATTTCATTATTAGCACTGTGAAACTTACAACATCTAGGCAGATCCACAATTATGAAGTATAAACAGATTTCCATGTAGCCAACTTAATTTGGTGAGCTGCTTACTTTCCCATGCGGGAATCCACTCCAGTATCAGAGGCTGGACTTCCTGACTCCCTCTTCATTTTACCATTAGCTCTCCCCCTTTGCCCTCCTTTGATTAATTGCCATGATCGGTTCTTTACCTTCATTAGCCATTAACTGCCTTCCACCTCAGACACTAATCTTTTAGCCCTTGGCAGTAGTTATCTGAATGGTCCTAATACCTGAATTTAAGTCAGTCTTCAACAACTTCCCTAGCAAAAATGAAAATAAATATAACTGGCTAAGAACTATATACTCATTACACACAAGCTGATGCATAACCTGTCATTTGTCATTCACCCAAGGGCACCTCTTAAATTGTTACCTTAGACTCAGCATTCCCCTAGGTTCAATGGAAGACACAGGGAAGAGGCAGATATAGTTCTTACTGCTGCTGAACTAAAACAACTTGGTGGGAGAATCTAAGCACAGGACTTAAATCTCTGTTGAAGAAGCAGGAAAAAGAAACTTTCTGCACTGGCAGAGGGAGACGGCATGCAGGGCAGGACTGAAGCAGGTCTGGATGGAGGCCAAGGACAATGTGCTAAGAGGGGCCTGCCTTTGCAGCCCATGAGGGAGAAGAGAGGCAAGGGGAAACCCAGAACAATGTTTCTCTTTCTTTTTTTAAAAAAAGATTTTATTTATTTATTTGATGGAGAGAAAGAGAGAGAGGGAGAAGCAGGCTCTATGCTTAGCAGGGAGCCCTGATGTGAGACTCTATCCCAGGACCCTGGGATCATGACCTGGGCCAAAGGCAGATGCTTAACTGACTGAGCCACGCAGGCGCCCTCAGAACAGTGTTTCATTTTTATTATAGTTTATCAGTTTTTAAAACAAAATACTGAAAATGGTCTACAATAAAGATTTAAATTATTTCTTTATGTCACATGCTGCCACCTGGTGGCAAGAGAAAAAGTGTAACATCTAATAGGTAAGAATTCAAAATACATCCAAGTACCTTAGTTTTATCTAAACATCTTGAACAGACGGGCACCTGGCTGGCTCAGTTGGTGGAGCAGGCAACTTCTGCTCAGAGGGATGGGAGTTCAAGCATCATGTTGGGTGTAGAGATTGCATAAAAATAAATCTTAAAATAAACAAACATCTTGAACAGAGAGATGCTACACAGTAAAGTACCCTGATTTCACAATCAGTGACTCTTCAGTTTTGCTCTTAGAACTAAGAAACATGAGGTAACTTAAATGCTGTTTAACTGTCTTCTAATTTCCTAGTCAACGCTATGAACATCACATGTGTCCAGATGACAAAGCTATTAATAACCAATATTTACTAAGTACTCACTAATGGGCCAGTCTATATGCTTAGTTAATTTGCAGAGGTATTCATTATTTCTGAAAGAAATTCAAAATATGTATAATAAGGAAATTAATTTTTTCATTTGCTTCCAAGAAAATCTGTGGGATGAAGTTATGCCTGTAAGATTAGCAGAATGGCCAAGGGTAGAGTTCTAGAAACAGACTGTCTAGGTTCAAACTAGTTCTACCTCTTACTAGATGTGGTGCTTTGGACTCCTACTTAATCTCTCTGTAGCACAAGGATAACAATGGTGCCTACTACACTAAATCGCTGGTAGGATGAATGTGGAGCACTGAGAGCAGCGCTTGGCAAGTAGTAAGCGCTCACACTTGTTAGCCTTCCTCATCATGAATGTGGAAGTGCAATGACGTGTGGGGAACAGAAGAGGGTACACATGTGAAATGCGAATGTGCCCTGGAACACTGCAGACAGAGTAAAGGAGAAAAATGGTGATCAACACTGACTGGTAAGTGAATTAAAATACCTTGATTAAGTAAAAACTAACTATTAAAAAAAGTAAATTAACAACATAAAGCGTGTTACAGTAAGCCCTGAAGAATAAAATACATTGAGATAGGCTTAATATGATGCAAAGAAAGAAAAGTCTTGTGAAAAGAACATCAGACTAGAATTCAAGATTAGGCTGTTTAAACACAAACTCCTTCAAATTCTATGGCTTTAAAATGTTCTTCGCCTATTTGGTTTAGTTTCAGTAAGAGAATTCCTACATGTATCATCCAATACAATGGCTTTCAAATTGTATTTCACGGACAAATTGTCAGGACCACCTCTTGGGATGTGGTAGGTAATAGGAAGAGCCCAGTGAAAAGGAGAATGAATCTCTTCTTTCCCCCTCACTTTCCATGGCATCCCATTCTACTTTTCTTTCTTTTAGTTTCCTGTGTTTCGTTAGAAGAAAGAGAGCCGCTGCTAAATCTACTCATTTTATAGATTGGGCTGAACTGCAAAAGGAGAAATGACTTGTCCAAGACCATGCAAACTGCAGCAGAAGCAATGAGCAGGATTAACATTCTGCCTACCACATTTATCTTTCCTTTATCAGGATCACTTACTTCTAACACAACTCAGGAATTTTCATTTATTTTGTTTTCAATTTATTTTATGATGAATTTTATAAGGAGGCAAGGTTGGCAACAGGGATACCTGTAGAGAGGCTAAAACAATAATCCAGGTAAGAAATGAAGACCTGAGAAATTAACAGTGGCAACAAGAATGGAAAACAAAGATCAAATTTAATATCTACTTTGGAAAAATTAAAAGGACGTGGTAAATAATAGGGAAAGAATGGTAAGGTGTTTAAGGGTGACTCCATTTTGGCTGAAGTGATTGATATGGAAAGGTATACTGTGAATTGATATAAATAAAAAAGGGGGACACCTGGGTGGCTCAGTCAGTTAAGCACCCAATTCTTTGATTTCGGCTCAGGTCATGATCTCAGGGTTGAGATCAAGCCCGAGTCAGGCTCTGCACTCAGTAGGGAGTCTGCCTCTCTCTCTAAAATGAATAAACTTAAAAAAAAAAAACAGAATTATTCTCTCCCTTCAAAGAGAGAATAAAGATATTTTAAACACATGAATTCTAATGTTTATGTCAAATACAAGTGGAAAAGCCTTGGTAGTTGATCTAGATAACTGTGTGCCTCTATACGAGTATGAACTATAGAGTAAGTATGTGATGTGCACATATCAGCATGACTTTCTCCAGTAACATTTAACTACTTTGGTTTAGTAGAGAAAGTGGATGTAACTTTCAAAGTTAGTTAGGCTTGGATGACCCAAGTTCCACTGGGTGATGGCCAAATAAAGGGTGGAAAAATTGATCCTAGTCAGCAAAATCTTCCAATTAGAGAAAGGGAGTAATAAGTATTTATTAAACACCCCTTCAAGGATGCTGGAAACCTGATTAAGGTCAGGTCAAATTTCCAATGAAAAGTTGGTGGTATCCTTAACACTGAGAACAAGGTTAAGCGGACAAGAAAGTCTTCAGTTTGTATCACATTCCAGCTCTACAGGAATACCTGTTCCACCACGTAGAATATAGCCCAACGCAAGTTAAGATGTCCTCTCAACACAAATTAAATCTGGAGGTTTTCAAGTACTGGGACAGGACACAAACATTAGCAAGGGGCCGTGAAATTGGTCTTCTTAGTTACACAAGTCACATGTTTTCCCTAAGAAACAGACATCCACCTATCCTGTCAGGTTAGATGGCTTGGCAAGCTATTGCAATCTGTCTTAGGGCTAGTTGACTGTTTTCAGCTATTATATTCAGTATATCTTTTAGTACTTTAGCAGCTAAACCAGGAATTATCAGCCTTGATTTTTCAATAGTTAAAGATGTTTAAATATTTTGTTTATTTAAGTCATCTCTACACCCCAACATGGGGCTTGAACACATGACTCCAAGATGAAGTCACATGCTCTTCCAATTGAGCTAGCCACGTGCCCCTAAAGATTTTAAATAATCTCTATACCCACTGTGGGGCTAAAATTTAAAACCCAGAGATCAAGAGTAGTGTGTTCCACTGAATGAGCCAGCCAGGCACCCCAAAAGTTTAAGATTTAAAAAAAAAATTCATTACAGACACACATAGGGGGCAGAGACAGGCAGAGGGAGAAGCAGGCTCCCGTGGGAAACCTGATGCAGGACCCGACCCCAGGACCCCGGGGTCACGACCTGAGCCGAAGGCAGATAGATGCTCAACCTCTGAGCCACCCAGGCACCCAGTTTAAGATTTTAAAAAAAGATATTTTAAATTACTAAGACTTTTGCCTTAAAAAAAATTTTTTTTAAAGATTTTATTTATTCATGAGACACAGAGAGAGACACACACACACAGGCAGAGGGAGAAGCAGGCTCCATGCAGGGAGCCCGATGTGGGACTCGATCCTGGGTCTCTAGGATTGTGCCCTGGGCTGAAGGCAGCACTAAACTGCTGAGCCACCTGGGCTGCCCACCTCAAAATTTTTTGATGTTTATGTATTTTTCTGGTTTTCCATAAATTTTTAATTTTAAGTAAAATTTATGAACACAGGGAAAAATAACCTGTCAAATGGCTAAGAGAGTGAGAATATTTGATAAAGAGACAATTGTTAAGCAAATGGCAAATTTAACCACAATTCACAGCACAATCATCTTTAGTTCCTAGAGGGAATATAATACTATCAGTTTTGATAATGTACAACTCTGAGAAAATGGAATTTTATTTTATAGAAAAAAATACAGAGAAAAGACGGAAGGATATATATAATTTATATAGTTATAACTACATACACACACAGTTACATGTATAATTATAAATACAATCATGTATCACTTCTGTGGCATTTTGAAATCTTCATAAAGTTAGCATGAAGCTTTTGGGAAGAGGTCTTTTTCTTAGCCTGCTGTAATCTTTGTGACATTCATTCCTGAGTCTAAAAAAAATCTTTTCAAACTACTAAGACACTAGGTCGCTACTGAAGGAAACTCCTGATCAAAGGACGAGCCAATCTGTTCTTTTGGGTTTTCAAAAAACTCATGGGTTTTAGAACGCTTAGGGCAAAGACGGTTTAAGACAGAATTTCACCTACATTTAACAAGTGGGACCAAAGCATAATTTGATTAAAGACTGAGGGAAAAAGTACAAGATTGAAGTAATTAAATAAATATGTAACCATCCAAATATTTTGTTATTTACTATGCAGGGGAGAAACTGTGCTAGGTGCTGGGGATGCAGAGATGAAAAGATAGTCTGTGTTTTCAAGGAATGCTGCCCTTATGTTGAACCAACATGAAAAACAAGTGTCATGCATAAGAGTGCTAAGATAAATTTCCTGCTCAGGAAGATACAGGAATGAACACAGAGAAGAGAGCATATAACTTCTATGTGTGCATATGACGCGTGGTGAGTGGTAGATGGGGACACAGAGGGTGTGTTGTGTGTCACGGCATTCCAAGAGGAGGTATGAGACTTCGTTATAGGTAGGAAGAAAGGGCATCTTAAGAGCAGAGAACACTTTCTGTGGAAGCCAGTTTAAACAGTACTACCCAGATGATGAGCTCTTATTTTAATATAGAGAGCACGTTGTATGGAGTTGGCTAATAAGGGAACTTGTCTTCCAAGCTGATGAGTTTGATTCTGAAGCTGTGGGGAACCCACTACACAGGGTTTTAATAAAATTGGGGAGTGACATTCAATTTTCATTTTTTAAAAAATTTATTATTTATTTATTTGTTTATTTACTTATTTACTTACTTACTTATTTATGATAGACATAGAGAGAAGGAGAGAGGCAGAGACACAGGAGCAGGGAGAAGCAGGCTCCATGTCGAGAGCCCGACATGGGACTTGATCCTGGGACTCCAGGATCGCGCCCTGGGCCAAAGGCAGGCGCTAAACCGCTGAGCCACCCAGGGATCCCCTCAATTTTCATTTTTAAGAAGATCTGAGAGGCAGCAACACAGAGGATAGAAAAATGAAGGCAGAGAATCCAATAGCAATGACAAAAGAGAACAACTTGGGGAGGTAAAAATAACAAGACACAAGTGAGAGCAATATGTATTTACTGAATGTGAAGGGTAGGGAAAAAGAATCACTCTAGGACATAGGCCACTGAAGAGTCAAATATCCCTATGGCCTGTTAGGTAAGAACAGAAAAGCATTTATTAGCATAGCAATTAGGAGGTCCAGGGTAACCTTGGCCATGGTAGAAGAAGTCAACCTGTAAACTGAGGTGTGGAAAAAAAAAAAAAGAGGAAATGGAGATGGATCTTACTAGACGATAGAAGAGAACAAATTCAGAACTGGGAATGACAGGTTTTTGTTTTTAAAATGGTTGAAACTGGACAGCCCGGTGGCCCAGCAGTTTGTCGCCGCCTTCAGACCGGGGTATGATCCTGGAGACCCGGGATCGAGTCCCCCGTTGGGCTCCCTGCATGGAGCCTGCTTCTCCCTCTGCCTGTATCTCTGCCTCTCTCTTTCTCTCTCTCTGTCTGTCATGAATAAATAAAATCTTAAAAAAAAAAAAAAAAGGTTGAAACTCGATTATGTAATTATATGCTGAGAGCTAAGAATCACTAGAGGAGAGGATGAGATCGTTTAAAGGATTGTTTCTGAGGAACAGAAAAAGATAGCAGTCTCCCAGGTTGTTCTGTTAGGTAACAGAGCTGAAGGAACTTCACGGTCTCTATACTCCTCAGAGCCTGCCCAGGAGCAGCAGCATCAACACTAGACAGACAGTTCCAAAGGCAGGTTTTCAGGCACACCGTGGACCTAAAGAATCAGAATCTGCATTTTAACAGGATTCCTAGGTGATCTGAGTGCACATTAATGTTTGAGAAGCACAGTTCTAAAAAAAAGAAAAAAAAAAAAAACTTTTTTTTTTTTTTTTTTTTTTTAAAGTAAGCTCTACATCCAACGTGGGGCTTGAACTCATGACCCTAAGATCAAGAGTCATATTCTCCACTGAATCATCCAGCCAGGTTCCTCTGGAAAAAAATGTTTCTACAAGATATTGTGAGCTGGGGCACCTGGTTGGCTCAGTGGTTGAGTGTCTGCTTTTGGCTCAGGTCGTGATCCTGGGGCCCTGGCATCAAGTCCCACATTGGGGTCCCCACAGGAAGCCTGCTTCTCCCTCTGCCTGTGTCTCTGCCTCTCTCTGTATCCTTCATGAATAAAATCTTAAACAAACAAACAAAAACCAACCAAGATATTCTGAGCTAAGGAAAAAGCAGTCTCCACACCCTCAACTGCAACCTATATGTTACCATGAAGAGAATAAGCAAAATAAAAAAGACCTTAATCCTTCAGATACCACATTTTCCCTACCCCAATTCCATTTTTGGGGAGAATGATTAAATCATACTGGGACACCTCGGGGTTAAAAGTGCCCAAGTTTCTTAAAAGGGGGTTCTCAGGGACACCTGAGTGGCTGAGCAAGATCATGGTCTGGGGATTGAGTCCCATATCGGGCTCCCTGCGAGGAGCCTGCTTCTCCCTCTGCCTATATCTCTGCCTCTCTGTCTCTCAAGAATATATAAATAAAATCTTTTTTTTTTTTTAAAGGGAGGGGTTCTCAGAAACTAATAAACTATTGTGAATTCTGGTTATCTACAAGGGGGATACATGCAGATCCTCCTAAACATGTTTGACCATGGAATCCTATGCAGAGGTGATCATTTTAATTAATGCTCCTCAAAAGACAGAATAATCTTCAATACTGCTATTCTCTACTGTGTGGCACAGTAGAAAGGGGATAACATATGAGAAAGAACTTTGACAACATGCCATACAAATATACAGCAGCATTATTTCAGGTACTTGGCATGTTTTAATTGCTTGCAAATTCTTATGAAACACATTTTCTACTTATGGGACTCTCTTCTAAATGCTGACATCACATGTGTGCAATCAACATCACTGGATTCCAGTGACAGAAGGAGGTTCTTATAATCTTCATTATCAACTCCTCAGTTTGTCAGAGGCCAGATTTTCCTGGGACACTGCAGAGTAGGACACTAAACAAATCTGTGGTTCTATTTTTTTTTTTTTTAAAGATTTTATTTATTTATTCATGATAGTCACACAGAGAGAGACAGAGAGGCAGAGACACAGGCAGAGGGAGAAGCAGGCTCCATGCACCGGGAGCCCGATGTGGGATTCGATCCCGGGTCTCCAGGATCAGCCCCGGGCCAAAGGCAGGCGCCAAACTGCTGCGCCACCCAGGGATCCCCAAATCTGTGGTTCTAGAATGAACTGCCAGAGGGCGGCAGCTGGAGAGGTGTTTCTGTGAGGAGCCAGCACAGTTACCAGGTCACATGATATCTTGGTGTCCTCAGTGGCCTTCAGGTCACTTGTTGAAAACAGAAGTTAAAACTAATATTCAAAAATATTTACTGCTGGTCACATAGTTGATTCTTATTTTCCTATCAGTAAAATCTTTAGTAAAATGGAAGTCAAAGTATTTTTTTCTTTTTTGTCAGTCAGAGGTATAAAAGAGCCTAAATCTCATTTTCCTAAAATGTAATGACACTATAAATGCTCTGCATACTCAGCAGAAATATTACTTGAATAAATGATAGGCAACTAAATGGGTTTTCCCCTCTATATGCTATGCACTCAAATAGATGGGTATAGCATCCAAATATCATGTTTAAGAGATCACTACTAGAAACTGTAAATGTAAAGAATTAAGTTCTGGTCTCCTATTACTGTGGGAATACCATCCAGACAAAACTATTTCAGTTGAAATTGTCTATTTGATTTCATTGACATTTAAGGAGATGAATTATGGGGTGTATTTCTACTATCACATTTATGGGTGTATTTCCTCAGTGAATAACAAAAAGGATAAATGATAATAGCACGTTTAGAGCCATCCCAAGTTGTATAAAAGTGATTAAAATCCATTTCATAGGAAGGATGAAGTCCTTTATTATAACTTGTAACTCAGAAATTATAACTTGCAGTTTGGAAACCAACATACTTAAATGTAATACTATGGTAGTTTGCTAATACAGAAATGTTTTACATGGAGAAAGCTTTCTATCTTTGTGTGTAAATAACAAATGTTTATATGTGTGTGGTACTGTTATATATGATTTTATAAATAGATCTTGTCTGAGGAATTCTCATCTTTGTGGAGTAATATCCAGTTGAGGCAGACTAACATAATTTTATCTTTATGCTCTCTAGAAAATAATTTGAATTTTTTTTTGGGGGGGAAGGGAGGGGAAGGGCAGAAGGAGAGGGAGAGAAAGAATTCCAAGCAGGCTCCATGCTCAATATGGAGCCCGATGTGGGACTCAATCTCATGACCCTGAGATCATGACTGGAGTCAAAATCAAGAGTCAGATGCTTAACTGAGCCACCCAGGTGCCCCCCAAAAATAATATTTGAAAGTATAGTCTTGGTTTTGTTTTAAATTTAAGATCCCAGCTGAAGATCAGTAGAATAAATTCAGGTAAGAGCAAAATAGAGGGTACAGGAGAGGCTAGAGTTAAGGAAAATACAAAGTTCAAGATACTGTAAGTAGAGCAGTGCTGAATGATGGTGACATGGAAGGAGAAGGTCATTAGGGTTTAGGGATGGATGAATTGGATCTAGGTGTCAAAATCACCAGAAAGATGTTGAAAACAGCTGAGGATACTCACTGAAGAATTCACAGCTTAGAAAGAGCCCATCAAGTAGAAGTGGTGTCATTTCCTAATAGCATTTTCCAGTCTTCCCCCTCTCCCCTAGATTGTCATTGAAATAAAGCACTTTCTAAAGAAGATTTTATTTATTTTAGAGTGAGCAAGTGAGAGAATCTCAGGTAGATTCCTCACTGCATTTGGAGACTGACGGAGGGGGTAGGCCTCAATCTCATGACCCTGAGATCATGACCTGAGCTGAAATCACGAGTCAGACGCCCCTGAAATAAAGCATTTTTAAGGTCATCATACACATCCCACCTACTTCTAAATGAATAGAGAGGAGGCATGTACTATGTGGAGTTGCTGGTGCTTCACTTCACTGATTTTAATTGTATCCTGTTACTCTGGCTCGGTGTTTTTCAATCTCAATACTACTGATATTTGCATCAGATAATTTTTTGTTGTGGCAAGCTATTCTGTGCACTTTTCTCTAACACCAGTTTGGCTGTTCTTCCCCTCAAAAGATCCTTCATGGATGAAATCATTAAGCCAAGTAGTAAATCAACCGATCCACAGATAAATAGTAAACTTACTTCCAGCAACAGCTCAATAATGCTGGAAAAATGCTGTCATCTGATGCTGCAAATTAACCAATCTGTTCCAGGGAAGTTCAAAAGTTAAAAATTTCATGGTCTCTATTTGCATTATAGTAACTAGAACTTGATTAAAATATAAAAACAGATTACAGCATAATAGCAAAAGCCAATAGGTCTAGTAATAAACATTAAGGAAGCATCACTCTATCAGGTTTAACCTTAATGAATAATCATGTAGTTTTAAATTTCTAAAAAGAACCTTTATTTTTTTTTAAAGGTCCTTCCTTTTTATTTTTTTTAAAGATCTTATGTATTCATAGAGATACACACACACACAGAGAAAGAGAGGCAGAGACACAGGCAGAAGAAGCAGGCTCCCTGCATGGAGCCTGACGTGGGACTTGATCCCGGGGCCTCCAGGATCACACCCTGAGCTGCAGGCAGCACTAAACCGCTATGCCACTGGGGCTGCCCCTCAAGAGAACCTTTAGTCAAATAGTCCATGATCAAGACAGTGGTATTGTATAAATCATTTTTTTAAAAAAGATTTTATTTGTTTATCCGTGAGAGACAAGAGAAAGAAAGGCAGAGACATAGGCAGAGGGAGAAGCAGGCTCCCTTTAGGGAGCCTGATGTGGGATCCCCACGTCCCAGGACCCCGGGATCACGACCTGAGCCAAAGGTAGATGCTCTACCACTGAGCCACTCAAGCATCCCCATTCTTTTAACATACTGTAGTCTCCCTTTATCTGTGGTTTGGTTTTCCATGGTTTTTGTTACCCTCAGTCAACCATGTTCCAGAAACAGATGATCCTCCTTTTGATGTATAGTCAGGTCAATAGCAGCCTAACGCTATGTCACAATGCCTAAGTCATGCATTTCATCTCATAACACAGGAGTTACATCATCTCACATCATCACAAGGGTGAGTACAAGATGATGTTTTGAGAGAGACCACATTCACATAACTTTCTGTATGTTATACTGTTATAATTGTTCTATTTTATTAAGTTATTGTTATTAATCTCTTACTGCACCTAATTTATAAATCAACGTTCACTGGTATGTATATATAGAAAAAAACAGTGTTATATAGGGTTTAGTGCTACTTTGCAGTTTGAGGCATCCACAATTAAGAAGGGGAGACACTACTGTAATTCTCTATTTTATATATATAAAAAAAAGGCTTTTAAGAGAGTTGTCTTTTAATGCAGGGGCTCTCCAACTTCCTCTCTATACACTATAGTCTAAGACTGGCTAGGAATTGAGTACTTCTCAATAGATTATACAAAAAAGGTTTAGCGGGAATGCTTGGGGGCTTAGTCCATTGGGCATCTGACTCTTGATTTCAGCTCAGGTGGTGAGCTCAGGGTTGTGGGATCAAGGCCTGTGCTAGGCTCTGTGCTCTATGTTGAGCTGCTTGACATTCCCTCTCCCTCTCCTGTTCCTCCCGCTTGAGGATGTGAGGGCACAGACTCTCAAATTAAAAAAAAAGGTGTGTGTGTTTGGGGGGGGCGGGGGGAGAGGATAACGACCTTCTGTGAGCTGCCCAACAACCATTCTCACTGGGTGAGTAGGATATGTCATTAGGATAGCTGTCTTACTCTTAAGCCTGACATGATCCACTCTCCCAGAAATGGGTCCTCTAAGGTTAAGCAGTAAGCCGAAATAAATTCTGTCTGAGCTCAGAGTCTGAGATGCTACCCATTGTGCTAACCTGCCTCTCCCATGGAGGATGGCATGACAAGACATAGTACTTAGAACATATCTCCCTGAAATTAATTCCTGTGTGCTCCAATGCCAAGTCTAAGCCACTGAGAACCTATAAAACTAGCATATTTACCTCTTATTCTTCTTTGGATTTAATTCTAGCAGGCTAATTCTTGCTTAATTCCTGGAGATCATAGATTCCAATTTTATGAGCTGTATACTTTCCCATTGAGGTACTGGCTCTCCTACCCAGCACTGGGCACTGGTGCTGAGTGCCCATTACAAGGCAGATGCCTAAAATGCTGAGCTCTCCTCCTTTCCTCTTCTCAACGCAGAAACAACACCTGTTAGTCATTTCTGACCTCAAAGAAACTAAGTACTTATTTTCCAACATTAATTGCTGAATGAAATAAAAAAGGGGATGCTACTCATACTTGATATCACATATAATTATGGAATTACTACTAAGTTTGTTATGTATAATAATGGTATCATGGCTGCATGTTTTTAAATTATTGCCACTGACATATTTATAGGTAAAATATTTCTGGAATTTACTTAAAAAACAGAGGACATAATAAAAAGAGATCATCAAAATGTCAAAATGGTGATAACTTCTGAAGCCAGATGACGGATATATAGGTTTACCTTTTTTAAGCGGTGACAACTGTTTAAACTGATTTAAAATAGTTGCACCATCAATTTTATTGTGAGCTGACCAAAATAGCTTTAATACAGATAATGTAGAAAAATAAACTAATGGATAAACATATACAGTCATAAAAATGCTCTTTGCTTAATGATGTACTTAATTGGGTTTTAAAGTCTGACACACACAAAGGTCATAAATGAACTCAGTTGTTAAAAAAAAAAAAAAACTAGTTTATATGGAAGTGCAAAAAAATCTAATGTTTAGCTCAATTTTAGAATTCTCCCCTTAGTTACTCTGCTACATGTAAAACTCATCCTTACCTAACCAGGTCTTTCTTATTTCATATAGCTCGGCTGTCTCTTTTATGATTAACAGTGTAATTTCGAAGGAGAGGAAGAAAAAGACTCCATGCTGAAGAGGGAGCCCGACACAGAGCTCAATCCCAGGACCCCGGGATTATGACCTGAGCCAAAGGCAGATGCTTAACTGACTGGGGCACCCAGGAGTCTCTAGGTTTGTCATTTCAAGAAAGTGATATAAATGGAACCATACAGTATGCAACCTTTTGGGATGGACTTTATTCACTAAGCTTAGTTTTCTGGAGACTCATGTAGGTTGTTGCATGTATCAATAGTTCATCCCTTTTTATGCTGAATAGCATTTTCATGGTGCGGAGGTACTATATTACTTTGTGTAACTATTCATCTGTTGAAGGACATCTAGGTTGTTAACCAGTGTTTGGCTATATTGCGAATAAAGATGCTATGAACATCTGTGTATTGGTTTCTGGGTAAACAGAAATCTTCGTTTCTCTGGGATAAATGCTCAGGGGAACAACTGCTAGGTAGTGTGGTAACTGAATGCCTAGTTTCTTTTTAAAATTTTACTTACTTACTTATTTATTTCATAAACTCTAGCCTCAATGTGGGGCTCCAACTCACAACCCTGAGATCAGGAGGTTGCATGCTCTGCCGACTGAGCCGGCCAGGCGTCCCTAAAAGATAAATAGCTGAATGTTTTACATTTAACTCCATGATCTATTTTGAGTTAATTTTTGTATAAGACTCAGGTTCATTTTTTTTAAAAGATTTTATTTATTTATTGAAAAAGAGAGAGAGAGAGAGAATGAACTAGCACAAGTAGGGGGAGTTGCAGCAGGAAAGGGACAGGCAGGATCCCCACTAAGCAGGGAGCGTGATATGGAGCTTGATCCCAGGACTCTGGGATCCTGACCCAAGCTGAAGGCAGATGCTTAACTGGCTGAGCTACCCAGGCACCCTGACTCAGGTTCCTTTATTTTGTCCATGAAAGTGCAATTGCTAGAGCACCATGTATTGAAATGGCTATCTTATTCTAGAAGTTGCTTTTGTACTTTTGTTAAATCACTTGGGCATATCTGCGTGGGTCTATTTATGGATTCTCTGTTCTGTCCCACTGCTGTTATGTATCCATTTCTTTACCAATATCACACAGTCTATATTAAAGCTTGAAATCAAAGAGTGATTCACCTAATTTATTCTTTTTCAAAATTGTTTTAGCTATTTCAAGTCCTTTGTCCTTTGTATTTCCTAATATTGTCAAATATCTACAAAAAAATCTTACTGGAACTTTGATAGGAATTGAGTTAAACCTCTATCAATCTGTGAAGTGACATCTCTATTAGGTTTACTCCAAACAATGAACATAGTATATCTCTTCATTTATTCAGATCTTTTTAAACTTCTGTCAGCATTTTTCAGTTTTTAGCATATATGTCCTATCCTGTACATGTTATTTTTAGATTTATACCTAGGTATTTCATTGTCTTTTTGTGTGATATAGATTGTATTGTATTTTAAATTTTGGTGTTCATTGCTATATACAGAAATATAATAGTTTTTTTAAAAAGTAAATTCTGTGACCAACATGGGGCTCAAACTCATGACCCTGAGATCAGGAGTCACATGCTCTACTGACTGAGCCAGCCAGGAGTGCCATAAATACAATAGATTTTTATGTATTTGTCTTGTATCCTGTAATTTTGTTGAACTCACTTATTAACTAGTTTGTGTGTAAATCCCTTGGGATTTCTTACAGAGATAATCACGTCAGCCACAAATAAAAAGCTTATTTTTTCCTTTCTGAATTGTCTGCCTATATTTGCCTTTCTTGCTTTATTGCACTAATTAGAACTTCCACCAGTATCTTAAATAATGGTGAGAGCAGACATCCTTGCCTTATTCCCAGATCCAAGGGCTAAAGCATTTAACCTTTTGTCGTAAGCATAATGTTAGCTGTGGGTTTTTAACAAGCTGAGAAAGTAGTCGTCCCCCCCCGCCCCGTTTTTTTTAAAAAACATGTATGGGTGTTGAATTATGTCAAATGCTTTCTCTGCACTGCTATATTGTGGTTTTATTTCTTCACCTAATTAAAATGGTAGATTATATTGACTGGCTTTCAAATATTAAACCAGCCTTGCATCCCTGGAATAAATTCCATTTGGCCATGATATAATAACGTATTTTATGTAGGTACATGTGTAGGATTTCATATACTGTTGAAATTCTATTTGCTAATATGTCATTGAGAAATTCTGCCTATATATCCTATATATTAAGAGGCATCAGTCTGTACTCTTCTTTTTTGGTACTTTCTTTGGTTTTGGTGATCAGTGTTACCTTCATGTTACCTTCATAAAATAAATAGGGAAATGTTAAAATTATGAAATGAATTTCCTTAATAACTATACAGACTATTCAAAGTAATCTATCTCACACAAGGTGAGTTGTAGTAGTTTATGTTGTATTTTTTTATCCATTTTATGTAATTTATTATATTTATGTATTGTTCCTTTGAGGTCTACAGATCTGTAGTTTTATGTTCTCTTTTGTTCCTGATATTTGTAACCTCTGAATTTTCTATTTGCTTCTTTGTCAATCTTTTTTTTTTTTTTTTTTTTTTAAATTTATTCGAGGGGGGTGCAGAGACACAGGCAGAAGGAGAAGCAGGCTCCATGCAGGGAGCCCGATGTGAGACTCGATCCCGGGTCTCCAGGATCACACCCCGGGCTGTAGGCAGCATTAAACCGCTGTGCCACCAGGGCTGGCCGCTTCTTTGTCAATCTTGATAGAGGTTTGTCAGTTTTATTGACCTTGAAAAAACAGTTTTTTATTTTTCTCAAATGTCATTTTCCTGTTTTCAATTTCACTGATTTCTGCTCTTACCTTTATTATTTCCTTTCTTCTACTTGCTTTTGGTAGGAGCTAAGATTCTCGACTTGAGACTTTTCTTCTAATGTATGCATTTAATGTTATACATTTCCCTCTCTGTACTGCGTTACCTCTTACCTACAAATTCAGGGAAGTTATAGTTTCATTTTCATTCAGTTCAATGTATTTTTAAGTTCCTTTTAAGATGTCCCCTTGAAACATTATTTAAAAGTGTGTTGTTTTAGGTTCCAAGTCTCTGGAGATTTTTCTTCCCCTGTTATCGCTTACTGAAAACCAGAACTAATAGAACTGAAAAGAGACAAATCCATAATCATAATTGAAGACTATTACTGATTTCTAGTTTAATTCCATTGTCTAGTTTATTTCCAGTTTTCTGTTGGTGTTTGCTTCACGTATCTTGCAGCTCTATTGCTTGATATATACACATTTAGGATTGCTAAGTCTTCCTGGCAAACTCTTTTTTTATTACTATACAATGTTCCACTCTGTCTCTGGCAATTTTCTTTGCTCTTAATTTTACTTTATTTGATATAAATAGAGCCACTCTTGCTTTCTTCTGATTGTTTGCATGATATATCTTTTCTATCATCCAGTTCACTATTTTCCTTTGTCCCTTTCATTCTGCTGTTAACCCTATCCACTGAGCCTTTTTTATGTTATTAAATTTTTTCAGTTCTAAAATTTCTATCTTGTTCTTTTTACTTATATTTCTTCTGTTGAGACTATTCTTCACTTGTTTCAAGCATGCTAATTGTTTTTGAGGCATTTTTATGATGGTTGCCTAAATAATCTAATAATTTTTGTTAGTTCTAACATCTCTTGTCATCCTGCTCTATGTATCTTTTCTTTTTCTTTTTTTTTTTTTTTTTTGCATTCGGTTTGAGATCTTCCTGGTTCAGGGTATGAAGAATGATTTTCTAGCGAAATCTGGAAATTTTGAGTACTGTGTTATGAGATTCTGGATCTTATTTAAACCTCTACTTTTGCTGGCTTCCTCTGGTATCAATACCACAGGAAAACAATGAATGTGGGAAAACTTGTTAAAGCAAAATGACGGTAGAAGTAGCACCATAATTTTTTCTGCTATGTTTGGCTGTAGTAGAATGGTTATTTTCTAAGAACTTTCTGTCTTGTTAGGCTTTCTTGGTCCTTTGGCTAGAAAGTAGGCTTTTTTCCCCCCTGCACCCGCTGGCCTTTCTGGATTGCCAGTTTTGCTAGAACCCAATCTGAGGAAAACCAAAGGAAATCACTGCTATGTCATTTTCCTCAGATCCCAAGGTCTCTTAAGCTGGTTGGCCTTCTTTTCCCTACCTTTCAGCCCTCTTTTAATTGTTTTACACATAGTATTCAGAGTTTAACTGTACTTGGTAGGTGGAAGAGGTGAAAGGAAGTCTACGACATTTTCCTAGATATTGACGCCCTTTGGTTATTGCTTTCATGTTCAATCAGTTCCTAAGTCATGCAGAGATTCAGATTTGACTTTGCCCTTTGTGGATCAGAGAATGGTCCCTCTGCCTTCTCAAAATACTTGATCATGAAATATTTTTAGCTTGTAGATAAAATCTTATGGATGATTGTTATGTAATGCCTGTCTATGAATCTTTTAAGAATGGAATTTAAAAAGATTATTTCTTAATATCCTTGGTTTCTAGAAGCAAATTAATATACATAATTAAGTTCTCTCATGAATATAGGAAATTCCTGCCCAGATCAAATTTAAACAATTTATTTTTATTATTAACACAGATTTTCTGTAATAAGTGCTAATAGAACATTAATAGAAGTGTTCAGCAAATGACAATAGTAATTTGCTGCTTACACATAAATACCTACTGTTTAATTATTTAAAAATAAGGAAAATGAACACAAATGAATCAGAAAGAGAACTAAAGGGGCGCCTGGGTGGCTCAGTCAGCTAAGCATCTGCCTTCAGCTCAGGTCATGATCCTGGGGTCCCGTGTCAAGCTCCCTTCTTAGCAGAGAGTCTGCTTGTCTTCCTCTCCCTCTGCTCCCCACCACCTCATGTGTGTGCACTCTCATGCATATAAATAAATAAATCTTAAAACAAACAACCCTCCTCCCCCACCCCAGAACTAGAAATCTAGGATTACTTTCCAGTATTTGATTCCTTGTGATCTGACTTCATAGTATGTTTTTTTTTTTTTCTGGTAAATTTTATTTTATTTTTTTACGTAGTCTCTATACCCAACACGGGGCTTGAACCAATAACCCAGAGATTAAGAGTTGTAGGCTCTTCTGACTAAGCCAGCCAGGCACCCCATAGTATGGGTTTTTTAATTAAAATGTACACAATTCTGGCTTTAGGGTTTTCAAAATCAATGAGAAAATCAATAATCAGTAAGGATATGTTTGAGATCGTGAAATCTTCACAACACATTGGCTCTTATAGTTTCCAAATACAACACCTCTAATAAAGGAGCGCCTCCTGAAATAGCTTTATCTGTCTATTTTAGGTTGAACAAAGAGGCAGAACAAATTTCTCTCTGGGTTCACTGTGCAAAGTGCAGTATTACTCTTGTATGTTGTAATTACTGGCAACGAGAAGTAAAAAGCATTAATTGGTGGCTGTAGGAAATGCATTAAGGGCAGTCACAGAACACCTCATTAAATATAGGTAAGTATAATATCTTACCTAACAAAGAATTTTCCAGTGAAAATATTAATGTTGCTGAATTACTGTAGTCAATTTCTGGCTTCAAAAGTTAATTAAAAGAGCTCCAAGTACATTCTTAATAATATTTACTCACTGTTTAATATGTCAAAGTCATAGTGTTACCTGCTGCCTAGCATCTTATTCTTGGCTATCCTTAGAAAAATGACGTTCTTAAATCATTTATTTTCTAGAATAACTTTTTGTAGCTGCTGCTAAGATTCTCACCCAGAAGGTGGGAACTACAGCATTACCGTAGGCAAACTACTTATTTTCTTAGCCTCTTTCCTGCCTTTTATAAAATAGAGTGTAGCAATACTTTTAGAGAGAATTAATCATCTAACTCATCTATGTATAGTACATAAACACCATACCCAAATACAGAAAGCATAAGAAGAACATGATGTGTTCACAAAACTTGTAGCAGTTTAGGCTGAGCAATGGAAATAATTGAGTTATTTTAAATTTTATTAAAGATGGTAGAACTCCCATGCTTTGTGTAATGATACACAGAAAGAATACCTTCCCTATTTAAGTAAAAGTAGATACAAATAGCTACAAATGTTTTGTATCTTGATACATTTCCAAATTTCATTAGTGTTCATTTTTCCTCTCTTAGGATAAATATATACAAAGATGTGTTAAAGCATTTGGCTTCAAGAGAAGGCTCAGAATACAATTTAAGAGTCTGATTTAAGATGAATGTTATAAGGCAAGGTATTTCAAACAGAAGAAATCTTCCTACTCTATGATAATCAAAGACTAAAGAGCTTATGGAAGATAAACCAGTTAATGAATATTAAAGTATATAATACATTTCAATTAAGTAAAAAGATGATGAACATTTAAAAGGACCTCTTATTTACCTCTTCTACATTGGAAGCAGTCTTAGCAGAAGTTTCCATGAAGATAAGTCCATGTTCTCGTGCAAAAGCTTCACCTTCTTCTTTTTTTACTTCTCTTCTTGATTCTAAATCACTAAATATGGGAAATAAAAGGCCATATTATTAACCAACACAGTATAAATACAGGCATCTGTGCAGAGTGTACAAAAAGATTCAAAGTTGGGGGATCCCTGGGTGGCGCAGCGGTTTGGCGCCTGCCTTTGGCCCAGGGCACGATCCTGGAGACCCGGGATCGAATCCCACATCGGGCTCCCAGTGCACGGAGCCTGCTTCTCCCTCTGCCTGTGTCTCTGCCTCTCTCTCTCTCTCTCTCTCTCTCTCTCTCTGTGACTATCATAAATAAATAAAAATTAAAAAAAAAAAAGATTCAAAGTTGTGCTATTTTTTCAATTAATTTTTAACACATAACAATCAACTGCATTATTCTGGGTATTATGAAGGTCAAATGGTTAGTGCACAGTGCTTTGTTTCAAAGAACAAACAATCCAACAGGAGAAGACTCTGAGTTAAGAGTCCTAGAACACTAGAAGAGAAACCAAAATGGAACATTTACCTCACACCCTGCTTTTGAGGATACTGGGTTCCAAAGAAGGGAATTGTTTAACTCAAAATAATTCAAGAGAGTAGAGCTACACTAGTCTAATCTTCCAGACTGAGTTTCTATGAATATGATTAAAAAATAAATCACATAATTTTCAGAAGCTCTAGGAAACTGCTTAACAAAATCCAACAAACTAAAGAAACATTAATTAGATTATTAATCTCACTTGGTTTGATTCCTAGTAAAACTGTGAATAAAGAGAGGGAGAAAAACAAGTCTTTTTTATTTTATTTTATTATTTTTGAAAAACAAGTCTAAGAAGGTTTGGGAGGGAAGCATGGTATTCATTTTTATTTTACAGGAACTGTATTAGTAAGGTGGAGAGAAAGTAGAGGTCTCTTTCAAGTGTGTTTTATTGTAAAAATTTTAATACCTTATTATGATTTTATTACTATAAAATATTTTAAGCACACAGAATAGGAGAATGGAGAATAGAATACCCATGTACTTCCACCTACCCCTGACATTATCTTGACACATTTATATCAGACTTTTTCACTGAGAAATAAAATCAAGTTATAGGTGATTCACCTCCTGTGTACCCATCTATTCCTAATCTCATTCTTTCCTCTTTCACCTCAAAGGTAACTTCTCTGTATTTGGTGTTTTCACTCTCATGCATGTTTTTTATATGTAAATTCATGTTTTTAGCCATACAGTAGTTTTTGCATATTAAAAAAATTCAGATGTAGTTATTCTGCAACTTGTTAATTTTGGTCAACATGATATTTTTTGGATGTACCAACATAATATATAGATATCAAGTTTTTAAACATTTTATTGCTATATTACATAGTCTACTGAATGAATGCAACACTACTTTCAACTTTCCATTTCACAGAGTTGTAACTTTTCGTTATTATAAACAATGTTACAATAAAAATTTATATGGCTTTTGGTGTACATGTGCCAAAAATTTTCCAAGGCAGTATTTTTCCAACTGTACTGTGACTCAGTGAATTAGAAAAAGGAATAGAATAGAAAATATCAGGGTGTATCACTTACTGTTTCATAGACTTTGTTTTTTTAGGTAGGTATACATATGTGTACTAGGACATTATATAAAAATGTATTTATTTTAAGTCAAATCAGAAAGCTCAAAAGCCATTGCACCTGAATATATACTTAGTACAAAGGTGCTTTCCAAAACAGCTGTATAATTTATACTCCTAGCACCAATGTTTGAAAGTTCCCATCACATCACAACCTCACCAACATGTGATAAGATCACACTTGTTAATATATGCCACTCTGATGAATGTGAATGGTATTGTACATTTATGTTAATTTTCCTTTAGCTTAATATTAGTTTCATAAATGCCTATTATCATCATTATTACATTAGAAATACAGAAAAAAAAACAAGAAAAGGAAGTCATTCCTTCATTCAACAAATATTTACTGAATGCCTTTCATTAGCCAGGAATTTTAGTAAGCACTTGGGATACATTAATGAACAAGTCAGACAAAAAAAGTGTACATTCCAAAGAGGACAGACAATAATAATGAGTAAAGAATATAGTATATTAGAAAGTGGTAAATGTGGAAAAGCAGAGTAAGCAGAATCAAGATTGCCAGGGAGAGGAGGAAGGTTACTCTATTAAGTGGCACAGTCATCCTAAACTTGACTAACTTGTAATTTCTTCTTAGTCCTGTTTTTCTACCCAAAGTCACCTTTCTCAGATATATGCACAACCCATGCTATATCTGCAACTCTGTGTCTGAATTTTCTTCACTTAATATTAGAATCTGTATCATTACATCCTTTCCACAAATACAACTTTCAGTGACTAATAATATCCCATCACAATTCACTTAACTAGTTCCTTGGATGATGAGTAACAGAATAAATCTAATACTGTGTGAATTATCTCACTGAATGCACTTGACTTGAGGAAATGGAGGAACAAAGAGGGTAAGGAAAACAACCAAGTTCACAGTCTAGGAACACCTGATGGAGTTGGGATCACCACCCCAGATCACTGTGCTATATAGGGATGGCTTTTTCTTTTTTTTTTCTTTTTTAGATTTTATTTATTTATTCATGAGAGATACAGAGAGAGGCAGAGACAGGCAGAGGGAGAAGCAGGCTCCATGCAGGGAGCCCAACGTGGGACTTGATCCCAGGTCTCCAGGATCACACCCCGGGCCGAAGGCAGCGCTAAACCGCTGAGCCATCCAGGCTGACGAGGATGGCTTTTTCTGATAATAATTGAAGAGGTTTTTGTCAAATATGGAAAAATGCAAAGAAAAACTACCCATAATTTCACTTCCCACAGGTTATTAATGTCTTGAATACAACTCTATGTTACTCCTTTATTATTGTCTATTTCTTCTTACTGGAAGATGCTCATACCCACTTCCATATTTTGCCTTTTCTTCACTCAACTGTATATTGTGGACCATTTTCCCATTTTGCAGTCTTCTACAATATTATTTTTATTGAGTGTACAGTAAAGAATGGTGGTACTTTATGCAAAATCCACATCACATGAATTAGGGATAAAACCAAAGATGTTATCCACCTAATGTAAAGTCTCATCTACCTAATATCACTGTTTCAGCTTTACAAATTCAGCAGGAATTAGATACCATTAAAGCTGGCTGACCAGATAAGCTGTCAATTATGTTTACAAAGTTGTAACTTAGCTCATTATCAGTAACTGCTGTTTATGAAATTGAAACTTCTGAGTGATTTTGTAACTTTCACAATTGTTATGCTTTAAAAATAATTTATAACATGTCATCCAAGCATTTAGTGGTGCAAGTGCTCAAAAAACACTCCTAAAAATCTGAAACCTAGTTTGATATAAAATATTACAAACATGGGGTGCCTGGGTGGCTTAGTGGTTGAGCTTCTTGCCTTCAGCTCAGGGTGTGATCCCGGAGTCCTGGGATCCAGTCCCGCACTGGGCTCTCTCTGCAAGGAGCCTGCTTTTCCTTCTGCCTATGTCTCTGCCTCTCTGTGTCTCTCATGAGTAAATAAGTAAAATCTTAAAAAAAAAATTAAAAAAAAAATTAGAAACAGAACCACAAGGACGTGTCATGCTGTTTAAAGGCCCATGCTATGAAATATCAGTGGTAAAATGAGCATAAAAAAGGCAAATTAAGTTTACATATATTACTTTTTTTTTTTTTTTTAAAGATTTTATTAATTCATTTATGAGAAACACACACACACAGAGGGGGGCAGAGACACAGGCAGAGGGAGAAGCAGGCTCCATGCAGGGAACCCGATGCGGTACTTGATCCTGAGACTCCAGAAATCATGCCCCGGGCCAAAGGCAGGCGCTAAACCAGTGAGCCACCCAGGGATCTCCCAAGTTTACATATATTGGAGCATAGGCAGGGATAACATATCTAACTATAATCTGAGGGCCTTCTGTCTGCCAAGCCCTTTCCTACATCTGGGGAGAGGCCACTTGTAAAACAGACAAAAATCCCAACTTTCCTGACCTCGTGGAGCTTACATTCTAGTAGAAATAAAAAATGGGGAGAAAACACTAGCAATATTGATGTGGTTACATGCTCCTGGAATTCAGCCCCCTTATCTGACAGTCTTTCTTAAGGGAAAATCAGCTTTTAATTACTCAAATTCTTCAAGAAAACACCTTTACCCTTAAGTATCCCTTATCCCCTTTTAAGCATATGCCACATCTTATTTAAACAGTATCTTATTTGGGGATAAAATTACTGTTTTCTACTAGCACTATCTCTGATTATATTTGCATTTGCAAATGTTATTTTAGGAAAGAGGGTTAAAGATATGTACCTTTGAGGGATTGTTAAAAAAAAAGGGGGGGTGGGCAGCCCGGGTGGCTCAGCGGTTTAGTGCCTGCCTTCAGCCCAGGGTGTAATCCTGGAGTCCCGGGATCAAGTCCCATGTCAGGCTCCCTGCATGGAGACTGCTTCTTCCTCTGCCTGTGTCTCTGCCTCTCTCTCTGTGTGTCTCTTATGAATAAATAAATAAAATCTTTAAAAAAAAAAAAAAAGGAAATGGCATTTAGAAATGCATGGTTTTTCTTGTTATATACCCTTCTTTATTTTGCTTGTTTCCTCAGTTTTCCAGGCATAAAAATCATACTGTTGTCTTTGACTTTTCACTCTATTAATCCTCTTTAAATTGTTTTCATTACTTAATTATCCTTCTTTCCTAAACCATTCTCTTAATTCACACCCTCTTTTTGTTTAGGGTTTGTATTATAATCCTTGACTATTAAGACTTTTTCATCTTTGTAGAGTCTGCTTCCTATTTCTTGTACAACCAATTTAAAATGCCATAGTAAGAAAAATTTGTGTCATCTGTCACTCTGACTAGGTCAGTGCCCTTCTCAAATCCCTTCACTGGCTCCCTACTGCTTAATGCATCTAATTCAAAAATTGCCTATTCCCTGTTTCCATGTCTACCCCAATTCACCTCATCTAATAATAATCACCTCATTTATCTCTGTTCATCCCTATTCACTCTTTGCACGTCATACATTCTTTGTTCCCTTCTCCTAGTTTCTTCCTTAAAATGTCTTTCCATTGCTACTATGCTCTTAATTATAAGCGCCACCCATCTATAATCATTAGAAACACCTCTTGTATATAGTGTGCTTTTCCTTTTCACATTTAGACTATAAGCTCCTCATGGGCAGGAACAAAATTTAAGCCACCAGTAAGTTGCCACCCACCACGTTTGAGACACAAGGAAAACATTAGTAAGATTAAAAGTATGAAATTCTCTTTATTCTCCAATAGTCTCCTCTTATTTTTTCACACATCACCACTGAATGGTAGTATGAATACTTCTGTATCACAGAGACTAAAGTTTCCCTAACAATAGCTTTAATCTTAAAAGCCTTGAGATAATTTAAATGAGGAAAGAGTAACAATGAAAGGTCTTAAGCAAAGGCCAAGATGACAGATCTCTAGTTACAAGGAAGTAATCAATAATTGGCCTTTTATAATCGAAATATTACAAGTAAATATTTTCTCTTAACAGCAAACTTTGATTTCTATTAAAATAACTCTTTCTAGGGCAGCCCTGGTGGTGCAGCAGTTTAGCGCCACATGCAGCCCGGGGTGTGATCCTGGAGACTGGGGATCCAGTCCCATTCGGGCTCCCTGCATGGGGCCTGCTTCTCCCTCTGCCTGTGTCTCTACCTCTCTCTCTCTCTCTCTCTCTGTGTCTCTATGAATGAATAAATAAAATCTTAAAAACAAATAACTCTAAAATTAAATCTATACAGTATGCTACTTGCTATCTTACTATTTTTACAACTTTACTACAACATAATTAATCTAAAATAAACCACACATTTAATATAAAATGATGAGTTTGACATGTTTACTAGTGAAGCCATTCACCTCCTATGGATTTCCTCACACTCCACTGTAATCCATCCTTTCCTCCCACTTTACTGCTAGGCAACTAATGATCCGCTTTCTAAATTTTCCAGGATTTTATATAAATGGGATCACATGGTGTATCTTCATTTTTGTCTAGGTCTTTTCACTCAGCATAATTGTTTTGAGATTTATCCATTCTGATGCATAGTATCAATAGCTCATTCTTCTTTACTGAGTGGAATATATTCCACTGTATGACTATATCACAATTTACGCATTCACTTATTATTTGAAATGTGGGTTGTTCCCACTTTTGGGTTATTACAAATAAAGCTGCTAGAATATTTGTGTGTAATTCTTTGTGTGGCCCTATGAAAACATGCTTATGTTGGATAAATACCCAGGAATGGAATGCCTACGTAGTACGGCAGATGTATATTTATTTTCTAAAGAAACCACCGAATTGTTTTCAAATGTCATTGTATCATTTTACATGCCCCAAAGCCATACAAAGGTTTCAGTTCTTCTATATCCTTGCCAATACTTAGTATGTTAATCTTTTTAATGTCAGCCATTTTAATGAGTGTGTAATGGTATATCATTGAGGTTTTAATCTGCATTTCCCTCATGACTAGTGGTGTTAAAATATTTTTTATGTGCTTCCTTGCCAACTGTATATATCTTCTTTAGTAAAGTGCGATCCAGACCTTTTGCACATTTAAAAACACTGGGCTGTCTTTTTATTAATGAATTGTAACATTCTTCATTATTCTAGATATAAACATTTTGTTGGATATAGGTTTCATGTGTTATAATATTTTCTCCTAGTCTTTTGCTGTTGTTTCTAAGATTTTATTTATTTATTCACGAGAGACACACAGAGAGAGAGAGGCAGAGACATAGGCAAAGGGAGAAGCAGGTTCCTCCTTGATCGAGTCCCACATCGGGCTTGAGTGGAATCCAGGACTCCAGGATCACGCCCTAAGCCTAAGGCATACACTTAACTGCTGAGCCACCCAGACTTCTCTGAAACTGTCTTTTGAAGAGCAAAACTTCTCAATTCTGTTGACCTTGAGCAACATGGGTTTGAACTGTGAAGGTCCATTTACATGTGAATTTTTTTCAATAAATACAGGACAGTACTGGGGTGTGCCTGAGTGGCTCAGTCAGTTAAGTGTCTGACCCTTGATTTCAGCTCAGGTCATGATCTCAGGGTTGTGAAACGGAGCCTGCTTGGATTGAACATGAAGCCTGCCTAAGATTCTCTCCCTTCCTCTCCCTCTACCCTAATCCCCTCAAATTATAGTACAATACAGCAGATGTATTTTTTTCTTCCTTACCATTTTCTTAATAAGATTTTCTTTTCTCTATTGTAAGAATACAGTATTATAAGATATACAACATACAAAATACATGTTAACTGACTATTTGCTATCAGTCAATAGTAAGCTATTAGCAGTTAAGGCTTTGGGGAATCAAAGTAACATTAGTTTTTGACTGTGTGTTGTTTAAAAGTCAAGTATATAGTTATTTTTTCCCCCTTTATGCCTTTTCTCTGTCCCATGTAAAAAAAAGTTTGACAAATCAACAAACCTAAAGGGAACCAATGGAATGGGAAAAGATACTTGCAAATGACCTATCAGATAAAGGGCTAGTATTCAAAATCTATAAAGAACTTACCAAACTCCACACCGCAAAAATAAAAAATCCAATTGTAATATGGGCAGAAGACATGAACAGGCATTTCTCAAAAGAAGACATACAAATGACTAACAGATAATATGAAAAATGCTCAATATCACTTATCATCAGGGAAATATAAATCAAAATCACAAGGAGATACCGCCATACACACTGGTCAAAATGCCTAAAATTAATTACTCAGGAAAAAATAGATGTTGGCGAGGATGTGGTGCATCCTCTCTGCAAACTGGTGCAGCCATTCTGGAAAACAGTATGGGGGTTCCTCAAAAAGTTAAAAATAGAACTACTCTATGACCCAGCAATTGTGCTAGTCGGTATTTATCCAAAGGATAAAAATATAGTGATCCAAAGGGACATATGCACTCCAGTATTTATAGCAACAACGTCCACAATAGGTGAAATATGGAAAAAGCCCATATGTCCATTGACAGATGAATGGATAAAGAAGATATGATATACACACACACTAAAATATTTTTTTTAATTAATTTTTTTTTTATTTATTTATGATAGTCACAGAGAGAGAGAGAGAGGCAGAGACACAGGCAGAGGGAGAAGCAGGCTCCATGCACCGGGAGCCCGATGTGGGATTCGATCCCGGGTCTCCAGGATCGCGCCCTGGGCCAAAGGCAGGCGCCAAACCGCTGCGCCACCCAGGGATCCCACACACTAAAATATTAATCAGCCATCAAAAAGGATGAATCTTGTCATTTGCAATGAGGATGGAACTAAAGGTTATTATGCTAAGTGAAATAACTTAGTCAAAGACAAATGCCCTATGATTTCTCTCATATGTGGACTTTAAGAAACAAAACAGATGAACACAGGGGAAGGGAAGGAAAAATAAAATAAGATAAAAAGAGAGGGAGACAAACCATAAGAGACTCTTAACTACAGGGAACAAACTGAGGGTTGTTGGAAGGGAAGGTGGGTGGGGGGATGAAATAAATGGATGATAGGCATTAAGGATGTAATAAGTACTATATTCAAGTGATGACTTATCAAATTCTACCCCTGACACTAATACTACACTACATGTTAACTAACTTGAATTTAAATAAAATCTTGAAAGGAAAAAAAAAAGATAAACAGTGTCTGACAAAACCAAAGTCACTAAAATTTTGTTTTCTTCTAGAATTTTTTTTTAATAGAATCATTTACATCTTTTTTTTTTTTAAGATTTTATTTATTTATTTATTCATGACAGACAGAGAGAAAGAGAGGGGGCAGAGACACAAGCAAAGGGAGAAGCAGGCTCCATGCAGGGAGCCTGACGTGGGACTTGATCCTGGGTCTCCAGGATCCGGCCCAGGGTTGAAGGTGGTGCTAAACCACTGAGCCACCTGGGCTGCCCTCTTCTAGAATTTTAAAATATTTTTTTCTCTTACACTTAGGTCTATGATTCACTTCTAGTTAACTTTGTATATGGTGTGAGGTAAGGGTCAAGGTTCATTTTTTTGATACATGGCTATTCAATTGTTCTAGCATCATTTGATGAAAGGATTATCCTTTCCCCTAATTAACTGTCCTGGAACCTTTGTCAAAAAATTGACTATATATACATATATATATATATATATATATATATATATATATATATATATATATGATTATAATAAGTTCACTCTGGTATTGGCATAGGTAGACATAGATAGGGAACAGAGTAAAAAGTCCAGAAATAGACTCATATATATATATATACGTCTACCTATGCCAATACCAGACTGAACTTATTATAATACCTTTACAATAAACTTTGAAATCAGTAGAGCGGAGCCAGTAAATCCCCCAACTTTGGCTACTCTATGACCTTTGCATTAAATAAATTTTTTATTTATTTTAAAAAGAGAGAGAGAGAGAGTGCGTGCATGCCCATGAGTGGGTGGATCAGAGGGAGAGGGAGAAACTTAGGCAGACTCCATACCAAGTGCAGATCTCACAACCCTGAGATCATGACCTGAATCGAAACCAAGAGTTGGATACTCAACTGACTAAGCATCCCAGGTGCCCTGATCTTTGTATTTTCATACAAATTATGAAAACAGCTTATTAACTTCTACCTCCTTAAAAAAAGCCTAAAGAATTCTGATTGGGATTAAAATGAATCTTGAGGCAATTTGGGAAGACCCACCATCTAAAAAATATTTAGTTTTCAATCAATGAATTCAATATATCTCTCCATTTACTTAGGGTTTTATTTTGGTTTTTGTTTGTTTGTTTTGACTGAAGACTCTACATTTAAGAAAGTAGTCATTTCACAAAGGAAATTCAGGAAAGCCATGTTAACTAGAGCTTAGAGTTGGGGATCAAATAGCTATGAAGAAAATACTTTCTTAAAAATTGTTTAGGGATTATTTATTTTTTATTGAGATATAACTGACATATAACATTGTGTAAGTTTAAGGTGTACAATGTGTTGATACATTTATATAACACAATACGATTACCACCATTGGTCTTAGCTAACACCTCCATCATATCATGTAATTATCATTTCATTTTGTAGTGAGAAACACCTTTGTACATATGCTTTTTCATATTGGGACTATAAGGTCCTCAAGTGCAACAACCAGTTTTAAGCCACAGTAAGATGCCACCCACCATGTTTCAGTCACAAGGAAAACACTGGTAAAAGTATGAACATTTGAAAGTGCTCATTTTAGTTGTTTCTACTGTAATTTTCTTTCTTATTTTTTTATTTAAAGATTTTATTTAGGACACCTGGTGGCTCAGCGGTTGAGCGGCTGCCTTTGGCTCAGGAGTGATCCTGGAGTTCAGGATTGGGTCTCACATCGGGATTTTATTTATTCATGAGAGACACAGAAAGAGAGAGGCAGAGACACAGGCATTGGGAGAAGCAGGCTCCATGCAGGGAGCCCGGTGAGACTCGATCCTGGGACTGCAGGATCATGCCCTGAGCCAAAGGCAGGTGCTTAATCGCTGGGCCACCCAGGCATCCCTCTACTGTAATTTTCGACTAAAATTAGTGAAAACTTTCCTACATTCTAAATTTAATGTTCAGAGAAGGTATGTCCAAGAAATTGTTTTCCCATGTTCTATTATTTTAAATGTAAAGCACAAGGGACAGTCACTGCAAATAATGGTCCCTAGAGAGATTAAAAAAAAAATCAACATTAGGATGACACTAATATAAAGCCTTAGAAATAAGCTGAGGAACACCTGGGTGGCTCAGTGATTGAGCATGTGCCTTTGGCTTAGGTTGTGATCCCAGAGTCCTGGGATCAAGTCTCACATCAGGCTCCCCAGAGGGAGCCTGCCTTTCCCTCTGCCTATGTGTCTGCCTCTCTCATGAATAAATAAATAAAATCTTAAAAAAAAAAAAAAAAGCTTAAAAGTATTAATGTGATATCTAGTAAACAATACTAAAAATGTTTCAGGACTTTAAGTGGAAATACACTTGATTAATAGATGTATTGCATGAACTTGTAATGAACATTTAGTCATGAAAAAGAGAAAAAATATTTTTCTGAGTTCTGTACACATATTTATTTCTACTGTAAAGTATTTAAAAAATTTGGATTAAAAAAATTAATTTGGATAATTATTTTTTTTATTTGGATAATATTTGACAGTGATTCACCCTCCAAATAAATCAGATTACTGATTAGTCAATAATTAGTAATAAATAATTACTAAACGATTTCTCATGATAATAGTAATGATGATTATAACAATTTCCAACAAAGCTTAATATCTGTATTTTAAAAACCAAAAGAAACAGTCTTAGGATTTTCAAAATTTTGTAATTTAAGAAACCAATAACTTACATTTAGACAAACATGTAAGATGAGCACTTTAACAATTATCACATAAACAGCTATCCACAGCCTCCTTCATCATTATTGCAAAAAAGCTTTAAATTAGTCTTTTTACCTTTTATTTCCAATAAGCATAATGACCATGTTGGAATTGGAATGCTGGCGGGCATCTTCTAACCAGGTTGTCAAGTGGTTGAATGTATCTCTCCTAAATAGAAAAGAAAATTTGATCACTATTTCCAGTGTGTTCCCCTAGCAGTGTACAACGAACAGTATACATTCCATTAAAGGTAACTATTTTCAGCCATATCCACTTATGTAATGAGAAACAGCTCTCAAGTACAGTATCTGGAAATAAAGTGTAACCTCACTTTGGAAAATTCCAGTGTATAAATAATATTACCAAATTGATTAACCTGGAGGTGCTTATTTATAGAAGAAAATAATTTAGTTGCAGATTTCTGCAGTAAATTTAAATTTAATTAGAGACACACAAGTTTTAAAGTCAAACACCCAGGGCATAAAGGCAAAACCATACTTTTATAACTGGCAATCAATGTTTATTTAGAGAAAGTCTCTGCATTGACCAAACAAACGGATACATTTCCAAGTTCTCACCTTGTAATATCATACACTAGTAAAGCCCCTGCTGCACCTCTGTAATATGACCTTGTGATGGAACGAAAGGACTCTTGCCCTGCCTGTGAGGAAAGAAAAGGTTGAGAATTTTCTTTAATAAACTGTTCTCTACACATTTTCTTTTTATTCATATAGAATGTGGGGAGGTAGGGAATGAGCATGTAAAGGAAAAGAAAACTTCACCAGTCTTAGGAAAAAGTCACAAAATACCACTATTGCTCAAGTCAACCAGACACACACGTACCCCCCCCCCCCCCCCCCCCCCCCCCCGCCACACACACCCCAGACCTCTAAACCTTTTTTGGCAATCCCTGACAACCCAATTTACTGAATGGCTTCACAATACATGAATCATTATTAGAACACAGAATGGACTCCTAGCAACTAAGCTCTGAAGACAAATTTGAAAGGAAGCAAATAACCCAGAGCCTCACATTTGAATTCAATAACCCACTCCCTGGGGCAGCTGTTGACACTAGAATAAATAAAGTCCATTGTAAATAAATGATGAATGACATCTTTACGCCCACCATCTGCTGGTGTAAAGGTTGTTGGAAGGCCAAGGATGCAGATTTTATCAGTTATATCATAAACTGCAGTGAGCTTTCAACAGTCATCAGATGGAATTCTTTGAGCAATCATTTTATTATGAAAAACAGAAAATGGTTCTGAATTTAATTTATATAATTTTTTTCTCCACACTTAATCAATTTCCTCTGTATGTGATATATAATGCTTGTCAAACAGCAACAGGATGTAGAAGTCATCTTTATATCCACTTGTGAAAACAGACTTCAGAGATTATGCAAAATTAGTTCATTTTTCTCTCTTACTGGTGCACTAATATTCTGGTTTTTAAGAAGGCTGGTGAGGGATATACATACGGCCTCTGAGTTTTAAAAATGAGAAAAATGAAAAGTATTATCAGAAATACTTGTGCATTTTTGATCACTTCTATAGCTTCTGAGGAAAAAAAAACTATCTAAATTAAATAAACACCAAGCCAGTTTTCACAATTTCTGTATTCAAAATCTACTAACTTGAACAATATTCTTGTTTGTATGCTGAGTTTTGATCTTTCAGTGTAACTATACTAAACCTCAGAATTCACACAGACAGCTTAAGTTTTGCCTTGTTCTAACACTCCACACTACAATTCCTTGTACTTCTTGGCCCTCACAATATATATATATGGGCCCTCCCTCCCATGCTCTCCACTCTGAGTGCCTAGCACTGGGTCTGGCACACAGCAAACATGCAGAGAAAGCCTTTAGAATAAAAGAATGAATCCTAATGTCTTAATCGAGTGCACAAAACGGTCATTACTCCATCCCACTGAAATAAGTAGACATCAGTAAATCCTAACATGCTAAAAGATTCAGTAAAAATAACTTCTATGTGGAAACTAAAGATTAGGCCTTCTCTCGGTAACTTGCAAGCAATTCTAGCACTTTGAATGTCTTTGGCCAAACTGAATCCTGAGAAAGCCATCACACAAAATAACTGTACAAATAGCTGATTAATTTCATATAGTTCGAGGTTAAAACATTAGATAATACTAGTTGGAAACATGAAATTCATTAAAATTACTTTTATATAATTTATTGAGATGTATCTTTCCAAAAAAGTTCTTTTAATAAACCAAAATATAAGCATAATGGGAATTTTTAAAACTGCTTAGCACAGGAAAACTAAGGACTATATATATTTAAAGATTTTATTTATTTATTCATGAGAGACACAGAGAAAGGCAGAGACATAGGCAGAGGGAGGAGAAGCAGGCCTCCATACAGGAGCCTGAAGTGGGATTCAATCCAGCAACTCCGGAGGCAAAGGCAGATGCTCAGCCACTAGGCCACCCAGGCGTCCCCAGGACTATATTTTTGAGAGATTTCTTTCACTTTCACTGTGAATTATATATATCAAGGAAGGAGTCTTGGTAATAATATAAAAAAGATATATATATATATTAGTTAAAAATCAGGTTTAGAGCTCTAAATATTGAGAAAAGGCAAAAGTTCTTTAGAACAATCTTGCAGGGACTTTCTGTGGTAGGAGTTAAAATGAATATACCATTAAGAGGAACACCACTATATGATTTAAAACTTCAGGGTTAATAGCTCAGATAAACAGTAAAAGGGAAAACAAATTTTTACAAAGGAAAAAAAAAACCCACATGCCTGTACACCATTCTCACTCCCTTTGTATTGTTTTACCAAGAACAACATGTTATAATATGGAAATACTGTTTTTAATGCATCGCTTTATACTGAATCCATTCAATCAAGTTTTGCCTACCATTACAATTAAAGACTCAAGCAAATAAAAACCCAAACATTCCAAGTGAGGTCTATGAACATAACCATGCATCTTAAAACCTATGCTTACTTTAAAGATCAGTATTTAGTATTTAGAATAGTTTCCAAATTCTTGAGATGTCACTGGTAAAGACATCTCACTCATTGGCCTAGTCTCTGTTAATGGGATTCATAGCCTTAAAATAAATCTTGCCCAATTAAGTTTTTTACTATGACTTCTTTATACACAAACTGTCCAACAACTGCATAAAAAGCTAGTCCAATGTTAATTATCTTGATCACATTAAAGCAATCTACTTTTTAAAAAAACACCTTAATATAAACATGGCCAAATGATGGTTAACCTGTAATGTTTTACATGAAAAAGAATGTCAACTTAGGAAGTATAGATGTTATCTTTGATCATCTTCAATACAAAATGTTGGCTTAAGGAGTTTTAGAAGCTTGAAACTCAACAGTATAGAGAATTACCTGCGGTAAGAGATTTCTAATAGTGGCTGAGGGTATTAAAGCAAAACACATTTAATGAAAGGAAAATGACTAGCTAAGTGAACAGCACCAGAGAAACCTGGTTAGGAGAGACCAGAGTGGACCATAAGCTTATCAGTTCATAATATAACTGTTCAAGTTCTGCAAAAAATCAGCAAGATACCCAGAGTGCAAAATGTAAAAGACAGCAAGTCAGCCTTGCCAGATAATGGAACATGTTTGTTCTCAGTGATGCTTTGTATTTGAACAATCAAGTCATAAAACCTCTGTGAGAAAAGAAGCTTTATAGACCTCTGTTTTCCATGTGGGGACTGCTAAATCAAATAAATTTGGTTCTTTAGCCCATCATTTGCTTATTTGTTTATTTTAAAATTAAGTACAATATACCCCTAACATGGAAATCGAACTCATGACCCCAAGATCAAGAGCTGCATGCTCTACTGACTGAGGCAATCAGTCACCCCTAGCCCATACCTTTAAAAGTGACTTCCAATCGCCAGATGAAATACCCTGACTTGACTTCCCTACGTGCCTAAGTCTTTCTGTTGCCAATAGTTTTTGTGATAACCACGCTGGGAATTTAATTCCTCTTTCTCTTCTGTTACCTCCATAACATACAACTTTACACACAGTAAGCTACTGCTCAAACATTTCTAAATACCCTGGTTTTAAGTCTTAAAGCTTTTGAGAATCTGATCTCTATTTGTTTCTCTAGAATTTTATCTTCTTATTCAAGAAAAGTCTTGTTCTTATAGTCAGTTTTTTTTTCCTGCTGATATCCTGACCATATTCAGAATATTCTTGCTTTTGTGCCTATGTAACTTTGCCTGAAGAACTATTTTCCTCCAGCTACCCAATTTCCCTTCCCTTTGAGGACCTGTCCAAACCTCCAGATTCTCTCACAAAGCTAGGAAGCTTGTCTACCATAGCCCATAGTTATCCATTTCTCCTCACACACCCAAGAGCACTTCCATGTGATCATATGGTTCTAGTATTATTGATTATATAAAAGGTACATACTCTGCTCAAATGCTGGTTTGTTTCCACCTTAGTTCTCTTTGAGGGATAGCCTAACTCGGAATACTGAAGTATATACAAGTATGCACTCACATTATGTTATCTTGACTAATCTCAAAAGACCAATAAAGTTAGAAAATTCAGATCTGTGAGAATCAATATTACAGTAATACCTCTACTTTCATTGTTAGTCATTTATCTAACAGTTCCCGCTATATAAAACTCAGTAAAGAACCAAAAAGAAGAAAAGGATTACTAAGTAGCCAAAAAAGTTGTCCAGTGTCCAAAAATGAAATCTCAGGTACTTACTAAAGATTCAACTTAAAAATCTCAACCTGTGATCAAGGAACTACCATCAAGAAAAAAAACAGATTCTGAAATCTACATGCATGAACAAGACTTCTGTTTTGGATGACAGTAACATCAATAAAAATCAGAGTGATTTTTAAGGCTGTCTCAGTGTCCACAGCAAGGACACTGAAAAAGTCAATCTGGACTATTTAAGTCTAGGCTTTTTAAGGGAGTCTCCTAGAGAAATGAAAGTAGATCATCTTGAGAAGAGATACAGGGTTGTAAATATCTAGAAAGAAGAGGGATGTTAAATTCCTTAAGAAATTAAGACTATTTACTTTGAAAAAGAGAGGATTTCAGATTCTTTTAATGCTGCCATATAGGAGAAACTGGAGACCACAGGTGGGAGGTAAATATTAGAGTAGAATGAAATGTCTAACATAGCTTCCTGGCCTTGTAGTTATTCAAGAGAAGGTTAATGAACAGCTGCCATAGAAGGCAAAAGCCTCTCTACTCCTGGGGTTGTGGGGATGAGAGCAGAGAGGAATGGAGGCAGAACTGTTTCCTGGTACTTGGTTTCAGCCCCTTTCTTTGCTCCCACTGAATTGGAGGGTCATCCATCATTATACCACCCCACTGATAAATAAAAACACTCATTTGGGTAAGAAGTTGGTTATAAGAATGGACACATTTTACAAAGAACCAAAAAAATGCCTGTGATTTGCTGAAAAGGTACTTTCAGCATGTAGGCTGCATGTGAGTGTTTTTTACGTAGTTCCAATATCTTCCTTGGGGGAAAAATATTTGTGAATTTAAAACCTCTCGAGGGAAGTTGAGCAGAAACATGGACTTAAAACACCCATACTATAAATTTGGGAGGAAGAGAATAAAATTTATTTGGATCAACTGGGAAGGCAAAAAGCAAAAAGAGGAGTAAGAATAAAAAAAGGAAGGTAAAGGCTGGATGAGGGTCTAAGACTGAGAATGGACTTCTTCTTACACTTCCCTTTCCATCAGTCAAGGAATAAGAAGTGGCAGCAAACTGTTTTCTTGACTCATCCTGACAGAGACTAAAAATACCACATATTTGACTTCTGACAAAAGAAAAAAAGTTACACAGGGCCAAAGGAAAGTGCTTTCAGGGCGGTTGTGACACACTGTCATCACTGCTTGCAGCAAGGCCTCTAGGGAGTATCTGTTGGCAACTATACTTACTATTTTCAAAACAAGCAAAGATGCTGGATGGTAGATATGGAAATTTTTAAAGGAAATTTCCTTATTTTTATTTTTTTGTGAATGGAAATGGATATACAATGAATGACAAACATCCTAAGACACTGGGTCTTGGGGGAAAAAATAATTTCTTTAAGGCTGATGAAACAAATAATAATAATATTTGGCAAATTTTTTCCTGAAGGACTCTAGGATGGTTTTGTAAATGGCCTGGGGCAGGAGAGACATGATCCTTGCTACTAAAAATGTAGTTTCCTGCACTGGGAGCCTTTCCCCTAAGATCAGGAACAAGACAGGGATGTCCACTCTCACCACTGCTATTCAACATAGTACTGGAAGTCCTAGCCTCAGCAATCAGACAACAAAAAGACATTAAAGGCATTCAAATTGGCAAAGAAGAAGTCAAACTCTCCCTCTTCGCCGATGACATGATACTCTACATAGAAAACCCAAAAGTCTCCACCCCAAGATTGCTAGAACTCATACAGCAATTCGGTAGCGTGGCAGGATACAAAATCAATGCCCAGAAGTCAGTGGCATTTCTATACAATAACAATGAGACTGAAGAAAGAGAAATTAAGGAGTCAATCCCATTTACAATTGCACCCAAAAGCATAAGATACCTAGGAATAAACCTCACCAAAGATGTAAAGGATCTATACCCTCAAAACTATAGAACACTTCTGAAAGAAATTGAGGAAGACACAAAGAGATGGAAAAATATTCCATGCTCATGGATTGGCAGAATTAATATTGTGAAAATGTCAATGTTACCCAGGGCAATATACACGTTTAATGCAATCCCTATCAAAATACCATGGACTTTCTTCAGAGAGTTAGAACAAATTATTTTAAGATTTGTGTGGAATCAGAAAAGACCCCGAATAGCCAGGGGAATTTTAAAAAAGAAAACCATATCTGGGGGCATCACAATGCCAGATTTCAGGTTGTACTACAAAGCTGTGGTCATCAAGACAGTGTGGTACTGGCACAAAAACAGACACATAGATCAGTGGAACAGAATAGAGAATCCAGAAGTGGACCCTGAACTTTATGGGCAACTAATATTCGATAAAGGAGGAAAGACTATCCATTGGAAGAAAGACAGTCTCTTCAATAAATGGTGCTGGGAAAATTGGACATCCACATGCAGAAGAATGAAACTAGACCACTCTCTTTCACCATACACAAAGATAAACTCAAAATGGATGAAAGATCTAAATGTGAGACAAGATTCCATCAAAATCCTAGAGAAGAACACAGGCAACACCCTTTTTGAACTCGGCCATAGTAACTTCTTGCAAGATACATCCACGAAGGCAAAAGAAACAAAAGCAAAAATGAACTATTGGGACTTCATCAAGATAAGAAGCTTTTGCACAGCAAAGGATACAGTCAACAAAACTCAAAGACAACCTACAGAATGGGAGAATATATTTGCAAATGACATATCAGATAAAGGGCTAGTTTCCAAGATCTATAAAGAACTTATTAAACTCAACAGCAAAGAAACAAACAATCCAATCATGAAATGGGCAAAAGACATGAAGAGAAATCTCACAGAGGAAGACATAGACATGGCCAACATGCATATGAGAAAATGCTCTGCATCACTTGCCATCAGGGAAATACAAATGAAAACTACAATGAGATACCACCTCACACCAGTGAGAATGGGGAAAATTAACAAGGCAGGAAACAACAAATGTTGGAGAGGATGCGGAGAAAAGGGAACCCTCTTACACTGTTGGTGGGAATGTGAACTGGTGCAGCCACTCTGGAAAACTGTGTGGAGGTTCCTCAAACAGTTAAAAATAGACCTGCCCTACGACCCAGCAATTGCACTGTTGGGGATTTACCCCAAAGATACAAATGCAATGAAACGCCGGGACACCTGCACCCCGATGTTTCTAGCAGCAATGGCCACGATAGCCAAACTGTGGAAGGAGCCTCGGTGTCCAACGAAAGATGAATGGATAAAGAAGATGTGGTTTATGTATACAATGGAATATTACTCAGCTATTAGAAATGACAAATACCCACCATTTGCTTCAACGTGGATGGAACTGGAGGGTATTATGCTGAGTGAAGTAAGTCAGTCGGAGAAGGACAAACATTATATGTTCTCATTCATTTGGGGAATATAAATAATAGTGAAAGGGAAAATAAGGGAAGGGAGAAGAAATGTGTGGGAAATATCAGAAAGGGAGACAGAACATAAAGACTGCTAACTCTGGGAAACGAACAAGGGGTGGTAGAAGGGGAGGAGGGCGGGGGGTGGGAGTGAATGGGTGACGGGCACTGGGTGTTATTCTGTATGTTAGTAAATTGAACACCAATAAAAAAATAAATTAAAAAAAAAAATAAAAATAAAAATGTAGTTTCCTAACTAAATGTATCAATACGTTGAAAAACATTAATGAGGGTAGCCCGGGTGGCTCAGAGGTTTAGTGCCGCCTTCAGCCCAGGGCATGATCCTGGAGACCCAGGATCAAGTCCCATGTCAGGCTCCCTGCATGGAGCCCGCTTCTCCCTCTGCCTGTGTCTGTCTCTCTCTCTCTGTGTCTCTCATGAATAAATAAATAAAATCTTAAAACAGACCAAAAAAAAAAAAAAAACATTAATGATATGGGAAACCAAGTGTGGAACCAAACTGTATGTGTGTCAGATAACGTCTATTAAAGAGTTTTGGAAGTTATGTGAAATAAGAAAACCTATGACAATTAGAGAAGAACTTCTAAGGCAGAGACTCAAAAAGCAAATTTCAAAAGTAATAAATTAACAGAGTTTTTTGAACATTCTTTACAATCTGAAATGGGCTATTTATTGGTCCTAGCACCCTCCATGTGGAAGCCCTGGAATTCTTGGGAATCATGATGTCTTTGAAGATACCAGTCTCTCTCTTTTAGAGACAGAAGAAAGAAGACTCCTCCTCTACCTTACTAGAGGAAGGATGAACAAGGTTTTGTGGTTTTTTTCCTATTTCCCTTTCATACTGGTCCAAAATAAGTAATTACTACAGATTTCTTCTGAAGCATCACTGCAGTGTAAAATAATCAACTCATAAGTTAAGAAAAAAAAAAGGGCAGGACTAATTAACCTACAAAAGAAACAATTGGGGAATTAATGACTTGTTCAAGTTTTAAAAACTGGAGGGGATTAAGAGAACACCTTAAGGATAGAAGAACAAGTGATAAACTAAGACTACAATGAAGTGGTTTGTGCCTCTGATGTCACAATATTTTCAGTACAATATCAGTCTTCCCTTTGGAACTACGTACTTTAGTTAATGGGGTCTCTTGGACATATCCAATGATCCTACAAGCTGCTTAGAATGAGATGCTTTACTTATTCGTTCAATGAAATTTACCACTTAACCAGTCAGCAATCTATGAATATAAGACACAATGTTAAGCACAATACAATGGTCGTTTCCCTCATGATTTCTGAGGAAGGTAAACAAACAAGTAAAATAACAGGATCAGAGCTATAACAGAAATATAAAATACTATGGGGAGAATGAGCTATCCCATGGGTATCAGAAAGGTTCCACAACAGCTGACATCTGGGCTGGTCTTAAATGGGAAAAGGGGGTAAAGTATTTTAAGCAAAGCAAGTATTCATGCAGTACAAGGTATGAAAAATGTGTTTATCAGAGAATAGCAAGTAGTCTCGTTCACACTACACTGTGCTGCATGAGTTTATTAGCTAAGTTATTAGCAGAATTTATGCAAAACAGTTCTGAAAAAGGAGACTCTTCAAATATAGAAGTAAAAAATACTTCATTTTGGCTGGAGAGCATTTATTTTAAATCTCTAGAAAGGGACTTTGCATATTTCGTTTTTCTCTTTTCCATGCAGTTTTGAAATCATGTTGCCTGGGAGAAAATAAATCAAAAAAGTTATGAGACACTACAGGCTCAGGGTGGGGGAACCCTAAGAAACAGTAAAAGCGTAAATCTTCCCTTAAAAAGAAGAGGTAAGATACCACGAGAACCTAGAGTCCAATGTATAACTCTGGGACAGAGCAAGATAGAGATTTAGGGTTTTCCATTTCAGGGACAATTACGTGATAATATAGGAGCAGTCAGGATTGTAGTGCTCATGACAGCCTGCAGCAACTTGCTTGGTCTTGGGAATCCAGTCTGTGAGACTGAATATTCTCCAAGGTTCCTTCCTTCAATAACTATTATAGGTGACAGGTAAGACTCAAGACTGAGTGACAAGAGAAAAAAGAAAAAAACAGGGGTATATAATGATAAAATTCCCCATATTTTGTATTTCATTTACTAGTTTAGAAAATATGCTTTTTGTCATAACAGCTGACCTTTTGATCTTTCTCAATTGGGATTCTGTGAAGAATTAAGTCCTAATTGACCTACGGCAGTAGTTCTCAAAATGTGATCTCCGACTCTTCCAGGGTCCATGAAGTCCTCCATTTCCCAACTACCTATTTCTGTGAGGTTGTATTTTCTTCATACACTCCAACTAAATAACACACATAAGACTCAGTGAAGAAGCAGATATGGGAATCCAAGCTGTTTTCTATTAAGCAGATAGTGAAGAGACTTTTCAAAATGTAACAAATCGACACTCTTCTCACTAGAAAAATAAAGTTTTGTTTTGGGAAAACACAGTCAATTTCCATAAAAACTGCTTTGTTTAGCCTAACATATAATGAATTTATTATATTTTTTAAAAGATTTTATGAATTTGAAAGAGAACATGTGCATGAGTAGGGGAGAGGGGCAGAAGGAGAAGGGGGGAAACAAACACCCCACTGTGCAGGGAGCCCCATGAAGGACTCGATCCCAGGATCCTGGCCGTAGGCAGACACTTAACTGACTGAGCCACCCAGATGCCCTTATTACGCTTATTTTTAAATGACTTAGTAATTGGATATTTAATAAGTTTCTCAGTTTGGAGGCACCTGGATGGTTCAATTGGTTAAGTATCCCACTCTTGGATTAGGTTCAGGTCATGATCTCAGGATCATGAGATGGAGCCCCATGGTGGACTCTGCAGTGGACAGGGAGCCTGCTTTAGATTCTCTCTCCCTCTTCCTCTGCTCCTCCTCCTGCCTCTCTTTCTCATCTCTTTAAAAAAAAAAAGTTTCTCAGTTTTGATTTCTAATATGGTATAGCTATAAGCCACATAAACAAAAGCTATAAGCCACATAAACAAAAGCTCTTTGGGGTCCTCACTAATTTTTAAAAGTATAAAGAAAGGGATTCTGAGACCAAAAAATTTGAGAACCACTACTTCAAAGCATCTACCATATGTAATAAAGTAACTCCCCTTTTATGTATTTAAGTTGGGAGAACAGAGAAAACAGTCACTCAAATCCGGTGCGGTGGTCAAAATGACAAACTGTTATTAAACACTATACAGCATGGCATGGAATAGGTATTCAATGAATCTAAGTGAGAAGGAAAGTGGCTTCAAGTGGTTGGGACTACATCAAACTTTAAAAAAATTTTTTTTAAAGATTTATTTATTTATTTGGCAGAGAAAGAGATATAGAACACAAGTAGGGAGAGCAGCAGGTGAAGGGAGAGGGAGAAGCAGGCTTCCCATGGAGCAGAGAGCCCTATGTGGGGCTTGATCCTGGGATCCTGTGAGCATAGGCCAAAGGCAGACATTTAACCAAATGAGCAACCCAGGGGCTCCTCAAGCTTTTATTTTTAAATCAAACTTTTAAAATTAATAAACTTTCAGATCAAGTGACTCAATGGTGTTTACTTTCATATTTTACCTTGTATGTGTACTTTAGATATGCTATTTTCTTAAAAACACAGTTTAGCACATTTCCATTTAGACGAATAGCCTGAGCATTTGTTCAGATATGTTTCACTAACAACCAACACCTGCGGTCTACCTGGTGAAAACACTGCGAAAGAAAACCTAATCTTTTCTGGCACCACATTTCATCTCATGGCTGTAAGGGTATTTGTATCCAACAAACCGTAATAGGCATAGAATGACATTAAAACAAAACAAAACATATACTGCACTTTCATAAAACAACTTTATTGAGGGCATACAGTGTATTCATTATACTCACCGTATCCCATATCTGAAGTTTTATCTGTTTCCCATCAATAGTTATCATTCGAGCACCAAACTCTACACCTAAACAGACAAAAAAATGATTTGTTACACAAACAAGAGGAACTGTATTTCACATTTAAGGATCTATTTCCAGGACATACTACACCAGATGATACACAGATGAACTTTAACAAATATAGCTCTTACCACTAGACAACATATATATAATCTAAGGCAGAGGTACTAAAAGGCATAAGCTGAAGACACAAAATATTAAGATATTCAAGTCTAGTATAGTTAAAAAACAAACTGTGGTCTTCCTGTTTCACAGGCTTAATAATATAAAAACAACTAGAAATGAGATAATAAAATACCTTAAAAACTATTAATATGATATTTTAAAAATCACTGAAAGGGGCAAATGTACTTTGAAATCATAGTTTTGGTTCCCAGCGTGGATTATCAATTAGAAAAGAAATCTCCAAATCTACCCACTAGAGAGATAACCATTGTTCAAACATACTTCCAGACATTACTCCATAGGTAGCATATTCTGTGTAGAAACACAGAAGTACCAATTTACATAAATGGAAGCATATAAATGTTGTTCTGCAATTTGCTTTTCAGTCAGTAACATAAACATTATTCTACATCACAAATCTCATTACAAACCAATAAATATATAAAACGATGCCATTATTTCTGATGGCTGCATAATTAGCCAACTTTACTTAGTTGGTACTCTATTTCTACAAATTCAGGTCATTCCCAAATTTTCACTGTTAGTTAAAACTGAAATGAACTTTCTGCATACATTTTCAGCTAACGATTATGATTTTAGGCAAATTACAGGAAAAAGAATTGCAGGTCAAAGAGAGTACACTTTACACTTATAAGTTAACTACTTGAGCTTTTTCCCTTCATTTATCATCTTTTTTTGAAAGCACACAGGAAATCATCAAAACAGGAGGAAAAAAAAAGGGGATAATTTCAGAACAGCACACAGCTGTGAAGGAGACTCTGAAAGAAGTCTATCACTTATATTACACCAAGTCATTACTGCTTGGAGTGTGCTCTATCAGTATTTAGATCAGAGTCAGGGTGAAGGGAAGACACACATGGTCCTCAGAAACCAGATGTCACCCTGGCAGCAAAACAGCTTCTAGTTGCCCAGGGAAGGGCATACTGCCCAGTGTCAGAATTCCATTTCAGCATCTCCTATAATTCCCCAACCAGGATCTGGAGGATCAGAAACACAGGTAATTTGTCCTTTCATGATATGTAACCTCAAGGTTTTACTCTACATTTTAAATACTGATTCCATCCTAGGGACATAGTCAATACCAAAAAACTAATGGTATGTTTCTCAGATTCAGAAATAAAGAAAAGCTGGAGACCCAGCAGTCATGATGTACTAGAATGAAAAATGCAAAATTATGCCATATAAAACCATTTTCACATCTACTTATGTATTCATTACAAATACATATAAATATATACATACATATATATTCACATGTATTCTGCGCCACCAGGTAGGAAAAACACAAAACAACCACCCACCAGCTTACCATTAATGACATGGAACCAGTAATTAAATATTATACAAATGTTCTTTGAAGTGTCAGTATTTAAAAGGGATGTACTAATGTACAAAATTCTAGATAGCTAAATATTTCACTAAGTGGGAGCCTTTCATGACTCTATTACTTCTAGCCACAAATCAGAGACAGAAATCCTGTTTTTTCTTTCATTGTCATGGGTGGGCTTTTAACCACAATCCAAAAATGCTGCACTGTTCACTGGGATTAAAGATTTCTTCAACTGGATGCGTAATGTCAAATTTGACAAAAAACAACTAAAAACTAGAAAAAGACCCTTGGACTGATACCAAGGCTAGACAGGCAAGGCAAGCAAGGGCAAGCAGATGCCTCTTCTAAGAAACTGTCATCTTGTGCAGAGAGAGACACAGATACGAAGAGGGACCTGTATGCATTCTATTCTGTCCCAGCAGATAAAAGGCTCAGAACAGCTCTGCTGTTTCAGGACAGCTCCTGCTTCCTGGAGCCTCAGAATGCTTCATTCCTGCCTACTCCCAAGTCCAAGGCTTCCCTCTTCTGCAGGTTCTATATAAAACTCCAAGTATGTATCTTTCCTTTGGTTAGCCTAGCCACATTTGCATTTGGTACATTTATCTCTTTATTCAAAGTAATAAAGGTTTTTTGAAATGAAACAAAAACAGAATCTAATTTCAGCTCTAGAACCATAACTCTTTCTAATTTAGTTACTTGTAACTGGGCTCAATGCAGGTTTTACCTTTGTAGACTATGTGGCAAAAGAAAACATTGAAACCTAAATGTCCTGTGAGGCTGGGTAACACAAAAAACCTAAAAACCTTTTTCTCCTGCATTATTAAAAAATTTTAATCTTTTGCAACTTAAGTATGTATGTATGCTTGAGAATCCCATTTAGAACGACTTCCCTATCTTTTTTTCAAGGGATAAACCATCATCTCCTATGCCCTTGAGGCTCTCTTCCCAGATATATTTTCAATTAACAGCCAATTTGGCTGCCAGAGAAATTGTCTGTGGAGCCAAATATAAGAAGGCCTCATTTACCTGACATTGTTAGGGAGCAAAGCTGATTTTTTCAGATATGTTATTCACTTGCAACCTTCCAGAACAAAATACTCTGAATGCAAATACATACACTTTTTAACTCTCTCTAGATCATTATCATCCTTATACAGTAAGAACCTGAAACCTTGCAGAACAACCATTTGTTGAGCATTTAATGATCAATACCTACTAACTGTGGGACCATGGGCAAATTGTTAAATCTCTTCTGTGTCATAGTTTTCTTATCTGTAAAATGGTATCAATGACATCCATTCTCTTAAGACTTTTTTTCAAGATTAAAAGGGTTATTACATACAAAATACAAGAGTGCTTGGTGTACAGGAAGTACTCAGTATGTGTGAACTATTTTATCATTCCATACTGTACACCAACATTTCTAAACCACCACTCACATAACTAAAGATGACAGCCTGTTTGAGAAAGGGCCACTTATCAGAGCCTGGTGACTGTGGGGCTGCCAAAGCAGAGAGCAGAGGTAGAGCAGAGGAGAACATTCGGACTTGTTTGGGCACCTAGATGTCATGGAGGCTCACAACAGAGACTTGAGGGAAGAAGGCTTTATTCCCCTAATTCTAGAAATAAGGGGGGAAAACTAAATATTAAAGAGTAATTTCCCCAATTTTCTATGAAAAATGAGTAGTACATGCCATACTTAAAAATACTAAAAGAATTCAAATTATAGAGAAAATGATTATAATGCCCTTGACTTGTAAACTACTCTAGAGATTTTGATCATAAATTACAAAAACAAAACTAAAAGGTACAAATATCAGCTAAGGAAAAAATTATGACTTACAGATAAGATCAGTCTACTCACAGCATGCAAAATAATTAAAAATAATGGTGAAAAAAAACTCCTATCCATAATAGTAACAAAATCTATTAAATATCAAAATAAACTTTAAAAAAGACCTGTATGAAGAAAATTGTAAAACTTTACCAAAAAGCATTTAAAAAGTTGTAAAAATGAAAATACATATGTATATAAATAGATGACCTTAATATACTAAAAATATAAATTGTCTTCGAATTAACCCATAAATTTCATAAAGTTCTCAAACTTTAAAAAAGCCTTACTAAAAATTTTGTGATTTGGCAAACTGAGATTAAATGTCATTTGGAAGAAAAAATTCATGATACTGATCAAGAAAACCTAGAAAAGGAAAATGTCAATCACATATTAAGTATACTACACAGTTACTAAAAATAGCAGTGTGATTAAAAAAAATAGCATGTGATATTTTCTCATGAAATAGAGGAATAAAAACCCCAAAACATAAATGGAAGAGATTGAGAGTACCCAGACTTGCTTACATATGCAGATGTAGCATATGCAAAGGTAATAGTTCAAACAGGAAAGAAAGATGGCTTATTTAATTAATGAGTGGCATGGGGCCACACATTATACACAAAGAAAATTATATACATGGCCATATACCAGATAGGGTACAAATTTATAGTATTCGAAGAATATTTAAAAGAACATTATATAATTTTTGTTTTAGGGAGCCTTCCATAGTAAGGTCTGAAAGCCATGAAGAAAAACATCAATGTATCTGACCAAAAGAACAAAAAACAAACTGGTATTAGAAGAGGCAAAAAGATAAAAACAGATAATCCAAAGAGAAAAGACACACAGTAGTTCTTAAACATGTTAAAAATGCTCAGTCTCACTACAAATTCAGAAATTGCAAAGCAAGATAACCACTTTTCTCTCTCCATTTCACAAAGAGTAAAATTCTAGAATCAGCAATGAAGGGCAAGGATGAGCAGAAACGGGTACTTGGTTTAGTACGCAGGTGGAGGGAGTGCAGATCAGAACAGCTTTGTGTGTTTATGAATACATTTTAAAGTTCTAGAAGGCGACATACACACCTGTGGATGCAGGAGGGCCAAAGGCAAGTCATACAGAGAATATAACTTTCTCTGGATTTTTAACAATGTTTTCAAAATAACCACACCCCATCATTTACATTTTATTATTCAGGTAATATTGACTTTGTGAGATCTAAATCAGATGTTCACAGGTCTCTTAAGCTAACTTCCTAGTTCTTGGCCATGTTATTCTAACTAACTCGAGTTATCTCAGAAAACTGAATCCCAAATAAATGAGGTGTGTTTTTAATTTATTTGTGGGAATGCAGATACAAGAAATGATGCTTCAATTTTACCACCTTTTCCCTCCAATGACTCTTCACAGTCATTTCTTACAGGATGACTAGTGTAAGGACATGGGGGAAATAGTTAGGAAGGTGGTATGAACATATAAATGGTGTTTGTTGAATTGTCCATTAGTAGGTAGTCAAATAAATGTAGTGGGAATTATTGGGCTGTAACTAGAATTATCTCTACACAGTGTAATTAAACAGCATTAAACAAATGTGTGCATCAAGCACTGTACTGTTTAATGTTACTTTATGAAGCTTTCTCCCCACATGGATAGTAATATTAATTTAGAAAACATTTACAGAGTCTTTATATGTGCTAGGCACTGGAGATACAGCACTGAACAAAACACTGTACCTTCATACTGGTGAGAGACAATATTCACTTATAATCGCCTGAATAAAAAATTGAGAAAAAAAAATCCAAGCAAGGGGATGGGTATGAAGGTGTGCAAGTGCATACAGGTACACTTGTGAAGATCTAGGAAGAAAAAAAAAATCAGGAGCTATTTGGATCAAGTTAAGTTTGAGATGCCTAACAGGCATCTAAGAGAAAGGAGATATTGCAGAAGCAGCTGGATATGTACACATGGGGAGGAGAGAGCCTAACTGGAGTAAATTCAAAAAAGAATGAGGGGAGGGGAAAAACCAGAGATAGAAAATATGAACAATTCTTTCTGAAGACATTTGCTTAAAGGAAATAAAAAGATTGGAAGCTGGAACAGATAAATCGTGAAAAATGACAACCCCAGGAAAAATGAGTAATGTGTGGGAGGAAAAAAGAAGTGCTGAAGCACTGTTCTTGAGTAGGCCATGGCAAACAACTCTCAGTTCATCTACGGTAGCAGGGAGAAGGCAGAGTTTATGGGCGCAATGCAAGTAGGTGGGCCTGTGCGCTGATGGAAACCTGTGAAAATGCTCTTCTGCTTGCCTCTATTTTGAAATACACATCGAGATTATCACAGAGTGAAGATAGGAGAGGTGGTGCATGCTTAAAGTGCAAGAAGGCATAACAGTTGGGCAGGAAAGTGGAGAATGAATGAACTGGAAATAAAGTGCAATTGTCAAGCAGTTAGAATTCAGTATCTAAGAAATTTTTTTTTAAAGATTTTATTTATTTATTCATGAGTGACCCAGAGAGAGAGGCAGAGACATAGGCAGAGGGAGAAGCAGGCTCCCAGGATCCCAAACTGAGCCAAAGGCAAACACTCAACCACTGAGCCACCCAGGTGCCCTGTGTCTAAGAAATTATGAGATTAGTTAGCATGGTTTTGTGGGGTTTTTTTTCCAAGCAGGACAGAGTAGGTAGTTGGATTTAACCTGTCGGTTAGCCGTGAGACCGTGATGAAGCAAAGGAGAGGAGGAGGACTGAGGGTGCATGCAAGGGTGATTATAACGACACAATTACAGTGGTTAGAGTTAAAACTGGGTAAGGAGGGATATTTCCACCACCTGAGAGGTGAGAGCAGGACAGCAGGATCAGTGGATTATAGGACTGATGGAGCAGATAAATCATTATTGTTAGCAACTTGAGGGTGTGAGCTAGAAGGAGGACAGAACAGTTAAATGGCTAGATGTATGAAACTAAGACGCTGGAGTACCTCCAGACACTGGTAATGACCAGGTTTGACTATGGGAGTGAGGAGCTGAGTTGAGGGGAAGCAAGATCACAGGAGGAGAGGAAGTAAAGCAGTGGAAAGGCTAGGATGTGTGTGGGAGGTGTGCTCACATGCACGCACAAATCAACAATACAAAACATATTCCTAGGTGGGTAATCAATATTTACAAGCCATTGCTCTAATGCAAAATCTGACTCAGTAGACTCTTTAACAAGCTCCCACAGAATACTGATGCTGCTGGTCAGTGGGACAGTGCTTGAACACACCCTCTGAGTAGCAAGGTTCTAGTCTAGACCTTCAGTGTAACTGGACCCAGAAGCCATTTGTAAACTGCTTCTTTGATTCCTATTGTTAACAATTCTCACTGAGATAGCAGTCAAAGGGTACGGATTATTTCATAGGCTCATCCTCATCTTTTACTTCCTCTGTTCCACCGTTTAATACTTCCTAATCATGGCCCTACCTCAGCCTTTTCACCTTGCTCTATTCATCAGGCAAAGAAAGTATGCAGCAGAATCAAGGTACTGTCTTACACCTATTTCACCAAACATTCCAATGTTCCTTTAAAACAAATATGTGCTAATAACCTGAAAAATAAATAGTTGTGATGGGTATCGTAAAGTACAGAAGTCAGGGTCCAACCAGAAAAACCAGAAACTATATTTAAATATTTAAAACAGAGAGAATTTAATGTAGGGAGTTAGCTACAGGAAAGAGTGAGCCAAGAAGTTCAAAGATGGGATGGTAATGAAGCTGAGATATTAGCAGCAGCAGGCAAGTGCTACCATCCCGAAGCTGGGGCGACAAAGAGAGAAAGTGAAGTTAGGAGAGCTTAGGAGTCAGACCATTGGTTGGCCTGTCACCACCAGAGTTGGGGCTAGAGTCTTGGAAGATGTACAGTTAATCCAGGCAGACAGAGAAAAGAGAACACTTGGCATTCTTTTGCTTTCAGCCTCCTACCTCCCAGAGCCACCCACCAGCAAACCCAGGGGGAAGGCAGCTGGTACAGCTGAGTTACAGTTTCAAACAACTTCCTTTGGTCCATCTCCTTCCCTCTCTCTACAAGGATAAGCCTTGCCAATTTCTGACAGCACGCTTAGGCCCATCTATTACCTGTGCCATAACACCTTAGAAATGTATACGAAGCTTCATGAAAAGGGAGACACTTTTGTTTAGTTCCCTATCCTAAAACCAACCATGTGGCTAGTTGTTTCAGGACTGAGGCAGGCCAAAGAGACAGCCCCAAGGTTTAGAGCATCTGGGCAAAGAGCAGATCCTACACAAAATTGAACTCACCAAAGTTAAACTATGAATGAGGACCAGCATGAAACAGTAGTACCTGTTTAATCCTTCATTACTGTATCACTTAAAACTATAAAAATTAGAATCTGAATATTCTCAATGACAGTAGCTACTTGGGAAAAGATTTCAATATATCCACAAAGTATATGTTGCTTGGCCAAAAACTATTAATTCATTTAATCATTTGATTAACAAACTCTCTGATTTGGTATTTTAAAAATACACAGGACATGAGAATCAACTTGCTATTAATGATGATTGAAAGGTATCTATAGTGGGCTAACGGAATTTAAACTTAAAAAAAAAATAAAGATATCTGTAGAAAATAAGCAGTCACTGGTTGAGACCTGATACACCAAGCTATCAGTGGTGAAATCCAAGTAGATTTCAGTCTAACAGTGACTAGTAACTGTCTCGTTTATTCTCTGCAACATAGGACACTAAAAATGGCTGCTGGCAGTTTTTCCTCAATTGGTAATTATACATAAACCTAAAGCATCTACCATGTGGCCAGGCACTGTTCCAATGTTTCACAGTTATTAACTCATTTATTGCTCACAATAACTTTGTGAGATTGTACCACTATTATTTTCATTTTACAGATAAACTGAGGCATGGAGTGGTAAAGCAGCTTACCCAGCTAGTTAGTGGCACAGCCTTGATTTGAACTCTGGCAAGGTGGTCCCAAGTCTCTGCTCTTGTCCCTATGCTATATTGTTTGGCAATCATTTATTTAATAATTAAGTACAATCAAAATCCTAAATATTTATGACTTCTTTCCCATTTTCTGACCACTTTTACAAAGTTGGATAATATTTTTACCATACTCATATATTTTTATTTTTAAAAAGTGGTGACACTAAACTCAGTAACAAATTTAGTTTCACTGATTCTTTCCGACCCATCTGGAATAGAATGGACCCCCGTTAGCACATTCCATTTCTACTACACAAAACTTCTGAAGGTTTCTCATCTCTTGTATAAAACTTACCGATAGTCAGGTCATGCACTGGCTGAAACCTCTTGTCTGTAAACTGTAGCAATAAGCATGATTTACCAACACCTGAAAGTTAGAAAAAAAAATAATGAGACATAACTCACAATAATTAAGAAACACTTTACAAAGTACCTAGGAAAGAGGCAGCTAGCGTTTCTGGTGCTCTGTGAACAGTCTACCAGAATTTCTCGGTGCTCGAATTTCTTGAGAAATCACAAGATTGATGATTTAGGTGGAAGGTGTTTGACAATCTAAAACACCTTTTCATCCTTTGTTATTCATTTGACATTTTAATCTGAAAGGTAAAACTGGCAGGAACTCCTGCGAGACAACCAAACAGGTCCTCCCAGTAGCCCCTACCACAGTACTCCAGCAGTTAAGAGCTCAAGCGCTTTGTTTTTTGTGTAGTAGTGAGAATACTTAAAAACAAAGTAATCTCTTTTTGTAATTTACCTTACTTTCCTACAAACAAACAAACTGGCAGTTAAATGTGTGGGATCTACTTTGCTCTATCTTCTGGCTAATTCATTTCAGGATCAACTCTACTCCTTTTTTTTTTTTTTTTTTTAAAGATTTTATTTATTGAGGGGGTGGGGAGAGAAATGTATTTATTTATTTATTTGTGCTTGAGCAGGAGGAGGGGCAAAGTGAGGGGCAGAGGGAGAAGCAGACCTCCTGCTGAGCAGGGAGCCAGGTGTGGGGCTCCATGCCAGGAGCCTTAACTGATTGAGCCACCCAGGCTCCCCAGGATCAACTCTGATCTGAACTGCATCCCTTCCCTCTGCCACCTAATTTCACTTCATTAATATCATGAATAACTTCCACAGTCCTAAATTAAGGACAAATTTTCTGTATTTATCTTACTCATCCTCTGAGAACTGGTTACTGAACACCACAGCATCTTCCTACTCATTTTCAGGCCCTCATCTTCACATTAGACCAAGTCGGCTTCCTTGACAGCATCCTGCATTTCATTCATTCTTTCACTCAAAAGGCTTTACTGCATGCTAACTGTGCTCTGCACTTGGGACTTGAAGATACAATCATGTGGAACGCTTCCTTCCTTATAGTAGAGTACAGGCAGAGAAATTAAACAGAATGAATGCCAAATAATCTATACGAACTGCAACTTGAAATAATTATAGTAACTGCCAGTTGAAAGAAGAGAGTACTATGAGGAGAGTAACAAGATTGATTTAGACTGAAGGGCTGGAGAAGGTTTTTCTGAAGAAGTGAAACTTAAACTAAGCTGTTCAAGGTCTTCCAGATTATAAACTCAATGAGAGAAGTATGATGAATATCTTGCTGTCTTAAGGCAGAGGTAAGGCAGTTAAGAATTTCGCTGAATGATGGGCCCTAGTGTCAAATGTTACAAAGACTATCAAAATGCCCATTATACAATTCGAAGAAATGTGTGTGCATGTGGTTATGTTTTGGAAAATACTTTATTTGTTCAGTTTCCTGAATGTTTTCACTAAAAATAAACTGGAATTTCAAAACATTTGACCTTAGTTTTCTTTTTTCTTTTATTCATGATTTCTTTTTTACATTACAAAATGTGTAAAGCCAAACTCATTTTATCATATTTCTAGCTCCTCTGAATAGACTCTCAGATCCAGGATAGAATGGGAAATTATTTTTTAAGTGTAAGAGTACAAAATAAGTGAACATTTGAGTATGAATTTTCAGGGTTCTTTTTTAAGCTTTAAAAAATATTTTAAGTACAATCAACCCCTCAATGTGGGGCTCAAACTCATGACCCCAAGATCAAGAGCCACAGGCTCTACCAATAGTCAGCCAGGTGCCCCAAGGGTTTTGTGTTTTTTTACCCCCTAGAGAGGGAAAGGGGGAGGGGCAGAAGACGTGGGAGAGAGAATCTTAAACAGGCTCCAAAATCCTGAGATCAGGACCTGAGCCCAAATCAAGAAATGTACACTTAACTGACCAAGCCACCCAGGCACCTCTCTTCCACCCCCCAGCTTTTTATTTTTTAAAAATATTTTATTTATTTATTCATGAGAGACCGAGACCCAGACAGGCAGAGACACAGGCGGAGGGAGAAGCAGGCTCCATGCAGGGAGCCCGATGTGGGACTTGATCCCGGGGCTCCAGGATCACACTGCAGGCCAAAGGTGGTGCTAAAACGCTGAGCTGCCCCCCCACCCCCCCGCCCAGCTTTTTAAAACAGACTTTAAGAGCAGTTTTAGGTTCACAGCAAAACTGAGCAGAAAGTACAGCAAGTTCCCATCTACTCCCTGCCCCACAGGAGCACAGCCTCTTCCATCATCACTATTTTCACCAGAGCCACAATACTTGCTATAATCCACGAACCTACACTGACTCATAATTATCAAAGTCCATAGTTTACATTAGGGTTCATGCTTGTTATTTATTCTATGGGTTTTGACAAATGTATAATGTATTTACCACGATGGTATCATATAGAATAGTTTCACTGACCTAAAATCCCCTATGCTCTTCTTACTAGTCCCTCTCTTGCCCCCAATCCCTGGCAAACTACTAATCTTTTTACTGTCTCCATAGTTTTGCCTTTTCCAGAACATCAAATAGCTGAAATTAACAGTATGTAGCCTTTTCAGATTGGCTTCTTCACTTAGTAACATGCACTTAAGATTCCTGTGTCTTTCATTTGTCTTTTTTTCTAAAGATTTTTATTTATTTGAGAGAATGAACAAACAAGAGAGAGAGGGAGAGCACGAGTGGGGAGAGGAGTGGAGGGAGAGGGAGAAACAGACTTCCCAGTGAGCAGGGAGCCAGCTGCAGGGCCTGATCATGATCATGATTGCAATCATGATCATGACTGAAGCCCAAGGCAGATGCTTAACCGACTGAGCCATCTAGGCACCTCTCTTCATTTCTATTTGTAACATCCAAAATTTTCCCATATGGTATAGAAAAAAATAATAATTAATTAGAAATCAGGTATTTATTACTGAGAGACCTCAAGAATCATCTAACAGACTGGTAAATCATTTAAGTGATACGAGAGCCTAAAAATCTTTCTTATCTTACAAAAGAATGTATTGCTTTAGTGATACTAATAACACTTATTCTGAGCAAGTGCTAGTTAAATATAGAAAGGCTAGCTGTTTGGTTCTTCACTTAAAGATTCCATTTCTTTCTATAGGTAAACAAAATATCTTTCAAGTTAGAGGGTTTTGGTAATTTGCACACTTTGTAGGACATCCTTTAATATTTATCCTTTCTATAATATAAAATTGGCAAAAATTTCCAAGGTTTCTTTCACCAATTTTCCTACGAGTCTCTCTTAATCCTTTGTATCAGATAAGTTCTTTAAAGGCATCTTCCATATCTTTCCTCTTCTTCAGCTGTTTATTACCCTAAATATCAGATCCCCACTCGTCAATGGCACTATATGGAATTCAAGCAGTGCTCCAGTATTTACATATTTTGCAGGACTTGTAACTGATTCATCCTTCATTTTCATAGAGAATGACAGTCAAATATGTTGATTTTCCTGAGGGGAGACACTTAGAAAAAAATAATTGAATGAGGAATAGTTTAAGTGGCAAATGAGTATTTTCATGTTATTAAATGATCAAAAACTCTGAAATCTTTAAAATTTATGATTCCCAACAACAGATAAACTTACATAAAGGTACTCTTGTGCCAGGTATTGTTCTAAGCAATTTACACATGTCAGCTCATTTAATGCTTAAGAATGGCATTAACATAGCGGTTACGATTTCTGACTCCAAAGACATACCACACTCCTTGGGTTCCAACCCCAGCCTTGTCAATCACCATCAACAGAACCTCAACTTAGTTATCTTCTCAGTGCCTCACTTTCCTAATCTATAAAAAATAGGATAATAATACCTATTTCAGATGTTTATTGGGATTATTAAATGACTTAATACATTAAGTGCTTACAGCAATATCTGGTACATAGTAAAATTCAATAAAGAATTAAAGAAATGTTTGTTATTACAATTAAAATTACTTTCACTTATTACCATGTCTATGTATACTTCAAACTCCCTAAAAGAAGTACATTTTATTCATTTTCAGTTTAACAACATGCACTTTCATTGCATACCAAAATTCAAACTTTCTAGAAATATTTGAAGATGTACCATGTTTTTTCTAAGGCTAAGAAACTGGGATATCAGTAAACAATAAGATAAAGGCCCTTGCCCTTCTGGAGTGAGAAGGGACTATGAAAAAGCTTTAAAAAAAAATATATATATATATATATATATGTGCATGTTTGTATATATGTGTATATACTGGGGGAGGTGGAGGGTACAGATGGATGAAGAGGACACAGTAGTGTAGAGTGTAATGTGTTAAGGTACAGAGAAAAAGCTGAGCAAATATATGGGACCTGGAATGTTGGGAGGAGGGGAAGGAAAAAGAGTGTGGTGTTTAAATGAGGTGGTCTCTCACTGGGAAGGGGAGATTTAAGTAAAGACTTGAAGAGGTGAGGAAAGAGGCAAGTGGATTACTGAGAGAAGAGCACTTTAGGCTAAGGAAACAGCTAGAGGAAAAGCTGTGAGGGGATGTTTGGAGAAACTGCCATGAGGCCAAATCCAGCCATAGCTCAGAAGGCAGGGGAGAGCCCTTGCCCCTAAAGAGGTAAGGTTGCAGACATCACAGGGCCTTATCACATAGACCCCACAGGGATTTTAAATTTTACTTGTGATAAAGTAGGTGATTCATTGGAGGTTTTGAGCAAAAGAGTAATATAATTTGACTTAAGTTCTAAAATAATCATTCTGGCTGCTACAATGAGAGTATAAGCAGTTGGTTAAGAAGGCTTTCTCAATGAGGCAAGAAATGGCTCTTGGACCAGAGCGGTAGCAATGGAGGGGTTTGAAATGATTGAATTCTATATGCAATCTGAAGCAGAGCCAAGAGAATTTGTTGATAGTGTGGATGTGGGTTTTGAAAGAAAGAGAATTGCATTCAGAATGGCTCCAATATTTTTGCCTGATCAAACGGAACAATCAATGAGGATGGGGAAAATTTTAAGTGGATCAGGAAAGACTATCAATTTCACTTTAATTATTTTGATTTTAGATATTTATTAGACATCCCAGTGGTAAGGCTGGGTAGGCAACAAAATATATGAGTTTAGACTTCAGGAAAGATGTTGAGGTTGGAGATATAAATTAGAACTGTCATCATAAGATGCTATTTAAAGCCACAGAAAGAGAGGGAAAAAAGACATGTTTGTTTTATATAATAGCAGAATTAAGCAGAAACACAGCAAACGTAAAAGTGACCTCTCTCAATTCTTCTACCACTGGTTTTCATTTTATACCTGGAATCTCCAAGGCCTTCAAACATCCTCTTCTATCTCTCCATGCAGACAGACTCCTAAGGCTGGTTTCTCATCATCACAGATGCCTTCCTTCCCTGACCATTCTATGTGAAGTAGCTCCCAATCACTTTCTACCCATTAGAAGTTTTTGATCTTTACCAAAAAATCCCCAAATCCCTATTAGGTCTCAACCCCAGAGGTTCTGACTGAATTGTCAGCATTATGCAGTGCTTAAAAGCACTATCTGGGTAGCCTTTGATGAACCACTGACCTCTGTGGGCTTTTTGCTATGTAGAAGCTTTTTGGTTTGACATAGTCCCACTTGTTTCTTTCTTTCACTGCTTTGCTTTTGCTGTCGGATCCAAAGCTCATCACCAAGACCAATGCCCAGGAGCTTATTGCCTATGTTTTTTTCTGTAAGTTTTATGGTTTCAGGTCTTACATTCAGGTCTTTAATCCACTTTGAGTGAATTTTTGTGTATGATGTAAGATAGTAGTCCACTTTCATGCTTTTTTTGTATGTGGCTGTACAGTTTTCTTAACACCATTTATTAAAGACACTGCCCCTTCCCCCATTGTCATAAGTGGCTCCTTTGTCATAAGTGAGTTTGCCATGTGTGTGGTTTATCTGGGCTCTCTATTCTGTTCTACTGATCTTTGTGTCTGTTTTTATGCCAATACTATACCATTTTGATTACTACGGCTTTGTAGTAACACAGTTTGAAACCAGAAGGTATAGTGAAGCATCCAGCTCTGTTCTTTCTCAAGATTGCTTTGGCTATTCACTCTTGATTAATACAAATTAGTATACTCAATAACGCTACTGTTAGAGTTCCTACCATGAAGTCACCTCAGCTTTTTCTATTTTTTTTTTTAATTTTTATTGTTTTTTTAGCTTTTTCTTTTACTTTGGATCCACATCACCATCTGCTCAGACAATACTGTGGTGAGACCTGAGTAACTAAATACCACATGAATGCCGAACAATTACAAGTAATACTCATTAAACTGCATTCCTAAAGCCTCACCCCAGAGATTCTGATTCAGGAACTTTTTGCTTGGACCCAAAAATCGAATTAATAAGCCCTCCAGTGATTTTTTTTTTTTTTTAGGCAGTGTGTCCTTCACAAGTAACAATGGCTTAAGTGCCAGGTATTCTACTTAAGGTTTATTTTCTTAGTCCCAAATTGACTTCTACCATTACAAGGTAATTTTTAAAATCATAAAACATACAGATTTTATTTAAAATAAAAAAAGCAAAGGTATGAAAAGTACCAGAGCCAATTCTTAACCACCAAAGTAGAGTTTTGTCCAACTATCATGAAATTGTGGCTGCATATCTTCATCTACCACACTTGACTCTCAAACACCAAATACAACAAAAGTTCCATGAATGAGTGACCTATCTCATGACTAAAAGTAACCCATTGAGGAACCTAGATTTTATCTTTCTCATTTTGTTTGTTTGAGCGATCTCTTTTGAGGAATCTGGCTAAAAGTTTATCAATTTTGCTGATCTTTTCAAAGAACTGGCTTGGTTCACCAATCTGTCCTATTGTTTTTTTTTTCATAAGAACTGTATGTTTTAAAGTCATACCAAAAAACTGAAAGACCTCCAACACAGATCATTGAGATGTGGTGAGCTGGCTAAAATATTAGTTTATTTTGCAAATATAGAAAATTTTATTCTTCTTTGCACTAATTTTCCAAATTGAGAAACGTAATGAAAAAACAAAGTCTGCTCTTTTTAAACAGAAAATTAATAAAAATCAGCATAGTATATTAGAAAGAACACAAGGTGTGTTCTACAGTTGAAACACCGGTGTTCAATTCCATCTGTATCATTTCATGACCTGTGAACGTGGAAAAACTAGATATAGAAACTGCTCCATTTCCACATTTCTAAATTGGGAAAAAGAAAATAAAATACAGTATTCCTACTTCAAAGGAATATCATAAAGCTCAAATGCAAAAATTTCAAATTTTACAAATTCAAAAGTTTTAATAAAAATGTTGAGGATTCTTCAAGATGAATGCAGCTAACGTGCAAATCTCCAACCAAACCCATCTGATCTTGAGTTCAAAATTTTAAACACATCTTTTCTAAAATTAACTGAAGAAAATATATAATATTTACAAACCTAAAATTTTCTTATAAATAAAATGACTCAGAGTTGTTTTTACTCTACTGGTTCTCCATACATTGTCCTTCCTTACATCTAAGACAACAATCCTTTCAAATATTTCAATTAGATACTGATCTGGTTCCTTACTATAGAAGGTTAAAGAATGGCCCCCAAGGAGATATGTCCAAGGACTAACCCCTAAGAACCTGTGAACGTGACCTTATGTAGAAGAAGGATCTTTGCAGATATAACTAAGGATTCTGAGATAATTTCAGTCTGGATTTTGGCTGGGGCCTAAATCCAATGACAAATGTAGTCATAAGAGAAAGGCAGGGGGAGACAAAGACAGATAACACAGGTGACAAGAGTACATGAAGACAGAGGCAGAGACCGGAGTTATGCTGTCATGAGCCAAGGAACACCCAGAGCCACCAGAAGCTACCAGAGGCAAGGAAGGATTCTCCTTGGAGCCTTCAGAGGGACAGCCGCCCTGCAGATACCTGGATTCTGGACTTCTGGTCCCCAGAACTATATATAAGAGAAGTTTTTGTTGTCTTAAGCCCTAAAACAAGTTTGTGATCATTTGTTACAGCAGCCCTAGGAAACCAATACACTAATGAAGACTCATCTTTCATTCCTCCTCCTCCTGGGACTAGTATGTTGTTAGTCTTCCAAGCTTGTTGACTTCATCTGTAATAATTCCTACTGTAATTAATAAAGGGCCTCAAATGCCAGAAATATTAAGAGCAGTGAGGGAAGTGGAAGCAGGGAATATAGAGCATTTATCTGAGAAATGTCAGTGAAGGCTAGGAGGAAAGGTTAGAGATAGTTACTCAAAAAGTACTTATGAAGTACTTAACTATATTCCAAGCACTACTAAAAATAAATTAGTAATAAAAGTAAGGAAAATAAAGTTTCCAAGAGCATGTAGCTTTCAAAACAAAAGACATCTTTTCCCTGAAAATGGAAGTATGGAAACAAGTATGCTGACAAGGCTGAAGGAGTTGCTTTAAAGAATCAATAAAGTAAGGTGTAACTGGTAGGGTCAGCCGGTTGAATGTCAGACTCTTGATTTGGGCTCAGGTCACGATCTCAGGGTTGTGGGATAAAGCCCAGCATAAAGATCCACATGCAGTGGGGAATCTGCTTCTCTCCCTCTGCCTCTGCCCCTCCTCCTATGTGCCCCCTCCCCCTGTGTGCACAGGAGCGTGAGCAAGGGCAATCTCTCAAACAAATAAATCTTTAAAAAAGGAAAAGAATCAATAAAGTGAAAAGGAAATAGGAAGTTGTGGGAATACAGCCCTCCTTCCCTTGAAGCAAATCATCTACTATCACTTCTGTATCTTTAGTTTACAATATTAAAGTACACCAAGTAATTTAAACTCTTATGGGATAAGACCAAAACCATGAAAATGACTGAAGCAGATAATGCAAGTATTTATTACACATCTGGCTGTTTGCACATATTTATTTAGCATACTTTAAGTGTTCTTTCCACAATACTCAGTGACTTTTTTTTCCACTTAGCTATTAGCTACTTATCTTTACAACTTAACTCAAGTGTCATAACCCCTAGGAAGCTTCTGTGATACATACTTATCTTCACAAAGTGAGCTAGGTATTCTTCTGATTTTAAAATATAGATTTTCCAGCTGTGTGTATAAAATAATATAACTGTCTGGTTTCAGGGGAAAAAACAGTATCTTCTGCTATAAATACTAGATGCCGAGAAGCACTAATGGCCTTCTTTGATGATCTCACTTGCCCTGGGTATGGCACAGACACTAGGAAACCAAATCTAGACCTGAGCTCAAGACCAACAGATGAAGTCAGGCCTCAATGAGAAGCAAAATTCACTTTTAAAAACAGGTTTAGGAACAGCTCCAACCCTATTATTTGTTCAGCCACCATATGCTGAGGACCTATGATGGACATAGCATAGTGAATGAAGAAGCCTTAACTTCATAGCTTATTCCTTACCCTGCATTCTTTATGAAACCTCTTTGCTTTTACCTCTCCTAAAGATTTTTTTCCCCTTGTTTTTCACCTAATGTCCTTTTTCTGTCCCAGGATCCCATAGAGGACACCATACTACATTTGGTGATGATGTCTCCTTATGCTCCTCTTGGCTATGACAGTTTCTCAGACTTTCCTTGTTTTGATGACCATGACAGTTTTGAGGAGTACTGGTCAAGGCATCGTAGAATGTCCCTCAAATGGAGTCTGTCGGACCTCCCCTCCCCCATGACTGACTGAAGTTACTGATGTTTGGGAGGAAGACCACAGAGATGAGTAGATTTTCTCGCCTGTACAAAGGTACCTACTATCATAACAAGGGTACATAATACCATGGATATGGCTGACTACTGTTGATCTTAACCTTGATCACCTGCCTGAGGTAGTTTGACAGGTTTCTCCATTATATAGTAACCATGTTTCCTTCTCTTTCCATACTACATTCTTCAGAAAGAGGTCACTACCCATAGCCCACTCCTTTGGGGAGTGGACCTTACCAAAGTTTTAATCACTGACCTGTTTCTCTTTGTTTGTCATCTTTCACCACCATGTCCCACTGCCCCTAGCCAATCTTCTGCCTTTACACAGTGCCTTAACATTATCATGTATATTTATTACTTTTATACTTAAAAATAAATGAAAAATTGCCTGTATTTGAAGTACTCTTCTGAAATGGGAAAGTGCCTGAAAATTACCTTCATCTTTAATTTTTTCACTCTCTATAACATCCTTCCCCTAAGCCTTGTTAATTCCAACTCTCACCAGTAACCACCCCTTCATTTTCACTATCACCACCTTAGATAAGGCCTTTATTACCTCCTACGTGGACCACTAGAATAACCATCTAACTATACTCCACCTTCCTAATCTGTCCTACATATGACTGCACCAGGGATAGATGAGAAAAGAAGGCAGAAGGAAAGGACTGAATTTAACATCCAGAATGTCTCTGCCACTGTATTATAATATGAATATATACACAAGTGTGTGTATTTAGCTTCTAATGTAATCATAACTCTGGTCTTGTACTCTTTTCTCTTAAAAACTTCTACCTTTTCTACTGTCTACAGAATAAATTTCAAATTCAACCGGCCTCTATCACAGCATAGGTCCAATACATTTAATGATTTTATCTTCCCAGTCTTATTTTTAGTAACTGTCTGCTATGAGACTATACTACAGTTAAACTTGATGATTTACACTGAGGAAGGTACAAAGTGTGGCACTTAACAGATGTACGATAAATGACAACTAACTTTTCCCATTTTTACATTTTGTTTATGATTTCTACCCATTTATTCTAAACTCTACCCATTTTTCAAGGACCAGCTCAAATTCTATCTTTTTTTAAATTTCTTTTCTTTCAATGCTCAAATTTTTTTCTTTCAAATGTCATCTTACCCTAAAGTTTCCAAGAAGGAGGACAGGTATTCTGGATTCTGGAATTTTTTATGGAATTTCAGGCTTTCTCTAGTACCTCCCCATCAGTCCTGATCACATCCTATCAGCACTGCTAGACTATACACCCCTTAAAGGCAGGGGCATACCTAATTCACTTTTTAAATCCTTCACAATAGTACCTAGGCCTGTGCTTTATGCTTGGAAACTTTTTTTTTTTTTTAATGCTTGGAAACTTTTATGGTAAAGCCTTCTGCATTTCAAAGTATGCCACTAATTTAGGAGATTTGGATCCTATGTGTGATACTTGAAGGAAAAGCTATTTAAGGTCTCCAAGACTGTGTCTGCTTCTTTGTTTAATGGTAATCATACAACCTACCTTATTCATAAGGCTATTTTCAGGAATACAAGAGATAGCACGTAGACCACATGTCTGTGCTTCTTTTTTCTTCCCCAGGGCCTGAAGGCAGTCTGATACTTTATCCCATGCTAAGGCGATAGTACTCTATACATACTTTATTAAGCACTTATCACATTATTCTTTTATTAACAGTTTACTGTTTATTATCTACTCTCCTCCCTCAGGAACAGCAACATTCACCTTTTTGTATTTTGAAAACCACCCTGCACTGTGGCCCAAGTTAGAAGGCAGATGCTCGGTCAATAGTGGATTAATGTACCACACACACTCACTGAAAAAGGTCATAAAGTGAGACGAGCCTTTTCTACGTAATGATGAACTCCAGTCTATATTTAAAAAAAAAAATCAATTTCTCAAAAAAATAACTTACTAATGATAAATTATTTTATTCAACAGTGAATTTTTCATAGATGAAAATGATGCTAGAGGATGAAAACCTTACTGTGCTGAGTTAGAATTCTATCTCTGCTTATCATTCACCCCTGATTATCATTCACCCCTAACTTAAGTTTAATTTTCCCTTGAAAAATTTGGCTTTTTAGTGTGTACATGAGTTATCAATCAAGTGCCTCCTCTCTCCAAACCTTCATTGCCCTGCTGGAGAGACTAGAACATTTCTCCCTTGCCAGCTGGCATGACGGTTAAGTGTCAGCAGCAGAAGGCAGCACTCCGCACCTCTCCACAGCCAACTTCCCTCAGCACTCCTTCAGGCTGCTTCCCATGAAGGTCCCAACACAGATCCTCCTCATGGAAGGCTTCCCACAGCACACAGACGGCAGCTTTCCAATCCATCACAGCCCCTCAGTGAAATTCTCTGCCACTCAGCAGGCCTCAGCCATGCTCCTCCAAAGAGGTCTGGATGCCAGATTGGCTCCTTCCTTCCGTGCTCTGCCTGGGTCTTGGGGGAGTAGCCATGCTCTCTATGTGCTGTTACTGTACTCTTTAGAGTTCTCTTTATCTCTGAGCCAATTCTCTGTTACCCTAAATCCATGGGATAGTTAATGATTCTTTTTTTTTTTTAAATTTTTTTAATTTTTATTTATTTATGATAGTCACAGAGAGAGAGAGAGAGAGAGAGAGAGGCAGAGACACAGGCAGAGGGAGAAGCAGGCTCCATGCACCGGGAGCCCGATGTGGGATTCGATCCCGGGTCTCCAGGATCGCGCCCTGGGCCAAAGGCAGGCGCTAAACCGTTGTGCCACCCAGGGATCCCATTAATGATTCTTTATATTAGACTTTCCTTGTTCAAATTTCTGTGTGGTTTCAGTCTCCTTGCTGGACTCTGACTGATCCAATCAGTATGGTTAATAGGTCCTTCATTAAGAGAAACCATATTTAATTTGGTGAAGTGGAGGGTTTTTGAATATAAGCCAAATTTAGATTTTCTTAGGGAAGGCCTACTTTTTCTTTAGTGCAATATTTAAAAAAAAATACAAAGCCAGATATAACCTAAATTTTTAAAAACTATAAAGTACAATGGAGCATTTGCTAATTTCCATAGAGAATAAATGATAAAATATTAACTCTAATAGCAAGTAAGATAGCACAATGTGGTAAAAATAACATACCTTTCTTTTCTTCCTCCAAAATGCTGGGACTTTCCCTCACTTGTTTTAATGGTGGAAAACGGCTGGAGTGTTTGAGAAGAATCAGAATGAAGAAAACTGATGTATAACTACCTCTCAGAATCTTAAGAGTCACAATTTGCTGGAAACAGAGTTTTTTAAACAGTAGACTGTAATCATCTAGGTCATGAAATCAATTTAGTAGATCATAACCAGTATAAAAAAAGACCTAGAGAATAGCAAATTTAGATTGCGGGTACTATACAAGGGTAGGTACTGTTTGGAAACTTGTATTTTAAAGAGATATATGGACATAAACATCTGAATGCTGGGCTGTAATCAAATATGTCCTTATTACTGTGACTTGCAAAAACAAACTTGGAAATTACTCTCTAGTGTCTAATCCAACCACCTCCAATGAAAGAATTCATCTGTGACACTTTTGCTAGCATGCACGGAAAAATAAATCAACTGAAGAATCCAGTATACTTATATTCTCTTTTAACTAACGTTTAAAAAGGGCAGCCCGGGTGGCTCAGTGGTTTAGCACCTCCTTGGGCCCGGGGCCTGATCCTGGAGACCCAGGATCGAGTCCTGCGTCGGGCTCCCTGCATGGAGCCTGCTTCTCCCTCTGCCTGTGTCTCTGCCTCTCTCTCTCTCATGAATAAATAAAATCTAAAAAAAAACAAAAAACAAAAAACCGCAACTAACGTTTAAAAGGATAGAGATCAAGGGTAAAATCTGATTGAATTGTCTGTTGGCAATTTAATGTACCTATCTATTCAAATAAATACAACATAGTATCATGCGTCACCCACCAGGTGATCATTCTATTACAGAAACCTCTTTGTAAAAAAGATTTTTCCATTAGGTGAAATTAGGATGACCCTAGATACACTAGTTTGCCAGGGAAGGCTCAGTAACTCCTGTTTTCCCGATAAATTATGGATCAACTTGGATAATAAATTATACAGTTTCCCTAAAGCACTGATTGTCAAAATACGGTCCTCATACCAGAAGCTTCATCATTACCTGTAAACTTGTAATGCAAATGATCAGCCCCATCAGCGACTTACTGCATCAGAAACTTTGGGCTGGAGCCCTGCAATCTGGGTTTTGCCAAGCTGTCCAGGTGATGCTATTGTGCACTGACGTTTGAGAACTCTTGGCTTAGATATAACCAACAAAAATGCTGGTGTCAGTGTCCAATCTTCTTCATTCTTCAGTTTAGTTTTTCAGCTATAACTAATTTAAGCCCCTACATGGTTGGTATAACACAAATAACTGAAAATACTGGAGATATATGTTTCCCCACAGTAGAGGTTAAGTTATCCTGGTTTCCACTTAGTATCTTTTGACAATTATCTGGCTTAGAACAGCTGGACTACATGCCACCTGCCAAATACCCAAGGATCCACTTTGATACAGATGCTCTTTTTTATTGCATCTAAGGAGTCCTGTAATCAAGTTATGCTAATGTACTTTTGTCTTATTTAAAATATCTGCATGGCTTTTGATAGTTAGAAGGTGAAAATAGACTCCTTCCTTGCACACAATGTTATTTGATCATAAAAGTAAGTCTATGAGGTCGGTAAATAGGAATGATAACCTAATTTTAAAGATAAAGAAACTGAGGTTTAAGTGATATGCCTCAAGTAAGAGGCAGAATTGAAACTCCAAATCAGGTTTTATTATTACTATTATTTATTTTGGAGAGAGTGAGAGAAAATGAGTGGGGAGAGGGGCAGAGGGATAGAGAAACTAATAAGCAGACACTGCCCTGAGCATGGAGCCCAGTGCAGGGCTCAATCTCCTGCCCCTGGGATCACAACCTGAGCTGAAATCAAGGATCTGGTGCCCAATTGACTGATGCACCCAGGCACCCCTTAAATCATTTTTCCACTATACCATCCAATCTCAATTTGTTCTCAGATACACTGCAACCAATACCTTTCCTAACTAAAAATAATGGTATCTACTTTCCAGGTATTATCAGTAGCAGTGCCAAGAAAAAGGAGGGAATACTTTGTAACTAAATGACTCTGATAGGGCAGAATGTAATAAAGGAAGAAGGTTAAAAAAAAAATATATGATTTCCTTGACGCTGACTTTACTCCAACATTTCAGTTAATATATCGATATATTATACTTTAATCTGACCATTTTCCTAATCTTTTCAAAAGCAAGGATTCCAAATAAGAACTGCAGCCATCTCAAAATCACATTTCAATGAAGCAGCTTGCAGAGGATACTTTTCCATGATGTTATGGAAGGAAGAAGGTGTTTGGGGATGTAAATGTACACTATAATTATTATACAATAAATCTGTGGTACATGATTTCTAAGTAGTAAGCTATGATATAAATGATATCAAAGTTAAAGGCTGCAAGCAAAAGAACTATTTCATGCAGTTGCTAGATGAAACTGGCAAGAGCCCAAGGAAGCTCATGATAATAGTAACTAAACCAAACTGCTAAATTCCTAAACACAGACTAGGCATCAGTTAACACAATGTTGAGATTAGCCTGTTGAATGAAGTACACAAAATATATACCATACTCAAAATTAGATATTCTTTCTAAGTCCATATTTTTAATGAAAGGTGCTTTGCAGTATCTATCAAAATACAAATATAAATCCTAGTTGGCCAGAGATTTTCCTTCTTACACAAAACCACAAGAATCACGTTATACTGTGTAACAATATTCATCAAGGAGTCATAGGTGAACATTTGTTATTTCTGGCAACCTAGCATCAAAGCATCTTTCTTTGAATTCCCCAGCAGCGAGGGTATAAACATGTGACCTAGACTCAACCTATCAGATGCTCTTGTCCAGAATCTAGAATCTTGAGGGACTGCTCCATTATCAGGGACCATAAGGAGAGAATCCACGGTGGCTACAGTGATGATGAGACCAGTTACATGTCTCCAGCATCTTCTTCAGCAGGCTGTACTGACAGCAGGAATCTGGCTGTGCCTTGCCTTCCTTGGTTTTGCCATTTTCAAGCTGGATTATATTGCTTTTCTATCAATCTATGAATATTCAATCTTCGTAATAAAATCTTCTGCTTAAATTAACCACATAGTAGGTTTCTGCTGTTTGCTACCACAGACTAAGAATAACAGAATCAGTAACTGAATAAATTATGGGTCATCTACACAGGTGTTTAGAAAGAATGAGACAGATTTATATATATGTTAATACTAAGACATACCCTCAAAAGAAAAAAAAATGTACTAAGTGTATAATCCTATTGGTAAAATCGGGAAACACACATACATGCAAGCTTACAGACAGAAAATTTCTGGAAGGATATACAAAACCATTGTTTACTTACATGAGGTGGTATTTTCATTTTTTATCACGAGTATTTATCACTTACACTATTAAAAATATATATATGTGTATATATATAAAATTTTCAAAGGATCTATTTTAATTTTATTTGGGGGGTGGGGGGAAGCACGAGCCAGGGGAGGGGCAGAGGGAGAAGCAGGCTCCCCAATAAGCGGGGAGCCCGAAGCAGGGCTCAATCCCAAAACTCCAGGATTATGACCTGAGCTGATCGCAGACACTTAACCAACTGAGCCACCAGGTGCTCCTCAAAGGATCTATTTTAGCATCAAACACCATATAAGCAATACTTTCATGGGCCTCATCTAACAACGTCCATATTGATGTGGCTTTTAAATAACTAGTAAAACCTTGTGTGGCCAAAAATAGTTACATTAAATGTTGGTCTGTGAAGAAAATTATGACAGTCTGTGGGTAAAATAATGTGCTATGAAAAGGATTTTGATCTCTTTTTTTTTTTTTTAACTCCTAAAAGCCAGTAAAGAATACTAATAAGTCGTACTTTAACAAGATTTATTCATTCAGTTAAGGCTGAAAATTCACATATTCATGCTCAAATCCAACATGGTTTTTCCATTTCTCAGGTAAATTCTCCAAGAAAGGAAACTAGAAGCCAGAAAGAATGAGGGAGAAAAGGCCCCAAAAGAAAGAAAAGATTTAAAGGTATAAAGGGTTTCCCTAGCTCCTGCCAGAAATCTGAGTTAAGGGTAGAAATTTATACCATTCAGAGATGGGGAATAAGGTTTTTCTGATCTATCCAGAGGATAAACAAATCAACTCTTTTTGCCACACAATGCTCTTCACAGTATAGTCCCCAGAGTTCCTTTAGTCTTAAGCCCCCACAAAATCCTGACAAGAACCCTATCATCCTGCCACACTCTGTATAATCTATGGGTAGCTCAGCTCAATTCTCTGTTCTCCACATAACATAAAAGTAGGAACAAAAGCACAAACTGATTCTACAGGATTGTTACATGGGGAAATTATTCAAACAAATGAGATCACGTCTAATAGTATCATACCTGATATATAATTTGTAAAATGGAGTAAAGAGGTACCTAGGATTACTATGAGAACATATATGAAAGCCAAAGCACAACCCTCAATGTTTGCTGAAAATCTGAGTACGTTATGAGCCATTCATTGTAGTTAGAATGAATCCTCTTGATGCTCCTTCAGTACTTTGTACCTGTTGCTATTCTATTATCTTTTAATCCCTGTGGCAAATTGGTCTTCCCAATAGGACAGGATAGTCTTGTTCATTTTTCTAACTCCAGGACTGCCCACATAGTATCTTAAATTTATTTAAAAACAAAAACGAGGGGGGTACCTGGGTGGCACAACCGGTTAGGCATATGACTCTTGGGATTTCAGCTCAAGTCATGATCTCAGGGTCATGGGATCCAGCCCTGCATGGGGCTCTGTACTCAACATGGAGTTTGCCTGGGTTTCTCTCTCCCTCATATAAATAAATAAATCTCTTAAAAAATAAAAAAATAAAAATAAAAACAAAATGAGGGGTGCCCAGGCAGCTCAGTTGGCTGAACGCCTGACTCTTGATTTCAGCTTATCATGATCTTAGGGTTGTGGGATATAACCCAGCATCATGATCTGTGCTGGGTACAGGGCCCCGCTTGGGATACTCTCTCTGTGCTCCTCTCCTGTCCCCTACCACTCCTGTGCGCACCCACACTCTCTTCTCTCTTTCTTTAAAAAAAATCAAAATCAAAACCAAAACCAAATCCAATCCTCTAATCTTTGTATAAATTCCATCCTCCAAACCCTATTATATGTCAATCAAACCTGTCTGAACAGCTCCAGTAACAAACCAACTCACAATTTAACAAGCTCTTTCTTTTTTTCAAAAAGTTTTTGTTTTTAAGTAATCTCTACACCCAATGTGGGGCTTGAACTCATGACCCCGAAATCAAGAACTGCATGCTCTTCCAGCTGAGCCAGCCAGGTGTCCCCTCCTTCCATTTCATACGAAGTTCAAATCTCTTTTACTCATGGTTTTGGTTCTGCCTATGAAAAGCCAAAAAGGGTAGTTTTTTTTTTTTTCTAAGATTTTATTTATTTATTCATGAGAGACACACACACAGAGAGAGAGAGAGAGAGAGAGAGAAGGGCAGAGACATAGGCAGAGGGAGAAGCAGGCTCCACACAGGGAGCCCCATGTGTGACTCGATTCCGGGCTTCCAGGACCATGCCCTGGACTGAAGGCAGGCACTAAACCTCTGAGCCACCCAGGGATCCCCTCAAAAAGGGTAGATTTAAGTCTCTTGTATTTGACAGTCACCTAACTATTTAAAAGTCATTATTACATGCTCCTTTAAATCTTCTCTCTTTTTTTTTTTAGGTTAAAATGTTTCCATTGTATCAGGGTAGGGGGAGGGAAAATTTAAAAAAAAGTTTGAGTTGTTCCTACAGTGTCATGGTTGATATAGCCCTCGTACTATTGGTCTCTTGAGCATAGACTCCAATGTGTAGATACCCCTCTGAAACAAGTTTCCATAATTGAATTGTAGAGTAGAATTATTACCTGCCTCATCTGTACACTATACCTTTACTAACCATCATCACATTTATTCCTTTGTTTTTAATTTTTTTTTAAGATTTTATTTATTCATTCATGAGAGAGACAGAGAGAAGCAGAGACACAGGCAGAGGAAGAAGCAGGCTCCACGCAGGGAGCCCAACGCGGGACTCAATCCTGGGTCCCCAGGATCACACCCTGGGCCAAAGGCCGTGCCAAACTACTGAGCCACCTGGACTGCCCACATTTATTCCTTTGTTGGCTTTTTTACTTATCTGACTCATACTGAACCAAGTCATGTAAAACTTTAAGAGCTGGATATATATTACTTACCAGTTGACCTCCATCTTGTATTTGTATGGTTGTTTTACTTTTTAGAAAGGATTTTATTTATTTCAGAGAGAAAGAGAGAGAGCACACGTGTGCATGGGCAGGGGGAGCAGCAGAGGGAGACGGAGAAAGAGCATCCCAAGTGGACTCCACACTGAGGGTGGAGCCCAATGCAGGACTCCATCCCATGACCAAGAAATCAACATGACCTGAGCCAAAATCAAGAGTCGGATGCTCAACTGGCTGAGCCACACAGGTGTCCCTGTAATGATGGTTTTTAAAGTAAATATAAGGCTTCAATTTCATTAATTTACATTTTGCTAAATTTAGCCAATTGTTCTGCCTGTCAAGGTCATTTTGGATTCTATCTGGTATAATCCACAAATTAGCTCTCTCAATCAAATTGGATTTTATCCAAGTTGTTACTAACGTGAAATGTAAAAAAAAAAACAGGACTAAGCAGCAGCTTGCTACCTCCAGCTTGCCTACAAGGGCAGCCCATTATGGATATAGTTATTCAACCACTTAAAAATCCGTCTAGCTGGTAAACCAGGAGAATTTCTTCATCTTATACCAAAGGTTATATTGAAAAAATATAACAAGTACTTATACAACCTTTACTTAAAAGGCAGATGAATCAATTCACCAAGTATTATATTATAAATCACAATTATTGCTTTAATTTATAATTAATTCATTTCTCTATTTATTAATTTTTATGCCAAGTGAAGTAAAACCTTGACCATCAATGATTTTGGAAACGTGTACTTTTACTTTGACCTTTGAAACAGTAAGACTAAACTGAACTAACAATACTTTCTCCAAAGAGATAAAAAGATTACCTTTGATCAACAGATTCATTTATACTGAAGACTTCTGTAGACCTAAAAAAGCCTGCCTCTTTCCAAGGGGGTTCAAAATCAAGAGAGGTATCTCAAGGTACCAAAAGTGGGTACAGAAGAAATCGAGGAAACAATTATTGATCTTAATACATCCTTCCTGAAGACTAGTGAAAAAGGGCACCTCCTACTTGATATTATTCTCAATCTCAAGTGGCCTGTGAGGATTATCTGAGATAGGAAATAACTTTCCTTTATGGAATCCAAAGAAAATCTCAGGATCAAAGAATTGCCATTTTGCTGATTAATATGTGATCTTATTCCTTCAACCCAAGTAATTACAGTTCGCAGTCAGCAAAATGAATAGCTTTTTCTATCGACAAGACCTCCCTCACTAACTTAAAGATGCTCAACAAATCAGAAAAATTATCTCTAAGATATTACTATTAATAAAGCACTTTGCAGCTTACAATAAGGTACCTGCACACATTTTTTTCACTTCAAATACAAAAATCCTGTGAGATAGATATAAGCCAGGCATTCCTGCTGTCTTTTCCAGATGAGAAAATAGAAGTTGAAGAGGTCTGAACTTCACCAAGGGAACAAGCAAGCAAAGGAGTCCTTGCACTAATCAAGATATTGTAATTACAAATACTAGGCTCTTGGAAAATTTTCAAGAGTGTTGTCTAAGCTAAAATAACCAGAGAGGAATTAGATTAACATATTACAGTCGACCTTTGAACAACATGGGTTTGAACTGTGCAAGTGCACTTATACATGGATTTTTTTTTTCAATAAATACAGTAGAGTACTATCAATGTATTTTCTTTCTTATGGTTTCCTTAACATTTTTATCTTTAGCTTACTTTCTTTGTAAGAATACGGTAAATAATACATGTAACATAGAAAATATTTGTTAATCGGCTGTTTATGTTATTGGCAAAGTTTCCAGTCAACAGTACACTATTAGTAGTTAACTTTTTGAGAAGTCAAGGTTGTAAGTGGATTTGACTTTGTGGGGGTTGGTGCCTCTAATCTCCATGTCATTCAGGATCAAGTGTATTTGCCTTCTATCCTAGATGCATAGGAATTATTACTAAAGTTGGACAAGTGCTAAAGGAGGAGTCATTCATCGATATTAACAACACTGGGGGAAGCAGAACAAGCATGAATACACCACTTACGCTGACATATCAACTGTAAATAAATGGAGGGAAACAAATTACTGACACTTGAATTTCAAAGACAGCTATAAAGTTTGAAAAGAACAAAAACCAAAAACGTATAGCATTGGTGAACAAGCCTATAGGGTACACTTGGCAGGTAATATATTAATTTTACAAGTAGGAAACTCAGGAATTTTAGTTAATTGTTCATGTGCACAATAAGAATTAGTAATAAGTATCTTCTTTCCATTAGACTCTTTCCACATTGTCCTACAAGGAATAGGTCACATTACACATGCTTGGGAAATCTGACTACCATATTGCTTCCTATGTGGGGCATAGTAAGCCAAAACAGGACATAGTACTTGCCTTCTCCAAAAGCCCACGGCAAATGGGCATGCTTGCGACCTATGCCTTGATCCCTGCCCATGTGACTGAGCAAGGGTGGGGACCTGACAGTATAAATTAATTCAATTTGGTCAATGACTGGGGCACCTGGGTGGCTCAAGAGGTTAAGCGTCTGACTCTTGACCTTAGCTCAGGTATTGATCTCAGGGTCCTGAGTTCAAGCCCTGCAATGGGCTCCACTTAAAATTAATTAAATTAATTCATCCATCAATGATTAAATTATCCTAATAAAAGCATCTCAGACCGAATCTTTTAATAAAATAGCAATGGGCTTTATAAAAAACAATGGGCTTTATAAAAAAGTGAAAAAATAAGAATGAGAGTTAATTGATAACTACTCCGAAGAATGACTACTCTGAAGAATGATTTAAATTCACAGCTAAAGCAGATGTGCACACCTCGTACCCACAATTCCACTCAAAGGTTTATCTCCAGAACTTTAGCAAACATGTTCAAGGAGGCAGGCACAAAAATAATCCACGTAGTATACTGTCTTTTAAAACACCACAGACAATCCAGCCTAAAATTTCTTTTTTTTCCCCTTAAGATTTTATTTATTTATTTAACAGAGAGCACTCAAGCTGGCGGAGCAGCAGGCAGAGGGAGAGGGAGAAGCAGGCTTCTAGGAGCCAAAGGCAGATGCTTAACTGACTGAGCCACTCAGGCAACTTGGCCTAAAATTTCCTTAGGCGAAAAGAATGGGAAAATTGTGGTAGAGTCAAACAACAGGATATAAGTAAAATTAAACCAACATAATTTAATTAAAATTAAACCAATCTAGCAATTAATATCAATAAGATAGAACAAAATGTATGAATACCGATAAATCTCCCAAAATAATGCTGAACTAAAAAGTCTGAGTAAAATTCCAATATAAAGTTGAAAAAATATATAAACAATTGTGCACTGTTTACAAATACACACATACATATGTAGTAATCATCTAAAACCTTTCATACAAATAATAAACACCAAATTTAGGAGAGTAGTGAAGAGTATAACAAAGTGCTTCAACTGTATCTGTAATATTTGTTTCCTAAACAAAGCACAAAAATAAACCCTTGGGTCCAAAGAAAAAAGGAGAAATGATGAAAAAGTACACACACTAAGCAAATATGAGCCAAAATAAAAAAAAAGATTAAAACACTTGAGAACCCCAAACTACACTACCAAATAAACAATACATAAGAAACAAAACAAGACAAAACCTCACAGTATGTAAAAGTAGAGGATAACTTAATGACAAAGAATAACTCTTAAAAAAAAAAAAAAAAAAAAAAAAAAAAAGAATAACTCTTCAGTGAGATGCAAAGACCTGAGCCCAGGGGGCACCAGTGGTAGAGTGGCTGCCTTCAGCTCAATTCATGACCCCTAGGTCCTAGGATCAAGTCCCGCATCAGGCTCCCTGTGGAGAGCCTGCTTCTCCCACTGCCTTGTCTCTGCCTCTCTCTCTGGGTCTCTCATGAATAAATACAATCTTAAAAAAAAAAAAAGAAAAAAAGACCTGAGCCCATACACACTTTACCAATTATCCCTAGAATTTACTGGGGGTATAATCACTCTGACAAAACTAAAAACAAAACAAAAATAAAAGCATTGTCATAATAGATGTTATTTTACCCTAAAAGTCAAGACACTATTAAGAATATACAGATATCAAGTCTGATCTGGTGAACACGTATGGAACCCTGAACCAACCGCATACACAATACACTTTTCAAGCACACACAGAATATGTATGTACACATACTGACCAAGTAGCTGGCTACAAAATTAGCTTCAAAAACTAAAGAATCAATACACACAGTCTACATACTCTTACCTATGCAAAAAAAAAGTCAGAAATAGATAATAAAAACACTGTTAAAAAGAAAAAAAAAACATGTTTAAAACAAAACACACATGAGTGCCTGGCTGGCTCAATCAGTAGAGCATGTGACTTTTTTTTTTTTTAAGATTTTATTTATTTTTTCATGAGAGATACAGAGAGAGAGGCAGAGACACAGGCAGAGGGAGAAGCAGGCTCCATGCAGGGAGCCCGTCATGGGACTCAATCCCCGGTCTCCAGGATCATGCCCTGGGCTGAAGTCGGTGCTAAACCACTGAGCCACCCCAGGCTGCCCTAGTAACCATTTCTTATTCAAGTCACTATGACATATATTATCTCATATATTCATTCCATTTTATAGATGAGGGCACCAAGGCAGATTAAAGATGTTGCCCAAGTTCATATAGCTGATAAGGGGCAGAGAAAACACTTTATTCTTGTTTTATACAGGACTTTACTATTTTCTTATCCTTTATACCCATTTTGCATGAGTGGACGTGATGTCTGTTTTAGTAAAGGGGACTGAGGGACTATGTACTTCCACTGCAACTCAACAAAACAAGCGGTTGTTGGTAAGCCAACAAAAGACGTCTATACAGGGTGCCTGGGCAGCTCAGTTGGTTAAGTGTCCGACTCTTGATTTTGGCTCAGGTCAATGATCTCAGGGTTGTGAGATTGAGCCCCATGTCTCCACTTGTCACTCAGCAGGAGTCTACTTGAGATTCTCTCTCCCTCTGCCCCTCCCACTCATTCTGTCTCTGGAATAAAAAAATAAATCTTAAAAAAAGAAAAAAATCTGATATGGAATTTGTAGGAATCAAGAACTACCTATGATATGGGAGAGCATGGACTTTGGAGTCAGAAAGACTTGGGATTAAATTCCAAATGTTAGTCAGTTACTAGCTCTGTGATGTGACAGTCTTCCTTTCCTCACCTGTAAAATCAAGCCTTCATCGTGAATTATTACTGCTCAGATTCAATGAGCCACACCATTAGAAAAAGCCCTTTATGTATAAATATCCTGGTTGTATATTTATATTCTTTTTTTTTTAATTTTTTAAAATTTATTTATGATAGTCACAGAGAGAGAGAGAGAGAGAGGCAGAGACACAGGCAGAGGGAGAAGCAGGCTCCATGCACCGGGAGCCCGATGTGGGATTCGATCCCGGGTCTCCAGGATCGCGCCCTGGGCCAAAGGCAGGCGCCAAACCGCTGCGCCACCCAGGGATCCCGTATATTTATATTCTTCACTACACTACACTGTAGTCTTTTAAAGAGGAATCAGAGGAAAAACGCTTTTCAAGACCATCAGGAATGATTAAGTATATGCGTACATGCTTTAAAAAAAATAATGCGTACTATAATTAAGGTAAACAAGCAGGGTTCTCTCTTTGTATAGCTTAATACAGTGCCTACTTCATAAAGGTGTATACAGAGTCAAGAATTAATATTGCTTCAAACTTTCAATTTACAGTTTCTCCTTAGCCCCCTGTGGTAGGCAGAATAATGCTACTCCCCCCATACAAAAAACTGTACACTCTCATCCCCAGAACCTATACATGGCAAAAGGCTCTTTGCAGATGTGATTAAAATGAGACTTTGAGATGGGATTATCTTGGATTATCCAGATAAATCCAATCTAATCAAACAAGTCTACACACAGAGAACCTTTCCCAGCTTTGGTCAGAGAGCTGAGATGACCCAAGAAGAGTCAGAAAGACGCGACACTGGAAACACCTGGCCTGCTGTTGCTGGGCCTGAAGACAGAGGATGGAGGATGGGGGCCAGGGACCAAGGAAGGTGGGTGCGGTGAGCTCTGGAAGCTGAGAGCGTCACCCAGATGACAGCCAGCCAGCAAGAAAAGGGAGATCTTAGCCCCATGGTGGCAAGAAAGTATATTCCACCAATAACCTGAAAGAGCAATTCGAATCCCTCTAGAAGGGAACCCAGCCCTGCTGAAACCTTGATGTTGGCCTGCTGAGAAACACATCAGACTTCTGACACATGCTGACATGTACATGAACTTACATAACTGTAAGATAATAAATCTGTGTTCTCTGAGCTCCTCTAGCGCATGGTGGTTTATTATGGTAGCAACACAAAACAAATGTACCTTCTTTCTCCCATTTGAAGGAATAAAACTATCACAAATTTTTATATAAATGTCATTAAATCTTTCTTGAAACAAAAAGAAATCAATTAGCCAATGCATGTAGCCTACCCAGTGGAGGCTACCTAGCACAAAACTCATGATTTTCTGAAGCACCATCTCTGTGCCAGGCACTGTCTTGCTCCAAGAGCTTCACTGCAGTATGCATCTATCGACATTCATTTTCTTCCCTTCTCTCTCAGATATGACCAGAAACACACTGTCAGCCACACCCGAAAATTGGAACATTTTGAAGAGCAAACTGAGAGAAAACCTAAAGAGCTACATCATAGCTGTGAAGAGTAAAAACTTAAAAGGGAAGAAATACATAAGTAATTGCCCCAAACGACACTGCTCAGTTTCTTCATCTATAAAATGGTAACCTCAAATATCTTTTGAAGCAATAAAAAACGAAGTTTTGATACCATGTACAAACTATAAGTCTGAAAAATGGCTCATGAAAACCTACTGCACAGATAGTACCCAAAACTAATGTGATGAAGAATTCCATATAAATTCGGCCTGGCTATAACTTACAGATTAACTTAAAAATCCAGAAAGCAGAAAATCTGACAATAGGAATAAAAAATACATTCTAGAAAAATATACACAAAGGCCCATGACGGACCTGCAGATGAATGTCATCATACTACCACTAAAAAACAGTGCTTTTAAAAAATATAGATGTCCAGGACCCACTGCAGGTCTTCTAAACAGCATCTCAAAAAGGATAAGACCCAAGTTGTTTTCATTGAAATATACTGTACGAATTAAAAGGGGGGTGACTACAGGTGAATGACAACAGAGGGAATCTAGCATCTTTTTGCCAGATATCTTTTCAAGTAAAGAACAGCATATATTCTAAAACTTACAAATAAACAAGGCTGATGAACCAAATGGGAAAGTTTCATGGAAAAAGTAAAGTTAGAAAGGGGGACAAGGGAGATCAGTACGTGGTTGCATCTTTTGTAGCAAAGGACACAGCCTCACAGATCAGGATGAGGAAAAAATAACAAAATGGAGCAAGCACAGCTGGGCCAGAGTGAGGGGGAAAACAGCTGAGCTGGCAAAATTTGGATCCCTCAAAAACCCAGCAAAATTACTGGCTACTGCAAGAAATGGAGAGCTGGCGAGATAAAATGGGGGAAGAGGGATCAGAGGGGCAGAGAGAGGAGAAAACTCATTTTGTGTTGGAGCAGGAGCGGTCAAAGAGAACAAAAGGGACGAGCACTGAGAAAGAAGAGAGGGGGGCATTATTTGAGATGAGGACGCAGGCTTATCAGGAGAGATGAAGGGAAAAAGGATGAGACCACCACAACCATGCCTCTATGATTCAATACAAAGTCTTAGTAGCAAGAATTATAATGTTAGGGGAAGCAAGTAGCAAACAAACTAGTTAGGAGAGAAAGAGAAAAGGAAAAGGGCTAGTCACAAATCCTAAAATCAACTACAAATAACATGCATAAAGCAACAACTTAGGTAGACCAGAATATATTTCTAGGGGCACCTGCACCTGTATGGTGCACTCAGTTTAAACACCTGACTCTTGATTTCAGCTCAGGTCATGATCTCAGGGTCCTGGGATCAAGCCCAGCAACCAGCTCCACACTCAGTGTGGAGTCTGCTTGAGATTCTCTTTCTGCTCCTCCTGCTCATGCTGTCTCTTTCTCTCTCTCAAATAATATATAAAATCATTTAAAAAGACTATACTGTCTAAATTCTAGATGATGTTAAAAGGTATGTTTCAGACATATTTTAGCTCTCTCACTAAACAGGACTAATACACCTAAAAACAGACAAAACGAAACAATATAGAGATGCAAAAGTTCCGGAACTATGAAGAAAAGCAAGAGAAGAATAGAGAATTCAAGCTGGTGGAAGCCTGGGAAAGGAAGTAAGTGATGAGGATCTGTGTTTCTTTAGCATGGATATGTTGTAATTCATTACTGTTCCTTAAAACTATTCAAGTATACATAGTATGTACATACATATGCAGGCTACATTTCATCATAAAATAAGTGGAATTTTTCTACCTTCCAATTTCTCTGTTTTTCCAGTTTGTTTTCTGAAGATAATCTAACAAACTTGCTCATATGATTAAATAAAATGGTTGATGTTTCTGGCCTCAGGTTTTGCAACAAGGAGCTCCATCTCAGACCTAGTAAGAATCTCTGGGGGTTGGGCCACTGAATCTTTATTTAAAAAAAAAAAAAAAAAAAAAAAAGAAGAAACCACCATAAGTGAGTCTCAAGAACCTAAAGAAACTCAAGTTTGTGTCTCCCACAAGACAGGCGTTCTTCTGTCACAGCTCTAAAGCTCTGGAGAATCTAATGCCACTCTTCCCCAAGTGCTCTGGGATTCTGCCTCTATGTTGTAGGTTTTTGATCTTTCAACTTCTCCCCTATCGTCGCCCACATACACACACACTCAACACCCCTTCACATTCCTGCAAACCTGATCTTGGTGTCAACTCCACACGTCTCCCTCCTTCCCTCTCTTTCACCGTCTTTGGTAAAATGGCTCCCACTAAGGCTCAGTAGTTAACTTAAAAAAAAAAACAAACACCAAGAAGTAGTATATGTGAGATTGTCTGATCGAATGGCACACATGTACTTCCAACTACCTGCCAGACATTTCCCACATGCCCACCTGGCAAATCCTTACACATCATTCCAATTTCAGCTCAAGTATCATCTTCCAGGTAAAGCTTGCAGCACCTCCTCCAAGGGCCCCATTACTTAACTACTAAAAATTTATTTTCGTATACAGCTCTTAGCCTCAAAAGATTTTTTCTTTTTAGATCTATCTATCTATTTATTTATTTATTCATGAGACACATGGAGAAAGGCAGAGACATAGGCCGAGGGCAAAGCAGGCTCCTTGCTGGGAGCCTGATGCGCGACTGGATCCTGGGACTGGGATCATGCCCTCAGCCGAAGGCAGATGCTCAACCGCTGAGCCACCCAGGCGTCCCATATCCTCAAAAGATTTTAAGAAAAAGAAGAAAAAAACTGTGTGGGAGTGGGGAGAAAAGGGACCAATGAAGGAAGGAAGAGTGGAGGGGATGAGTATGATGCAGCAGGGAGTAATGCGGTTTGTTAACAATCTTAAAAGAACAGGACTTGGTCAAGTGGAAAAGTTTTGACCTAATCTTTCATCGTTTTTGGGTGGGGGGCAAGGCAAGAGGGTCATTTCAGATAGAACACAACTGGTTTTGAGCTTTTGTGTGCCTAGCTGAGTGGCAGAGAAGGGGAAGGAGGGCTAGTGATCAAGTTAGAATGGGAAGCAGTTGCCAAAATTTTAGGAGCAACAATAACAGGTTTATTACAATTTTTCTCTTTCTGTATTTGGTAACTGTCTGGTTATGCTATTAGGCCATGCTTGTTAAAAACCAATTTCCACTTTATATCTAGATTTAAATGACACATCACCTAAATAGTTTCTCAGGAACATGACAGCAGTACCAATGAAAACATTTAAAACTGCATTTTAACTGCATTTGGCCCTAGAGTTAAGAAAACAAAGATTTCAACAGTATCACCATGATGGCGTAAAAAGTCTTTAAAAGTCTCTTCTAGGGCAGCCCCGGGTGGCCCAGTGGTTTAGCGCCGCCTTTGGCCCAGGGTGTGATCCTGGAGACCGGGGATCGAGCCCCACATTAGGCTCCCTGCATGGAGCCTGCTTTTCCCTCTGCCTGTGTCTCTGCCTCTCACTCTCTCTGTACCTATCATGAATAAATAAATAAAATCTTAAAAAAAAAAAGTCTCCTCTATGAAGCAGGAAGTCTGAAAGACAAAGTGTGCGTGGTACTTTTACATTTGTTCTCATTTTATCTCATTACTGAGAGAAAAAGGAAAGGTTAAAAATGATAGTTTATTATAAACTAGTGAAAGTGATAAAAAGGAAAAGTAGCAATTTCCTTCACCCTAAGACACATATTTTTCATACTATGACTTTTGAAGAAATCAGGATGGATATCACACTACTAATTTAATACCATCTTTTGGTGGGGAGACAACATTAGGTGTACCTTATAACTATGCATATATTTTGAATTAAGGAAACACGGTAAAGGATTTTGGCCCAAGTCAGCGGCAGAATTGTATATTTAAGTTTTTAATGTATATAAACATGAACATAGTGGACTGTTTGGCTATGCTTTCATTAATTTAATTAAATGTACATGGCCTTCTACTAGGCACTTCTTGAAATGCAAAGCTATATTAAACATCTTTCCTGCCCTCCAGAGGTATATAATCGAATACAGACGTCTACACAAGAATCTATAAAGCAGTCTGGCATTAATATAAGGACAATACAAAGTATGATACATCCAGATAAAGGAGTAGTACTCACTGCTAGCCAGGATACCAGAAAAAGCCTAACACATCAAAAGAGCTTAATATATTTTGACTTTGAAAGCATTATGGAAGACCTGGATTAAACTTTGAAGGACTGATAGAATTTCCACCGAGAAGACACTCTAAGCAGAGGGAGCAGAAGGAACCACGAAAAAGCACAGAAATCAGCCACTGAGCCTCACTGGCAGAAGGTAGGGAATAGTGGGAAAGAAGGCCAGCAAAGAAAACAGAGGCTAAAATAATGGAGTTCCTGGAAGGTGAAACTAAAGAACGTGAACAGACGACCAGTCTCCTAAGAGCCAGGTATCACCAAGATTAATCTGACAGGAAACTACATGGGCTGGAGTGGAAAGAAAGTACTGCTGTATACAGTCTGCCATCAAGTGCCTGAACCTAGGTGATAACAATAGCAATGGCAAGAAAGGAGTGTCTTCCCTATAAACTGCCTGGGGGTTGTTTTCCAATGAGGGCAAATTCCAGGAGCACAGAGCACCAGTTTGCGTGATTTGTAGCTCCAGTACTCCCAGCACAATACCCTACCCACAGTAGATGCTCAGTAAGTAAGCGGAAAATCTGCATCTTCACCACTGCTAAGTCTATTCCCACCCTTCTTTGTACTTCTCAAACATATTCATATCATAGTTAACATAAATTCCCTCTCCAACTTGGGTTTACTGCCTAAATAAAAATTTTCCAGTGGGCTTTAGACCCAATTCCTTCTCCTTTAAAACATGCCACAGCTTTTTTTTTTTTTTAAAGTACATAAGCTGGCCACTAAACATCTGCAAAACACTGCTCTACCCAAGACTTTACATAGAAAACCATCCAGGCTCTGTACAGGCACGCCTGGAAAAACAAAAAACAAAAAAACAAAACAAAACAAAAAACAACCCTGCTAAAAAGCTGTATTTACAGCAGCAAGTTTTTCTAGGAGCCGGCAATAAACAATCAACGTGATTCTTGTGTTACTTACTGAATTCGCCACATCACTAGTGCAACCACAAGCGGCTGCTTACATTTCCAAAGTTGTGCAAATGGTCCAAAGTTGTGCAAGAGTCCTCACTGAAACCAGACTCTGGTATATAAATAGTTACAACACTTGAACAAGCTTTAGTTTTATTATTAGATTCAAAGGAATGCCAAAATCACAGGTATTAAAAAAATATATCACGAGTTTGTTGACTGATCTGCGAAATATACTCTGATGTTATCTCAAGTGAGAACCGCTGAATTCCTTTCTGCTTCAGACTGTCTATCGTGTCACCTGAAAACTGACAGTTGCCACCCGGAATCTGATACATCCAAGAAATCACAGTGCCCCCAACACACACACAGGCACACGCAGAGCACGGGCCGGCCTTGCATCACTCCCAAATAACCCCAGTTTACACGTGGCAAACTCGACACAACTTTCACGCTTTAATGACCTCGAAAGGAATTCCCCGGCCGCCAAGCGATGGAACACGACTAACTCTGACTTGGGATTTGAGGGTGTTAAAACAAACAAACAAGCAAACAAACAATTTTTCCCCTTTAAGGCTCCCTTCTCTGAAGCCTTCTCAGCCGCCTGTCCCACGCGAGGAGCACCCTGCCCAGCCCCTGACAGGTGCGTGTAGGCTGGGAAAGGTGGGACTGACCGGGGAGCCCAGGGCCTCCTCCCATCACCTTCTGCTCTCATCTGCCTCCCATCTTCCTTCTCGAGGGCGGCGAGGAGGCCCGAGGTGAGGGGCCGCGGCGGGGCGTGCAGTCCTCCACGTCAGGCCCCGGTGACCCCCGGCCGGGCCGCCCCTCCCGTCACACGGTTCCCAGGTCCCAAGTCGCAAGCGGCTGCCGCGGCCCCCAGCTGCAGGGCTGCCCGGGGCGGGGGCGGCGGACAGGGCCCGGCCAGGCCGCGGCCGCTCGGCTCGCAGTGCCCACGTCACCAGCTCCAGCACTGCGGAAATGGAGCGGCGCGGCCGGCACGGAGGGAGGGAGGGAGGGAGGGAGGCGCCGTTGGCGCCCGCGCCGCTGCAGACGCCGTTTGCCCCTCAGCCCCGGCCGGGAGGCCGCCGACGTTTGCCTGGCCGCACCCCGGGCCCTCACCTGTGTCGCCGATGATGATGTACTTGAAGAGATAGGCGTACGCCATGGCCGCGGCCGCTCGGTGCCAGGGCACACGGCTCCTCCTCCCGCTACTGCTCCTCCTCCTCCTCCGCGCCCCTCACCCCGGCGCCACTCGGCCTCGAAACGCCAGGCCCCGCCCGCCGCAGCCGTCGCCGTCAGCCGCCGACACTTAAGGGCCGAGAGGAAGCAGGACGAACCGACACCCGCACAGCCGGTGGAGACAGCTCCCGACCGAGCTCAGGCGAACAATAACAGCCGCCGCGGCACCTCCGCCCCGCCTCCGCGCCGACCCGGAAGTGCTGCGGCCGCCGGCGCCGCCGGAGGAAAGGGGAGGAGCCGCGCACGCCGGCCGCGCCCCGCACGCCGGAGCCCCGCCCCCCCGGAGCCCCGCCCCCCGGAGCCCCGCCCCGCCCGGCGCAGAGCCGGCCGCGCCCCGGCCGCGCCCCGGCCGCCGAGAGCCCTGCGCCTCCCGGAGCCCGTCGTCCCGGCGCTGCTGAGGGGCGGCCCCGGCGGCCGGGGGACGCCGGGGGAGGGGAAGGAACCGGAGGGCCGGGTCCCCGCGCCGCCACGCGCATGGGCGCCGCGTCCTTCCGCCCTGCCGGGGGCGCGCGGGCACGTGCGGGAGACGGAGGCCGCGTTCGGCCGCGTTCGGCGCGGGCCTGGCCTTGGGCTCCTGGAAGGTGCTTGGGGAGGCGGGAGCGCCGCGGGGTGCGCCGGAGGGCGGTGGTGTCCCCGCGTTCGGAGACCCGGGCTTGACAGGGCGAGTCGCTCACCGTGCGTCAGGGGGCGTGAAGTAGAGTGTGGTGTGCCCTGTGGTCGAATATTACGAGGCTCCGACAGAGAAGCCTCACATGCAAAAACAAGGCGCAGAAATCGGTGTAGACGTGTGTATATATATATATATATATTTTTTTTTTTTACAGATTTTATTTATTTATTCATGAGAGGCAGAGACACAGGCAGAGGGAGAAGCAGGCTCCATGCAGGGAGCCCGACGTGGGACTCGATCCGGGGTCTCCAGGGTCACACCCCGGGCTGCAGGCAGACGCTTAACCTCTGAGCCACCCAGGCGTCCCTAGACATGTATATTTATGTTATATGCATTACTTATGTATATGAGATATATAACAATTATATGCTAAATATGCTCATATGCTTACGAATTACATGTTATTGTCGTATACATTATATATATGTATCTTTACCATTTTGTAAAAAAGAAAGCATGTCAAGGGTGGACTGAAATAGCGTCTGTTTGTAGCCATCCTGAAACACAGCTGGCATCAAGGGGAGGGCGGGTGGGAACGGAGGACACATCTGCGTTTCCCTGAATCTTTTATGTGCGGTTTGAACTTTTTTGCACTGTTCCTGAATTACCTACTGAAAAAAAACATAGGTTGAAAGGAAAAAACAAAGTATCTTTTTTGTTCCATTCAACCAACATTTATTAAGTACATACTATGTCTCTGCATTGCGCAGCGTTGCCACGGAGGGCGGACGCTGTTGTGAAGGAACAGTTTGGGAAGAGGAGGCCGTAGAGTTCGTGGAAGTGTGAGGATGTGTTACCGGGAGAAGGTGATGTTTGCATCAAGAATATGAATGATGGGGAAGAGTTTGTGCAAAGGACAAAAGTTGGAGAATGGGAAATGAAGTTTAGGCAGGAGAAGCAGAGTCTGCAAAGTTCGTGGCTCCATTGAAGGAATTTAGAGTTGCAAGAGGAAGCTCATTTACCGAACCAAGGCAATGGAAGGACCATCTTTGGGGCGGGGGGGGGGGGGGGGGGGTCACTGGGATTTAGTGACCCTGGTTCCTCTTGCCTCACGTTCTCTCCCCTTTGGGATCTCTCACTATATAATTCTACTGACACCTCCATGCTGAGCTGGCTAACGTGGGTTAGTACATGCTTTGAGTGGCCTTGCCAAGTATGAACTCATTGGTGGTTTCTGGAGTATTTGGAGGGGATTTTACCAAGGTTTCAGGGATAGCACGCAAGAATTTGACACAGAAAGTTACCTGGAATTGCATAAACTGGTTCACTCATCTTTGCTTTGGGGGAGGGGAGGTCCCTGCCCAAGACCTCCTAGTGGCCATTTTGTCCTTCCTGAGTGCCTTCCCTCAGGTCTTTCATGAGTGATAGATATCTAGAATGTTCCCTCAGTTGTTTTCTACTCTCAGAGACATGGCCTTTACTCAGAGCCTCAGCAGGACAGCTCTATCAAGATGACACACAAAAGCTGAGCATCCTTATGAGTCAGGAGCGTTCCCATACTGTTAGAGGAGGTGAGTCGCTGGAAAAGTCACTAGTGCCAGGTTATGCAAGGTCTTGTAGCCATGTCAGTATGCATATAGTACTTTACCAGGTGGACCCAGGGGAAACAAGAGAAGATCAGACTTGGGCATGTAAAAAAAAAATCATAGAAATGAATGTAGAGCTATAGAGTAAAACAAAACCCAAAAACTTCGGAGGCCTGGCTTCTGGGTGTGGCCCTACCATTAACTGGATGATTGTGACAGATCATGTGGCCTCTCAGAGCTTCAGTGTACCCATCTGTAAAGTGAAGGAGTTAAATGTTGTTACCTTAAAGGACTAGTCTGAAGCTAATTTTAGCTAAGTCTGAAGTCTAATTTTATGTCTCTCCAACCTCCAGATCTGAAGCTACCTGTAAAGTATCAGTAATCCTCTCCTGACAAGGGCGGGGCCCCATGAGTCAGATGTATACTATTCTTGCACAGAACTGAGTGGCATCACTCCATTCCTGAGATGCACAGGAGCTGTAATGATCGCTTGCTGCCTGGCAGTGTAATCTAATGAAATGAGCAAAGACTCGATTTTCAAGTCCTTTGAGCCTCATTTGCCTTATTTGGAAAATGTAGATAATAACTGCCTCACAGTCAATTTAGGATCAAATAAGATATTGTGTGTGAAGATATTTTATAAATTATGAAAAACATATACTTAATACATAACTCTTAGTACTGAATAATTATTTTAAATTACCTTGAAGGAGAAAAGGTGTAGTCACCATATGAGTCATATTTTTTTAAGATTTTGTTTACTTATTTGATATAGAGAGAGAGCGAGAGAGCATATGAGTGAGCACAGTGCTGGAGGGGCAGGGGGAGAAGCAGATTCCCTGCTGAGCAGGGAGCCAGACATGGGGCTCAATCCCAGAACCCCAGGATCATGACCTGAGCCAAAGACAGATGCTTAACTGGCTGAGCTACTCAGGCACCCCATGAGTTCATGTCTTAAAATCAGCTCCGTTCCTGGCTTTATTTTATGTCACTACCTTTATTTTCTTTCTACATTTAATTCATAATATTTTGTTCTATTTTCTCTATGCCTATATGCTGTCTTAAATCCTCTTTGAAACAATACAGGACATAAATAAAAGCCATACAAACCTCTTTTGAAACATTTGACTTAGCCCCCAAAATCCAAAAATATTTTTCAAGAGAAATTCCTCAGGCAAAATGACAGAAATATACCTCTTTTCCCTAAGTGGTAGTACACTTCCTGGGATTTTCCATTCAGTTTGATTTTCAGTTATTTCTCTCTCTTGGGGATGAATTCTGATAACCTCATCTCTCAGTCTTACATCATACATGATCTGAAGGTCAAAACTGAAGTTTAAAGATTGTTAGACTACATTCTCTAAGATCCCCTCACTGAAGTGCTCCATGACATTTTAAAATACAGTATTATATTGAAATTTTGCGTTTACTTTTCCCAATCAAACTTTTCATGTGTTTAAATTTTCTCTGGTTTTTGATTGCTCTCAGACTGTGGAAAGAAGGAGCAATGGGGTGGATGGGATGGGAGAGGAGTGGTGTGAAATACTATAATCCACAGTCTTTTTTTTTTTTTTTTAAGATTTTATTTATTCATGAGAGACACAGAAAAGCAGAGACATAGGCAGAGGGAGAAGCAGGCTCCATGCAGGGAGCCTGATGCAAGACTCCATCCCAGAATTCCTGGATCATACCCTGGGCCGCCGAAGGCAGGTGGTCAACTGCTGAGCCACCCAGGCTGCCCTCCACAGGTTCTTTAGTTTCCATGGTTCCTTGGCCAGTCCTTGAGTGCACTCTGGAGGCTCTGTGATCCTCCAGAACTAGTATGCAAAATGTTCTATGTGTTTGCATTCATGTAATTTTATGGGAGAGATTCTTCCATAGGCCTATGACCCAGAAATCATTAAGAACCACTGTGAGGGGCACCTGGGTGGCTCAGTGGTTGAGTGTCTGTCTGCTTTTGGCTCAGGTCATGATCCTGGGGTCCTGGGATCCAGTCCTGCATCCTGCTTCTCCCTCTGTCTATGTCTCTGCCTGTCTCTCTGTGTCTCTCATGGATAAATAAATAAAATCTTAAAAAAAAAAAAAAAAGGCTGTGAAAGGTTTTCTTTCAGCCATTTGTAAATGCCATGATGGAACTACTTTTCCAGCAAATACTTAATCAGCTCAGTACCAGTGTTGAAGAAAGAAAGAACTAGGTTCAATTCTTGACTTTACCGCTTATCAGTTGATAAACTGATAGGTTAATTACTAAACACTCTAAGCCTTAGTTGTCTCATGAGATGACATAGAGTATCTAGCACAATCTCAAGCTCATAGTAGACATTAAATAAATATTAAAATTATTTCCCCCTTCCTTTCATCCTTTCCTTATTCTCCACCTCCAACCTGTCACTAAGAATAGTTAGGAGTTTAATGAGCCCAAGGAAGACCCTGACTTAAAGTAGATAAGAGTTTCCTTGTGCTAAGTCATGGGTAGCTTTGGCCTGATGAGGTCTACAGGGAGACAATGTGTCATTCAGAGGACAGAATTTTGTTCTGGGAAATGGGAGTCGATTTTTTACAGAGGGAGAGCCATTTAAGTTGGGCCTTAAAGGGCATCATCTTTTATAGTTACTGCTTTAATTGATTCTTTTCAGACGCTCCAACAGCCCCTCCCCCCATCCCTTTTGTACTCTGGTCACCTTACCCACCTCATCTGCCATTTGTATTATAGTTGGGTAACACACTTAACATTCCCTGTTTTATTTGCTATTTGTGGCCTATTTCTGACCACTTGTCCAAGCCAGAAATGGCTGTTGTCTCTCTTCTACTTCATTCTGCTTATCCTTCAAAAGCTGACTTGGATAGTATAAATTTAATGATCACAAATTCATACCTTAGTCAATGTTTGAATGTAAGTGTTTGAAGAAACCTTCTTTTATATGTAGGCTATTCATTTTACCAATGCTCATTATTTGTAATAGAAGAGACCTACAGAAGTGCACAGATGTAAGAAAGTTAATATTAGAATAATAAGCTCATGTTATAAAACAGTAAAAAGTATAACTACATAAAATATTTTGAATTAATTTTAAAGAACTTTGAAGTGAGTTAAAACCCAGGGTAGTGTTCTTAATTAATTATTTTTCTAAGTCCTTTACATTTGTCTAGTGCTTTCAGCAGAGAAAGTTGTCTAGAGAAAGGCCCAGTGTTGAATTCCTGGAGGCCTGAATTATATTCTTCTCTGCTACTAACTAGCTGATTTCAAGAAAATCCTCTTCAAACTTTTTGTCATCTGTTCAATAGAGATAATTCTAGCTGGTTACGTAATAAAACTGCTGAGAAGTAGATATGAGAACACTCTGAAAAGCATGTCAATACCAGGAGCAAGCATATATACCAAATTGCAGGTGAATGATTTTTTGCAAATGTATGTAATAAAAGACCAACTCCTACAGAACAGTAAAGCATCAGCAGTATTTTATTATCTGCAACGTTAGTCTTTTTGTCAGCAGAAACTAAAGTATGCAATTGCTTCAGACCCTACTACTCTCCACTTGTCTCTAATGTGTTGTAGGTCTTGAGTTAGCTGGTAGGTGTTCTTTGTTTTGGAAAAGTTGGGGTTGGAATGAGAATGGGGATGCATGAGGTGTGTATCTCACATTGTCTGAAGACAGAACCACTTCCTGTCCCGTGAGTGCTTCAGTTTCTTTTAATCTTTATTACTGAAGGTCTTCAAATTTTGATAAAGAGAAATCAGTTTTCTCTCCGTTTTTGAGGAAATTATAAACTGGCTGTGTCCCAGGGGGAGATGTAAACATAGAAAACCTTCTGTCCTGATTTCCTTTGAGTGAGAAGGGAATCTTAGAAAATAACTGGTACAGGGAACTGTGAGATCACATTTCAACCCTCTGCTATCCCCTCCCTCCTATGTACTCTTTATCTCTGCTTCTAATGATCTCACTATCAGAATTTTTAATATATGGAGTGAAAGAGAGGAAAATGGCCACCACAGAATCATATTTGACTTGTAATCTGGAGAAAACAGAAGTATATTTTCCCAAATTTTCTGATTTTTGACAATAAAAATTATTAAAAGAATAAATATGTTTTTCAAAAGTGAGATTATATGTAAAGGCTCTCACATTTAAAAATCTGCAAAGCTAATTTAGGCTTGTGCCAAGAATCACTGCTGCACTTAGGCTCATTTAAATTCTCAATTTGAGGCGCATCTGGGTGGCTTAGTTGGTTAAGCGTCTGCCTTCTGCTTGGGTATGATCCCAGAACCCTGGGATCAAGCCCCACATCAACTTCCCTGCTTAGCAGGGAGTCTGCTTCTCCCTCTACCCCTGCTTGTGTTTTCTGTCTCTCTCTGTCAAATAAATAAAAGAAGTCTTAAAAAAAACATAGAATAAAAAATTTTAAAAAATTCTTAGTGTGAGGAATGTAGCAATCAATCCTCAAGAGCCTCTGCAGGTGGGACACCTGGGTGGCTCAGGTGGTTAAGTGTCTGACTCTTGATTTCAGCTCAGGTCACCATCTCAGGGTTGAGGGATCAAGTCCTGCAACAGGCTTCATGCTCAGTGTGGAGTCTGCTTGAGATTCTGTCTCTCCCTCTGCCTTTGTCCCTCCCCCTGTTGGTGTGTTTGTGCTCACACACACACTCTCTCTGTCAAAATAAATAAATAAAATCTTTTAAAAAAAGAACCTCTTCAAGTAAACATTATGAAAAAGTACAATACAACCTTAAAATTGCAATAAACATTAATTCTCATACTGTTTTTGTGCATTAGAAGTCTAGGAGCAGCTTAGCTGGGTGGTTCTGGCTTGGGTTCTCTCATGGGGTTGTAGTTAATCCTTCAGCCAGATCTGTAGTCCCATGAATAATTGACCAGGGCTTGAGGATCTACTTCCAACTGGCTCCCTCCCTTTTGGCTGTTGGCAGAGGCCTTATTTCTTTATGACATGGACCTCTCCATAGGACTGCTTGAGTATCCTCATGACAGGCAGCTGATCACAAAGCCAGAACCTCAATCTCTTTTATCATTTAGCTTCAGAAATCACAACACCATCACTTCTGTATTCTTTTGGTCCCGTGGACACACTATGATAAAAATGTAGGAAGAGACTACACAGGACGTTAACTCCAGAGGCCAGGATCACTTACAGTTACCTTAGAAGTCACCCTAGAAGCAGCATAACCTGAAGAGATCAAGGAGTGAAAACAAGGATCTAATAAATATCTCACCATCTGAAATCAGATACATTTGGGATCAAATCAGGTCCATTTAACCTGTCTACTAAAAGCTTGCTATGAATGGATGCATCAATAAAGTTTATTGTGGTTTTGACACTTCTAAAAATAATTTAGATTAAAAGTCTGATAAATAATTTTACAGTCAGAAAAGGTGGAGAAAACATTTTTTCAGTTTTTTTAAAGATTTTATTTATTTGAGAGAGAGAGTGCACCAACAGGGGGGAGAGCAGAGGGACAAGCAGACTCCCCACTGAGCAGGGAGCCTGACGCAGCTCCTGACATCATGACCTGAACTGAAGTCAGATCCTTGACTCACTGAGCCACCTACGTGCCCCGAAAAGTTGTATTTCAAGGCAATCGTTTTGAGGACAGAACATAATGATAAAGTAGCTCCCAAATAGGACTTTTTTTTTAAGTTGCTGTTTGCTTCCTTTCCAAGTCCTTAAGAATTCATGTGTTTCAACAGAATAAACAAGATATTTCCAACTTCTCATTGGCTTCTTTGAATAATTTTATGGGAACTCAATATTTTTCTACCTATGAAAATTCTCGTATCCAAATATTACAGTGGTTGATTATTCATTTTAAATTTCAAGTTAAAAAAAATCTAGATTAAGCAGAGGTAGGGGAAGCCTTTAGTTAAGCAGGTTTAAAATACAAACATGTAGGGATGCCTGAGTGGCTCAGTGGTTGAGAGTCTGCCTCCGGTTCAGGTCATGATCCCGGGGTCCTGGGATCGAGTCCTGCATCAGGCTCCTTGCGGAGAGCCTGCTTCCCCCTCTGCCTAGGTCTCTGCCTCTCTCTCTGTGTGTCTCGTGAATAAATAAATAAAATACAAACATGTAGAAGTTCGACTCATCATCTTATTCCCTATGAGTAGTCTTTTCTGGTATGTTAGGTTAGTAATCTTCATTAGAAGAACTTCAGGCTCGGTCTCAGCCTCGCCGCTGCCGCCCAGAGACTGCTGAGCCCTGGTCCGTCCGCCGGCACCCACTCCAGACCTCCAGTCATGGATAAAGTCGAGCTGGTGCAGAAGGCCAATCTGGCCGAGCAGGCTGAGCGATATGATGACTTGGCAGCCTGCATGAAGTCCTTAACTGAGCAAGGAGCTGAATTATCCAAGAGGAGAGGAATCTTCTCTCAGTTGCTTATAAAAATGTTGTAGGATCCCGTAGGTCATCTTGGAGGGTCGTCTCAAGTATTGAGCAAAAGATGGAAGGTGCTGAGAATAAACAGCAGATGGCTCGAGAATACAGAGAGAAAATTGAGACCGAGCTAAGAGATATCTGCAATGATGTACTGTCTCTTCTGGCAAAGCGTTTGATCCCCAGTGCTCCACAAGCAGAGAGCAAAGTCTTCTATTTGAAAATGAAAGGAGGCTACTACCGTTACTTGGCCGAAGTTGCTGCTGGTGATGACAAGAAAGGGACTGTGGATCAGTCACAACAAGCATACCAAGAAGCTTTTGAAATCAGCGGAAAGGAAATGCAACCAACACATCCTATCAGATTGGATCTGGCCCTTAACTTCTCTGTGTTCTATTACGAAATTCTGAACTCACCGGAGAAAGCCTGCTCTCTTGCAAAGACAGCTTTTGATGAAGCCATTGCTGCACTTGATACATTAAGTGAAGAGTCACACAAAGACAGCACGCTAATAATGCAATTACTGAGAGACAACTTGACATCGTGGACATCGGACACCCTAGGAGACGAAACTGAAGCAGGAGAAGGGGGGGAAAATTAACTGGCCTTCCTACTTTTGTCTGCCTCATTCTAAAATTTACACAGTAGACCATTTGTCATTCATGCTGTCCCACAAATAGTTTTTTGTTTACGATTTATGACAGGTTTATGTTACTTCTGTTTTAATTTCTATATTTCCCATGTGGTTTTATGTTGAATATTAGGGGAGTAGAGCCAGTTAATATTTAGGGAGTCACCTGTTTTCATCTTGAGGTGGCCAATATGGGGATGTGGACTTTTTATACTAGTTATAAGTGTTTGGCATAGTACTTTTGGTACATTGTGGCTTCACAAGGGCCAGTGTTAAAACTGCTTCCACGTCTAAGCAAAGAAAACTGCCCACATCTTGGTTTGTCCTGGTGGGGAATAAAAGGGATAATTGGTTCCAGATACAGGTGTAGTTATTGTGGGTACTTTAAGGTTTGGGGCACTTACAAGGCTGTAGTAGAAAGGGTATCCTATAGATATTAAATGTGAACCACGAGTATCTGTGGAATACTCATTCTCGATGTGCACACCTTTGACTACAGTTGCAGGAGTGTTCCTTTAGTTGTGACCCAATTTACTCTGGTTAAGGGCAGAAATGGTTCACATTCCATTATTTGGAAAGTTACCTGCTGTTTGCTTTCATTATTTTTGCTACACTCCTTTTATTTGTATTTAAATGTTTCAGGCAACCTAAGAACAAATGTACAAGTGAAGACGCAGTAAAAATGAATTGCTTGATATCCATTACTTTATGTATATCAAGTATAGCAGCAAAACAAAAATCCCATGTATTTAACCTTTTTGTTAGTTTTTTTTTCTGTTTTGTTTTGTTTTGATTCTTTGCTCTTGTGATTTTTTTTTTTTTGATACTTGCCTAACATGCATGTTCTGTAAAAATAGTTAACAGGGAAATAACTTGAGATGATGGCTAGCTTTGTTTAATGTCTTATGAAATTTTCATGAACAATCTAAGCATAATTGTTAAGAACACATGTATTGAGTAGTTGTAAGTGGAATAAAAGTTTTGTGAATGGACTTTTCAACTACTTTCTCTACAGGTTTTCATGTAAATTAGATTCTTGGTTCTGAAACCTCTCTAAAGGAAATTGTACATTTTTGGAAATTTATTCCTTATTCCCTCTTGACAGCTAATGGGCTTTTACCAAGTTTAAATACAAAGTTTATCATAACAAAATACTACTAATATAACTACTACTGTTCCCAACCATGTCCTGTATTCCTCCCCTACCCTGAAAAAAAAAAAAAAAAGCTTTTTTTCAGAGACAGGGGATTGATTGGAAAAAAGTAATGCGTTCCATTTAAAATTTTGGTATATGGGGGAACCCTGGGTGGCGCAGCGGTTTAGCGCCTGCCTTTAGCCCACGGCGCGATCCTGGAGACCTGGGATCGAATCCCACGTCGGGCTCCCTGCATGGAGCCTGCTTCTCCCTCTGCCTGTGTCTCTGCCTCTCTCTCTCTCTCTCTCTGTGTGACTATCATAAATAAATAAAAATTAAAAAAAATTTAAAAAAAATTTTTGGTATATGGTATTTTCTACCTTAGGAAGACACAATGTTCTTGGCCCATCATGACATTGGGTAGCATTAACAAAGTTTTGTGCTTCCAAATCACTTTTGTTTTTAAGAATTTCTTGATATTGTTATAGCCTGCCTTCAATTTTGATCCTTTATTCTTTCTATTTGTCAGGTGCACAAGATTACCTTTATAGCCTTCTGTCTTGTCACCAACCATTCCTACTTGGTGGCCATGTACTTGGAAAAAAGGCCACATGTTCTTTCTGGCTCCACTCAATGTCTAAGGATACCTTGCTTCCTTTGCTTGCATCCCACAAACTATTTCCCTCATCCTATTTACTGAAGCAAATCTCTCCTTAGTTGATGAGATTGTGTTTATGTCCTTGTAAACCCTACCCATCCTGAATGGTCTGTCATTGTCTGCCTTTAAAATCCTCCCTCTTTCTCTCTTTAAATAATGATGGGACTAAGTTATACCTAAAGCTCACCCTACAGACTATTTCCTCAGTACCTTGCAGAAAACACCAAACAAAAATACCATTTTAAAAGAGGTGTATTTTTTCTTCTTTTAGAATGTAAGCTCCTCAAGAGCAGGGGCAATGTTTTCTGTATATTCTATTGTGCCTAGTACATTGTAAATGCTCCATAAATATTGATGATGGTTAAAAAAAAGAAGAACTGCAGACTCATATTAATTTTGGAATGGTGTTTGAAGTTTCCATTACTAGACTTAATCGAGAACATTTTTTATTCTTTTTTTTTTTTTTTTTAATTTTTTTTTTTTTATTTATTTATGATAGTTACAGAGAGAGAGAGAGAGAGGCAGAGACACAGGCAGAGGGAGAAGCAGGCTCCATGCGCCGGGAGCCCGATGTGGGATTCGATCCCGGGTCTCCAGGATCGCGCCCTGGGCCAAAGGCAGGCGCCAAACCGCTGCGCCACCCAGGGATCCCCCATTTTTTATTCTTAATAAATAGGTATTTACATTTTCTTGAAACCACATTTGATATAGATTACACAAAACTGTTAGCAAAGACAGATTATTTGGCATTGATATATTTTTTTGTTAATTTTTCCTTTTGAAAAATTGATTATAGGCAGAGCCCTCTTTGGGAATAGAGGGTTCCTCTCTTTAATCAACTGAATGCATTTCTGGAAAATTATCCTTCCACATCACTCCAAAAGACATTAAATCCAAACACGAAATATGATATTGTCTCATCTGAACCCAGAGATAAGCCATTTTGCTTATTTATAGGACAGACTGATTACTAACTACTAATTAAAACTCCCAAAATGAATTACTTACCTTTTCTTTCTTGAAAACAAGCAGAGATGAGGAAGTAAATAGATATGTTTTATTATGAGTGACCCAGGATACAGGAAATAGAAAGTACACTCAGTAGACAGGCATTCCTCAATTAACATTTATTCACTTAAAATTTTGAAGCCACTGAAGTAAACAACTATTTAATGATTAATATAGCTGCATGAAAAAGAATTCATTGAGACTTGCCATTTGTATACCAGGTACTAAGGATACAGAAAGAGAGATTTACCATGAAGCTAATAAAGCTTAAGTTCAGTGTCCTTTGGGATCCCTGGGTGGCGTAGCGGTTTGGCGCCTGCCTTTGGCCCAGGGCGCGATCCTGGAGACCCGAGATCGAATCCCACGTCGGGCTCTCGGTGCATGGAGCCTGCTTCTCCCTCTGCCTCATTCTCTCTCTCTCTCTCTGTGACTATCACAAATAATTTTTTTTTTTTAAAACAGGCTTTTTTTTTTTAATTTTTATTTATTTATGATAGTCACAGAGAGAGAGAGGCAGAGGGAGAAGCACCGAGAGCCCGACGTGGGATTCGATCCCGGGTCTCCAGGATCGCGCCCTGGGCCAAAGGCAGGCGCCAAACCGCTGCGCCACCCAAGGATCCCTATCACAAATAAATTAAAAAAAAATTTTTTTAAGTTCAGTGTCCTTCACTTGTGTGAAACCCTTCCAAGGCTAATATGTTCACATGGATAAGTTTCTTTTGGGAGGGGGTTAAAATTAGCAAAAGTAAGGTATTTAAACAATCAGTAAATTCAGTTATCACTCTTCACTCAGACTTTCTATTTGTCACATTTGCCTTTGTGTTGGGAGGTACTAGATTATCTACAATTATTATTATTATTATTATTTTGGTACTGATTAAGGGAAAGTTGAATTGGGACACATTTGGCCTCAGAGGACACACTTATATAATCACATGTGTGTATAGTCGAATTATTGCTGGTTGTCCATTGTACAAATGGCTTCCAGAAATACTGCAGTCCCTATTGTGCTGATTCACATCACATTATATAGTGTAGAGGTTGTAGCTCAATATAAACTATAGATCATTTTTATATTACTGAGTAATAAGAAAACAAATAAATCTTAGTGGCAAAAATTAATACGGATTAACTATGTTACAATTCCACCAGGGCAGGGATCTGGCCATGGTGCAGAGGCATTCTCGAGCTCAAGGTCTCATGAGGCCAAAATCAAGATGTTAGCTTAGTTGCATTCTCATTTGGGGTTCTTTTCCAAGCTTACGTATTATGGCAGAATTAAGTTTTTGCTGTTGTAGGACTGACATCCCTATTTCCTTGCTGGCTCTTATCTAGGCACTGCTCTTAACAGCTAGCGCTGCCTGCATCCCTTGCCACAGGGCTGACTCCATCTTCAAAGCCACCAATAGAGAATCTGCTTTTCATTTTTTTTCTTTTTAAAGATTATTTATTTATTAGAGAGTGAGAGAGCTCGAGCAGAGAGGAGGAGCAGAGGGAGAGGGAGAAGCAGACTCCCTGCTGAGCAGTGGGGCTCCCTGCTCCTGGGATCATGACCTGAGCTGAAGGCAGATACTTAACCAACTGAACCACCCAGGCGTCCATGCCTTTCATTTTTAATCCCTCATGTTTTGCATCTATTTTTGTCAGGAAGAGCCTGTTCCTTTAAAATACTCAACTGATTAGGTTTGGCCCACCAGCATAATTGTACTACCTTGAAGTCAACTGACTTGGGACATTAGTTACATCTGCAAAACCCCTTCACTGTAGCACTTAAATTAGTATTTGATTAAACAACTGGAAGAATGTTTGTGTATAGGAGAGAGTGAGGCTTGAGGGCCATCTTCGATTTCTGCTTATCATACTTACTATGCCCAGCACTGGACATAGGAGGGTTAGTAGAAGGTGTACCTCTTATAAAGCTGTTTTAAAAGTTAATTAATTTGTTATTTAACGTTGGCTCCACACCCAGCATGGAGCCAAATGCAGGGCTTGAATTCGCACCCTGGAGATCAAGACCTGAGCCGAGATTAAGAGGCCAGGTGCGGGCAGCCCTGCTGGCTCAGTGGTTTAGTGCCGCCTTCAGCCTAGGGTGTGATCCTGGAGACCTGGGATCGAGTCCCACGTCAGGCTCCCTGCATGGAACCTGCTTCTCCCTCTGCCTGTGTCTCTGCCTCTGTGTGTGTGTGTGTGTGTGTGTGTGTGTGTGTCTCATGAATAAATAAATAAAATCTTTAAAAAAAAGAGAATGTTCTGGCTCATAAAAAAAAAAAAAAAAAGAGTCCAGGTGCCGCAAAGGTTTTCAACTCAGAATATATATCTTCAAAGACTTGGAAGAAAAATTCCAGCATAAATAAAGTGAAAACTTATGCCAAAAATTGACATAACTCTAATATACCATTTTAACTGCGATGTTTTGATTAAAACTAATATAAAATTACAGACTCCTAATTTATTTATTAGAAACCTAGAGGTTTTTACTTATAAAAAAACAAAGCATTCATAAAAAATTAACAGACTGCAATAAAAGTAATAAAGATGAGTGATAAAATTAATAAAAAGTATCCTGTCATGGAGAATTGAATCGTAATAAAGGGTTATACAGAACACACAAGTTGTTCATTACAAGGAAGAAGTAAATTTTGAAAAGAGGTAATAAGTAGGCTCAGTGCCTGTCTTGGACTCAGAGGAAAGATCTGATCCCTCTGCTTGAGAGTACCTTGCACATTACAAACACTGAAGCACAGGGGCATCTGAGTGGCTCAGTCTGTTCCACGTTTGCCTTGGGCCCAGGTCATGATCCCAGGGTCCTGGGATTGAGCCCAGGACCTGGCTTCCTGCTCAGCTGGGAGTCTGCTCCTCCCTCTCCCACTGCCCCTCCTCCTGCTCATGCGAGGGGATGTGCACACTCTCTGTCTCATAAATAAATAAATAATTATTTTAAAAAAACAAACCAAAACAAAAAAGCAAATACTGAAGCACAGAGATTGTGAAGGTTTTTTTTTTTTTTTTTTTTTTTTTTACCCCATAGGAAAGTTTGGTAACCGGCAGAGAAACAGATACTATGAGGAGAGGATGTGTAAGGAGGTGGTTCCCGAAGCCAAGGAGAGTGACAAAGAGCAGAAGAGAGTGTTTGGGTTAGGAGGAAAGCTGCAATCTGGCCCATGGAATGGGGAGCTGCTTCCAGTTGGTCACTCCAAGTCACCCAGGTGGGTGTCTAGGCAGATCAGTGTCCCTAACCATTTGCTCTTTTCCCCCTATCTTCTCAGTTGGGGTAGCTTTGAGAGGTGAAATTCCAGAAGGGGATGGGTCTTTGTGAGGAAATAGAGAAGGCAGGTGCCCATCCTGGCCCCCTGAGGAACTTAACCAGGTCACTCCTGTCTGGCTTCCAGGTAGGTCCAGGCACCACCCAAGAGTTCAAGTCTAGCCAGCCCCTGCTCACGGACACAGTATATATGGAAGTATATATGGGAAGGAGAAAAATTAAGCCCAGTTTCTAGGTAGCTTGCCTGATGAACAAGGTAATGCAATTAATTGAGGTAGAAGGCCAGGCATGTGGACAAGAAGGGAGAGTCAGACTTCTGTTTTGGGCATGTAGAATTGAAATGCCAATAGATATCCAAGTGGAGATGTCCAATGAGCAACTGGACATTTGAGTCTGGAGCTTCTGGGGAGTGGTCTGAGCCAGAGACAGAAATACCAAATAGCTGGTACTATTGTCAGGGGCAAATGTTTTTGTCAAGTACTTGATAGGCATTTAGAGGCCTTCCATTGCAGATTATATATTTATATCATCTGCTACTTATTTTTTTAAAAGATTTTATTTAATTATTCATGAGAGACACAGGGAGAGAGAGAAGCAGAGACACAGGCAGAGGGAGAAGCAGTCTCCATGCAGGGAGCCCGACATGGGACTTGATCCCGGGGCCTCCAGTATCAAACCCCGGGCCGGAGGTGGCCCTAAACTACTGAGCTACCCGGGCTGCCCATCTACTACTTATTTATCTATTAATTCTCTGACAATTATTGTTAAAAATTCCTATCAGCTTAATACCATTGAAAATATGACAAGTCAAACCAAATCACCTCATCTGCACAACAAATTTGATACAGTTTTTTAGATCTTTATTTCATAGAGAAAGAGATGGAGGCTTAAAGAGATTAAATAATTTCTCATGTCATGACAGCTAGTAAGTGGTGGTGCGAGATGCTGGATATATGGGTCTAATGAGAGTTCTGACCTCCACACACAAATTTAGAAGTCATCAGCACGTAACACCTAAGAAAAACGTATTTGTCCTCCACAAGAAGGTGATGGACGCTTTCTGCTCATGAAAAAGGGATATATTGGGTCTCCCCAGAGAACTCACAGGATGGTATATATAGTAAATCAGGATTAGAAGCCTGATTTCTCTGCACGTCAAGAGTGAATCCATCTTTCAGGAATGGACTCCCATTAACCTAGTTTATGCGTCTGGTTTTTAAATGCAGAAAGTCAAATTGCGATAAGAAATCACTGTTCCAGAAACAGGAAAATATGAAATCCACGCAACTAGTTTTTTCTTATCCTGGACAACAAATAAAGTTTATGGAAATATTTAATGACTTTAAGCTAAGAGGTCATGAGACATCCGTCTCACTTTTGGGATAATCTTTTCAGGGAAAAACATCTGGCTTATCAGTTCATCCACTCTCTCACTTCATAATCTGATGGTCTCTCTCTGACCTGCATGATGTATCAGTTTGGCCTCTGATGGCATTTATAACCCTGGCCCAATGGTCTTAACCAAGTACCAAACACTTTGATGAATGAAAAACTCCCCCAAGTAGTATTTCAATAGAGAATGCCAGTTTTTATATCTAAAGATCTTCCTTTTTCAAGCCTTGAAGGCTGGCCAACGTCCTTCTGGTATATAGTCACTTCAGACACTTCAACAAATTCAATCAAATTACCTTCAAGCTATGGCCCTGAGACCAATATGGATCTTTAGGGCACTCCCATAATTTTATTTTGCTGTATATTAAGCACTCAGCCTCATTAATTACTGACCATGTGACATAGCCAAGTATTTGATTCCATCTATATTTCAGTTTCTTAATCTGCAAAGTGGGGAAGTCAGAGGGTCACTGTGCAGTGCCCAGGATGTGGGAAGCTTTCAGTATAACTTCTGATATTATCATCATTATATGCTGAATTTCTACAGTGACTCTCAAGATACAAATGTATTTCTAGGTTCTTAGGTGAACCTCTGCTGTAAAATCCAGTGACTATGATGGCAGTCATAGATGGTTTTGAGGCTAAAAAAAATGGGACAGTGGCTTTGTAATATGAGCCACAAAATTGAATAGAGAAGCAATTAGAGAAATTTTTAAAAATTAGGCAGGAAACGTTATGTGATTTTTTTCTCTTTTATTCTTCCCATCTCTCTCTTTCTTTCTTTCTTTCTTTCTTTCTTTCTTTCTTTCTTTCTTTCTTTCCTTTTCTTTTCTTTTTTTTGTAATTGCAGGATTTTAGCAGTTTGGTAAAGTTCATGGATGCCTTCTCAAAATAATGATTTTAAATGTACAAAATAGGAGTGCCTGAGTGGCTCAGTAGGTTGAGCATCCAACTCTTGATTTCAGCTCAGGTCATGATCTCAGGGTTGTGAGATTGAGCTCTGTGTTGGGTTCTGCATTCAGTGGGGAGTCTGCTTTTCTCTTTATCTCCCCCTCTCTGCCCTTCCTTGTGGTCACGCTCTCTCTCTTACTCCCTCTCCTCAAAAATAAGTAAATCTTTAGAAAAAATACAGGTACAAAATACAATACAGGGATTACAAAAAATTAAATTATATTGGAGTTATTACACAAATATTCCCTAAATTTGTGTTAGAGTAATATATGAGCTTCTTTATTAATATATTAATTAAAAAATCTACCCAGAGGTCTAACAATGACCATAATTTAGCAGTTGGGATGAATTTAAATAATATGACAAGATAGTTGTACCAATTATATTGTATAATGAAAATATCTATGTTTCTATTGGTGAAAAAGCCGTAAGTGCTACTAATACCACTATGGTTTGTTGATCACAATCATAATTGAAGAAGGTTAAATTTCAGCTAGAATTAATAAAAATAAAGATGCAATTTCTCCATTTCCATGTGGTTCACAGACCCCATGTTAGGAAATGATGTATCAAAAGGGTGGAAGTACAGACACTAAAAGAAGAAAGAATGTTTTAAGGAGAACCTGATTAATGCACTTAGTGGGAAGAGTAGAAATTATAAAGATGAAAATGCTTATTGGGTTTATCATGTAGTCAGGATCATCAGCCAACAAACAGTGTAGCTTCATTAGAGCAGCCTGGAGCATAAACCAGGTAACAGTAGTTTAAGGATGAGTCAGGGAGGGGAGTGCAAATAGGAGGCAGGGGAGAGATAAATGTAGACATCACTTTTAAGGCACTTGGCTGTGAAGGACTTAAGAGGAAGTGCCATAGATAAAAAGTGCATTAGTCTCAGGGAGGGCTAGGTTACTAGGAAAGAGGTCTGGACATATAGTGTGTGTCTGGCACAAAGAGCTGGAGAAAGGGAGAAGTCGGAAAGTCGGACAGTCAAGAGAGGGGAAAACACATGAGAGAGACGTCTGAGGAGGCAGGAGGCATGAGGACAAGAGGGCAAGCAAAGGAACCCACCCTGGATGGAAAATGGCACACTGCTTCCCCTGAGGGTGGATGCCAATGCATCTTCTCTACTTTTGGTAGAGGCAGTAAGACCTAAAAGCCTACAATTTATATATCAGGTGGGATATTGTTGACCTCTGGAAACAACAGAAAGCCCAGCATTTGGGATTTATTATTTAGTTTCATCAGTTTAAGGAATAAAGGTGATTTCTTGGCTCACTCAATTGAGAAAGTCAGTTTTAGCATAGCTGCCTCTCTAAGAGCTTTGCAGCTCTGCTTGCCTGCAGGATTCGGCTTCATCTTCAGGCTGGCAGCCCCATGGCCGAAGAGTTGTAGGGTGCACCACCATACAGGAAAGGTTCTGGGGCAAGCAAGCTGTTTCCTCCAGGTGGGCTCTTTTCTGAGAACTCGCTAGCAAAGCTCTCCCTACATCCCACTGGCCTAAAATGCATTACCGTTTTTGGACCATGGCCTGTGGCAGAGAAATTCTGTTCTGGGCTTGGCTTACCCACCACTGGGTAAGTTCCTGAATCATCACCAGCAGAAGGCACTGTATTCCCTGTAACACAGCCATTGTCAAGCAGAGCGCTGACACACAGGTGTGTGTTGGATACTTGCAGTTGTTAGGATTCCCAGTGGAAGCCAAGATGTAAAACATGCTAAGATGTGTGGCACAGTCCTGCAGAGTAAAGAACCGGCCGGCTTAAATGCCAGTTGTGGTTAGGGCTGTAGACAAAGGAGCCCACCCTTGAATTTCACTAGCTTCATAAGGAAGTGCAGTAAGATAAAACATATATTTGATCTTTGTCCCTTCATTCTGGCATAGAGGTCCTAAAACCCTTGGAATTTCCTGAGCAATAGGAGCGTCTTGTTTTTCGTTTTGTTTGTTTGTTTTTTAATAAGGAGCACCTTATATCACACTTGATAATGCTAATTGATGCAAAATGTTGGGATCCAAGAGCTAATGACAAAGAAAGAGTTCTTGAGATGTCTTTGGTGTGAAAAAGATGGTTTTATTAAAGCATGGGGCATGTGGGCAGAAAGAGCTCCACTGGGGTTGTGAAGAGCTACTGATTATATACTTTCAAGTTGAGAGAGGGTTAGGATAGTGTAAGTCTCTGAGGAATTTGGAAGCAAGGTTTCTAGGGGTCATTTACTACTGTCTAGTAAAACCTTAGACAGGTGACTTTTCAGATGTATATCAGTGGGCTGTAAGTTTAGAGGAAGATTGCTAACATATATCTTGGGGGTGAGTGGGGGTAGGGTAGAGGTAAAGGAAGTCTCCAAAGGGATTTTTATATGTTAAGGAAGACTTACAGGATCCTGAAGTTTAGGCTAATATCAAGCTAAGGCTGCCTTTTGTCTCTAGCAAAGTATTAAAACACAGAGGCAGTTGAGTTCCTGGAGGAAGGTCACCCTGCCTGTCCTAAGGACTTGTCACTGGGCTGTAAGCTGTAAGGAAATTTAATTTTTTCTCTATTTCTTTTGCCTTTGTTCTCCACATCACTAATGAGGTCACTTAAGGTGGGTTCCCTACATGGCCTCAGGATGGGGCTGGTCACCAGAAAAACCAAGTGATTGGGGGCTGGGGATATCAAGGTCCACCTACCAACCTCCAGGAAGGGAGGAGGTGCTGCAGAGTAAGCCCTATGAAAATCTTGAACAAGGAGAAATCTGATGGGCTGCTGGGTTGGTGAACATGTGGAGGTGCTGGGAGCCTGGTGTGTCCTGAGAGTGAATCTCTCTCACCTGGGTCTTTCTCAGTAAAGAAGTAAATGCAAGTGAATGTTTCCCCTAGCTTTGTGAGACATTCTAGCAAATTGTCAGCAATTCAGGTGGCCCCTGGGTCTTGCAATTGGTGTCTAAAGTGGGGGCGGTCTGGTGGGTCTGAGCCCTCAAACTGTGAGATCTGATGGTATCTCCAACTCGATAGTGTCAGAATTGAGTTAGATTTGTAGGACACCCTGTTGGTATCTGCTGAGAATTGCAGAACTGCTTGGTGGGGTTGAAAACACCGAAGGAGGATATGGGTATCTGAACAAGAATCTGGAAAGGGGCTAAGCAGGTGCAAGGGAGGCAACCAACAACAGCTACTGTAGGTACCACAGATCTCAGAAGCAGGGGGCCTAGTGTTCAAATCCTGACTACCTCTTTGCAGCTGTGTGATCTTGGGCAAGTTCATCAATCTTTAAAAGCCTTATATCTTTAATAAGAAAAACTAGAATAACAGCTACCTCATAGATTACTGAGTGGGTTAATGAAAGAATGGGTGCAAAGAGTCTTAAATATCCTGGGCCACAGAAGGGACTCAATGCATGTTTCCTTTCTTCCTGTGCTTTCATGCATTAGTTTACAATATAGCCACTTGATAGTATCTGAAACGATCAGCACTTTGCTGGTTCCAACAAATGTTTTTTGAGGCGCTAATATCTGCTAATGAGAGCACGAGCCATCGTTGAAACCATTAGATCAGGAACATTACAGATGGTCCCTGCACAATGTGTTCATGCCCCAGATGGTTTGCAGTAGCAAATCTGTATTAATAAGCAGGAATAGACATATCAGTTTTAGCTTTGGGCTTTTATTTCTTCTTAAATATACTATTGCCATATAAAATAAATAAAATATGTATGTACACATATGTTTGCCTTTCTATATGTTTCACAATTAGGTAAAGATACATAATGCCCTTCATTCTAGTGTATCTTCTTGCCTTTCAAACACAGGCCTTTGTGCATTCTGTTCTCTCTGTCTGGAAGATAACACTTCCCTTTCAGAGTCCATGTAAATCCTTGAATTTTCTGGAAGCCTTCCCAATTTTGCAGACTAGATAGGATCCTTTGTTTTTGTTTTCCTAGCCTTGTATTTTTGTTATTGATTGCTGGGTTACTAACCACCCCGAAATTCAATGGTTTCAACATTAACAGCGTTATTTCCCATGATTCTTTGGATCAAGTAGTTCTTCTGCTTCACATGGTCTTGACTGAGATGCAGAGATAGCTGAACAAGGCTGGCATATCATGCTGGCCACCAACTGGGAGTTCAGAGCCTTTAGGTATCCCCCATGTGGACCATGCAGCTAGCTAGTGAGCTTCTTCACAAAACGGCAACTGAATGGCAATTGGCTTCTAAGAAAGTGCATTCCAAGAGGTATAGTCCCATTGTGCATGTGCACATCAAACCTCTGCACCATGTTTGTAATATCACATTAGTCAAAGTTAGTCACATGGCCAAACAAATGTCAAAATGGAAGGGAATGTTGCACACAGGAAAAATACCAGGAGGCATGATTCCTTGGGAGCCACCCAAGTCAATACCATCCAGTGAACCTTTCCTTCATAGGACTCATTATTATTTATAATTAGATATTTATACATGTTATTCTTTTCTTTCTCAACAAACTCTAAGACCCAGTAAAACAGTGTTTTTTTTTGTTTTTTGCTAACTGTTGTGAAGCAGACCCTTAAATAAACTTTAAGTATCACAAATCTCTTTTAATTAAATTTTTTACACTTGAAAAGTTTTTTTTATAAAATCTTTTTTTTAAAGATTTTATTTATTTATGAGAGAGAGAGACAGAGGGGGAGAGAGAGAGAGAGAGAGAGAGAGAGAGAGAATGAGGCAGAGACACAGGCAGAGGGAGAAGCAGGCTCCATGCAGGGAGCCTGACATGGGACTCGATCCCGGGCCTCCAGGATCACTCCCTGGGCTGAAAGTGGCACTAAACTGCTGAGCCACACAGGCTGTCCCACTTGAAAGGTTTTGACAAAGCTCAAGTGACTGGGAATTTAACCATAGGTGTCACCATGCAGGACTTACAAATGAGATTGGTCCAAAGATGACCTGACCATTGCTAGCTGATTATACACCACTTCCACACTATTCAGGGGAGAGTTGCAGGTCTTCTTGTGCTCCTGTCATGGCTGAGGGGATGGAGGGGTGCTTCTCTCTCACCTCAAGTCTAGTTACAGGGACTTAAAAAACTATTTGGAGAACATAACATGCGATCCTTGGATTCGGATGCACCATCCATGCTAACATCTCATTGTTTGTGGGCACCAGCCTTGTTCCTAGACATCAGATCCTGCCAGGCTTTCCCTATGAATGGAGGAATGGCTTCCAGAGAAATGTCTATATGTCTTGGACAGATACCCAGTGACGTCTTCTGCTAAGCAACATGAGTTCCCTTTGCTGAGTTCTTTCCATGTACCACGGATGTCACGTATATTATTTCTAATTTTATGACAATCCTGCAAAATGGGCAAGTTTCATTCACATTTTCCAGATAAGCGCACTGAGGTTTTCCAAGATCACACAGCTAATAAGTAGAAGAGCTGTACTTTGAATCAGGTGGATCAGTCATCAAAATTCACGTCCTTTCACTAGTGTCCCACTGTCACAGGTCAGGCAGACATGGAGAAGATATGTCTTCAGGGGAAGACACAGAGACCCAGTACTCCAATATCTTTGGGGTACAAGGTATTTACTAGGGTTCAACACTCATGAAAGGAAGGGGAGAAGCAGTATTAGGCAGATGGAGAGGCTGTGCTGGAATGAAGGCCTCAGGGATCCCACAGAAGCCCTAGAACAAATGTCCATGAAGGGTCCCCTTCAGGCAGAGAGTTGGGCCTTACTCTTCTGTGTCACTCAGGCACAGGAAGCAGGCAGCCCTGGTATGATGGATTATTCGTGTCAACTTGACTGGGACATGGCGTGCCCAGGTATTTGGCTAAACAGTATTTCTGGATGTATCTGTGGGAACATTTCTGCCTGAGATTAGTATTTGAATTGGTAGAGTGAGTGAAGCGGACTGTTTTGCTCAGTGTGAGTAGGCATCATCCCATCAGAATAAAAAAAGAGGGAGATGCCTATCCTTGGGCAGGGTGGCTCTCTGTAGCTGAGACCAGCCCCAAAGTGGCTGACAGCTAGAGGCCGTCTGATGACTGTACAACCCACAGCTGGCAGCACATCCTTCCGTGAAGGGCTCTTGGCCATATACCTCCCCATGTCTACCACATACCTCTGAGCTATTGATTTTAATTTTCCTTCAGTATTTTCATTTAAAAATTACACTATATTTTTATTTGTTTTAATAATAATATTATTGTGAGATCCATTTAATAGCTTATCAGATTGGAGTATGTGACTCCTATGTTTAAAATCTGGCACCGATTCAAATAGGAAACTTGATGTGTACATTTTATCACAATAAAGAAAGTCTATGCCTGCTACATATTACCTGTGTGAGAATCTACAGGATCTACGGAACCTATCAGAATTAGGTCTTAAACTGAATTTACAAGCTTCTGCTATTGATCACTGTCCTCCCCCACTCTTAGCCTCCCATCTCAGACTCCCTCGCTTCTGGACAATGCTTCAGCAATACTGAACTTTTCACTGATTCTAGAATATCCCATCTTCTGTAACTACTCAGTAGTTTCGCAATTCCCAGATTATCTGCATCATGCTTCCTTGACTTCTCTATCTGATGAAATCCTACTGATCCTTCAAGATAAAATATTAAATATATTTTTACTCTCCTAACAACTTTTTGTTGTATCCCTGTGTTTTCCCATTATGTAGCTTCTAAAGTATTCTTGATTTACATGTACATGCATGTGTATGATTTGGTTATTCATACAGTTTTTTCATCATTGCATTGTGTTAGGATGATTTTGGCTGCAGGTAATAAAAAGATAGGTCTTGCCTCTCTTTTGGCTCCATCCCTTTAGCCTATAATTCTATTTAATATAAGTAGACATTGCAAAATCCAGTGGATATGTTTCGGTTCTTAATTTACTTGACTTCAACTCTAGTGATCCATGGCTGTGTGTAGTGTAATAACAAATGTGGATTTTGTCTCAGCTTCCAGGCATAGGGCTTCAAAAATCCTTGGAATTTCCCATGTGATAGGAGTGTCTTTGTTCTGCTAATGAAATAAGGTAGGATGGGTGCCCTAGAGAGCTTCTGGATGGGGGCTTGCCACCAGAAAGAGCAACCACAGGACTGGAGATGTAGGACATTCAGCCTGCCCCTAGGGAGGGTGACTGGAGATTGAGTTCAGGCATGTGGCCAATGATTTAATCAATTGTGCCTATGTAATGAAACCCCAATAAAATCTCTGGACACAGAGGTTTGGATGAGTTTATTGGTTGGTGGACATATTGATGTGCCAGGAGAGTAATTGCCCTCATCCAATGGGCCCAGGGCATAGAAGCTGCGCATCTGGGACCCTCTCAGACCTTGTCCTACATGTATCCATTATAATAAAACTGTAAGTGTTAGGTAAAGCACTTTCCTGAGTGCTATGAGTCATTCTAGTGAATTATTGAACCTGAGGGGGTCGTGAGAACCTCTGGATTTGTATTCAGTTAGTCAGAAGTGAGCGTGGCCTGGGGACTTCTTGAGACCTGCAGCTAGCATCTGAAGTGAGGGCCAATTTGTGGAGAGCTTTGCCCTCAACCTGTGGGATCTGTGTCTCCTCTGGATGAATCATGTTAGAACTGAATTGCAGTATACCCAGATGGAGTTGAAATGAAATACCACATAATTAACTATCCAAATACCTTGTTATTGAAAATAATTTAAAAATCACAATCTTTCACAGTTCTGCAGGTTGACTGAGCTCAACTGATCAGTCCTCACCCGAGGTCTCCCACACAGGTGCGGGGAGAAGGCAGCTGTGGCCTGGGCAGATGTCCCTGGGCTGGGCTGTTTGGGCATTTCTCTCTTTGGCTGACTTGGTCTTTCTCACAGTGTGGTGATCTCAGGAAAGTCAGACTTCTGCATGCTGGTTATATTGCAGGATTTCTTTTCCTTCCATGTCCACTGGTCTTGGTCCACTGCTTTGAAGAATGAAGAGATAGACCAGAAGAAGGGTGGTGAGCAGTAAAGCAAAGTTTACTGAGCAATAGTACAAAGCTCCCAAAGAGGGAGGGGACCCGAGAGGGTAGCCACTGGAGTTTCTAAGTCTAGGAGTTTTTATGGGTTTGTTGGTGGGCTGTTTTATTCTGTTAACCCTCCATGCACCTGTCACCCAATCAGGTTTTTGTTATCTACCTACCATATGGGAAAGAGTGGAAGGCTCCTTCCAGGGTAGTGTAAAATCCTTTTAAGTGGGTTTCCTCTAAGTGTGGGTCCCCTTTTTATCTCTCCACCTTTCTTCCAACTATTCTTCATTATCTGGCTTCCCCCTGATGGAGCACCGTAAGAGACAAGAATTGGAAACTGTTGGTCTCTTAAAATCAAGGGCAGAAAATGGGCACAGCACCACCAGCACTGTATTCTGTTGGGAAAACAGTCACAAAACCCACCCAGACTGGAGTAGAGGGGACATAGAACATCATTCCTTGGTAGAAGGAGCATCATAAATAATTTTTAAAGGGTTTTATTGATTTACTTATGAAAGACACACAGAGAGGGAGGCAGAGACATAAACAGAGGGAGAAGCAGGCTCCCTAAGGGAAGCCTGATGAAAGACTCGATCCTAGGACCTTGGGATCATGACCTGAGCCAAAGGCAGATGCTCAACCACTGAGCCACCCAGGTGCCCCCAGCATCATAAATAATTTTGTAGCCATCTTCAATCTGCCTCATCTTCTTTTCTACATTTGGGACAGTTCACTACAAATGATATGGCATGTCCCCTGGGTTTTCTTTGATCTTTGACTAGTTTTCTCTAGCCTTTTCCAGTGCTATCTTCTTTCCCCTACTCTCACTTGAACATCCTTTTTTTTGTTTTTTTCACTTGAACATCCTGTTGCCCTTTCTCTCTCTCTCCTCATTTACCTTGACAATCATAGCCACTCATATGATCATTACCACCTTCAGGCTGATGATCCCCCAAATCTCTGAAAGCTACTCAAATGTTCTGACTCATATATCTAAGAAACTGTTATAATACCCTGGTCTGAACAGGCTTTGTGCCCTTAGTAGGGCTCCTACCCACTCACAGGCAGAGCCACAAGTTTTATCATAAAGCTGGCTGGGTCTTCCTTGTTTTGTTTTCCTGAGAGTCTCCTGCTTCTAGCCAACAGTAACACATTCATGGCAACCTGTACATTTCCAGGATGACCCAGGTAGTAGACTCCCCAAATGTCCAAAAGATATGGGAAAGCTAACTAGCTGTTTGAACAAGAATGATTTACAAGACCCTTTAAAATATTTCACTGAAGAATATGCACTCAGTAACGTCCAGGTCACTCAGTCATAAGAAGTATAGATGTGGTTTTCATGTTTCTATTAACTGCATTTTTTCATAATTACACTTTCATAGTTAAGAAATGAACAACCCGACTCATCAATTCATGATCCACAGCACGCATTCCTACAAAAACAATTCCAGTTGGACCCTTTCTCACAGACCATGTGGACATGGCATTCAATCATAAAAAAAAAAAAAAAGCTGGTAGTTGTCCCTGAAAACATACTTAAAAACAGATAAAGATCTAAAAGATCTGTTCACTTAAAAAGAGAAAAAGAAATGGACTACGTACATTGTTTCAATAAATCCTAATTTTGTTTTATTTATATAACAGTTTTTGTTAACTTTGTTGTATTCACACTTGAGTTTTGTGTTAGAAGACCATTTCTGTGATGCATCACTTATGAGATCCAAGGTGTAAGGACTTATGTATGGATATGGGTCATCGATGTGGTTTCTTCCTTATAACTGGTCCAAATCTGGGACTGATCTTAGTAATCAGCCCACTATGCAAGTATTCCAATTTGTGGATATACCAACATTTGGCACCCTCAATCTGATGTCATCTTCAACACTTAGCAAACATCTGTAAGGCACCGTGTTCTGTGCTGTGGAGGATATAAAGCCTAAAGAGTTAAGATCAATGAAGGAGAGAGGAGTTCCAGACAACTGACAAGACAGTGTATCTAGGTGAGAGTGTCAATGAGGAACGGGCTTGTTGTAGCATGCAGGGAATTAACTATCGCTTTCCACTGGAGGGAATAAACGGATAAGCATTCCAGACAGAAGGAACAGAGCAGAGGCACGGATCAGGAAAGATCAGGCTGTGGTTGGGAATGGTGAGTAAGCCCTTTGCTAGGGCACAGAGTACGTGCAGATGGGTACTGTGGAAAAAAGTTGAATGAAAAATTGGGGTGGCTTCACTCAGAGAGAGATGAGTCATGGAAGCTTTCGAGCATAATTGGGACTTGCTCCCAACATGTTTCCATTATTGTGTCTCTCAGGGAGTGTCATGTCCGTGTTTGATTGCACAGGTGCCTTGTTCTCACTCTTCCCTGATAGGAGAAGACTCATCTTAAAAGAAAAAAGGAAAACCAAACAAAAAATCCTGTCCTCGAACTGAGGTCCTTTCTGATAACTTCCTCCCTAAATAGCAAAGCCTGTCAAAATAGGCTAGAACCTGTGTCTCGATGCCCCCTCCTGATAGGTTTTTAAAAAACCTTTGACCCATCACCAGCAACAAAAATCCACTTTTAAAGAAATTACATGAGACACGTACTTACTGAAGAAAATTTAGAAAATACATATGTCCAAAAATATAAAATTAAAATTCACCCATTAATCAATGCCTCAAAAACAACTGTGGTTGAAATGTTGGTTTCATATGTTCTTCTGCTCAATGTATTATATATTATCTCTCTATGCATAAACTGCTTGACTTAAAAAAATTATATGGCTTATTTTATAATCTGCTTTCTTAGCTAATTAACACTACATGACTAGTAATCCATATCATTAAATATTTTTCTACAACTTCAATTTTTTAGGTCAGATTTATTAAAGTATAATTTATATGCAGTAGACTTTACCCTTTTTTAAGTGCTTAGTTTGATCAGTTTGAAAACAACGTACACTCATTTAAGTCCCACAAAACCAAGATATAGAACATTTCTGTAAGCCTCAAGTTTCTTTTCCAACATTTCAACTATAGTTGTGATAACCCTTTGTAATTTTCCTTTGTGATATTCCCAGGTAAAATAAATTTTTCCCAGTTTTACTTTGGTCATAGCACTTGAAATATTGGATTTATTTACATAAATAGCATGTAAATAAATGGCAAGTAATTTCCTACTAGATTGGGAATTAATTTTTCACTTTTATATTCTGGGTACTCTGCCAGAATAGAGTTTGAGGATCTATTGTACAACATGGTGGCTACAGTTGATAGCACTGAATTGTACAATTGAAATTTGCTAAGAAAGAACTTAAATGTTCTCACACAAATATATAGTATACATATTCATATATATGATGATGAATGTCTTAATTTACTAGATGGCCAGAATCTGTTCACAGTGGATACTATGTCAAATCATCACGATGTACACTTTAAATATCTTACAGTTTTATTTGTCAATTATGCCTCCATAAAGCTGGAGGGACAAAAAGAACACTGTTCTTGGAGTTCAGTTACATGAGTCTACTGGCTCAAACACTTGGACAAGTTAACTTGCCTTGGACAAGTCCCTAACCATCTCGCAGTACAGGCAGCTTTGGGATTTGCTGGAAAAGAAATGGTAAAAACAGTAAATGATGACAGAGTGGCATACAGATCATACTGTGAATGTCATGAGTTCCCCTAAGAATTATCTGCTACCTGGGCAGCCCTGGTGGCACAGCGGTTTAGCGCCGCCTGCAGCCTGGGGTGTGATCCTGGAGGCCTGGGATCGAGTCCCACGTCAGGCTCCCTGCATGGAGCCTACTTCTCCCTTTGCCTGTGTCTCTGCCTCTCGATCTCTCTCTCTCTCTCTGAATAAACAAATAAATAAATAATATAAAAAAAGAATTATATGCTACCAATACTCATTCCAGTACTAATACTCATTATTAGTACCAATAATCTACACTGTGCTGATGTCAAAAGGTTTGAAGGCCTAAAAAAATTGAAGCGAAGAGTATCTCATGCTGCAAAAGTAACACAGATCTACTTCCTCCTGGGTCTGGACAGCGTGAAAGGAGAAACCCTGGGGAAACCAGAGTCAGGGAGTGATGTCCAGCTAGTGGGGAAACTGCCATGCACCTCCATACCACACAATTTGGCAACTGGTATAGGACTGAGAAGGGAAACCCCTTGCCTCCCACACATGCTACACGATAACCAGGCTGCCCCATTACTGATGTTTTTTTTTTTTTTAAATATTTTATTTATTTATTCATGAGAAGACACAGAGAGAGAGAAAGGCAGAGACACAGGCAGAGGGAGAAGCAGGCTCCATGCAGGGAGCCCGATGTGGGACTCGATCCTGGGTCTCCAGGATCACACCCTAGGCGGAAGGCAGGCGCTAAACCGCTGAGCCACCCAGGGATCCCCCATTACTGATGTTTAATCAGAAACTCTGGGTGGCAGTTGTATTTTCTGAATCTATCTGGGACTTTCAGGAAGAATCCTGTGCTCAAGCTGGCTTTCACTCAACCACTGTAAAAAAGCCAATGAAAGAAAAAGTAGGATTCTATTTTTTTTTTTTTTTAGAGACGTATTTATTTGAGAAAGAGAGAGACCAAATGCAAGCACAAGCAATAAGAGCAGAGGGAGACAGAGAGACAATCTCAAGCAGACTGCATGCTGAGCGTGGAGCCCCACGCAGGGCTGGTTCTCAAGGTCCTGAGATCAAGACCTGAGCTGAAACCGAGAGCTGGACACTTAACCAACTGCGCCACCCAGGCACCCCAGAAAAAGTAGGATTCCTAACTAATCTCATTTTAATTCCTTTTTCTTGATGGCACAATTTCTCCGAAAGGTTAAAAAACATATTCTTCTTGAAGCATGGGTCAGAACGTTCCCTTTCTTCCAGCAGTCCCCCATGTTAAGCTGACATGTTTCCAGGACAACACCAACAGAACAACAACGATAACGGCAGAATGGCAGCAGCAGCTACTGTTTGGTGGGCAGATACTGTTTTCCACCAGGCTCTGTGCTAGCCATTTGGCCCATGTTGCCTCATTTAATATCTGTGATAACCCTGTGTGATAGGTACTCTCATTATGCCCACTTTACAGATGACTAAGTAAACTCAGACAGATTAAGGGACTTGCCTAAAGCCGCACAGCTCATAAGTGGCAGAGCTAAGAAATGAATCCAGGTCTGTCTGACTCCAAATTCCTCTGAACTACAGTCTTCTCTACTTTTCCTAAACTACTTTGATTCTATAGCAAATACTCAAAAATTGATATTAATGATTTCCTATTCCTTGAATTCAAACCTTTGAATTGATGGAGTAGAATTAAATGCATAGTCAAGTACAATTAGAAGAGAACTTATGGGGCACCTGGTTGAGTGCCTGCCTTTGGCTCAGGGCGGGATCCCCCAGTCCTGGGATGGAGGCCTGCATAGGGCTCCCCACAGAGAGCCTGCTTCTCCCTCTGCCTGTGTCTCTGCCTCTCTTTCTTTCTGTATGAGTAAAAAAAAAAAAAAAAAATCAGAATAGAACTTATGACACCTTGAAAATATATCGATTCTAGGATTTTTCTTTTTTTTTTTTTAAAGATTTTATTTATTTATTCATGATAGTCACAGAGAGAGAGAGAGAGGCAGAGACACAGGCAGAGGGAGAAGCAGGCTCCATGCACAGGGAGCCCGACGTGGGATTCGATCCCGGGTCTCCAGGATTGCGCCCTGGGCCAAAGGCAGGCGCCAAACCGCTGCGCCACCCAGGGATCCCTCTAGGATTTTTCTGATAAGAGAAAGAAAAGCCAGACTAGCCAATCAACCAAAAAACCTCTTGTGTCAAAAACTTTATCCTAGACAAAATGCATTCTGAATATTGGCAAAGCCACGGGTTTACAGATTTTTAAGTCAGCAGTGAATAATTTTTCTCCTCTAATGTGTAATCAATGCATTCCCAAATACCTCATCAGTTAAAGATTAATGCACAAACTCCAAAAATCTTAATAGTTATTCACTGTGGGTCTTTACCTGCTCATCAGCCGAATATTTTCCCCATCTACAGTTCCGACCATTCACTGCTTCAAATACATTATATTTCCAGTGATAATGTTGTTCATTCCCTACTCCTATGAGTTCACTGCTTCTGAGTCCTGTCTCCTACCAGATGCTTCTATTAAAATTTTTTCTTGTGATTAATAATCCTTCACTGCTAACTGTTGTGATTCATAGGCAATGACAAGTCTAGAAGGTGAAGGAAAGACATTCTTCTTTTTACCTTGGTGTGGTTGTTCCAACATTGAGTTATGGTATCATCCCTCCCACCTTCACCCCCATACTGTGAGGACATCTGATTGTTTTCTGTTGGAGTCATAAGATCTGTGGGTTACAGAAAAAAGATTAAGCTCATTCCCTGTCTAAACACTGCATCGGTTGAAGTAGAGACCATTCGGCTAAAAGGACCTGACGGGGCACATAAACCATAAGGGCCAGCTATTACTCCTCAGTGTGGGGAATCATAGCTAAATACCTCTAGGTTGCAGATACTCTTGACTCACCTTGAAATTGGTAGCCACATTCCAGACTCCTGCCATCCATGCTGACTCAGAATTCCCACAGGACACAACCTCAAAATTTGCTCCCAAGCAGAGCCATAGCTAGCAGTTTTGACACTCAGAGCCAAGAGGATAGAACTTTCTTCAGGTCGACCTTGCAGTTTTAACTACTCATTCTTGCTGATTAGGTGCTAACATTTATAAAGTCATTATTAAATTTGTGGGGCCTGGGACAAGCTTTGTCTCCCCCTACTGCTTGTGTGTCCCTGTGCTGGGCCACCCCAGTCTCCTTTCAGGAAGAGGGGATTTGTGTCCTGGCTGCTGGGTGGGCTGTCTGCAGCCAGCCCTCTGCTGTCAGCCCCTTTGGGGAGCCCCTCAGCTGAGGAGAGTTGCCTTGCCCAGGATCTTGCTCCATCCTAGTGTGGTATGTATCTAGTGACTGATGGATGGCAGGGTGTGAAGGCAGGCTCTCTCACCCCTCTCTGAGACTGCTCTGCAGGGCCACTTTGTTTCCAGAGCTCCCCTGCGGTTGGGAGGTCAGCTGAGGCTGTTCTCTGCCACTGGAATGGACAGACAGCTCCCAGACAGCTCCAGGTGAGAGGGCTCCTGCTAGTTTTCTGGAGAAGGGCTTTGACGAGCACAGCGCCGGGGATGGTGGATGCACCTGCTTGGCGAAGGGCTCTGGGTGGCGTGCCAATGCCCTCTCCAAGAGCAAACAACAGCCCACTGGTATCCCTGATAAACACATAGGGAGAATCTGAATAACTGGTTCTTAAAGGGTCTCTTGAGGCAAGGTAGGAACATAGGACAAGTGGAATTCAGTAAATGCAATTCTGTTGATGCCAAGGTGGCGTGACAAAGTATAAATCTCAGTGGAAGCCGAATCTGGCTCAGAGACATAGTTTAGACTAAGAAATGGATGGACCGCTTCCTCTTTAGACAAGCTTCCTTGGACACGAAATCTTACACCTATACATTAATATGGAGTGAGCTGCTGAGAGTTTGTCCAGAACTTCAATTAAACATATTTAACAATGCAGACTACAGTAAATCCACAGGCTTTGAAAATAAAGCCCAATTACCTATTTATTCATGACTTCTGTGTCATCTCCTTTGTGCCAGGCACGTGTCTAAGTGTTGTACAAATATTAATTCATTCAATTATCTTAACAACTCTGTGGTGGGTTTTATTGCTATTCCTATTTTATAAATGAGGAAATTGAGGCACAGAGTTTAATCGCTCAAAGCACATAGTTAATAGTTTAGGCCCTTCACTAAGTAAGGTAAAATCTAATTATGACTCTTACGATGCTTAATTAGGAGTAAAGCCAATTAAACTTTGCATTTCTAGTTCCATTTCAAACTGATCCATCAAGACTATGCAGAGGCATTCAGAGACTTCCAAGGAATACTGAAGCCATTGTCTGCAACCAGTGGAACTGTGTCAGATGGTTAACACAGTTTGTTCATCTTTGTGATTTATCAAATGTTTTGCCTTTAATGTTACAGCCAACTCTCAATTAAGTGAGTAACAGGAGGTCATAGATACACTGAAATTATAATTAGAACAAAGTTAGAGGAAAATTTTTTTTAAGTCCCAGAACCATATGACAGTCTAATGAAAGTTCTAGATTTCTTTCCCCCCAAAATGTACATAAAGATATAAAAATTTTTTTCCATACAGTTTCAGGAACTTACAGATTCTTTGAAACATCTGGGATTTTTGAAAGAATCTTTAGAAATTGATCTATTAGCTTTTTTGGTGACACCAAGTCCTGAGAGAAGCCAGGACAGTGATATTCCCCTTTATAGTGGCCCCAGGACACTTGCAGGTGTGCAAGGTGAACCTGAGATTTATTGAACTGATGGGGCTCTCTGGGATCATATGTGGTAATTGGCCCTCTGAGTTCATTCTTGGGGAGAATAGTTAATTATGTATCTGTCTATACATCCTTACTCAAGCCTCTTGGTGGCAGAGACTAAGCTTGCTTATCTTTTTAGAATCCATAAGAGTTTATCAGCACCTCACCGAGTAGGTGAGCAGAATGACAATATGACATTTTAATGCAGAAGTTTTGAGCTGGGGGGAACATTTGCATGCATCAAAATGTGAATATGATTTTTTTTTTTTAACAAGCAAAATATCACTGACTTTCACACTCTCATTCCACTCCTGAGCCTTGCAGCATCCTCCAGGGAGAAGATATCTGCTATGCACAATTCTTGGCAAATAAATACACTCTAAAAGTTAAATGATTGATATTTACCAAACAACCCCCTCAAAATTAACAGAAAACTATGTATTCTTCTTTATACATTGAATTGACTCATTGGCTTTAGGCACAATATGGGTTCTATTTATTCACATATTCCAGTTTCCATCACCATCTACCTCAAATTAATACCTGACTTAATCCCTCAAATTTCCCACTCAGCGGTTATAACTTATCTCCAGGGGTCAAGAAGTAGTTAAATGGCAACGCTGTAGGCAGTCAGTTAAGTTTCTGTTGTAATTGGAGGAGATTACAAGTGCAAGATAGTATGACTATCACTGTAAAAGTTTATTGAAAATATCCTGTGAGGGCAGCCCCAGTGGCTCAGCGGTTTAGCGCCGCCTTCAGCCCAGGACCTGATCCTGGAGACCCGGGATCGATTCCCATGTCGGGCTCCCTGCATGGAGCCTGCTTCTCCCTCTGCCTGTGTCTCTGCCTCTCTCTCTCTCTCTCTCTCTCTCTCTGTGTGTGTCTCTCATGAATAAATAAATAAAATCTTAAAAAAAAGAAAGAAAAGAAAATGTCCTGTGAACCAAATGTTCATATCATCACTTAATTTAGCTTTGCCTCTGAGATAGGATATATGCTTTTTACATTTATTAGAAACTTTCAGTTTTCTGAAGTGGTCACATTATTTTACACTCCCATCAACAATGTGTAAGAGTTTCAGTTCCTCCCCATCTTAGCTGACAGCTTGGCATTATCAGTCTTTTTAATTTTAGCCGTTCTGGTAAGTGTATAACAGTATCTCACGGGGCTTTTTTTTTTTCTTTTTTTTTAAGATTTAATTTATTTATTCATGAGAGACACAGAGAGAGAGAGAGGCAGAGACACAGGCAGAAGGAGCAGCAGGCTCCATGCAGGGATCCCAATATGGGACTCGATCCCAGGACCCTGGGATCACCGCCTGAGCCAAAGGCAGATGTTCAACCAGAGTCACCCAGGAGTCCCTCTCATGGAGCTTTCATTTGCATTTCCGTATTGACTAATGTTGAGCACCATTCTCCATGTCCATTGGTCACCTACGTCTCTTCTTTTGATGTCTAGAGTAGACTTTTGGACATGATCTTATTGGCTGTTTGATTTCTTTTTATGAATTTGTGGGAGTTTTTTATATATCATATCTTCTGGATATGGGCCCATATATATGTGTATATACAAAATACTTTTTCCCAATGTGGCTTATGACTTCATTTTCTTTTTCTTTTAAGATTTTATTTACTTATTCATAAAGACACAGAGAGAGACAGAGATGTAGGCAGAGAGAGAAGCAGGCTCCTCACAGGGAGCCGGGTGTGGGACTCGATCCCGGAACTCTGGGATCATGCCCTGAGCCAAAGGCAGACGCTTAACCACTGAGCCACCCAGGCATCGCATGACTTTATTTTCTTTCTTTTTTTTTTAAAGATTTATTTATTTATTTATTTATTTATTTATGAGAGAGAGAGAGAGAGAGGCAGAGACACAGGCAGAGGGAGAAGCAGGCTCCATGCCAAGAGCCCGATGCGGGACTCGCTCCCAGGACTCCAGGAATGCGCCCTGGGCCAAAGGCAGGTGCTAAACTGCTGAGCCACCCAGGGATCCCCGTGACTTTATTTTCTTAATGGTGTCTTTTGATAAGATGTTTTAAACTTTGGTATTGCAAAGTTTGGTATTGTTTGGTATTGTATGGATATACCACATTTTGTTCATTGATTCATCAGTTGATGGAGATTTGGATTGCTTCTGCTTTTGGGCTGCAATAAATAATACTGCTATGAACAGTCATGTGTTATTTTTTGTGTGAGCATACATTTTCAGTTCTCGTGGGTATATATCTATGACTGGAAATGTTGGGTCATATGTTAATTTTATGTTTAACTTTTTGAGGAACTGCCAAACTAGCTACACCATTTTAAATTCTCACCAGGAATTTCTCCACATGCTTTGCAACACTTGTAATTACCTAATATCTGTCATTTTGATTAATAGACATCCTAATGGGAGTTAAGTAGTATCTCATTGTGGTTTTGATTTACATTTCCCTAATAACTGATGATGTTGAACATCTTTTAGTATGTTTATTAGCCTTTATATATCTTCTCTGGAGAAATGTCTGTTCATATCATGTGCCCATATTTTAGTCAGATTATTTGTCCTTTATTATTGAGAGGTAAGTGTTCTTTATACAAACCTGGTACAGTCTCTGATGAGATATATAATTTGCAAATATTTTCTCCCATGCTGGGGGCTGTCGTTTCACATTGATGAAAAGTAAAGAAGACTATCTGAGCTGGCAGTTCTTTCAGATTCTAATCACAGCATCGCTTGTGATCATCAAAGTTTAGCTAGGGTCTCCCCATCCCAGCAGCACTCCTCCACTGCCCCTCCCAGTTTCATCCATGTGTGGACCAGACAAACACACTCAAGGATAAAAGCAGCCCCATGTCTGCTCACCTAGAAATGGTCACCCTGCCCTAGAAAGGAGTTACTTTATACTTTGTTGCATGCACAGCTCTACAGTAGTTTTGGTGGAAAAAAAAAAAAAAAACACATCAGGTTTTGCTTTTAAAACAATACCTCAAAAAAAAAAAAATAAAACAATACCTCTACCTTATTTTAGTGGGAGTGGTGGCCTTTCCCCACTTTTTTTCTAGTCCTAACTGGCGGAAAATGCAAGCCTAAGATAAGCACTTTATTATTATTTCACTTAAAAAAAAAACTAACAACATCTCCAAAGTCATTCTTATTTTAGTGGCAGGTTTAAGACTTGCACCATATCTCAGGATGTCTGGGTGGCTCAGCGGTTGAGCGTCTGTCTTTGGCTCAGGGAGTGATCCCCGGGTCATGGGATTGAGCCCCACATTGGGCTTCCTGCATGGAGCCTGCTTCTCCCTCTGCCTACGTCTCTGCCTCTCGTTCTCTGTGTCTCTCATGAATAAATAAAATCTTTTCTTTCTTTCTTTCCTTTTTTTTTTTATTTATGATAGTCACACACACAGAGAGAGAGAGAGAGAGAGGCAGAAACACAGGCAGAGGGAGAAGCAGGCTCCATGCACCAGGAGCCCGACGTGGGATTCGATCCTGGGTCTCCAGGATGGCGCCCTGGGCCAAAGGCAGGCGCCAAACCGCTGCGCCACCCAAGGATCCCTCTCTCTCTTTCTTTCTTTCTTTCCTTCTTTCTTTCTTTCTTTCTTTCTTTCTTTCTTTCTTTCTTTCTTTCTTTCTTTCCTTTTCTTTCTTCTTTCTTTCTTTTCTATTTGTATGAACCCACTGGTTTAATTTTTTTTTAATTTTTTTATTTAATTATTTTTTATTGGAATTCAATTTGCCAACATATAGCATATCACTCCGTGCTCATCATGTCAAGTGCACCCCTCAGTGCCTGTCACCCAGTCACCCCATCCACCACTCAACCTCCCCTTCCACTACCCCTTGTTTATTTCCCAGAGTTAGGAGTCTCTCATGTTCTGTCTCCCTTTCTGATATTTCCCACTCATTTTCTCTCCTTTTCCCTTTATTCCCTTTCACTATTTTTATATTCCCCAAATGAATGAGACCATATAATGTTTGTCCTTCTCCGATTGACATACTTCACTCAGCCTAATAACCCTCCACTTCCATCCACATTGAAGCAAATGGTGGGTATTTGTCGTTTCTAATGGCTGAGGAATATTCCATTGTATACATAAACCACATCTTCTTGATCCATTCATCTTTCGATGGACACCGAGGCTCCTTCCACAGTTTGGCTATTGTGGACATTGCTGCTATAAACATCGGGGTGCAGGTGTCCCGGCATTTCATTGCATCTGTATCTTTGGGGTAAATCCCCAACAGTGCAATTGCTGGGTCGTAGGGCAGGTATATTTTTAACTCTTTGAGGAACCTCCACACAGTTTTCCAGAGTGGCTGCACCAGTTCACATTCCCACCAACAGTGCAAGACGGTTCCCCTTTCTCCACATCCTCTCTAACATTTGTTGTTTCCTGCCTTGTTAATTTTCCCCATTCTCACTGGTGTGAGGTGGTATCTCATTGTGGTTTAGATTTGTATTTCCCTGATGGCAAGTGATGCAGAGCATTTTCTCATGTGCGTGTTGGCCATGTCTATGTCTTCCTCTGTGAGATTTCTCTTCATGTCTTTTGCCCATTTCATGATTGGATTGTTTGTATCTTTGCTGTTGAGTTTAATAAGTTCTTCTTTATAGATCTTGGATACTAGCCCTTTATCTGATAGGTCATTTGCAAATATCTTCTCCCATTCTGTAGGTTGTCTTTTACTTTTGTTGACTGTTTATTTTGCTGTGCAGAAGCTTTTTTTCTTGATGAAGTCCCAATAATTCATTTTTGCTTTTGTTTCTCTTGCCATCATGGATGTATCTTGCAAGAAGTTGCTGTGGCCAAGTTCAAAAAGGGTGTTGCCTGTGTTCTCCTCTAGGATTTTGATGGGTTCTTGTCTCACATTTACATCTTTCATCCATTTTGAGTTTATCTTTGTGTATGGTGCAAGAGAGTGGTCTAGTTTCATTCTTCTGCATGTGGCTGTCCAATTTTCTCAGCACCATTTATTTAAGAGACTGTCCTTTTTCCAGTGGATAGTCTTTCCTCCTTTGTCGAATATTAGTTGATCATAGAGTTGAGGGCCCATTTCTGGATTCTCTATTCTGTTCCATTGATCTCTGTGTCTGTTTTTGTGCCAGTACCACACTGTCTTGATGAACATAGCTTTGAAGTACAACCTGAAATCTGGCATTGTGATGCCCCTGGCTCTCGTTTTCTTTTTTAATATTCCCCTGGCTACTCGGGGTCTTTTCTGATTCCACACAAATTTGATTTGTTCCAACTTTCTGAAGAAGGTGGAGTTTTCTGAAGAAAGTCCCTGGTATTTTTATAGGAATTGCATTAAATGTGTAAATTGCCCTGGGTAGCATTGACATTTTCACAATATTAATTCTTCCAATCTATGAGCATGGAATATTTTCCCATCTCTTTGTGTCTTCCTCAATTTCTTTCAGAGATGTCCTGTAGTTTTTAGGGTATAGATCCTTTACCTCTTTGGTTAGGTTTATTCCTAGGTATCTTATGCTTTTGGGTGCAATTGTAATGGGATTGACTCCATAATTTCTCTTTTCAGTCTCATTGTTAGTGTATAGAAATGCCACTGATTTCTGGGCATTGATTTTGTACCCTGCCACACTGCCAAATTGCTGTATGAGCTCTAGCAATCTTGGGGTGGAGTCTTTTGGGTTTTCTATGTACAGTATCATGTCATCTGAAAAGAGGGAGAGTTTGACTTCTTTGTCAATTTGAATGCCTTTTATTTCTTTTTGCTGTCTGATTGCTGAGGCTAGGACTTCTAGTACTATGTTGAATAGCAGTGGTGAGAGTGGACATCCCTGTCTTGTTCCTGATCTTAGGGGAAAGGTTCCCAGTGTTTCCCCATTGAGAATGATATTTGCTGTGGGCTTTTTGTATATGGCTTTTAAGATGCTGAGGAATGTTCCCTCTATCCCTACACTCTGAAGAATTTTGATCAGAAATGGATGCTGTATTTTGTCAAATGCTTTCTCTGTATCTATTGAGAGGATCATATGGTTCTTGTTTTTTCTCTTGTTGATATGATCTATCACACTGATTGCTTTAAGAGTGTTGAACCAGCCTTGCATCCCGGGGATAAATCCCACTTGGTCATGGTGAATAATCTTCTTATTGTATTGTTGGATCCTATTGGCTAGTATCTTGTTGAGAATTTTTTATCTGTGTCCATCAGGGATATTGGTTTATAATTTTCCTTTTTGGTGGGGTCTTTGTATGGTTTTGGAATTAAGGTAATGCTGGCCTCATAGAATGAGTTTGGAAGTACTCCATCTCTTTCTATCTTTTGGAACAGCTTTAGTGGAATAGGTATTGTTTCTTCTTTAAACGTTTGATAGAATTCCCCTGGGAAGCCATATGACCCTGGACTTTGTGTCTTAGGAGGTTTTTGATGACTGCTTCAATTTCCTCCCGGGTTATTGGCCTGTTCAGGTTTTCTATTTCTTCCTGTTCCAGTTTTGGTAGTTTGTGGTTTTCCAGAAATGTGTCCATTTCTTCTAGATTGCCTAATTTATTGGTGTATAGCTGCTCATAATATGTTTTTAAAATCATTTGTATTTCCTTGGTATTGGTGGTGATCTCTCCTTTTTCATTCATAGTTTTATTAATTTGAGTCTTTTCTCTTTTGTTTTTAATAAGGCTGGCTAAAGGTTTATCTTATTAATTCTTTCAAAGAACCAACTCCTGGTTTTGTTGATCTGTTCCACAGTTCTTCTGGTCTCTATTTCATTGAGTTATGCTCAAATCTTTATTAACTCTCTTCTTCTGGGTATAGGTTTTATTTGCTGTTCTTTATCCAGTTCCTTTAGATGCGAGGTTAGCGTTTGTATTTGAGTTCTTTCCAGTTTTTTGAGGGATGCTTGTATTGCAATGTATTTTCCTCTCAGGACTGCTTTTGCTGTATCCCAAAGATTTTGAATGGTTTTATCTTCATTCTCATTAGTTTCTATGAATCTTTTTAATTATTCTCTAATTTTCTGGTTGACCCTTTCATCTTTTAGCAGGATGGTCTTTAACCTCCATGTGTTTGAATTTCTTCCAAATTTCTTCTGTGATTTAGTTGTAGTTTCAAAGCATATGGTCTGAAAATATGCAGGGAACAATCCCAGTCTTTTGGTATCAGTTAAGACCTGATTTGTGACCCAGTATGTGGTGTATTCTAGAGAACGTTCCATGTGCACTTGAGAAGAATGTGTATTCAGTTGCGTTTGGATGTAAAGTTCTGTAAATATCTGTGAAGTCTGTCTGGTCCAGAGTATCATTTAAAGCTCTAATTTCTTTGGAGATGTTGTGCTTAGAAGATCTGTCATTTACAGAAAGTGCCATGTTGAAGTCTCCCAGTATAACTGTATTATTATCTAAGTATGTCTTTACTTTGATTATTAATTGATTGATATACTTGGCAGCTCCCACATTAGGGGCATAAATATTCATGATTGTTAGGTCCTCTTGTTGGATAGATCCTTTAAGTATGATGTAGTGTCCCTCTTCATCACTACAGTCTTTGGGATAAAGTTTAATTTATCTAATATGAGGATGGCTACCCCTGCTTTCTTTTGAGGATCATTTGAATGGTAAATGGCTCTCCAACTTTTTATTTTCAGGCTGTAGGTGTCCTTAGGTCTAAAATGAGCCTCTTGTAGACAGTAAATAGATGGGTCTTGCTTTTTTATCCAGTCTGAAACCCTGTGTCTTTTGAAGGGATCATTAAGCCCATTGACGTTCAGAGTTACTATTGAAAGATATTAATTTAGTGTCCTCATAATACCTATTCAGTCCGTTTTTGTGAACTATTTCTTTGTTCATCCTCTTTCTTTTACAGAGTCCCCCTTAATATTTCTTGCAGAGATGGTTTGGTGGTCACATATTCTTTCAGTTTCTGCCTATCTTGGAAGCTCTTTATCTCTCCTTCTATTCTGAATGAGAGTCTTGCTGGATAGAGTATTCTTGGCTGCATGTTATTCTCATTTAGGACCTTGAATATATTCTGCCAGCCCTTTCTGGCCTGCCAGGTCTCTGTGGAGAGCTCTGCTTTTAATC